>NW_027491841.1:0-750000 GCF_021521415.1 Bidens hawaiensis | reverse complement strand
AGGTTCTCATGATTTGAAAAAAAAAAACTAACTAAAATCAAATTCAATGCTCTACAACTTTGAACTTAGTTTTGCAATCTTATTGTATTGCTAATAATTCACGATTTTGTAATTATTCTTGAATGATTAATAACGCCATGTGTTTAAAGTTAATGTTCTTCATTAGTTCATTCTAGAAAACATAACAAAAGAAATATTAAGCCGTCACCGTCTAACAAATATTCCGTTTAATACTATCATTATAGAGTTTAGTTGTTTAAACAAAATATACAGTTATATATATTAACTAGTTTCAGCCCCCATGTTACGGAGGGTTTATTTAGGTTTTTTTTAATCGTTTTGCTATTTTACATTTTTTATTAACTAAAGACGCAGCTTATTGTCTGATTGCCTTCTGTTTCGATGTAATCTAAACATTAATTTTTTTTTTCTATTTAATAAAATATAGTGTTGTTTTGATTTAATACGTACTTATTAGTTTGTTGCGTTTATATTTTTAACGTCTAGGCCTTTCCAATTGAGACATGTAGATTTTTTAGATTTCTAACAAACGAACATAACGAATACGAACATGTTGATATTTTTAAACGAAGAAACACGAACACACATATTGGGCTTATGAAAAGGGTCGGCTGATGTAGGTGACGGTGGCGGTTGATGTATGAGAAGGGAGGTTGACGATGCTGGATGGTAATTAGAAGTTAATCGGTGATGGAGAGGTTAGACCGGCAACAAAAAATATGTAGAGAAGAAAAATTAGTTAGGGCTTGATTACCTGCGAAAATTATTGTTTGATTATTAAGGGGTTATTTCACAAAAATGAGTTGTTATTACACATTTAAGGACTATCTGGGTTTGGTGAGACCCATACACATGAATTCGAATCAAATGTATGAGAAGTCTTAAATCACAAAGCAAACAATCTGATGGTTTGAAAGCGAGTGGAGGGCAACTAGGGAGTGACACATAAGAGCTTTTTTTTAAGCATTTATATCGACAGATAGGAAAATAATAATAATGTTATTATTACTTCTATTATTGTTATTATTTTTATGATTAAGAAACCACCTTTTGATTGGTGAACGGTTGTACATATGATGTGAGGACCGGTATTTATCAAATTAATAATTTTTAGAATCATGAAATGATATTATTGACTTATGCGCAAATGTCTTTTTGGAAGGTAGTTTGGTCTAAAGTCTAAGATGTGGGTTTATATCAAAAACAAAAAGTGTAGGGTGATTTTGGTAGTCCCACACATGTTCTGATATTTTACTTATTTTTATATGGAATGCATAAAATATATACTAACTGAAGAAAATATTATATCAAGAGCCGTGGCAACATTAAAATCGTTTCTCAAAGGTTTTGATAACGTTAAGATATATACATGTCCCAACACTAAATTTAACTTCGTTAATTTTCTGTAGTAATATATGTTTTTGTTTAGAGTTTTCCATCTTCGTATGCTTTGAGGCACTTGCTACTTATTAGTAGTCTCTCTCTCAGTTTTTTTTTTTTTTGGTTTTGGATATATATTGTTCTTTCATAAATGCATGTGCGTATACATAAATGCATGTGCGTATACATGTGTGTTTCATTTGAGAACTCAGAAAAAGTTAAAAACTTTTAGAAACTCTTAAAAACTAAATATTTTTTTAATTTTTTTTATATAATAACATTGTTTGAGTGTAGTTTATCATATTTGATATATAAATTTTTGATTTACATATATAAATCACAAGTTTACATATACGTAAAATTTATGTAATAACAAGCTTTCATATGTGTAAAGAAAATTAGATATGTATAAAAACTAATTTTTATAATTGTAATCATATATATAAATATAAAAAGTGATAAAACTATACTCAAATAATACTAACATACAAATTTTTTTATAAAAAACGTTAGTTATTATGAGTTCCTTAGAGTTATTAAATAATTTAAGAGTTCTTTAATTATACTCATCATATATATATATATATATATATATATATATATTGCTATTTAATTATCAAATGCTATTTTATTCATAAAAGTTAATAAAAAAAGATAATAATCGTAATAAATCCGAGTTCGTATAACTCCTATTTCCTCAGTTATCCGACAATAGGAGTTTTGCTAGTTTAAGTTCTTTTTGTTTTGAAAAAATTTTTAATTATTTAAAGTTATTTAAAAGATTCATACAACACTAGTTTAGTATAGTGACAAATGTGTATGGCCTTTAACAAAATGATTGTGGGTTCTAGTGCTATTTAAGATATTGCGGTAAGATAGGTGGAAAAAATGTTAGGAGTTTAAAAAATAAACAATAAAGATACATAGTTGACAGGCTTTTATATGATTCTTTGGCAATTACCATTTTGTAAGGTTAAAATATGTGTTAAATAAAGTATTATATTTTAAAACAAAGAAAATATAATTAAAAAAAAAACTATTCATTCATCAATGACAGATAGAAATCATAAATATATTAAACTTAATATAGCAAAATGCATCAAAATTAACAGATTTGAGTTACTTGGTAATATTTTTCCCCCTTTCTACAGGTAATCGTCAAAGAAACTTACTTTTATGTAAAATACATGTATCAAATGCCAAGTCCGTCATATTTTGTTAAAGGAATATAATAAGAAAAAAGGAAAAAAGGATAAGAACTTATCCGGTATTTACAGAAAAAATATAATGGTTTTTCTTGTTGAAGTATATATGAGTGTGTCCGCATTTATGTGAAAGTGACATAGTGTGTCTGAGGGTTTTATTAATTTTCCTTCGAAAAGCTGTTAGGTAAGAAACTTTGATATTTATTGTATACATTTAACTTTTATTATATTATTTAAGGTAACCAACCAATATTGGTGAGTTTTGCGAGAATTCGCCGTTATTCTATGTGTGTGTATATATAAAGCACCCATAATCATTACATAATTAAGATGGTCTGTGTTTAACCCGTTATATCATGCGGGTATTCTTCTGGTTAGCTTAAACGAAAACATATACATTCACTGACAATAACTATTACTGCAAACAAACCATACATTTACTATTCACAGCGGAAAGTTTATTTATTCTTGCCTTTAATAAATTGACATGCATTAATAAAGGGAAAATTCCCAAAATAAATATTTATGAAAACAAATTTCTAGTTTTAGGTATTATTTGCAAAAAATTCTAAAAATAGGTATTATAAACTGGTCGTGACAAGTAGTTTGTAGAACCAATTAAAAGTTGTCACGTGTCCTTAAACTAACCGGAACGAACACATTCACTAAGTAATTACTCGTCACGACTAAATAAGTTTGATGTCTCGTAATCAACGCTCACGAGTTATTTATAAATCCTTTAGTCGTGACGACTAGTTTACCCGGTTTACATTCCCTGCACAAGTAGTTTACCTTATAATCTACTTGTCGCGGCTAAAGGACTTATGAATTACTCGTGGGCGTTGATTACGAGGCATGAAACTTATTTAGTCGTGACGAGTAATTGATTAGTGAACGTGCTCGTTATGGTTAATTTAAGGACACATGGCGAGTTCGAATTGGTTTATACAAACTACCGTTACGACTAGTTTATAATACCTATTTTTAAATTTTTTTGTAAATGGTACCTAAAACTAGAAATATGTTTTCATAAATGCTTATTTTGAGAATTTTCCCATTAACAAAACCTTTTTCAAACGAACTTTTGGTGGTTTTCCTTCGCTAGTAGTGGGTATTCTAGTTCTTTAAAAAAAAAGAAAAAAAAACTTTAATCAAATAAACGAAAATGAATTTATAAACATTTCTTTATGTTTATGTTTGTTTATTTACTTCGTTTATCTTTTTATTTGCTTTACATATTCATTTAATTTTTTATTAACATAAACGAGCACGAACATTGTTATTTCTTAACGAACAAACATAAATGATACAATTTGTTTCGGTAATCGTGTTCGTTCGTTTGTGATAAAATTAACAAACAAATAAATAAACTTTATCTACCCTTGGTCATTTACATGCCTAATAACTTAATACTAATACATATATAATAATTTTTAGTTTTAACTGTATAATATATCACATATCTTACATTTCTATTATTTAATATAACATAAAACTTGAATATGCATCTAATTTTTAATAGTAAAATATAAATAAAAAATTTACATGACCTCAATATATTATTATTATTAATAGTTTATTTTGTCTCGTGGTTTATGGAATTTGTTAGTTATCGACGTAGTCATGAGAAGCTGTCAATCTATTTGATTCATCATCTACCCATGTGTCCCTCTCTTATACCACAAAACACATGGTGGCAAATCATCAATCTTATAATGCATATGAAGATCCATTCATGATTTGTCTCTATACACAAAGTCTTATGTATTAATCTTCTTCTTTGACTAAAGAAAGATTCACCTCGCCATCAACCAAACCAAACTTCTACCTTCAAGCTAGGTGTTGTTATTTTCCTTCTGTTTAGTGTGATTCTATTCAGGATAATTTGTTCCCTATGTTCATCGTTTTTACGTCCAGGCCGGTTATTTTAAACCGCAATGATTAAAATCTGTACTACTTAGGAGTTGTAGAACACACTCCATATGTTTGCTTGTGTCTTGCATTCTGAACCATGTGAGGCTTATTATTAATTTGTTAACATGCTAATTATTAGTAGTTTATCTTATTATGTTGAAGAAATCAAAAGTGGTGCAAGTCTTTAGTTGGAGTTGTTACTGGGAAAACATGGGTTGTTTTTAGACTTGTTTATTTTTTCAGTTCATGTATATCCAGTCAAAATGTATGATTATGTGTTTCCACAATTTCTTAACTTTTTATTTTTTTGTATTATTTTAGGTGATTATTCTGTTACCATTGTGTATGGACCTTTGGCAATTAAGCTGAAGATTGAGTGTTAAATAATTGGTGGAACTTAGCTTTCTTTCTGCAAACCATGGCTATGGCCCCAACTGTCAAAGTGGTTCTGGGATGTTTTGCTTTTGCTGTATTTTGGGTCTTGGCTGTTTTTCCTGCTGTCCCCTTCATGCCCATTGGAAGAACAGCAGGGTCACTTCTTGGTGCCATGCTCATGGTTCTTTTCCAAGTTTTAACCCCGGATCAAGCCTATGAATCGATCGACCTTCCCATTCTCGGTCTTCTCTTTGGGACAATGGTCGTAAGCGTTTATCTTGAACGAGCCGATATGTTCAAGTATTTAGGAAAAATGCTTTCATGGAAAAGCCAAGGCGCTAAGGACTTGCTATGTCGAATCTGCATCATTTCTGCCGTTTCGAGTGCATTCTTCACCAACGACACGTCTTGTGTTGTGTTGACTGAGTTTGTACTCAAAATTGCCAGGCAACAAAACCTCCCGCCGCATCCTTTTCTACTCGCACTTGCCTCGAGTGCGAATATTGGATCCGCTGCCACACCGATCGGTAACCCTCAAAACTTGGTTATAGCGGTTCAAAGCAATATACCATTTGGGCAATTCTTGTTTGGGATTGTGTCAGCAACGGTGGTAGGCATCTTTGTGAATGCTTTGATCTTATTATCCATGTTTTAGAAGGTGCTATCTGTTCAAAAAGATGAAGAAGAGCCTCCAGTTGAGTTGGCCCCTGAAGAAGATGTGAATTCGCATAGATTTTCGCCTGCTACAATGTCGCATCTTACATCCGAAAATTCACATAATGTTTATCCTGAAGCCATGAGTAGTCACAGCATCCCAAATGCTAGTGGACACACAGAAGCTAATAATCTTAGGAATCGCATAAGTTGTTTGGGTGACAATGAGATTCTTAAAGCCGATTCAAACTCAAACGGCACGAAAGAAGTTATGGACGGATCGCTGCCAAAGAAGGACGATCCGTTGGCATTGGCGAACGGATTCACAAAAGAGAGTTCTAATTTGGGCTTGGAGGAAATTGATGAGAAGTCTGCCAAATGGAAAATGATATGTTGGAAAGCCGGAGTTTATATTATTACTGTTGGAATGTTGGTCTCTTTTCTGGTGGAATTAAACATGTCATGGACCGCAATTACCGCAGCAATGGCTCTTGTGGTTCTTGATTTCAAGGATGCTAGACCATGTTTAGAAAAGGTATTAAACTTGATTAATTAATTAAAACAGTTACCTAGTATTAATGACTTGTGTTAACTATGACAAAACCAGATTATATCAGTAATGATAATAAAATGTACAAAAAGGCAGGTTTATGCAAGACTTTATAATTTCTTTTTCATATTATTATTATTATTATTATTATTATTATTATTGTTATTATTATTATTGTTATTTTGCTCCTTTCATGCACACCTGTTTTTATAAAATAGACGTTTACACAGTGATGTGACTTCTTTATTTATTCATTTTGCTGTTTTTTTTAATTTGAAATACTACTTTTTAATTTATAATCTTTTATGACAAATTAAATGCGTGTAGTGACATGCATATTTTTATCTATGCTACCATAAAATATATATCAAATTGAATAATATTTATTGTAATATATGTGAGTCTCTTACACTTAATTATACCGGTGAAAAAGGATTTTTCATAAGTATTATTCATTTATTCATATCATGTGAGGAGTTTTTGACATAAGTATATCTTAAAAATACAATACGTTAGCAACATAATTTGACATAGAATTCAATATATATTTCTGATTGAACGTAAGCTTTGTCGCGCTTATCCTTATATTGGTCGTTGTACAAATTTAATATAAAATATTATGTACGGAAAACCACTTTTAAAGTTAAACAATATATGAAAGATTACAACGAAGTTTGTATTAATATTTTTATCAAAAGTTCCTAAAAAGTTTGAATAAATATGTATATTTAGGTCTATATAACTAAGAGAATAACTAAAATATATTTTATTATAAAAGGAAAAATAAAAGATATCAACTGGTCTCCTATTTACATTAACACTCTTTTTTCTGTGTGTAGCTCTTGTTTTTCTCTACCCATGTACATTTTAGTAAGCAATAACTAAGCTAACTTGCATTCATTTTATAACACAGGTTTCTTATTCACTGCTGGTATTCTTTTGTGGGATGTTTGTCACCGTTGAAGGCTTCAATAGAACTGGAATCCCAAGTGCGATATGGGACTTTATGGAACCCTATGCCGAAATTAACCGACTTAGTGGTGTAGCGATTCTTGCGGTTGTGATAGTTGTTCTGTCAAACTTGGCTTCAAATGTGCCAACTGGTATTCTTACTATCCAATACTAAAATTACCTTAGGTCCTTAGCTATGCTTCAAATTTTATGGGTAATACTTGTATTCTAATTGTTATATTTTTTATAATAATAAGTTAACTTATCAAAAGAGGTTTATTGTATTTACAAATGGCAATTGAATATGAGCATGTAGAATTTTGATAATAACAACAGATGTAATTATATAATAAATAAGTAAATCAATTTTATTCCAAGTCAAAACACGCCGTTATTTTTTCTTTGTATATTTCAATGATGACAAATGTGTAAATAGTGACTAATTTCGTGAGATAACTGTTCCAAATAAATTTTGGTTGTCATTATAAATCATTCAAGGTTAACATTGTGAAAGTGTGATATTTGTTGGTATTATACAAACCATAGTAAATATATATGGTGTTATAGTTGTAAGTTATTTTACTAATGTTTTATAATGAATTATTTTTTGTTAGTATTGCTGCTTGGGTCAAGGGTGGCAGCAGCAGCTGCTACTATATCACCTGAAAAAGAGAAAAAAGCATGGTTAATATTGGCTTGGGTGAGCACCGTGGAAATCTGTCACTGCTTGGATCAGCCGCCAACCTGATCGTGTGTGAACAAGCTCGTCGGGCTCAGCACGGTTACAATCTTACTTTTTGGTCACATCTTAAATTCGGTGTTCCTTCCACCATTATAGTTACAGCTATTGGTTTGTCACTAATTAGGGCATAAGTAAAGATCAAGATTTTCATTTCGTTTTCAGCATTTCCGTCTTCCGTTTTCTGTGAAGAGATTTCCAAGAAAGATCACTAGAATATGTTTATATGTATTTGTTTTTAAAGTATGTATAATATTGGATCTATCAGAAAAGTTACAGACTTCTTTCTATCAGCTTTTAATCATTATGTAGATTGGTAAATCTTAAGTCTAATATAATTCGCCAACTATTACTCTTTGAAAATGCCTTAAGAGGCGCAGCGTCAGTTTTCATGGGTATCGAAAATTTGTAATTGGATTGGCTTTTTCGACTAATGTAATCATAATATACATTAAACAAGTCAGAAGATGTGAGGGTGCATGCTTATTAATTTTATTTTATTATGATGTTATGGGCAAGGCCTGACTTGGGTTCTTATGGGATAGCGCCCCTGGTAGTGGATCCATGGGGCAGTAGCCGTGACAGAGTCTAAGGGGCCGCGCCCGTGTCTAGGGTTGACCTAAATTTTGGACTATGGTTGTTATATTAAAAATTCATTAGAAAATGAATTTTAAATTTTGTCACGCTACTATCATAAGTCAAATATGAGAGGACTTTAATGAAAATTCAAAATTCAAATTCAAAATGTTTACTACCAAAGCTGGTTACCACATATCGATGCCAAAAGATCAATAAAAAATATTTATAAAACTGGATTCTAATATATCTTTATTTATTAGTAAGGGCAAGTAAAATCGTCTCCACAGGGAATTAGTGGAAAGTATACCATACTTGTACCGAAATCAATAAAAATGAGTACCGATACCCATATCGAATTTGCTGGTACTGTACTAGTATGGGTATCGGCATGGGTATTTCAATACAATATTACCCGCTTTTGTACCACTTTGTTATTTTTTATTTCAGATCTTCAATTATCTTGGTACCAGTATTGGTACGAATAACAAAGTAGTTAAATTGGTTCATGTATCAAATTGGCTAAATTTGCACGTGTGCCGATATGGTACCGACATTATGTAATACCCCGAATCCCGGGAATCCTACAGTTGATAATCACATCCACAATTTCACAAAAATTTAAAACCAAACAATTCATTTTATTTAAAACAAGTTCAGAGTACTAAACAGCGGAATAAGGAATATCAAATTTCCCAAAACCGGGAAGATGTGATTTTAAACCAAAGCAATTCATTTATTTTAAAACCTGCTCAGAATATAAATCAGCGGAAAAGTCATAATTGATCAAACAAGTTCCCAAAACCCAGAAATTATGCCCAAAATCAAGTTTTCTATGCATTTAGTAATAATTAAAAAGAACAATGTTCATTAATAAAACTTTTCCGACTAGGTATGCGTTCCACCGTCCAAGTAGCCTCGAGCACGTCCAAGCGGTAATGCATCCTCCTCCTAACCTGAAACTCACACTAACATACACACAAAGTCAGCTCGAGCTAAGTGAGTTCCAGTTTTAATAAAGGACATTTAAATAAATCATTCCAAGAGTTTTAAAATAAAACGGGATACAACCGTTAGGCCATCATCAACAATAAGTAGTCATACTTGTATATATATATATATAAACATCCATATAATTATATCCCTATAGATATCATCCAAGTATTAACATCAGGGTCGAGCACATGTACAACCTAAACACGTATCATCCCATCCGATGGTGATCATGCCACACGAGCCTCCCCCCTACGGGCTTTTCAGGCCCCCTCACAGGATTTAAGAACCTGAGTAGTATAGTTTGGCCCGACCAAAATCACCATCCATCCGCATACAAACACAAAGTAGGCATACGCAAACATCCTTAGTCGATAACGATTAACTAACCTCGACAATTATTGGCCATAAAGTAACGCATGTATAAACACGCTTATATATATATATATATCATCCCAAATATATCATCATGAAAGTAAGCCTATGGTCATAAAGTAACACCTGCATACACATTCATAAATATCATCTCATGACATACTACAATACGAGTAAGTGTATATCATTGAGTCTAGACCATAAGTAATGTCTATAAGCATATAAAATATATAACCATAAACGAGCCTCAAATATTCTAAGGCATATAATATAATTCACCCATATTTTCATGAACGCACAAACACAAGTAAGGCCATATTAAACCATCCAATTAGTTTAAACGAGTATGGTCGGATAAAATTATAATATGGTGTGTATGTTAGCCCAAAACATAAAAAGATTAAAAAGGGGCATCATGAACTCACCTGACACAAGGCATGAATTCACCATGAGCTAGAGGACCCCTAAGTATCCCCACAACTTAAACGCTTGTCGGTTTACATACAATCATTACTAACAACACCGAAAGGACTCGTTTTACCCTACGGGATGTTCTAACGTAGTTCGAGTTACCTAAAGCCTCGACGTCATTAAACTCAATCATAACAACCCCCCGGGGCCCTACATTTACCGACATGACCCATAGATACTTCCGGGAATAAAGAATTCCCAAATTACCCCTGGAAGCACTAGATGATACTAACACGCGCGTTTAAGAGTTGTTTAGGCAATTAACATCCAACTCAGCCCCGTGTGGAGCCAAAATGATAAATTCACAGCCAAAAAGTCCACACGACGCTACACGAGTCAAATGGGTCGGTAACTCGCAAGAACAACGCACCAACTAATCAATAAACGCGAATGCGCGTTGTACCGACCCGTTTGAGTAACCGACAACCAATTCAGCCCCAATACTATAAAAATCATTTTCCAACAGCCCGTACATTAAATCGAAGCTATCCGAACTGAATTGGTCATCACTTCATCCCTCGCGTTAAACGCAACAAATCACCCTTCTAGACAACCGAAAACTAATTTTCAATCTATTGATAATTGATCAATCAAACGAGCTTCATAGCGCACGATACTAAGGTAAAACACATATGACATACCTAGGAAGATGACGGAGCAAAACCGCACCTCAAACAGCCCCGACAAGAACACAATTGAACATCCACCGGTTAAGCCTAAAACGAACTTATCGATCAATAACAAGTAAAACATGCAGATTTTAGCATAAGAAGATGCATTTAATTACATAGGATAACCTTTGAAATAAATTATTAAATTTTTACCAGACTTTAAAAAATGTCTTAGGTTTATAAAAATATTTTTATTATATTTTTATAGTAGACACAAAAATCATAAAACTTCCTGCAACACATAAAGGTATGTGCAGCAATTTCAGTGTGCAAAAAAATGGTTTTATTTTTATAAAAATTATTACCCAACCAAATTAAACAATTTCAATTGGGTTTGATTCTTAACTCAAAATATTAAGTTCCAGAAGTAGAACCAACCAATTTTGACTTGTCGAAAAGGGTTATGATGTCGGGAAGACAGACCAGAATCCGTCATCCCGCATCAGGTTTGACACTCGATCTTATGTAACATCCTAAAATTTTTTATAATGTTAATAAAAGAAAGTTATGTTTAGTGATTTCACGTTTTAGTTATTTAATGTCGAGTAAGGAACGGGTCATGGGCTTAGATTACGTAAGATGGGTTAAATGAGAATGGGCCTTGGGTCCGTGGGCTTGAGAGATATAAATACCCATCCCAAGCCCAAGATATCATTTTATTTCCATCTTTCTCTTTTACACACTCAAAAACACACACATAACCGACCGAGATCCGAAGTCGAGACCCGAGATTTTGCTGGTAGATCTGAGTTGGAAAGGTAAGAACTAATCCCGCAAAGCTAATATTACTGAAAATGGTTAGGATTTGACGGGTTAATCGGACCCGAAACACAACTGCCCAAATCGGACCCCTAAAACGTCGATTTTAGGCCGATTTGATGGTTGGGATTTGTAGGCGCCGATCATACGATTCCGTGGGTACCAAAATCGAGTTATTTGGCTAAGAAACGAAGGAGTTATGGGCAAACAGATCTGCAGCGCGATAACTTCGCCTGCAAGATTAAGTTCGCCTGATGAACTTCGCCTTCAAGCGTAACTTCGCCTTCAAGCGTAACTTCGCCTAAGGATAACTTCGCCTGAAGCCAAGTTCGCCTAAGGTTTAACTTCGCCTGAAGCCAAGTTCGCCTAAGGTTTAACTTCGCCTGAAGCCAAGTTCGCCTAAGGTTTAACTTCGCCTGAAGCCAAGTTCGCCCGAGGTTTAACTTCGCCTGAAGTGAAGTTCGTTTGGAAAATAAATTAAAAACCTAATGGAAAATGTGTTAAGGCAGTTATCGAAAATAAAATTTTTCCAAGCTGACCTGGCAGCTTAACCCCAGCCAGGGGCTCTGCCCCTTGGACCCCGCTAGGGGCTGCCGCCCCTAGAACCCCGCTGCCAGGGGCGCTGCCCCCGGACCCCCGTTCGTTGTGGGTCATATATAGATAGAAATACAAAACGAGAAGTAGTAGTTAATTGATATGTGTAAATATTATACAGTTAGCCGAGCCCAGTTAAAGAAAGGAATTACGATCAACGGCGAGCGTAACAGGATCCAGGTGAGTTTCTAGCCCCATTCCTTGTTATGTTTTCGGGGCTGTGTGCATACTTGATGTGTTGTTAATACATTTATCCTAAGTGATAAGTGTATGCCATATGTGATATATGTGATATGTATGAATGATTGCTTGATGGTACGTGAACGATCTTCGGATATTGCACGTACTGTCAGGTTATAACGTTATAAATATGGTAAGTATGATATGTATGAATGATTGCTTGATGGTACGTGAACGATCTTCGGATATTGCACGTACTGTCAGGTTGTAACGTATAAATATGGTAAGTATGATATGTATGAATGATTGCTTGATGGTACGTGAACGATCTTCGGATATTGCACGTACTGTCAGGTTGTAACGTTATAAATATGGCAAGTATGATATGTATGTTTATGTGTATGAACGTAATAAAGTTAATAAAAGAAGGAAATAACGGTTGTATGGTTGTATGGTTACGAAAAGGGTACCGAGCCCTAATAATACTCGAGGTATGATGTATGGTTGTATGGTAACGAAGAGGGAATCGAACCCTACTAATATTCGAAAACAAGGGACCAGACCCTAATAATATCTGTGATGTTAGGGACCAGACCCTAATAATATCTGTGATGTTAGGGACCAGACCCTCATAATATCTGTGATGTTAGGGACCAGACCCTTATAATATCTGTGATGTTAGGGACCAGACCCTTATAATATCTGTGATGTTAGGGACCAGACCCTTATAATATCTGTGATGTTAGGGACCAGACCCTTATAATATCTGTGAGGTTATAGGGCGAAAGGTTCTTTAAAACGTATGATTATGAATGTAAAGAAAGTATGTAAGTAAGAATGAAGGCATGAGTACTTATGTGTGTATGAAAGAAAGTTATGAGGTTAAGTACGTATGTATGTAATATGGTATTGTATGGTATTGTATGATTAACTAGAACTCACTCAGCGTAGCTGACTTTTAGTATGCACGCAGGTGAGTAGGTTGAGACAGCTGGCTTGAGTGGAGGACACATGGCAGAAGACTAAAGCCTGGCATCTGAAGATCTGATATGTTTATTAAGTTATGTTTTGATTTTGAAAGACAAGAGGAATGTTTTAAGACATGATTATGAATATATATGTAATGTTTTATGAAAGTTTTATATTCCGCGTAAAGTTTTAATTAACTCTGATATTTAGAACTGTGTTTATGAGTAAATCCAACACGAAGGTAGGGTTACCGGTAACGGGGCCTTACATCTTATAAAATCATAAAAACCATTCAAATCTCGTCTAAAAATTACATATTGTATGTTTCTGGAAACTAGACTCAAAGTAGAACATTATAAAAAGAAGAATCGATCAAAAAAAATAAATTTTCATTGAGTTACAGGCCGAGCAATAAACGAGTACGAATATGTCAGAAATTGTTATAATCAAAACTCAAACCCTAACATTCAATAAAGGGTTTAATGGTGAAAAAGACATTCAATTGAACAATACTAACCTTGGATTGGATTTTTGGATCTTGGAATTGCTTTGGAAAAGAAAAAAAATGGCGGTTTGGTGGCCGGTTCCTAATGCCGATCGCAGGAGGGAACTAGAAGGGAGTTTAGGGTTTTAATTTTTTATTGATATAATATAATAATACTATAACACTTTAGCCCCTCCACTTTGCTAATGGTTGAAACTTGGACGAAAGCTTAAGTAGGTTAAGTTTACGAGATTGGCCAGAAAGACCTTTAAAATGCCGGAACGAGTCACGGTTAAAATACAAGCTTGTTAGGCATAGCCCTTCTTACGGAAATTCACGGACGTTACAAGTCTACCCCCCCCCCCCCTTAAAATGGGATTCGTCCCCGAATCCCGTTGCAACAGGAACGGACGTGGATAGAGACGAAATCTAATCATCTAATTATACAAGAGGACGATAGGGACAAAACCCCCACTAGCGCCTGAGTCACACCGGAACGAGGCCTAAACCTCAAGAAGTAAAAGGAAAAGAACCTAGATCGATAGCATGCTACGCCTCAGCTAAACGATCACGCACAAGAGGATGATAAATGAGCGGGAGAATTTAAGGAATGAGAGGAACTTTAACGCTAACGACACGAGCATTAGCCATATCCTATCCCTACAAAGACCGAACCCTAACACAGTCAAGCACAAGTAGTATTTAGAACACGAAAAGTAAGGGTAAACTGCTAATAACGTTGATCAAGTGTTATTAATCGTTTACTTTACCCGCCCGTCCTAAGCACCCCCTGCCTCTAACCGTATTAGCATCCCATCTAACACTTAAGTAATTATTCACATAGTGAAATATTAAAACTTGTAAAAATGACTAAACAATTTAAAATTACCTCTTGGCGTGCAGCTACTCGCGGTTGGCATTTCTAGTTCTTTCTTTTACAGTTAGAGTCCAAGCATTCAGGAATGCTCGGATCCCTCGAACCATGGCTCTGATACCAACCTGTAAGACCCTGAATCCCAGGAATCCTACAGTTGGTAATTACATCCACAAATTCAAAAAAATTTAAAACCAAACAATTCGTTTTATTTAAAACAAGTTCAGAGTACTAAACAGCGGAATAAGGAATATCAAATTTCCCAAAACCGGGAAGATGTGATTTTAAAACCAAAGCAATTCATTTATTTTAAAACCTGCTCAGAGTATAAATCAACGGAAAAGTCATAATTGATCAAACAAGTTCCCAAAACCCGGGAATTATGCCCAAAACCTAGTTTTCTATGCATTTAGTAATAATTGAAAAGAACAATGTTCATTAATAAAACTTTTCCGACTAGGTATTCGTTCCACCGTCCAAGTAGCCTCGAGCACGTCCAAGCGGTAATGCATCCTCCTCCTAACCTGAAACTCACACTAACATACACACAAAGTCAGCTTGAGCTGAGTGAGTTCAAGTTTTAATAATGGACATTTAAATAAATCATTCCAAGAGTTTTAAAATAAAACGGGATACAACAGTTAGGTCATCATCAACAATAAGTAGTCATACTTATATATATATAAACATCCATATAATTATATCCCTATAGATATCATCCAAGTATTAACATTAGGGTCGAGCACACGTACAACCCAAACACGTAATATTCAAGTAATAACATCCGGGTTGAGCACACGTACAACCCAAACACGTATCATCCCATCCGATGGTGATCATGCCACACGAGCCTCCCCCCTCACGGGCTTGTTAGTGCCCGCCACAGGATTTAAGAACCTGAGTAGTATAGTTCGGCCCAGGCAAGATCACCATCCATCCGCAAGCAAACACAAAGTAGGTATACGCAAACATACTTAGTCGATAACTACTAATTAACATCGCCAATTATTGGACATAAAGTAACGCATGTATAAATACGCGTATATATGTGTATATATATTTATATATGTATATATATCATCCCAAATATATCATCATGAAAGTAAGCCTATGGTCATAAAGTAACACCTGCATACACATTCATAAATATCATCTCATGACATACTACAATACGAGTAAGCCTATATCATTGAGTATAGAACATAAGTAATGTCAATAACCTTATAAAATATATAACCATAAACGAGCCTCAAATATTCTAAGGCATAGAATATAATTCACCCATATTTTCATGAACCCACAAACACAAGTAAGGCCAAATAAAACCATCCAATTAGTTTAAACGAGTATAGTCGGATAAAATTGTAATATGGTGTGTATGCTAGCCCAAAACGTAAAAATATTAAAAAGGGGCATCATGAACTCAACTGACACAAGGCACGAATTCACCACGAGCTAGAGGACCCCTAAATATCCCCACAACTCAAACGCCTGTCGGTTTACATACAATCATTACTAACGACACCGAAATGACTCGTTTACCCTACGGGATGTTCTAACGTAGTTCGAGTTACCTAAAGCCTCGACCTGATTAAACTCAATCATAACAGCCCCCCGGGGCCCTACATTTACCGACACGACCCAAAGATACTTCCATGAATAAAGAATTTCCAAATTACCCCCGGAAGCACTAGATGATACTAACACGCGCGTTTAAAAATTGTTTAGGCAATTAACATCCAACTTAGCCCCCGTGTGGACCCAATATGATAAATTCACAACCAACAAGTCCAAACGACACTACACGAGTCAAATGTGTCGGTAACTCGCAAGAACAATGCACCAACTAATCAATAAACGTGAATGCGTGTTGTACCGACCCGTTTGAGTAACCGACAACCAATTCAGCTCCAATACTTATAAAAATCATTTTCCAACAGCCCGTACATTAAACCGAAGCTATCCGAACTGAATTGATTATCACTTACTTCTTCCCTCGCGTTAAACCCACAAATCACCCTTCTAGACAACCGAAAACTAGTTTTCAATCTATTGATAATTGATCAATCAAACGAGCTTCATAGCCCACGATACTAAGGTAAAACACAAATGGCATACCTAGGAAGATGACGGAGCAAAACCACACTTCAAAAAGCCCCGACAAGAACACAATTGAACATCCACTGGTTAAGCCTAAAACGAACTTATCGATCAATAACAAGTAAAACATGCAGATTTTAGCATACGAAGATGCATTTAATTACATAGGATAATCTTTGAAATAAATTATCAAATTTTTACCAGACTTTAATAAATGTCGTAGGTTTATAAATATATTTTTATTATATTTTTCTAGTAGACACAAAAATCATAAAAATTCCTCCAACACAGAAAGGTATGTGCAGCAATTTCAGTGCGCAACAAAATGGTTTTATTTTTATAAAAATCATTACCCAACCAAATTAAACAATTTCAATTGGATTTGATTGCTAACTCAAAATATTAAGTTCCAGAAGTGGAACCAACCAATTTTGACTTGTCGAAAAAGGGTTATGATGTCGGGAAGACAGACCAGAATCCGTCATCCCGCATTAGGTTTGACACTCGATCTTATAAAATCATAAAAACCATTCAAATCTCGTCCAAAAATTACATATTATACATTTCTGGAAACTAGACTCAAAGTAGAACATTATAGAAACAAGAATTGATCAAAAATAATAAATTCTCATCGAGTTACAGGCCGAGCAATAAACAAGTACGAATCTGTCAGAAATTGATATAATCAAAACTCAAACCCTAACATTCAATAAAGGGTTTAATGGTGTAAAAGACATTCAATCGAACAATATTAACCTTGAATTGGAGTTTTGGATCTTGGAATTTCTTGGTAAAAGAAAAAAAATGGCGTTTTGGTGGCTGGTTCCTAATGCCGATCTTAGGAAGGAGCTAGAGGGGAGTTTAGGGTTTTAATTTTTTTTTTGATATAATATAATAGTAATATAACACTTTAGCTCCTCCACTTTGCTAATGGTTGAAACTTGGACGAAAGTTTAAGTAGGTTAAGTTTACGAGATCGGCCAGAAAGACCTTTAAAATGCCGGAACGAGTCACGGTTAAAATGCAAGCTTGTTAGGCACATCCCTTCTTACGAAAATTCATGGACGTTACAAGTCTACCCCCCTTAAAATGGGATTCGTCCCCGAATCCCGTTGCAACAGGAACGGACGTGGATAGAGACGAAATCTAATCATCTAATTATACAAGAGGACGATACAAGTAAAATTGTACAAAATGTGTATCCAACACTTGTGTGCTTGTTATCATACGACGCTTTCCACTTGATCCTTTGTACTCTAAGTACCTGAAAAACATACTTGAAAACGTCACAATAGGTTGGTGAATTCACAAGTTTTAGAGTTTATAAGTATGTAAAACCTTTTGTTCAAAATCTTTTCATGTATATGTTAAACATAAACAAGTAAGCGTTCGACCCATCGTAAGCTAACAGAGAATACGATATGAACTACATGAGGCATTGCCATCCAAGACACCTATGTTTTTCCCCTCACTCATATCTCACGGGAAACCGAGTAGACACTATGTAGTCATTCGACCATTCGGATGGACAGTTAGAGCGACTAATCATGACTAGGGGTGTCAAACCCAATAGTATTTCCCAGAATCTTAGGCTAATACAAGATAATGGTTATTAATAAGCGATAAGGGGACTTTCGGATCCAAGCAATAACTCATGTAAACAAAAAGGTTGGGTCTTGTTTCTTATTAATGTATAAAAGCGAGTGTGGGTATGTCCCCCCCCCCCCCAATTTTGTAAAGCATTTGAAAATAAAGGGGCCGTGAAACTCGCCTTTGAGTTTACAATATCGATAGATAGCGATATAAAAACAAGCGTGGGATCTCTCCTAATTGTGACCTATCAGATACAGTTACTTAAAATTCCATAATACAATATCAACCTACAAGTTGATCTTGTATAAAGTCCACCCAATATGTTAAACTTGTCATTGTATGTGTCATATACTAACTTGTACCCCATTGAACCGTTGGTGATTCGTTAAGTGATTTATCGTTCATTCAAGTTTCAGATTAGTACATAAATGTCATTATGTATATTAACGTATTATTACAAGTTCATAAGTTCCCATAAACATTACATAAGGTTTGGATTTATCACTTTATGAAACCTCATGTCCTTAACATAATTTAGGGTTTAAAGTGATAGTTTTCCTATGCCAAACAATACATTATGACTTGAAATTTTTATCATACATGCTTACATAACTTGGGATCCCAAAAAACTAAGGTTCATAATTTTTTTAAGGTTTTAAAGGGATTAAAATCTATTTAATATTGGCAAAAGGTCGTACAGTGATATTCAGAGACAGATTGTGGGAAAAATTATGTTTGACTGACCCATACTCCTTTTTTACGTGAACTGTGAGTACAATTTTTAAAACCTAGACAAAAAGGTATATTTTTCAAAAAGAATCACGGTATTTGGATTTGTCGTGATCGAGTTATAAGTCCTTGAGTAAGACTCAAATTATGTTAACAAAGTACAGTTTTGACCCATTTTTTATAAAGTCGGTTTGGGTGTCAGATTAAGCCCAAATTGCATGAAACATGTTGGGTTTAAAACTAGACTCGATATAGTATATTTTAGACTCAAGAATCAACCCTTTTTGTTAAGTATTGACTAGTTTATGACCTAGGGAATCCGGGCTAATTTTCTATCGGTTCATAGTCTCTCTCCTAGTATACTTGTTAACCAATTTTTGCGTATTTCCACGATGTTTAAAGGTTTATCCTTTAGTTAAAGATTTATAAATATGTTTAAAATTATATTTAACATGTTTGGGTCTTAATGACCAAATCTCACCACTTTTATAACCGAATAATGTAAAATATGTCCATAACTTCATCTTTTAGCCAACATTTATGGCCGTATCGTGGGTAACCTAAATGAGGCCACTACTTTAGACCTCCAGTTTTATAGGGCCCCAATCTTAAATAGGGGTTATATATTATCGGTTTTTCAAAGTAGAGTTTTTATTAGAATTAGTAACTCACTGATGAGCCACAAGTTGAGGATTGTCTCATATACATTATCATTGCATACCATCCATATTCCATAATTCTTGGATACTATCTGGAGCATAATGCACAAAGAAAAGAAAAAAAAAGGCCTCTACATTTTAGTTAGTTTTAGGCCTCCAAGGACGTTGAGCCGGTCCTGCTAACATTTTAGGGGTGGTTCCTTATATAAGTCTTCAAAACTTGTATATTTAGTAAAGAATGTGAAAGATCAAGTTGGTAGGAACTTATGTCACACCCTCAAATTCTGACTAACAGGGTTTTACCTTGAGGCGCGTGACATACCAGGATCTAACTCATTCGTTATACCAAACAACCATTTAAATTAGTTAAAACATCATTTAAGTTTCAGCAAAACAATTGAGAAACCAAAAACAAATCAAACAGTTTAAAAGTTTTGCAGAAGTGCTAAAGTAAAAGGTTTTAAAACAATAAACCATGTATTCAAACACGCACAGCCCATGATGTGCTAAACGTAGTTATATAGAAATACAATAATCTAGACTCTTAACTTAACTAAAACAACTAACCGGCAAGTGTACCGTTCTACTCTATTACAGTTTAGTAAGTCCGGATAGCGAACCCAAATACTTTTGAAATTACGTAAGTTAATTAAATTAGACTCAACTACAGACACAACTATTTATTTAATATTATTTGAGGGATTTTGCTAAAATCTAAGATTAAACTAATGTTAAAACTAACTAATAAAACTAAAGACGACTTGACTTAAGAATCAATTTTAATTCAATTAATAACAAGTAGCCATCTAGGCTAGAATCCCTAATGTGTCAATTATTAAATAGTTGGAAAATGCTATGTTATGGAACTTGGATCTTAAAGTATTTGCTTAATGGGAAACCAAACATGACCCTATTAAAATTGCCGGTTTTAATTAGACTCTCTCACGGTCGCTAATTTATTTTATGACAAGTACCTCTATAAGGAATCCTACAGCGCGAAAATTAAAGATAGTTTAAAGAATTCACTCGACTAGAAAGACAAGGCAAATAAACCAAACCTAGGAAGACACCTTACAGAGAACTAAATATAGCAATTTATCAATCAAGACCTGTCACATAATCTATCACCTTACATCTATTTAGATTAGCAGCAAATTTAAGTCTACTTGATTAATTGTTATCATTTATGTGGTTTTGTTGCAAATCAACCATAAACTAGTATAAAGCACACAATATATAACTTAACAGAATCCTATCATATGAAACAATCACAAAGGAAAATATGAAACGATAAAACTAGTAAAAAAATCCTAAGCACACACATGCATCAAATGAATAACAATAAACTGTTATCTTGATCATTAATCCGTACACGCAAACAAATTCCAAACCATAATCCAAAATCAACAAAATTTTATCATAAGCCTAGGCAGTCTGGGTCTAGCCAACAACCATATTCAAGAACAAACCAAAGTAAATAAGTTCAAATAATGAATTCATGGCGAAAACAATATATTCAAACCAAATAATAATGATGTTTGGATCATTGGATGAGTAGATATTGAACCCGAACGGTCTCTAACCGAACCAATATGCTCTTCTCTCTTTCTCTATTTTCATTTATTTCTCTACATGGGCGACTTTGTCCTCTTCGAATACTCCTTTCGTTGGGTTCTTTTTTTTCAATCAGCCGACCCCCTATTTTTGTTACTTTTTTCATCCAATTTTAAACCTCATGATGGTAGGTTAATTACAAAATAATAATAATAACAATAATAATAAAAAATAAATAAATGACATTGGTCCAATAACATATTCTTCACGTGGCCCACTAATCCAACTCAATAACTTCTGTTTTGTTTTAATTACTTTGCATGGCCTTTTACTCTAGTTTTATTAAGATGGCTTCCAAAAATTCCAAAAGAAAAGACTTTGAAGTTTTCAACCCACGTATTCGTTCTCAAACCCACATAAGAACATTCAATTTACAAATTTTAAGTGAAAACAAATAATAATTTTATTTGTTATAATAATAATAATAATAATAATAATAATAGTTCAACTATTTATTTGTTGGTCTCAAATTTAGTAAAAATACTTCATTTTCTCTCGCTGTCTTTTGAAACCATTAAAATATAAATATGAGCATCTTGAGTAATATTCAATAAAAAGCTAGCTTAAAGTAGGTGTAGGATATATATATATATATATATTAGCTTCCATCAAATATCCCCACACTTAAAACTTTTTCGTCACTAAACAAGCCTTTGGCAGTAGAATCATAATCGAAAAATTGGTCTTAAAAAATATAAATTAGTTAAACACTCAGATAAACGCAAAAACTGAGATCACCAATGTAAGGCCCCGAACCCCCGGAACCCCACAGTTGGTAATCATTCAAAACACTCGTAAAAGTAATTAAACTTAAAAACAATTCTTTTCATTAAAATAAGCATCACAAAGTATAATTCGGCGGAAAACGTAAATAACAAAATAAGTTCCCAAAACCCGGGAATTTTGCCCAAAACCAACATAATTATCTTTAATAAAAATTTTTAAAAATGTTTAATAATAAAATCTTCAAATCCCATATGCCCTTCACCGTCCAAGTAGCTTCGTGCACGTCCAAGCGATAAGGCATCCTCTTCCTAACCTGAAACTCACACTAACATGCATACAAAGTCAGCTTAAGCTGAGTGAGTTCAAGTTTTAAATAAGTAACAAAAGTCTAAATAATCATTCCAACGGTTTTAAAACTGTAAACGGAAATACATCAGTTAGGTCATCACATTTAATAAATAATCATCCTTACGCATAAACATCTCTATACGTACATTCCTATATATATATATATATATATATATATATATATATATATATATATATATATATATATATATATATATATATATATATATATATAACATTCAATAATAACATTCAGGGTCGAGCAAACGTACAACCCAAACACGTAACATTCAGCGCATACAAACACAAAGTAGGCATACGCAACATTTAGTAGTCGAGACGACTACAACATTCGCCAAATATTGGCCATTCTATAATATATATATACATACACACATTCTTTAACATTCCAAGGCCTACCAATACTAGCAAGCCTATGTAAAATCGCTTAAAAACATTTCATCAAGCAAAATCGCTTAGGTGTGCATGCTAGCCCAAAACTTAAAAAGAGTTAAACGGGGCATCAAGAACTCACCTGACACAAGACGCGGATTCACCACGAGCTAGAGAATCCCTAAGAAATCCCAAAACTCAAAAACCTGTCGGTTTACATTCAATCAATACTAATGACATCAAGATGACTCGTTTATCCTACGAGATGTTCTAACATGGTTCGAGTTACCTAAACCCTCGACCTCATCAAACTTAATCACAACAGCCCCCGAGGTCTCACATTCACCAAAACAACCCTTAGGTACTCCCGGGAATAAAGAATTCCTAATTTGCCCCCGGGAGCACTAGGTGACACTAACACGCGCGTTTAGGAGTCGTTTAGGCCGTTAACATCCAACTCAGCCCCGTGTGGACCCATTATGATAAAATCACAGCCAACAAGTCCACACGACGCCACACGAGATAAATGGGTCGATAACCCGCAAGTACAACGCACCAACTATTCAATAAACACAATTGTGCGTTGTACCGACCCGTTGGAGTAACCGACAACCAATTCAGCCCCATAACTTATAAAAATGAATTTTGAACAGCCCGTACATCAAACCAAGTGTCCCCGAGCTGAATTGGTCGTTAATCACTTCAACCCTCGCGTTAAACGCGCCAAACTACAATTCTAGACCACCGAACATAACAATCAAACTACAACTAGTTGATCAACTTAACGAACACCTATGAACATGATCTTTAAGTATGATATACGTGACATACCTAGGGAGATTGTGGTGCAAAAACTCACTTCAAACAGCCCCGACAAGAACCCAATTGAACATCCACCGGTTAAGCCTAAAACGAACTTATCGATTAATAACGAGTAAAACGTGTAGATTTTAGCATGCGAAGATGCATTTAATTACATAGGATAACCTTTGAAATAAATTATTAAATTTTTACCAGACTTTAATCAATGTCTTAGGTTTATAAAAATATTTTTATTATATTTTTCTATTGGACACAAAAATTATAAAAATTCCTCCAACACAGCAAGGTACGTGCAGCTATTTCAGTGCGCAACAAAATAATTTTATTTTTATAAAATTCATTACCGAACCAAATTAAACAATTCCAATTGGGTTTGGTTCCTAACTCAAAATAATAACTTCCAGAACTGGAAGTTATAATAAAAATATTTTTATAAATTCGTAAAAACCATTCGAAAAAAGGTTATGACGTCGGGAAGACAGACGAGAATCTGTCATCCCGCATCAACTTTGACACTCGATTTTATAAATTGATAAAAACCATTCAAATCTCGTCCAAAAATTACGTATTATACCTTTCTGTAAACTAGACTCAAATTACAACATCATGGAATCAAAAATCGATCAAAAAAATGGATTATCATCATGTTACAGACCCTAAAATAAACGTATACGAATCTGTCAGCAAACTGTTATCATAAAAACTCAACCTTAACGACCATTAAGCGCGTTAATATGATCAATTAAGGTGTAAAAGACATGGGGAATCATAAAACCGACTTTGAATTGAAGTTTTATGGCTTAAACCTGGCTGGAAAGAAGAAAAATCGAAGGGGATGAGGCTGCCAAAGCTCCGAACGGCTGAGTAGAGAGGCTAGGGTTTAGGTTTTATTTTTGTTTTATGAAATAATAAAAATAGTTACATCCAAGTCCCTCCAAATTGAAGTGTAAGGCAAAATGGAAGGAAGGTTAAATGGTTTAACGTACCGAGATGACGCAAAGGCTTCCGAGAAACGTCGGATAAATCCCGAGAATTAAACATACTCTACAAGCTTTAATTCTTGAAACCGGAATTAACGGGCGTTACAACCGATATTGTTACCCAACCACCAGTGTATAAAGCCCCCATGCACATTAAGCATTTAAGTTCATGAAATATCAAAAACCTATGGGTCTCATACCCGTAACTCCCACCTACCCCCATCTCAAGCATAAAAATACAATTTAAATCGGTTTGAAACAGACTTGTTCAATTTATTATCATAAGATAAGAACCCCTTAATAGTAAGAAGAAAATGCACTTAGCTGAAATATTGAATAATAGCTCAAGTGAGGTCGTACGAGCATGCCCAAAATATTATTGAACTTTGTCCTATGTATTCCCTAAGAAGATATTTATCGACTAGAAATCTCAAGCCCCAATAATGTATCCTCAGAGTCACCATCCCGTTGGTAACACGTAAACTCTCAGTCTCATCTAATATGTGCACTTTGGCCTCTTTTTCTATTTTTGAGAATGCTTCTTTGGCATTTTACAATACATAACTGACACGAGGTCGAAGACTCGCACAAAAATAAACCAAATACAACTAATTAGATAGTGGTAAATGGGTGTCGAACATGAAGAGTTTGTGGAATATGTGTTACTGAGTAGTTTACGATTAAACTAATATAAATGTAAATGACCAAAAGTAATTTTCAAAGTGGTTTTTTGATTAGATTTTATAAACTATACAAACTAAACGAAGGTTGTAAACAATTGATTAAATGTGCATTCCTCTTAGAGTTCAGTTATTACGCAACTCTTTTGTTTAAGTTCAATGGATAAATCATAATATCTTGATTTCGTGTAAATGTAATTGTTTGTGATTAATCAAGAACTAAGTACTTGGATTCCTAGAACGCGAGGTCGTTACTTGGTTAATCAATCAATATAATCTTAACCCTAATTTCTTCTACTAAATCTTGATTGTCAACAACACCAAGAACGTATAGAACGAAATTAGGTTAAACGATATGGACAAATTACAAGCAATCAAACAAACAACGTGATTATATTAATCTAAACGATTTGATAATCAATCAAAGTGCACGAACAATAAACGAAAAGAGTATTGCAATAACCTTACAACCAAGAGAAATACTAGAAGTTTTAGCCACACATAATTGAAATCATCATACCAAGTTTAATACGAAGCAATCCAAGATTATGATGTTAATCCTTGATTCAAAACCCTCAAAAACTTGTTCTCAAGCCCCAAAAACACCCTAACAATTGTCTCAAAACGGAATAATCAAGAATGGATCTCCAAAAGTCATTATAACATAAAACTCGAGTTGTAACCGCCACCAGCGTCAGAGTCCACCGTAAGCTACGGTGGCCACCGTAGCTTACGGTGGCTTTGAAAACCACTACGCCAAGCTCGATCTGTTTACGCCAGTCTTCTACGTTGGCACCCTACCATAGCTTACGGTACGGTAGCTTCAGCTCCAAAATCCTTATTCTTCTTTGACTTGTTAACTGCATTCACCAACTCTCAAATCTTTTGCTCCTCTCCATCATAGTTCACTTGAATCACCCTTAGCACCTGTACCTGCAAACACGCACCATATACGGTAGTAACCTAAATCCTTGAAATAACACATAAACGCTCATGTTTTATTTAGAATTACTACAATTAAGGGTGGCTCTACAATCCACCCGTCACATTCCCACACTTGCTCGTTGCTTGCCCTCAAGCAACTCGTCAAACCAATTGTTTTTAGAACACCACCACCACACAAACCATAAGCCCGGCTCGGTTAAGGTCCCTAATAATACCCTATTCCCCTATTGTTAGAGGTTTGCGTTAGCATCACTTAGTATTAAAATATAGAATTTTAGTCAACCTTAACATGCTTTCGGTTTTATTCACACATAACACACCATCACTCATTAACTCTCTTATCGTTGATTGTTCCATAGTCTTCAATAATACTCAATTCTCCTTGCATACGCTTGTGCCACCATCAAATCTCCACCTATTCATGCTTTAACATAATATGAAAATCAAGAGGTCTTAAAACGAGTTGTAATGAGGCCAGGTGTAAAGGTATGGAATGAGAATATTTAAAGTGACTCATGTGATCTGATCCGACTTGTTACATCAAAACTAAATAAACAATAAAAAAAAAGCTAGCACTACTAGAAAACTACCAACTTGTATCACTAACTCGATACACATCACTTGGGTTATTGAATCCCAATCCTTTTTTTTTCTTTTATATATTTTTCATCATTTTTTTCCGAACAATAATAACAAATACTTGTACACAAAAATGAGTTTCACCACTCTTTACTGATTAATAGTAACACAAATACAATTACAAAGAAAAACCTATCAAACCGGATCATCTCACAACATTCATTGGGGTTAATCAAATAAGAAACATAAGGTCCAAATAAGTTTACTACAGGAACCAACCCCCCGCCCCTCTCATTGCCCTCCCTCATATGTGTAATGTATGAGGCCCAACCCCCAAAACCCACACTCACGCTCATCCAGACAAGGCTTAAACCTAATTGCCTCTATCCCTTTTGCAATTATGTCAAGCTAAGGTCTCGAAATGCATTGATAGCATAAGTTCTAACGGAGAATACCCAATCCATCACCGTTTTCCTTTTTTCGAATACTTAAGTGATTATGGATATGTTATGCATGTATTATACCGAAAGCATGTTAACCTTGACTAAAATGCTTCTCAACCTCATTTCTTTTTCTTCTTTTAAAACAACTAAGCAAGCTTGACTTTGAGGGAAATATGACCATGAAAAGGGATCAAAACTTTACCCCTACTATCTCACCACTTCCCTGTGTATTTTCTTTCAATTTTTTTTATATTTTTTTATTATTATTTTTTAAAAAAATTTTTCTCTTTTTTTTTTTTAATTTTATTTTCATCCCTCATTCCCACACTTGAGATACATTGTCCTCAATGTAGGGTATTTAGGTTAACAAAACAGCACCACGAGCACGACCCTTAAATTCCAACTTGTCATTACTCCACCCAACCTCCCAAAACCCAAACATAAATAGAAAAAATAAGATACAAAAATGTACAAGGGAACACCTGATTTGCTGCCGACGCAGCTCAATAGTAACTTGGTTGAGGTGGTCTAAAAATGGACGTCATCACGTCCGTGAATTCGCCAAAACCAAACGCCCCCCTGATCCTCTCCACCAGCTTGACCTTCCCCTTGAGCTTGTCCTGAAACTTGAGTTTGTCGTGGATCCAACCATTCTGAATGATGCAACGGTGGCATGGGATAATTCACCGTATCGTCGTATGGTGGCAATGTGGTGTAGTCAACAATCGGCAGGTCAGCCACCACCGGTTGCCCCGAATGCCATGCCGCGTGCATTTGTCTTTGACGGTCATCCTCATATCGATGGTTGATTTCTCTTTGTTCAGCATAAGCGTGGGTCCGGTTCCACATTTCTTGGCGATCATACATTTGCTTTTGAGCGCGCTCCATGCTAGCGCCCATGAATGTTTGGTGATCAAAAAATGTCTGAGTTGTCTCGGCCCAATTATAGTAGTGTGCTGTCCTGGTGTTGAATATTACATCCTGCATGCTGCCATGGTGTGCCCAATTTGGGTCAAATGTTTGCCTCGAATAATCAAATGGTAAGGCACTTCCCCGTCCCCGTCCTTGTGCACTTGAACTACCACCTACTCCTTCACTTTCCATCGAAACCCGCTCACCCAGTTCATCATCATAATCATCCTCTCCACTCTCTCCCTCTTCATCATCACTCTCACTTTCATCTTCTTCTCCCGGTTGCAAAGGTCGAGCATCAACCTTCAATGCCCTCCATCTCTGTCCCTCGCTTTTCAACATATGGTACCTGTCACTTGCTCGGTATTCCCAACCAACCCCCAACTTTGTCACATCGAGCGGCTTGTGTTTCTTCCCAACTCCAATATCATTATCTCCAGTAACACCAAACCGCATCAACAACGCGGTAATCAACCGACAATGTGGAATAATCTTCCTACTCACATTATTCCGGCTTATCCAAATATTGTTAAGTACTAGATACCGGAACGAAACAAGTGGTCCTCCATACATCAAAGAGTATAGAATCGGGACATCAGGATACCGAACTTCTTGCATATCCCCTCTTCTTGGAATGACATTGTGTAAACAAATGATGAGCAACATCTTTGGCTCAATCTTTAAATTCTTCCTCAATAACTTCCCATCATAAGTGCTGGGTAAAAACAATGCTTCCAATATCATTCTCCATGTTGGATGCCTGTCGGGTTGATAATACAAGTCATTTAAATCTGGATACACGTAGTTGCTTTGAGGCTTACTGTCAAATCGTGCAATTTGCCTAAATGTTTCAAATGACATAGTGTAACAACCCGTAACCGCAGCGGAAACGTAAACGGGATGCAACAGACACCTCTGATATCAACCACATTGTTTATAAAGAAAACTGAATACATTAATATACTTCAAATTACACTATCTCGTATTTCATTACCGTCTAGGTGATACACACATCATGCAACACGATACATAATTCTATTTATTATAATGTATCCTAACATCCCGCACGCAAATATTACACACATCAAGCACTTAGCACGTAAGCAATCACTTCATCTTAATTGTACCTGAAAAGCATGTGAGAAAACGGGTCAACTACGAATAGTTGGTGAGTTTCACAATTCGAGTAAACCATGATAAATCAATATCAAAATATAATATTATCGATGTAATTATGCTGAGCCCACAAGTGAAACCTCTGACTATCCACATACAACCCCGTGGCATACTCCGCCCACGTACCTGCCCCAAACCGCTATGTCTAACATTACATAGCAAAATAAATAACAACAAAATAGACATGTGCAACTGGCTGGGGAACATCAGCAAATCCATGCCGGACCAGTTGGGTTTGTCAGACCAATAGTACTATTCACACTCTACCGGCTTTCAGTTAATCACTCGTGTTCCGGGGCCTTAGAATGTTAGCAACTCAGACAATTACCATCTTAGTACATTTCCGTACGATTCCCGTATAATAAAATTATATATAAATACACGCAAATCCATGCGTTCAGTATGTACTTAAACATTTCAGTAGTAACATGCTTCCGCCCCGAGATAATATTTATAAACAATTCAGAAAAAGGGGCTCGTGAAACTCACCTTAGCACATGCAAGCAGGTAACAACAATCATTATTAGTTAACACGTCCAATCTGTAATATGATCCCTACGATCGTTATTATACAATTATTGTTTATATAATCTTTAACCGTGTTAACCGGTACATCTGGGGACACTGTTAACCCAGTACTGTACCCGTTCCGGGGGCAATGTTAACCCATAAACACTTCTAGGGACATCTGGGGACACTGTTAACCCAATAATGTACCCATTCCGGGGGCAATGTTAACCCAGAAACACTTCTCCGGACTCAGATTGTGATATCGTTTAGAGTTCACTAGTCAAAATTACTATAGTCGTTTTTTCCCGTTTTGCGTGCCTAGCACGGTTATCCGTTTTTACGTTTCAAAAATGAGTTTGGTCACACACGACCCGAAAATAGTTGTTGACTGATAATTTAATTAAAGTTGTGAAATTAGAGCTCGGTTTAGACGCCCCGATTGGCCGCGAGACCCGTTTCCGTCTTTAGTGCACCGGAAACTGTTTTATCGGATAAAATTACCCAAATCATCCGAATTATTTTCGGATGATTTATTTTTATTTGTTCAACTCAGTTATATGAAAATAGTTCATTTTTAGGGTTTTTATACACCGGTCAGCTCGTTTAGGCGAACTTTACCGGTTTACGCGTTTTAAGCCTTAAAAGTTTGTTTTTAGCACAAATAATTATCCGTTTAATCTCGGATCTTGAAATTTTGTACAAATCACTTTTTGACAGTGGGGAATTTTATAAAAATATTTCCAGAATTAATTTTTATATTTAAAATTTATTTATCTATTTTTAAACACCATTTAAACACTAAATATGTCGTAAATACCAAAAGACTTTAGAAAATCCCAAATTTTTCCTGGATGACCCCTGCCATCCCCATAGTCCCCTGTAATTTTTCCAGAACCAAAATCTCTTTTTACATGCCATTTTCACTAAAACAAAGCTAGAAAGCCCTAGAACTCGTTTAACCGAAAAGCCTACTTAGACTTCTCCAACTGACCTAAAATTTTGTGTGTGACTTTTATATGTTATAAAAAGCTTATCTGGAATTTTCCAGAATTTTTCATGATATTTAACTATTTTTCACCATTTTTAGCCAAAACCGAGCATTAAATTCACCAAATATTCATCCTTCGTCCAAAACTTACTAAATTTTCACAGATCTCATATTTTCATGTGTAGATCATCTCTGTGAAATTTCGTAGCCTAACTCTAAACGTACCACAATCTGTCCAAAACACTCATAACCGAACATAAACCGAATATACCTTTTGTTTTCCGCCACTACAAGCTACACACTCGTCTTTCCGCCTTATCTACCACTAAATACAGAACCTACAACCAACATACCACAATACCAAGCAAGTTACACTCACAATCAAGCCTCTTACACTATAGTTTCGGTTATTGTTTCAAAACTAAAGTTTAAACCGTAAAAATTCGTTTTTGGTTCGTTTAACTCCTTTCTTGGACCAAGATCCCTTGTATAACCCGTATACATCACTTGATCATGCAAGAATCGGTTTTCATCTTTGAAACCTCATTTTCTTGCAAATAAACTCAAAATGTGGAACAAAAATCAAGATTTAGCCATCACAATATACAATTACCTTGAGTTTTCTTGCTAAAAATTCTGGATTTTGAATCATAGAATGGAGAGGGAGAGTAAGATCTTGAATGTTTGATGTAAAAAAAAGAAATAAGAGCATGGGGGATACCCCCCTTTCCGATCGGGATTAAGAGGGAGGAGGGGTGGGACCCACTTCTCCATTTCTAGCCACATGTTTGGATAATCGCAATCCGGATAATGTTTTGGATAATCTGGTTCATTTCGTTTTTCGGTTAAATGTTTAATTCGGCTTAAAACGAGGCTAAAACGGTCGTTTTCGGCTTAAAAATGAAATTTATATAAAACCACTTTAAAAACTTTAAAAACTTAAACCATGACTTTCATTAACTTAAAACACCATATTATTAATAATTGCGCATCTTTTTCGGCTTGATCGATCGTTTCTTGCTTGGTTTGGTATTAAAGGTTTCGTTTAACGTACCGACGTACCATTAAATCGAAAATTCTTTTTCTGAGCTTTAATTCACTTATCCCGAAGCTTTAATACTTCGTAAACATCACTAAATATCATATATCTCGTCTATAATGAACCCTCGATTCGTTCGGGTTTCAATAACTATCGATCGATTAATCGCATATTCAATACGATGAATTATATATTCACGTACAATCAGTGCAGTGAACCATGTATTCTCGTATAATTACTATGGTAATTCATGTACCCGACATTAAATATAACGTAACTCTTGTCTACCGGTTAGGGTATAACTTGGTTTCGTCGGAATCGTTACTTTCTCCCCCCGTTAAGAAATTTCGTCCTCGAAATTTTACACGCCCACTATCCCCTTCTGAGAGGAATGTGGGGGTTTTTCCTTCAGAATTCACCCTCGCGTTACCAGGTATAATCTGGTCATCGCTGTGAATTCCACTTAATCTTAATCAATAAAGCTTGGTGTGTCCAAACTGTTTAGTTTTCCCGTCTACTATCTCTACGGAATTATTTATGATATCAAGCATGTCTTCTATGAGTACCTCCATTACTAGTACTCTCGTTGCCTCATTGCTTAGGTACTTTTCAATCCGTATACATGGCAAAACATCATGTATAGTACTTAGCCCCTGGAGTACTTTAATCGATAAACTAAATGACCAATCATGGAGATAGTCTCATAAGGTCCAATATATTAAGGAGCTATTTTCGGTTTTGCCAAACCTTATATCACCTCTCTAAGGTGATGCCTTAAAAATACCTTGTCACCTCTTTCCAACGACAATGGTTTCCTTTGAATGTTGGCATAAATCCTTTGCCAATCTCGCACTACTTTCAACTTATCTTAAATATTATAAATCCGATTGGTTGTTTCTAGAATCAATTCAAATATTAAGGCTTGAGTGACGCCCATTTTCAATTTAACAAATTGGTGATAATTACTTCACCCATAGAAAGCTTCAAGCTCTCGATACTTCCTTCCCCGCCTTCTAATAATGGAAGTAGGATGACTATTTCGATCTATGCGCTTCGTCCATGATTAAATCACGAAGGTCATGGAGGGTCGGGATCCAAACCCGATTTTTGAAATAGAGAATTTCGTCCACGCGCTGTTCGAAATTCTTCTCATTGCCGTAAAGTCCCTCATTTTCCAATTGTTCCTCTTTCAACGCCTCGCGTTGAGCGACTCGAATCAGGTCCGAAAGGTTCGACTGGACTATCATCCCTAGCGCTCTCACTCGTAATGGCTTAACCCGATCTTTCCTAATCAAGGCATCGGCTACGACGTTAGCCTTGCCGGGGTGATAACGGATGTCACAGTCATAATCGCTTAACAACTCGACCCATCTTCGTTGCCTCATATTCAGTTCTTTCTGATCGAATATGTGCTGCAAACTTTTATGATCGGTGAAGATGGTGCACTTCGTACCGTAGAGATAATGTCTCCAGATTTTAAGTGCGAAGATAACCGCTCCCAGTTCTAAGTCAGGAGTAGTGTAATTTTTCTCGTGTACTTTTAACTGTCGGGAAGCATAGGCTATAACCTTATTATTCTGCATCAACACGCATCCTAACCCTCTACGCGATGCGTCACAATACGCGACAAAACCATCGTCTCCATCGGGGAGACTTAAAATCGGCGCTTAGCACAATTTTTGCTTTAACGTTTGAAACGCCGTTTCCTGCTCTTCTCCCCATTCATACTTTCGATCCTTTTGAGTCAGGAGAGTTAAAGGTTGGACGATGCTGGAAAAGTTCTCTATAAATCGACGATAATATCCAGCTAAGCCTAAGAATTGGCGGATTTCCTTTGGCGATTTAGGCGCTTGCCAATTCTTAATTGCTTCAACCTTACTCGGATCAACGTGTATTCCTTGATGGTTTACAACGTGACCGAGGAATTTCACTTCTTGTAACCAGAAGTTACACTTGGAGAATTTTGCATACAACTTCTCCTGATTTAGAAACTCTAAAACTATTCTTAAGTGTTGCTCGTGCTCTTTTTTACTTTTCGAGTAGATCAAAATATCGTCAATAAACACGATGACGAATTTGTCGAGGTAGGGTTTACAGACTCGATTCATGAGGTCCATGAACACTGCCGGCACATTTGTTAGCCCGAAAGGCATAACTAAGAACTCATAATGGCCGTAACGAGTCCGAAACGCTGTTGTTGCAACGTCCTCCTCTTGGGTTTTTCATTTGGTGATAACTATATCTAAGATCAATTTTCTAAAAAATAAATCGCCCCTTGCAGTTGGTTAAATAGATCATTTACTTCGAAGAAGTGAATACCTATTCTTGATCGTCACTTTATTCAATTCTCCCTAATCAATACATATCCTAACACTTCCGTCCTTCATTTCCCAAATAACACTGGTGCACCCCATGGTGACTAACTAGGTCGTATAAAACCTTATCCAATAATTCTTGCATTTCAGTTGGTGCAAGTCGGTAGGGTGCTTTAGCAACAGGGCCAGCTTGAGGCATTAAATCGATTCTGAATTTCGACCCGTCGGGTTGGCGGTAATCCAGGAAGTTTTCTGGGAAAACTTGTGGAAATTCGCGTACCACCGGGATATCTTCTATATGTTTTCTTTTAAATCATACACTTTTCTCTGTATCTAATTGCTTCATCGTCCAAAAGAGAGCTTCTAATCATCTTCTTTTCATATTTGATTTCAGCTCCATGTTGAGTTAGCCAATCCATGTTAACTATTACGTCAAAACTTCTTAACTTTACTGGTCGTAGGTCAATAAGGAAATGTTAATCGTTCAGAATAATAGGACAATTCCGAACAATTTAGTTAACCATTAGGGATTTACCGTTAGCAATTCTACAGTATAGGGTTCTATAGTTTCACTAATCGGTATCTTTCCAAATGGTAGGAGGTTAACAGGAACTAACTTCTATCGGCGACCGTAAAAATGTTACTGAAGCCTATTGATTTAAAACTACAACAAACTTAATACCACCTTTGGATCATGACGTGCTTTATTCGAATTACTCACAAAAGCTCGGCTCCTTGCTTGATCAGAGGTTGATGCTTGTCATGAGGTTCGTCTTCCAACTACACCTTGTTTCAACTTTGGGCAATTTCTCTTGAAACGTTCTGTACTGCCACATTCATAGCAAGTACAACTGTTTGGCATAATTTGATTTCTTTGGATGGATTGTTATTGAAGCTGTTGGGTTCGGAGTGGTTGTACACGAATGGGTTGGGGTTGCCGGTTCACATGGCTTCAATTGGTTCTACAATTGGGGCATTACGTCCATCTTTACCACACCGGTGGCCTACTATCACTCGACATTCTTCTTCCTGCCGATAACCATATTTTCCACATTTAGGGAAGGACCCTTCACGCGGTTCATGTTTTCACACCAGAACTAGTCTTAGTATAATTCTGGGTTGTAGGACATACCTACTTATTCAAAAGCCTATCTTGCACTATATCTTTATCATTTCTCTTCTTTAACACTCGACGTCGCACCTAACGTCCTTCCAGTCCGCTTCCCATAGAGTCAAATATATCAATGCTGGCTTGTGACACAACCCTTCCAAAGGTTGTATATTTTACAGGATTGACTATACTCCTTATCGATGGAGTTAGTCCCCAATATAGCGCTCTCTTCGCTTAGTTTCAGGAGTAATTAGCCATGTTACCAGACATGACAATTCCTTCAAACGATTAGCATGTTCTAAGTGATCAGCACACAACATTTCTATCTTTCATAGCTCAGTTTCCAATCTCTGAACTTAATTACTCGAATAAAAGTGCTCTAGCCCAAGAATTTTAAATTCCGACCATAACATCTGAGTAATAATTTTCTAACTATAATTTTGTACCATCGTGTTCCATCACGATACAACATAATCTACCAACATATCTGTAGCATATTTCACTACACAATGTTCTAGACTCTTACCAATATCCTTAACCATTTCGATCTTTTCTATCCACTCACTAATCTATTCCTCCCTTTACCATCAGTAAACTATTAATAATTTCCTTAACACAACCAACAAACATATCCTTCATACCGGATCTAATTCATTACGACTACTATTCATGTTTAGTTTATAACTAATACTTGTAGTCATAATAGTATATTTGGTGGGACATTATCACTCTTAGTAATACCACTAAGAATTGAAATATTCATATTCATGTGATTACTCGATCTATAATTCTGCGATCACATTTGCATCAACACTAGCAGTGATCTGTGATACGACATTCGGTATCATCATCTGCTATCTTTGAGCAATCAACTGAATCATATCAATCTCCATCATTGGAGTTACTCTTTTTATATCATTCTGCCGTACCCATCCCGTACGCAGTAATCAATACTAATCTCACCATATAACTCGTTACCAGCTCAATCATAACAGCAGGTACACATACACACCAAATATTATCATATATATTACACATACCAGTATCTAGTATATATATCCCACAAATATAATAACGTATGGACTTAACCTGACGTCGGTTAACGTTTAAATATGTTTCATAACCCTTGTCACCAACTGACATATAGATCTTTCTCGACAAAGATTAATGTTTAATATGCTTGATTTCAATATCCTTCTGCATGTCAGCATAACCGATACATGCTCACCGTGAGCACCAAATGATTACGTACCACGGAGTTATAATATCCGTGTCTATTTGTATATCCGGTATACACGGTATACCACCTACGAACGAACAACCAACTATGCTATAATGATTCCAACACCTCTTTGTGTACGGGTAATCATTCTATTCGAGTATACATGGGTATAGGCATCTAACGGATGTAAGGATAACATAGGGAGCTGCAAGGTTCAAGGTAATCGCGCAACCCATGTTGCCTTCAAATATTATCAATTACTATTATGGGAAACTCTATCACTTGCTCAGTCAATGTCCTCAGGCGTTCTAGATTCGCTAAAATCGGTAATTCTCGATCTGGAGGCGGTATGTCTCATATGTTTGAGAGTGAGAAATACACATATATATTTCTATATATTATTTTTTTCTGCTCATTTATTATCAAATTTATTATTATTATTATTATTTTTATTTTTTTTTAGAATAAGAATGGGTTCAGGTACAGGTCCGTCCGTACGTGAGGGTCGGCGGTTCGGGGGAACATAGGGGGTTATTAAGATATACGATACCGGTGTTGGTAGGGTAAGGGATTTATCAATTTTTGGTTGTGAGTGACGGTTACTAGATATTTCTGGTTAATGTCAAACGGGAGATCTAACTTAGTACTATCATAACTATGGCCCGATAAGTCAGACTTATCATCAACCGATGCTCTAGAAATTTCAGCATCCTCGGTACATTTATTATTTCATCCCCCGGTTCCTTATCCGGGTCCTATTTCTCAATACATATACCCACAAGATATGTACATATATATATATACACATTAGCACGCATAAATAATATTATATACTTTACACATATGTTGCCATTTTTACCTATTAATGTACTCTGTGACTTCCCCTGAATTCCCTCGTGCGGACAAGTCTGTTATTATGTTCCGGACCATAATAACTCACTTGTCCATCCAAATTCATCCAGATCTCGTCACTATAAATTATTAGTTGATATTCAGATCCTATAATACTTGAGCTACTGGTTATATTTTAGGTATCTTTTAAAGACATCCTAATTGTTTATAACCAATGGCTCTGATACCAAGTTCTGTAACACCCCGTAACCGCAGCGGAAACGTAAACGGGATGCAACAGACACCTCTGATATCAACCACATTGTTTATAAAGAAAACTGAATACATTAATATACTTCAAATTACACTATCTCGTATTTCATTACCGTCTAGGTGATACACACATCATGCAACACGATACATAATTCTATTTATTATAATGTATCCTAACATCCCGCACGCAAATCTTACACACATCAAGCACTTAGCACGTAAGCAATCACTTCATCTTAATTGTACCTGAAAAGCATGTGAGAAAACTGGTCAACTACGAATAGTTGGTGAGTTTCACAATTCGAGTAAACCATGATAAATCAATATCAAAATATAATATTATCGATGTAATTATGCTGAGCCCACAAGTGAAACCTCTGACTATCCACATACAACCCCGTGGCATACTCCGCCCACGTACCTGCCCCAAACCGCTATGTCTAACATTACATAGCAAAATAAATAACAACAAAATAGACATGTGCAACTGGCTGGGAAACATCAGCAAATCCATGCCGGACCAGTTGGGTTCGTCAGACCAATAGTACTATTCACACTCTACCGGCTTTCAGTTAATCACTCGTGTTCCGGGGCCTTAGAATGTTAGCAACTCAGACAATTACCATCTTAGTACATTTCCGTACGATTCCCGTATAATAAAATTATATATAAATACACGCAAATCCTTGCGTTCAGTATGTACTTAAACATTTCAGTAGTAACATGCTTCCGCCCCGAGATAATATTTAAAAACAATTCAGAAAAAGGGGCTCGTGAAACTCACCTTAGCACATGCAAGCAGGTAACAACAGTCATTATTAGTTAACACGTCCAATCTGTAATATGATCCCTACGATCGTTATTATACAATTATTGTTTATATAATCTTTAACCGTGTTAACCGGTACATCTGGGGACACTGTTAACCCAGTACTGTACCCGTTCCGGGGGCAATGTTAACCCATAAACACTTCTAGGGACATCTGGGGACACTGTTAACCCAATACTGTACCCATTCCGGGGGCAATGTTAACCCAGAAACACTTCTCCGGACTCAGATTGTGATATCGTTTGGAGTTCACTAGTCAAAATTACTATAGTCGTTTTTTCCCGTTTTGCGTGCCTAGCACGGTTATCCGTTTTTACGTTTCAAAAATGAGTTTGGTCACACACGACCCGAAAATAGTTGTTGACTGATAATTTAATTAAAGTTGTGAAATTAGAGCTCGGTTTAGACGCCCCGATTGGCCGCGAGACCCGTTTCCGTCTTTAGTGCACCGGAAACTGTTTTATCGGATAAAATTACCCAAATCATCCGAATTATTTTCGGATGATTTATTTTTATTTGTTCAACTCAGTTATATGAAAATAGTTCATTTTTAGGGTTTTTATACACCGGTCAGCTCGTTTAGGCGAACTTTACCGGTTTACGCGTTTTAAGCCTTAAAAGTTTGTTTTTAGCACAAATAATTATCCGTTTAATCTCGGATCTTGAAATTTTGCACAAATCACTTTTTGACAGTGGGGAATTTTATAAAAATATTTCCAGAATTAATTTTTATATTTAAAATTTATTTATCTATTTTTAAACACCATTTAAACACTATATATGTCGTAAATACCAAACGACTTTAGAAAAATCCCAAATTTTTCCTGGATGACCCATGCCATCCCCATAGTCCCCTGTAATTTTTCCAGAACCAAAATGTTTTTTTACATGTCATTTTCACTAAAACCGAGCTAGAAAGCCCTAGAACTCGTTTAACCGAAAAGCCTACTTAGACTTCTCCAACTGACCTAAAATTTTGTGTGTGACTTTTATATGTTATAAAAAGCTTATCTGGAATTTCCCAGAATTTTTCATGATATTTAACTATTTTTCACCATTTTTAGCCAAAACCGAGCATTAAATTCACCAAATATTCATCCTTCGTCCAAAACTTACTAAATTTTCACATATCTCATATTTTCATGTGTAGATCATCTCTGTGAAATTTCGTAGCCTAACTCTAAACGTACCACAATATGTCCAAAACACTCATAACCGAACATAAACCGAATATACCTTTTGTTTTCCGCCACTACAAGCTACACACTCGTCTTTCCGCCTTATCTACCACTAAATACAGAACCTACAACCAACATACCACAATACCAAGCAAGTTACACTCACAATCAAGCCTCTTACACTATAGTTTCGGTTATTGTTTCAAAACTAAAGTTTAAACCGTAAAAATTCGTTTTTGGTTCGTTTAACTCCTTTCTTGGACCAAGATCCCTTGTATAACCCGTATACATCACTTGATCATGCAAGAATCGGTTTTCATCTTTGAAACCTCATTTTCTTGCAAATAAACTCAAAATGTGGAACAAAAATCAAGATTTAGCCATCACAATATACAATTACCTTGAGTTTTCTTGCTAAAAATTCTGGATTTTGAATCATAGAATGGAGAGGGAGAGTAAGATCTTGAATGTTTGATGTAAAAAAAAGAAATAATAGCATGGGGGATATCCCCCTTTCCGATCGGGATTAAGAGGGAGGTGGGGTGGGACCCACTTCTCCATTTCTAGCCACATGTTTGGATATTCGCAATCCGGATAATGTTTTGGATAATCTGGTTCATTTCTTTTTTCGGTTAAATGTTTAATTCGGCTTAAAACGAGGCTAAAACGGTCGTTTTCGGCTTAAAAATGAAATTTATATAAAACCACTTTAAAAACTTTAAAAACTTAAACCATGACTTTCATTAACTTAAAACACCATATTATTAATAATTGCGCATCTTTTTCGGCTTGATCGATCGTTTCTTGCTTGGTTTGGTATTAAAGGTTTCGTTTAACGTACCGACGTACCATTAAATCGAAAATTCTTTTTCTGAGCTTTAATTCACTTATCCCGAAGCTTTAATACTTCGTAAACATCACTAAATATCATATATCTCGTCTATAATGAACCCTCGATTCGTTCGGGTTTCAATAACTATCGATCGATTAATCGCATATTCAATACGATGAATTATATATTCACGTACAATCAGTGCAGTGAACCATGTATTCTCGTATAATTACTATGGTAATTCATGTACCCGACATTAAATATAACGTAACTATTGTCTACCGGTTAGGGTATAACTTGGTTTCGTCGGAATCGTTACACATAGTGACCTCAATGTTGTTAACAGTTCCTATGAGCTTCATCCCCGAGGGTTTATTAAACGAAGGACATCTCAAAGTTGCCATCCATTCTTCAATTTCATCGATGAAAACATACTTCTTGTTTCGATCATAACACTTGAGGGCTGCTTCCCAATCCAATGCCTTGAATCGATCAAAAACATCAAACGGACCAAACTCATGTTCCGGGACCACTTTCTCACAAATAAATGCGTCGTACTTCTTTGTCAATGTATTCATTTTCTCGTGAAACAACTCTGGTTGCCATCTCAAATCATGATCTGTTAGTGGTCCATGAGTCCAATCTGGTTTAACATACTCCCCTTCTTCTTCCCGTTCTTGTTGTTGTTCTAACCTCCGCTTTTTTGCTTGTTCGGCGGAAGAGTTGCTAGATGAACCCGCAATCCCTTTTCCTTTATCCTTACCAAAACGTCCCATCTAAACAATGACAAACATTAACCAAGTTAGTATTCATCTCTATATACATTCCCACACTTGCTTTTTTCTACGGTTGTGAATATATGAAATTCATAAAACATTTTTCACAAAATTTTGACAGCATTTTGTTTAAACATAGACATAATCTGTCTTCAACTTTTGTCAAACTTTAATTTTCCATACTATATTCACAACCTTAACACAATTTCAAACTATCATCAAACTTTCTCACATTCAACAAGCAAGTGTAAGCAATGTACAACATGTAATCTTAACTAATGAGTTTTGTAGCAAACGAGTGAAGAGAAACATACCTTTAAGCTGAATTCAACCCTCTAATCACTCTAATCACTAGTCACTTGCAAAACCCACTTGTTGTTCAAAATTTTTGGACCAAAAACGTCCAAAATCGAACCCCAAAAAGTTAAGATTGATGAAAACCAAGCAAAGAATGTGATTCCTTGCGAAAATCTAGTCAATTTAGACCTGAAAACCATTGATTTTGGTTAAGATTTGAAGAAGTTATGAATTGGGGATTAGGGTTTGGTAGAGAGGAATGTAAGATGAAGATGGTGAATGAATGTAAAGAAGAAGAAGGTAAGTAAAATACGTGGATGGGAATTTTTATGATTTTCGGTTTTTTTATTAATGTTATTAATTTTTTTTATATATACTGCAGAACCCGTCGCCGACACTCAGAGTCCACCGTAGCTTACGGTGGCTGCCGTAAGATACGGTAGCTTCCTTAGCGTAACTACCCACCGTAAACAGAAGATGGCCAGCGTAAGAATCTCAAGTCCACCGTAGCTTACGGTGGACACCGTAGGCTACGGTGCATCTGATGGGAAATTTATTTTTTTTAAGTAAAGCCAAAATAATTAAAAGCGAAATAAAATTATTTACAAACAAAAACCAAAAATTACCCTACCCCCCATGAAAAACCCGAGTTGTCCTCAACACGGTGAAGAGATTCCCGAGAATTCCCCACACTTGATTTTGACAACCTCGTAACGAGAAAGGTAATTTTTAAGACCAAGTTTGAACAAAAACTAAACTAAATTATACAACAAACCTGGACCGTTTAATTGGTTGATTCCTCAGGCGACTGCAACAGGTAGCCTACCTTGTCCACTTCACACATGTTGATATCCTTACCCTCCAAGTATGGTTTAAGTCGGCGTCTGTTCACAGTTTGTCTTGCTTGATTGTGCAAGTCTTCAATTTCCACATCACCAAACTTGCCCACTCTTGTTATAACATATGGGCCCATCCATTTGCTTTTCAACTTTCCGGGAAAAAGCTTGAGCCGTGAATTATATAACCAAACCTTTTTCCTTTCTTCAAAAACCCGCTTCCTCAACTTGGCATCATGAACCTTTTTCAACTTATCTTTGTATGCCATTGCACACTCATAAGCTTCATCCCTTATCTCTTCCAATTCCGCCAACTTCAACTTTCTCAATCCACCAACTTCATATAATCCATGTTCACACTCTTAATGGCCCATAATGCCCGGTGAGCCAACTCCATAGGCAAATGACATCCTTTCCCATAAACCAACCGGTAAGGAGTCGTTCCTATGGGTGTTTTATAAGCAGTTCGATACGCCCATAATGCATCATCCAACTTTACCGACCAATCCTTGCTATCAACCCTTACCGTCTTCATCAATATTTCTTTAATTTGTCGGTTGGACACTTCAACTTGTCCACTTGTTTGCGGGTGATATGGAGTAGCAATTCGATGATTCACATTATACCGCTTCAACAATTTCCCGAAATTGAAATTCTTGAAATGCGTTCCACCATCACTTATAATCACTTTCGGAATTCCAAATCTTGCAAAATTATTGGATTGAACAAACTTACATACCACGGTGTGATCTCTTAAAGCTCAGATAAACGCAAAAACCGCGATTGCCGATATTGTTGTCCACTTAAACCCAGCCACCAGCCTATCAAGCCCCACGCACATTAAGCATTTAAGTTCATATGATATCAAAAACTTATGGGTCTCACACCTTTAGAGTTAAGATCCACCTACCCCATCTCAAGCATAGTAAAGACAATTAAAAATAATCGAGTTGAAGCAAACTGGTTCAACATATCACCGTAAGATAACAACCCCTTAATGGTAAGAAGAAAATGCACTTAGATGGAATTAATGGATGATAGGTCAAGTGAGGTCGTACGAGCATGCCCTAAATATTATTGGACTTTGTCCTGTATATGCCCTAAGAAAATATTTATTGACTAAAAACTTTCGAGCCCCAATAGTGTATCCTCATAGTCGCCATTCCCTTGGTAACACGTAAACTCTCAGTCTCGTCTAGTATGTGCACTTTGGCCTCTTTTTCTATTTTTGAGAATTCTTCTTTAGCATTTTTCTTTACATAACTTTTCTCATTCTTTTTTTTTCTAGATCAACTTTTTTGGAATACTTTGCAACTTTATTTTTTAAACGTTTTTCTTCTTCTTCTTCTTCTTCTTCTTTTTTTTAATTTTTTTATTGTGCACTTAGGCATCTTTAACCTATAAATATATAACTAAGACTAAAGCTCGTATAAAATTGGACAAGGCGGGGCACCACCACTCTTTATTTATTTTCATAAAACGGAGTGGCGTGCTAATTTTAAAATGCATTCAATTCTCACCACCTTATGGTAATCAGCTTATGGTGATACTCCCTATACCTTATCGAATTTCAGCTTCACTGTCCCCCCTAGGATAAGAACCCACAAAATCTAAGATTAATTAGGTTTATTAAGAATATGCAATGGGAAACCTTTCAAGACTAGTTGGGCCTATCGACACATCCTAAGCTTAGTGCGCTTTCTTTTATATTATCTCATATTAATAGTAGTTTGAAAAACCAATCTCCGATTATACTATCATTTTCCATTTTATTGCAAAAATGTTATGTTAAAATCTTGGGACATTTTTCAAATTTTTTTAGGCTTTTTTTTAATTTTTTTCATATTTTTATTTTTGCCGAAAAACATAAATTTCCCATTTTTTTAATTTTTTTTTCATATTTTTATTTTTGCCGAAAAACATCAATTTCTCATCCCCACATTTAAATTTCACATTGTCCTTAATGTGAGAAAAAGGAAATACCAATAAAATTATGCAAAAAATAAATTAATGAATTGGAACAGACTCCCCAGGTAAATTGACGATATGCCTCGTGAGTCGTGTTTCGTGCCCTACAATTCGAACCCAATCAGCAGACTAAACTCAAATAATGTCATCTCTCACGACCAAAAACGACAATCCTGAAGCAAGTGGCATCCTCACACTTGTTTAAAACCATAGCTCATTAATCATCTCGTAAGCAACCCTGGAACAACCTACAAGTAAGAGAAGAAACACCCGCCAGAACAAAGAAGTAAAACCAAATTAAAAATAAAAATAGAATGAAACATAGTACCGGGTTGTCTCCCGGGAAGCGCTAAGTTAACAAAAGAGTCTTCAGCCGGACTCGTTCGCGAAACCTCAATCAGAAGGCTTCTCCTTTATCCTCTTCCCATCAGTGCTTCTCAACATTCTCCTTTTACAACTAGTTGGGAAGAAACTAGTTTTTAAATTCATGTGAGCCCAAAAATATGCATTCAGCTTGATCGCCCAGTTATTGAAATTCTGAGGATGTGACAAATTTGGCACACTTTGATTCCTAACTCTAGCTATCCTCCAGCTTGGGGCTCTTGATTTACGTGACGATCCACGAACGAGTATTTCTAAAAACCTGCCAGCTTTACCGCGCATACGATAATGTTTCACAATGAGATGCAATTCTTTATTATTTAATTCTTCGGATATCTCTTGTGATTCCTCTTTGACAATTAACTTCTTAACCGGCTCCCCAAATAACAATACTTCAAGCTCTTTAATATCTCTTTCGGGGTTAAAATCTCTCCCATCAATATAAGCTAAACCCACTAAATCTTCACCAAACTCATCCCTAAACTCATCCTCCCAAGAGGGAATACTCTCCTCTATCTGATTCTGCAAACCAATATCCTCAAACTCTATCAGCGGCTCACTAAATTGTACTCGACATTTTAAGCCTGACCGAAACTCATCCATAAAATCCCCAAGCGGTGTACTTGGATTCATGCTATGGACGACACGCATGAAATCAAAGAATATCTCTTTTGGATGTGGTATGTAATCCATCATTGCACCAGATGAATCTTTACAACCAACAATATTCCCCATCCTATCATATATCAGGCAAAATTTGGGCTCATAGTAACATTCCATGAAGATCACTGCAAAGATAAACTTAAACAGAAAAGGATCACGAGCACCAGATAGTAGTAATAAAAAAATATATTAAAGAAATCTAAACTAATTTAAAATAATTAAACTAAACTATATTAACCTAACTCCTACGACTCAAAAACAGACTCGGAAAAAAAAATAGAATAAAATATAAATCTACTTAGACTCCTACGACTAAAAAAAATAAAATAATAATAATAGAAAAAATACAAATAGCATGGATGTATCAAGCCAGTCTAATCAAAGCTAATGAACGCAATCCCCGGCAACGGCGCCAAAAACTTGATGCGCCAAAAGTAGTCTAATAAAAACACGCTAATCTAGACACCAAGTAATAAATTCTAGACTCTTAACTAAACCAAAACTACTAACCGGCAAGTGAACCGATCGACTCTAGTACAGCTATGTAAGTCCGGATATCGAACCCACAAGACTCTTTAAATTACGTAAACTAGCTAAATTAGACTTAACTACAGACACGACTATTTATTTATTATTATTGGGGGGTTTTACTAAAAACTAATATTAAATTAATCACTAAGACTTAAAGACGACTTAAATCTAAACTTAATTCAGATGATGATAAGCAACCACCTAGGTTAGAATCCCTAATTTATCAATTATCAAATAATTGAAAAATGCATGTTATGGAACTAGGATCGTAAAATAGACACCTAAAAGAAAACCCAAACAGGACCCTTGACCCTTCTCAAGAAGACACCTATGGATTTCTGTTAAGTTCTTAAAAAAACTAGCTTAATTAGACTTGCTTACGGTCGCTAATTATTTTATGACAAGTACCTCAATAAGAAATCCTACCTTACAGCGCGGAAATCGAAGGTAGTTTAAAGTATTCACTCGACTAGATAAACAAAGCTGAAAAATCAAACATAGACGGACTCCTTACGAAGAACTAAATCTAGCAATCTTAAACAACCAAGACTTATCATATAATCTATCACCTCACAGCTATTTAGATTAGCGGCACACTTAGGTCTATTTGATTTATTAATATTGTTCCTATGGTTTTATTGCAAATCAACCATAAACTAGTCAAAAACACACAGTAGATGACCTAACAGGATCCTATTATATGAAACAATCACCAAGGAAATTGTGAAACAATAAAATTCACCAAACAATCCTAAGCACACATATGCATCGAATAAATAACAAGAAACCTCTTACTTAATCATAAACCATAACAAAAGCAACGTCCAAACTAAAATCCAATATCAAAAAAAGTTCATCAAAAAGCCTAGGCGGTCTAAGGGTTTAGCCAACAACCATACTTAAGAACAAACCAAAATAAATAAATTCAAATAATGAGTTCATAACGAAAACAATAAATTCAAACCGAATAATAATGATGTTTGGATGAGTAGGTGTTGAACCCAAGCATTTTCTGCTCGAACCAATGGTTTTCTGTCTTCTCTTTCTTTTTTCTCTGTTCGCCTGTTTCGTCCAAATCTTCTCTTCCCAAAACCTTTATTTGGCCTCCCCTTTTAAATTATTAACAATCTTGTCATCCAAGTTATTAGATAACCGACAAAGACCTCTTCCATTTATAACATGATCTTTTCCCTTTTTATAATATTAGGTGTTTTCCTTTTCTTGCTATCCGGCCCAGCAAATATATAGGAATAATAAGAGGGCTCATCTATAATCCAATAGAGACTTATTTTCTTTTTTCTTTTCTACCTTCCCTGGACACGTGCTAATCTGTTTGTCATGATGCACACATAATAATTAAATTAGTAATGCTTGAATTAGTTATTTTGAGCTTACGTGTGACATGAATCCTATGTTCAATTATTAAGTAATATAGTATAAAAAATAAACATGTGCACTAACAATATTAATATCAATCAGGTGTAAGTAAAAAGCACTGATCATGCACGTCCCTTTTATAAAATAAATGATCAATAGTTATTATTGTAGAGTAGATTTACTGGTTTTTAGCTCATGGTTTCTTTAAACCTTTAAACTTTTAAATATGAGTCACCCAGGTTAATAATTAATAAAATCTATCTCAAAAGTATAGGAAATATTTATATAATAATATGTATATTTTATACCATATCATGATCATTAGTCCTTGTTGCTATGGCCTCAACCCACTTTGAAACATAATCCACCCCCACCAATATGTATAAATACCCACAAGAATTTGAAAACGGGCCCATAAAGTCAATTCCCCATACGTCAAAAATGTCAACCACCAAAATGGGTTGCAAAGGCATCTCATCCCGTTATGAAATTCCACCCATCTTTTGACAATTCAAACAATGGCGGGCATAGTCACTTGCATCTTTAAAGATTGTGGGCCAATAAAACCCACTTGTAAGAACTCGATAACCCGTATTTTGTCCACTAAGATGACCACCACAAGCGGATGAATGAGCATGTGCCAAAATCTCTTGAACTTCCGATTCGGGAATGCAACGCCGAATGATTTGATCGGCACCAATTTTGAACAAATCGGGCTCATCCCAAATATATTGCTTGACTTGGGAGAGAATTTGTTGTCTCCTTTTCTTGGCCCAATGTTTCGGCATCTCACCCGTGGCCCGATAATTGATAAAATGAGTATACCATGGTGTAGTGGAAACGGCTAACAATTGTTCATTCGGAAATATCTCATTGATTTCATGTGAATCATCCACACCTTCCAAAGGAATCCTCGATAAGTGGTCCGCCACCACATTTTCACACCCCTTCTTATCTCGGACCTCCAAATCGAACTATTGTAACAATAAGACCCAACGAATCAAACGGGGTTTTGCATCTTTCTTCTCCATGAGGTAACGAACCGCACTATGACCCGAATAGACCACAACCTTACTTCCCCATATGTATGACTGAAACTTATCCAAGGCGTACACCACCGCAAGTAATTCTTTTTCAGTAGTGGTGTAATTCAATTGTGCCTCGGATAACGTTTTGCTTGCATAGTAAATCACCACCGACTTCTTATCAATTCTTTGACCCAAAACTGCTCTAATCGTGGTGTCACTTGCATCACACATAATCTCAAAAGGCTTCGTCCAATCTGGCAGTTGCAAAATCGGTGCTTGCACTAGCTTTTCCTTTAAAACATCAAATGCTTGCAAACAATCATTAGTAAAATCAAACGCAACATCTTTTAGCAACAAATTGCATAAAGATTTAGTAATCACACTAAAACCTTTTATAAACCGCCGGTAAAACCTGGCATGCCCCAAAAAGGACCTTACCCCTTTTATATTTTTCGATGGTGGTAATGAAGAAATAACCTTAATTTTGCTTTATCCACCTCCATTCCCCGACTTGAAACTACGTAACCCAACACAATACCCTCTTATACCATGAAATGACTTTTCTCCCAACTTAAAACCAAATTAGTCTCGACACAAAGTTTTAAAACTTTTTCCAATTCATCAAGACATCTTTCAAAAGTTGACCCAAAAATAGAAAAGTCATCCATAAATACCTCAAGTGAATCCCCAACCATGTCCGAGAAAATACTCATCATACATCATTGAAATGTGGCCGGGGCGTTACACAATCCAAATGGCATTCACCTAAAGGCAAAAGTGCCATATGGACATGTGAATGTGGTTTTGTGTTAGTCGTCGGGATGGATTGCAATTTGATTATATCCCGAGTACCCATCCAGAAAACAATAAAATTTTTTACCCGACAATTTTTCAATAATTTGGTCAATAAAAGGTAATGGAAAATGGTCTTTTGAAGTAGCCGCATTTAACTTCCTATAATCAATGCATACTCGCCACCCGGTTACCGGTCGGGTGGCGATTTGGTCACCTTTGTCATCTTTAATTACCTGGATGCTGGCTTTCTTTGGAACTACCTGTGTTGGACTTACCCATGCACCGTCTGAAATTGGATAGATAATTCCCGCATCCAACCATTTGATGACTTCCTTTTTCACCACTTCTCTCAAATTGGGATTCAACCTCCTTTAAGTTTCCCGAGTAGGCTTTGCATCATCTGTGGTGATGATTTTATGCATGACTATAGATGGACTAATACCCTTCAAATCGGCTATTGTCCACCCAATCTCTGCCTTGTGAGCCTTCAAAACTTCCAACAATCCCTCTTCTTGAGCCTCATCAAAGTTAGAGGCAATGATAACCGGCAACGTCTCACCTTCTCCCAAAAACGCATACTTAAGATGACTTGGCAATTCTTTCAATTCTACCTTGGGAGGACAAATCAACGAGGGTTTAGTATCCGAATTGATTTCTGTTGGTAGACTCTCAACCTGATGAGTCCACGGTGGTCTTCCGTATTGCAATGCCAATACCTCTTGTTTCTTTTCCTCTAACTCCAATGCACAAATGTGAACCTGTTCAGAATCATCACAAACACAAACATCCAACATACCTTCCTCTTACTCGTGTGGTACACACACATCTATGATATCTGCCATAAAACATTCTTCACTAGCCAATGAATTAGCAACATTAGTAAACACATTTAAGTGCATTTTTCTATTTCCAAAGGCCATGTCAACTGTACCAAACCGGCAGTCAATAATAGCATGAGCAGTATTTAAAAATGGCCAACCCAATATAACATTTTGTTGTTGTGTTGGGTCAACCGACGAGTAATCCAAAACCGAAAAGTCAACAGGATATTAAAATTCCTCTACTTTAACAATAACATCCCGCACGATCCCTCGAGGAAGTTTGTGAGACAAATCAACTAATACAACTGTGGTCTCAACTCGTTTAAGAGGACCAAAATCGTATTGGTAATACAAACCCCCCCGGTAGAATACTCACACCCGCTCCAAGATCCAATAGTGCCCGTGACATTTGAAAGTCACCCACTTGAATGTTAATCAAGGGCGCTCCCGGGTCTTGAAGCTTAAGTGGAAGATCACCCTTTAGAATTGCACTCACTCGTTCAGTTAAATCAACTCGTTTAGGAACTTTTTGTTGTCTTTTCTGAGTACACAATTCTTTTAAAAATTTTGCATATGCGGGTACTTGTTTTATTGCCTCAAGTAAAGGAAGATTAACTTTAACATGTTTAAATACCTCCCACATCTCCTCCTTTTGAGGACCCCTTTTTAAAATCACGTTTTTCTTACCCGGATCGATCAAAGACGAAGGAAATGGAATTGGAACCTCTCCCACTTCCTTACTTTTATCGTTTATAAGTTCATTTTGATCCGAATCTTTGTTTGAAAACATGGATGGTTTAGGGGGTTGAATGGGTGAAGATTGTTCATCTTCACTTTCTACCCCCGTCACATCCTCTACCACACCTTCAACTAATTCTGGTGTAGTATTGATTTTAAACTCCTTACCACTTCTTAAAACACTTACCTGATTAATTGGCACATTGCGAGAAGTAGTGTGAGTAGGGTTCACCTTGGTGTCACTCGGAAGTTGACCTTTGTTCTTCTTCAAATTGGATACCTCGGTTGCAAGTTGGCCCATTTGAGTTGTTAATGATTGAATGGCCTTGTCACGAATTTTATCCTTTTGTACACGAGCTTCATCCAACTGATTCCTCTTTTGCATCTCTTGCTGCATTGACTTTAACATGTCCATCACTTCATTCCCATTTGTTAAACCTTGACCCGAAGACCCACCTTGATTACCACTTGTTCCTTGAAATTGACCTTGATTTCCTTGGTTGAAGTATTGTTGACGGGGGATAAAGGTGGTTTGAGAAGTCCCTTGGAAATTTGGATTGAGTTGAGTTGCTTGATTTTCATATCGAAAATTGGGTTGATTTCTCAACCTGGGGTGGTAAGTGTTTGAGGTCATGTTGAAATTCCGATTACCACCCCCTTGACCTTGAAGTGCATTCATCTCTTCAACTTGTGCTTGCCCTACCGTACACACATCAGCCCCATGACCCAACTCGTTACAATTGGTACAAACATCAATTCTTTGATTAGTAGTTTGTACCCCCACATCTTCCACAGCATGAACTTGCGGTCTTCCAATTGCCGGTCTCGCTCTTCTTGCAGTTTGAGCTTTTCTCTTTGAAGTGACCGACATTTGCTCCAAGAATGCCCAATCATCTTGTTCATAATTGGTACCGAAAGTACCATTTGTGATTGACAGCAAATCCCTTTCATCTTCTGCATTCAACCCTTCTTGAAAAGCATTCAACAACTCTCAAAGAGCTATACCATGATGAGGACAATTCTTGATCGTCATGTTGAACCTCTCGAATGCTTCATGAAAAATTTCACCCGATTGTTGTTGGAAAGACCTCAAACTTCGACTCGCATCATTAGTTTTTTGTGCCAGATAAAACTCTTCCAAAAACCTTTGTTGCATTTCGGCCCAAGTGTAAATCGATGCGGATGGCAATGTGTAAAACCATCTCTTCGCCTTATCATCCAACGAAAATTGAAATAACACCAACTTAACTTCATCCGGTGTAAAACCTTGACCCCCGATCGTGTTGCAAATAGAATCATATGCCTCCAAGTGAAAATAGGGTTCTTCCGTTGCGAGACCCTTGTACTTTGGTAAACTTTGGAGTGCATTAGTTCTCACCTCAAACGTTCTTCCATTTTGGTTTTGAGGAATAACCACCAGAGATGGGTTATTGGTGATGACCGGTCTAAAGTGAGCTTCAATTCCTCTAACCATTTCTCTTGCATGACGTCTTGGTACCCCCATGGTACTCTCGGTTGGCCCATTTGCCGATAAACCTGCCTTTGTTGTGCATATTGTTGGTATTGTGGTTGAGGATTTGGTTGTTGAAACTGAGGTTGTTGATATTGAGGCTGTAGAGGAACTTGTTGCAATGGTTGTGGTTGCTGCGGTTGGTCTTGAATAATTGGAGGTCCAACCCATTGTTGCACTTGTTGTTGTGGTTGACTTTCGGGTCCATACCCGAATTGCCCTTGAATCCTCAATTGGCTCCCATCAAACCCACTTGCATACCCTTCTTCAAAATCTTGATACCTTTCACTACCATCACCATACCGTGGCCCACCAAACAAATGCGGGCCGGATCTTTGACCCAATGGAATATGAGTTATGGGTGGGTCTTGGGTAAATGTGTATGGTTGTTGATAACGTGGATTTTGTTGAGATTGGAAAGATGATTGTTGTGGTGAGTTTGATGATTGCCCTTGCATAGGCATGAAAGTGGTCAAGGGTGGAAGGTTAGGTGGTGATTGAAAACAAAACACGGTTGAAGTTGGTACATTTGTAGAGGTTGTGGTAGTAATGGGTTCAGTGGATGATGGGTTTCCAGAATTTATGGGTGGTGCCATTGGCGGGATAGTTTGTTCCGAAGCCATGATTGTGGTGTCAGTTGTTCGACTTTTTATACTTGGAGACCCAATAACCTTGTTTTCCCTTTGCAGAATCCGGTTCTGACGAAAGGTTCTCTCGATTTCAGGATCAAACGCTAAAGGTGATGAAGACTGAGAGCGTTTTGTATGCATATACCTGCAAGTACTTGCACACTAACACAACCAGCGTAAAATTGACAATAACAATTTAAATAAAAACTACAAAAATAACACACGTTGCGCACTATTCCCTGGAAACGGCGCCAAAATTTGACACAAGGTCGAAGACTTGCGCAAAAATAAACCAAATACAACTAATTAGATAGTGGTAAATGGGTGTCGAACACGAAGAGTTTGTGGAATATGTGTTACTGAGTAGCTTACGATTAAACTAATATAAATTTAAATGACAGAAAGTAATTTTCAAAGTGGTTTTTTGATTAGATTTTATAAACTAGATAAACTAAACGAAGGTTGTAAACAATTGATTAAATGAGCATTCCTCTTGGAGTTCAGTTATTACGCAACTCATTTGTTTAAGTTCAATGGATAAATCATAATATCTTGATTTCGTGTAAATGTAGTTGTTTGTGATTAATCAAGAACTAAGTACTCGGATTCCTAGAACGCGAGGTCGTTACTTGGTTAATCAATCAATATAATCTTAACCCTAATTTCTTCTACTAAATCTCGATTGTCAACAACACCAAGAACGTATAGAACGAAATTAGGTTAAACGATATGGACAAATTACAAGCAATCAAACAAACAACGTGATTATATTAATATAAACGATTCGATAATCAATCAAAGTGCACGAACAATAAATGAAAAGAGTATTGCAATAACCTTACAACCAAGAGAAATACTAGAAGTTTTAGCCACACATAATTGAAATCATCATACCAAGTTTAATTCGAAGCAATCCAAGATTATGATGTTAATCCTTGATTCAAAACCCTCAAAAACTTGTTCTCTAGCCCCAAAAACACCCCAACAATTGTCTCAAAACAGAATAATCAAGAATGGATCTCCAAAAGTCATTATAACATAAAACTCGAGTTGTAACCGCCACCAGCGTCAGAGTCCACTGTAAGCTACGGTGGCCACCGTAGCTTACGATGGCTTTGAAAACCACTACGCCAAGCTCGATCTGTTTACGCCAGTCTTCTACGTTGGAACCCTACCGTAGCTTACGGTGGCTACCGTAAGCTACGATAGCTTCAGCTCCAAAATCCTTATTCTTCTTTGACTTGTTGACTGCATTCACCAACTCTCAAATCCTTAGCTCCTCTCCAACATAGTTCACTTGAATCACCATTTTTAGCACCTGTACCTGCAAACACGCACCATATACGGTAGTTACCTAAATTCTTGAAAACACGTAAACACTCTTGTTTTGTTTAGAATTACTACAATTAAGGGTGGCTCTACAATCCGCTCGTCAATAACTTTCTCTCTCTTTTGCTTTTCGGACCAACTTCTTAGAACACTTTGTAACTTTTTTTTTATTGTGCACTTGGACATCTTTAACTTATAAATATAACTAATGACTATAGCTTGTATAAAAATTGAACATGATGGGGTGCCACCACTCTTTATCTATTTTCATAAAACGGAGTGATGTGCTAATTTAAAGTTCATTCAGTTCTCACTACCTCAGAGTAGTCAGCTTTTGGGAATACTCCCTATGCCTTATTGAATTTCAGTTTCACTATCCCCTTAGGATGAGAACCCACAAAATCTACGATTAATTAGGTTTATTAAGAATATGCAATGGAAAACCTTTCAAGACTAGTTGGGCCTACCGACACATCCCAAGCTTAGTATGCTTTCTTTTATATTATCTCTTATATATTAGTAGTTTGAAAAAACAATTTCTGATTTTACTATCATCTTTCATTATAGTGCAAAAAATTCTATATTCAAGGGACATTTTTAATAAGAAATTAAAATTTAACTTTGACTCAACTGCCCTATCCCCACATTTAAATTTTGCATTTTCCTTAATGTAAGGATAAGGATGAGTTAAAACAAAAATAAAAACAAAGTCGGACTACAAAATCTAAAAATCTGAAAAGAAAAATAAACAAAAAAATAAAATACAATATAGTGGATACAACTTAGCTGGTAATTTGCGTGAAGTATAATGCAAAAATCTTCATTTTGTAGCTGCGCTCCAACTCCAAACGTATGCAACAAACAACACCCCCTTCTCTCACACATGAACGGAAGCAACAAAAACATGACAAATCATATATAATAATATATCTTATCAAATAGATTGATATTAAGCATTAAAATATTTCACACCAAATCAACCAATATACAAAAATTTGAATAATCAGTAGCAAATAAATAAACATAAAGCATACAGCTCCGCTGCTCCATCCCCACACTTGTCTTTTTCATTCTAGTAGCCTCGAAGATCCCCCTTCTAGCTCACTCAATTATCAAATAGTTAGAAAATGCTATGTTATGGAACTGGGATCTTAAAGTATTTGCTTAATGGGAAACTGAGCAAGATCCTATACCCTTATCAAGGAGACACCCATGGAACCCTAATAAGCTATTAAAATTACTGGTTTTAATTAGACTCACTCACGGTCGTTAATTTATTTTTATGACAAGTACATCTATAAGAAATCTTACCTTACAATGCTGAAATCAAAGTTAGTTTAAAGAATTCGCTCGACTTGACTGAAAAGGCAAATAAACCAAACCTATACAGACACCTTACAGAGAACTAAATATAGCAATTTATCAACTAAGACCTATCACATAATCTATCACCTTACCACTATTTAGATTAGCAACACATTTAAGTCTATTTGATTAATTATTAATTCCTATGGTTTTATTCCAAATCAACCATAAACTAGTCAAAAACACATAGTAGATGACCTAACAGAATCCTATCATATGAAACAATCACCCAGGAAACTATGAAACAAAAAAACTCGTCAAAAAAATCCTAACACACATGCATGGAATGAATAACAATAAGCTGTTTACTTGATCATAAATCCATAAACGCAAACAAATTCCAAACCATAATCCAAAATCAACAAAACAACCGTATTCAAGAACAAACCAAAGTAAATAAGTTCAAATAGTGAATTCATGGCGAAAACAATATATTCAAACCAAATAATAATGATATTTGGATGAGTAGTCTCTAACCAAACCAATATGCTCTTCACGCTTTCTCTAGTTTCATTTTTCTCTCTCAGGGGCGACTTTTGTCCACTCTTCGAATACTCCTTTCGTAGGGTTCGTTTATTCAATCAGCTGACCTCCCCTGATTTTGTTACTTATCGTCCAATTTTAAACCTCATGATGGTAGGTTAATTACAATAAATAAATAAATGACATTGGGCCAATAACATACTCTTCATGTGGCCCACTAATCCAACTCAATAACTTCTGTTTTGTTTTAATTACTTCACATGGCCTTTTACTCAAGTTTTATGAAGGTGGCTTCCAAAAATTCTAAGATGTTCATTTGGTCCTCGGATTTAAGAATATTGTGCAAAACAAACAAAAGTCTTGTAATCGAAATTGCCAAATATTAAAATCCAAAAGAAAAGACTTTGAAGTTTTCAACCCAGGTATTCTTTCTCAAACCAAACATAAAGTTTAATTATGTGATGCATTCAATTTGCAAATTTTAAGTTAAAATAAATAATAATTTATTTGTTATAATAATAATAATAATAATAATAATAATAATAATAATAATAATAATAGTTCAACTATTTACTCGTTGGTATCAAATTTAGTAAAAATACTTCATTTTCACTCGTGTCTTTTAAAAACATTAAAATATAAGTATGAGCCACTTGAGTAATAACCAATAAAAACCTAGCTTAAAGTACTTAAAAATATAGGAAATATTTATAAATTAATATACATATTTTTGGCTCCATCAACCCATCAATTGTAAACAAAGAGAAAGAAAAGTTCATGCGATAAGTATGACTCCAGACATATGCAATGCAACCTGAGCAAGTATAAGTATTCAAGGGTCAACACGAGGCTGGCGAGTTCATAAGTTATAGCAAAAAGTAGTATGTATAGTATATGTAGATTTAGCACATTTCAAATATACTAAGGTAGCTAACCTATTTACGATACTAGACGTGTGAACCGAAGCTGACTGTATGTAGGCCTTCTTACCAGGTCTATCACAAACACTGACACATGTATGTTAGGACAATTTACACCCGTCCGACCTCCAGTCTAGTTTTAGTAGATGGGGCTTGTCAAAAAAAGTAGTGCTACTTAAATTTCCCCGCAATCCCATCTTAACTGTTCAAGGTATGTAAGGACTTTAAGTGATTTAGAGGGCATCTAGTATAAACTTGTGATATATAAGAAATTACATAAATGAAAAATGAGTCACTGCTTTTGCTCCAGAAAACCTGTATATAAGTATGTCTGTGTTTTCTCCCCGAACACCAGTATAGGCAAATGTTTTGTGTTTTTTTTCCCGAATACAAGTAGGAAAATGTTTTTTGTTTTCTCTCTAGAAAATAAGTAGGAAAAATAATGAACTCACTTGGCGATTGTTGATCCTTGGAATGGATCGTAACAGGAGATATCACAAACTCTAAGGATGCGGAATCCCTTTCGTATTTGATTACGAGTATAAACACAAGCTAGAACAATAGAAACAAAGGTTTAGATCAAACGATTGCTTGAATTAAATAATAACTCGGTATCTTTCAATACATGGTAACACTTCACAAGTTCTTACGACTGGAACGAACCCCTTTAACCCTAGGTCAAAGATATGTTTATATACTACGTATCTTTGCCTATTACAAACTAAGCGAATCTATCACAACTTTGCTTAAACCCTAACTTCACTTATCACAAACCCATAAAAACCCAAACCCAAACACAAACATAACATAATCATTTAGTACAGACAAGATAAACATTAACCCTTAGCAGTAGCTCCATTTATTTCTTGTTTTCTTCAATCTACAAAAAAACATAATCTTCTATTAAGTAAACGATCCAACATGCACTCTTTGTCTCATATAAACCGAGACCACCTTCTGGTACTTCTTTCACTCTGTCTTCCAAGAAGGGATATAAAATATCTTGATTTCATGTTGTATCTGCAAATCAAACTTAGAAAGATTTACCAAGTGTATTGGATCATACACTCTCAACAAATCTTGCTCATCTTCATCTTCCATCACTGCTTCAGCCTTCTCACTATCAACATACCATAAGTTCATAGTTTTCAGGACATTGTGTGGCATTGGCTTCATTGGCACTTTATTCAAATATCTAACGGGTTTGTATTTTATCATGATCCATGGTTTCTCGTCAGATCTTACACCCCTCTCAGTATCCTCCACATATTTACCTTTTTGAGGCTTCAACATGGTAAACTTTTTATCTTTCACCTCTTTCCAGAAAATCTTCTTAACCCAATCAGCAAAATTATCCTTACCTCTATTGGTCATCTTCATCTTTGCTAAATCCTTTAGCTCACATTCAGGTAAAGTGTTAAATTATTTCAAGTACCGGTAAAAGTACTGAATTCCATCAAATCTCTTCAACACAAACAACTTCAACTTGTCATCATACAACCAACTGATGATTCCCTTCTTTGATTCACTCAACCCCTTAATGTTGTTACTCTTCTTGAATGAGGGTAGAACAGCTGGTTTCTTTTGTCTCATAAACTAGTTAGCACGCCTTTCTTTTTAATTGGGTTGCTCCTCCTGTTCAGATTAATCATTATCTTCCTTGGCAAGTCTACACACCTTATTCACATCCACGGATTCAACACCATCAACGTTTACGCAAACTTGCTCATGAATAGAAGACGGTATTACAAGATCTACCCCCTCTTCAACAATCTCACCTTCTTCTAAGGTGTCATCAATCACAATCTTCTCACCTATCTCTCTTATCTCTCATTCTTCTAACTCTTCACCATCATCTGACAGCACATCCTAATCATCTAAACCTTGAAGATCACCAATCTCTTCATCCACAACCACAACTTTATCACTTCAAGTGCCGGCTTCCTTTTGCCTTGACTCCCCCTGAGTTATAGCACGAGTACCAAGAATTTGTGAAGTGCTTGGCATCTCACCACCTGCAATTTTGATGCATTAGGATCATCATTAGTGTCATCCGGTCTCATACTTCTCAACACATCTTCTCTATAGCTACACTCCCCCTAAGATGCTAAGAATTTCTTAAGAGCATCAATAATCTGTAACACCCGTTAATTTCTGGTTTAAAAGAATTAAAGCATGTAAAGTATGTACATTTCTCGGGAGGTAACCGACATATTTCGTTGACCCTTCTCGTCATCCCGGTACGTTAATTCGTTTAACTTTTCTTCCAAGATGCCATATTATTCAATTTAGAGGGGCTAGAATGAATTATTTTTATATTATAACACAAGTCATAAAACCCTAACTTCCCCTCACTCCTTTAGGCCGATCGGCAGGTAGCAGCCCCCCCCTTGCGAATTTCTTCTGTGCAGCCAAGGTTAAGCCATAAAACTTCAATTCAAGGTTGGTTTTATGATTCCCCATGTCTTTTACACCTTAATTGATCTTTGTTTTACGCGTATTGATCGATAATTACTTGTTTTAGGTTAACCGGGTGGCTGTCCAATTGAGCGGTTTCTGGATTGTTTTGGTTGAGATTTTTGCACCAAAATCTTCCAAGGTATGTCTAGTATAACATACTTAAAAATCATGTTCATTGGTGTTCGTTAGATTGGTCAACTAGTTGTAGTTAGATTGTTAGTGTTCGATTAACGACCAATTCAGCTCGGGGGCACTCGGTTTGATGTACGGGCTTTTGAAAAATCATTTTTATAAGTTTTGGGGCTGAATTGGTTGTCGGTTACTCCAACTGGTCGGTACAACGCGCAATTGCGTTTATTGAATAATTGGTGCGTTGTACTTGCGAGTACCGACCCATTTGACTCGTGTAGCGTCGTGTGGACTTGTTGGCTGTGATTTTATCATATTGGGTCCACACGGGGCTGTGTTGGATGTTAGCGGCCTAAACAACTCTTAAACGCGCGTGTTAGTGTCACCTAGTGCTTTTGGGGGCAAATTGGGAATTCTTTATTTCCGGGAGTACCTAAGGGTCTTTTTGGTGAATGTGAGGCCTCGGGGGCTGTTCTGATTTAGTTTGATGAGGTCGACGGTTTAGGTAACTGGAACCATGTTAGAACATCTCGTAGGATAAACGAGTCATTTCGATGTCGATTGTAATGTTTGTATGTAAACCGACAGGTGTTTAAGTTTTGGGATTACTTATGGATCATCTAGCTCGTGGTGAATACGTGTCTTGTGTCTGGTGAGTTCATGATGCCCCTTTTAACTCTTTTTAAGTTTTTAGGCTAGCATGCACACCTAAACGATTTTGCTTGATGAAACGTTTAAACTATTTTATATAGGCTTGCTAGTATATGGTAGGCCTTGGGATGTTATAGTATGTATGTATGTATTATTGTATGGCCAATATTTGGCAATGTTAGTAGTCGTTATCGACTACGGATGTTACGTATGCCTACTTTGTGTTTGCATACGTTGATGAGATGTTACGTGTTTGGGTTGTACGTTTGCTCGACCCTGATGTTATTACTTGGATTTTATATATATATATATATATATATATATATATATATTTATATATATAGGGATGCACTTATAAAGATGTTTGTATGTATGTATGTATGTATGTATGTATGTATGTATGTATGTATGTATGTATGTATGTATGTATGTATGTATATAAGGATGATTGTTTATCGAAGATGATGGCCTAACTGAGGTATCCCTTTTATAGTTTAAAACCTTCAGAATGACTATTATGATTATTATTATTGATGTTATTTATTAAAACTTGAACTCACTCAGCTCAAGCTGACTTTGTGTGCATGTTAGTGTGAGTTTCAGGTTAGGAGGTGGATGCTTTATCGCTTGGACCTGCACGAAGCTACTTGGACGGTGTACGACATACGTGGATGGAAGATTTCATTATTAAACATTTTTTTTAAAGTTTTATTAAACATATTTAAATTGGTTTTGGGAACTTATTGTATTAATTGTGGTTTTCCGCTAAATTATACTCTGAATTGGTTGTTTTAATGAAAAGAATTGTTTTTGAGTTTAAGTATTTTGTATGAATACCAACTGTAGGGTTCCCAGGATTCGGGGTCTTACAAGTTGGTATCAAAGCCATGGTTCAAGGGATCCGAGCATCCCCGAATGCTTGGACTCGAACTGTAAGAAAAGAGACCAGTATGCCCACCGCGAGTAGCTGCACACCAAGAGGTAACTTTAAACTATTTAGTCATTCCTTTGAATTTAAAAGTTTCCAGTATGTGATTAAATGTTTAAGTGTTAGATAGAAGGCTAATGTGGTTAGGGACAGGGGGTGATTAGGACGGGCGGGTAAAGTAAACGACTAATTACACTTGATCAACATCATTAGCAGTTTACCCATACCTTACATGTTCAAAATGCCACTTGTTCTTGACCACGTTAAAATTCTGTCTTTGTAGGGATAAGTCATGGTTAATACTAGAGCAGCTAAGAGAGGTGGTCCTAGTGTTCGCGGCCGTGGTCGTAAGCTACGTGCCGAAGCTGAGAGAGAGATTCCTACTCCCAGCAGGAGGAGACCCCGATTCATGAGGAGGGGGATAACCCCGCCTTAGATCCTACTATGCGCGCGGCTATCGCGGACGAGGTTTACCAAGTGCTCCATAGTGCCATTCCCGAGATCGTTGCTGAGGCCGTTAGGGCCATGGAGGAGTCTATGGTTGGTAAGAGTTCGGGTAAAGAAAGGAAGGGTAAGGAGACGAAGGTTGATGAGGATGAAGAGGTGTATGTATCGAGTGGGGATGAAGACGAAATGCGGACTGTTAGTGTGTGTAGTCGGGGTTTCTTATATGGTGACTTTAAGAAGTGTGACCCTCCTTCTTTCGATGGTACTAAGGATGCGTTGGCAGCACATCAGTGGGTGAGGGAGACGGAGGCCATTCTGAGAGTTAGTAAGTGCAAGGAGGCTGACATGGTGACGTATGCTACTGCCTCGTTTCGTTCAGAGGCATTCTGTTGGTGAGATAATCTGGCGCAGGCTATGGGTGTTCGTTCAATTAGGAGGATGACATGGGATGAGTTGAAGAAGTTGGTTCTTGATCAGTTTTGTCCTCCACATGAATTGGATAAGATTGAACAGGAATTCTTGACCTTGGAGGCGGGCAGTATGACGCTTCGGGAATATACCACAAAGTTTAATAAGATGGCTCGTTTATGTCCCGATCGGGTTACTCCCGAGGCAAAGAGGATTAAGAAGTATGTGAAGGGCCTTCCGGTGGATATTCGTAGGGGTGTGGTGACCACCGATATGAACTCTTTTGACTTGGTGGTTACCCTAGCAGGTACATTGTATGATCAGAGGGAAAAGTTACCGCCGACCGAGACTAGGAAGACTTGGAACACTAATTTGTAAGGTAAGCGGCCCGGGGGAAGCAATTTTAATTCGTCTGAGAAAAGGGTGAAGACTGAGACTTCTGAGTTTAAGAGGGATGCGGCGTTCGGTAATTGCAAGAAGTGCGGGAAACTGCACAAGGGGGAATGTAAGAGTGGGTCTGGCTCCTGTTTCGTTGTAATAAGGTTGGACACCCCCATTTCGAGTGTCCGACGTTGACTTGTTTCCGCTGTAAAGGTTTCGGTCACTTGGCATCAAACTGTCCAACCAGTAAGGCGGGGGGGGGGGGGGGGTCCGGTCAGGGGACTTCCTCGAGGGGGAAGATGGAAGAGAAGCCGATGGCCAAGGCGAGGGCCTTCAACATCTCCAAGAGGGAGGCGAAGGATGATGCGGATGTTATTTCAGGTACTTTTCCTTATTTAGCTTTTATTCCACCGTTATAATTTCTTACTCCTTTGGAATCGTATGTGATGATCATGTAACTAAGCAGTAGTATAATATTATCCCAAGTACCTTTTTACTTGATGAATTACAGGCGTCAGTCTTATTTGATTTGGGCGCCAGTAGAAGTTTTGTGTCTACCGCTTTCTGTTCCTCGTTGAATAAATCACCCAAGCGCGTAGTCGATGTGTTTGAGGTTGAGGTCGCCGTAGGAAAATCCGTTTCCGTTTCTAGGGCTATTCAGGGGTGTTCCATCGAGTTGTCTGGGTATAGATTTCTGGTGCGGTTGTATTTGATGCCGCTTGTTGTTTCGATGTGGTGCTCGGGATGGATTGGCTCGCGAGTGTTGATGCTCAGATCATTTGTGGTCAGAAACTTGTTCGTCTGAGGGCCCCGGATGGGACCTAATTTACGGTATTCGGTGACCGGAATGGTGCGACGCCACATATCATATCCATGCTTAAGGCGGGAAGGTTGCAGCAATGGGGTTGCGGGGCGTATCTAACGTATGCTATAAATATGAAAACCGAGGTGGCTACCGTCAGTGATGTTCCTATCGTTCGGGTTTTGCCGGATGTATTTCCAGATGATTACTCAGATGTGCCGCCGGACCGCGAGGTCAAGTTCCAGATAGACCTTGTGCCGGGCGGAAAACCCGTTGCTCGAGCCCCTTACCGTCTAACACCGAATGAGATGAAAGAACTTATGGCTTAGTTGGAAGACTTGCTCGACAAGGGCTTCATTCGACCGAGCATCTCACCTTGGGGTGCTCCGGTCCTGTTCGTTAAGAAGAAGGATGGTAGCATGCGGATGTGCATTGACTACCGTGAATTGAATAAGTTCACTGTTAAAAATCGGTACCCTCTTCCAAGGATCGACGATTTATTTGATCAGCTCCAAGGAGCTAGTGGGTTCTCGAAGATCGACCTTAGGTCCGGGTATCATCAGTTGAAGATTCAGGAGGAAGATATTCCTAAGATTGCCTTCCGCACTCGTAATGGGCATTTTGAATTCCTTGTGATGTCTTTCGGTTTGATCAACGCACCGGCTGCGTTCATGGATCTTATGAACCGGGTGTGTAGGCCGATGATCGATCATTCGGTTATTGTGTTCATCGACGACATTCTTGTGTATTCCGAAAGTGAATCCGATCACGCCGGTCATCTCACGGAAGTTTTGAAAGCTCTACGAAAGAACAAGTTGTATGCGAAATTTTCGAAGTGTTCCTTTTGGTTACGTGAGGTTCAGTTCTTGGGCCATGCTATTAACCCGAGTGGTATTTTGGTTGACCCTGCAAAGGTGGAAGCCGTAAACGAATGGGAATCTCCTAAGTCTCCATCCGAAATTCGTAGTTTTCTGGGCTTGGTGGGGTATTACTGCCGCTTCATTCCCGACTTTTCGAAAATTGCTTCATCATTGACCAAGTTGACTAAGAAGAGTGTTAAGTTCGTTTGGGGTACTGAGCAGGAGGAGGCTTTTCTCGAGTTGAAGAAGAGGTTGACGCATGCCCCGATTTTAGCTTTACCCAATGGCACCGATGATCTGGTGGTTTATTATGTTGTCTCTTGTCAGGGGCTTGGGTGTGTTCTGATGCAGCGAGGTCGAGTCATTGCTTATGCCTCACGGCAGTTAAAGCCTCATGAGGCGAATTATCCTACTCACGATTTGGAGCTGGCGGCGGTTGTGTTTGCGCTTAAGTTGTGGCCGCATTATTTGTATGGTATTCCTTGCGTTATCTATACCGATCATAAGAGCTTAAAGTATTTCTTCGAACAAAAGGAACTGAATATGCGTCAGCGTCGATGGTTGGAGTTGATTAAGGATTATGATCTGGAGATTATGTACCATCCCGGTAAGGCTAACGTGGTAGCCAACGCGTTGAGTTGAAAGGAGAGACCGAAACCTATTCGTGTGAAATCTTATCAGCTTATTCTTAAAACCGATATTTTGAAACAAATAGCCAACGTCCAGAATGAAGCTTTGCAGGTGGAATGGATTGTGTCAAAACGTATTTGGGGTCAGGAAAAGTTGTTGGAAGACGTTGGTGATGGGGTGAAGTATAAGGATGGGCGTTTATGGGTACCGAGGTATGGGGGATTCAGAGGAAAAATTTTGGATGAAGCACACAAGTCGCGCTATTCCATTCATCCGGGCGCGACCAAAATGTACCAAGACCTGAAAAAGAATTATTCGTGGCTTGCGATGAAGTTTGAGGTGGCTCAGTATGTGAGTAAGTGTTTGACGTGTCTACGAGTTAAGGCCGAGCACCAGAAGCCGTTCGGGAAACTTCAACCATTGGAAATACCTGAGTGGAAATGAGAGCATCTTACGATGGATTTTGTGACTAAACTGCCTCATACTCCAAGGGGTAGTTATGACACCATTTGGGTAATCGTTGATAGATTGACCAAGAGCGCTCATTTCTTGCAGATTCGAGAAACATTTAATTCTGAGCAGCTGGCTGATGTGTTTATTCGTGAGATCGTTTCTAGGCACGGGGTGCCGGTATCTATTGTTTCGGATAGGGATACACGTTTTACCTCCAGGTTTTGGAAGAAATTGCATGTGGAGATGGGTACCAAACTCCTCATCAGTACTGCTTATCACCCGCAGACGGATGGTCAATCCGAGAGGACCATTCAGACTCTCGAGGATATGTTGCGAGCTTGTGTTATCGATTTTGGTGGTAGTTGGGATCGTCACTTACCGTTAGTTGAGTTCTCGTATAATAACAGTTATCATGCCACGATTGGAATGCCACCGTTTGAGATGTTGTATGGTAGGAGGTGTAGGACTCCAGTTTGTTGGGGTTCCATTAGTCAAAAACAGTTGGGTAGTTTGGAGGTGGTTGAGGCTACGACTGAGAAGCTCGATAAGATTAAGGCTTTTATGAAGGACGCTCAGGATCGTCAAAAGTCCTATGCGGATAAAAGGCGAAGACCTATTGTGTTTTAGGCTGGGGATCGGGTTATGTTGAAAGTTTCTCCTTAGAAGGGTATTATTCGTTTTCGTAAGAGGGGAAGCTTAGTCCGAGGTTTATTGGTCCGTTCCGTATATTGTCCCGTGTTGGTGAGGTAGAGTATAGGTTGGAATTGCCCGAGGAGCTCGCCGGGATTCATCCTACTTTTTACGTGTCCCATTTGAGGAAATGTTTAGCGGATGAGGAGTCCCATGTGCCTCTTGATGATATTGAGCTTGATAGTAAGCTGAACTACGTTGAGGAACCTATTACTATACTTGACCGTCAGGAAAGGCGCCTGAGAAATAAAGTGGTTAGGCAGGTGAATGTGTAGTGGAGGCACCGTAGGGGTTCCGAGGCTACTTGGGAGTTCGAAGACGAGATAATGTAACTCTATCCGCAGTTGTTCCTGTCGCATCAGGGTCCGGGGACGAATCCCATTGTAAAGGGGGTGGACTTGTAACACCCGTTAATTTCCGGTTTAAAAGAATTAAAGCATGTAAAGTATGCATATTTCTCAGGAGTTAACCGGCATAATTCGGTGACCCTTCTTGTCATCCCGGTACGTTAATTCATTTAACTTTTCTTCCAAAATGCCTTATTATTCAATTTAGAGGGGCTAGAATGAATTATTTTTATATTATAACACAAGTCATAAAACCCTAACGTCCCCTCACTCCTTTAGGCCGATCGGCAGGTAGCAGCCCCCCCCCCCCTTGCGAATTTCTTCTGTGCAGCCAAGATTAAGCCATAAAACTTCAATTCAAGGTTGGTTTTATGATTCCCATGTCTTTTACACCTTAATTGATCTTGGTATTACGCATATTGATCGATAAATGACTTGTTTTAGGATAACCGGGTGGCTGTCCAATTGAGCAGTTTTGGGACTGTTTTGGTTGAGGTTTTTGCACCAAAATCTTCCTAGGTATGTCTAGTATAACATACTTAAAAATCATGTTCATTAGTGTTCGTTAGATTGGTCAACTAGTTGTAGTTAGATTGTTAGTGTTCGGTTGACTAGAATTGTAGTTTGATGCGTTTAACGCGAGTGTTGATGTGATTAATGACCAATTCATCTCGGGGGCACTCGGTTTGATGTACGTGCTATTGAAAAATCATTTTTATAAGTTTTGGGACTGAATTGGTTGTCGGTTACTCCAACGGGTCGGTACAATGCGCAATTGCGTTTATTGAATAGTTGGTGCGTTGTACTTGCGAGTTACCAACCCATTTGAATCGTGTAGCGTCGTGTGGACTTGTTGGATGTGATTTTATCATATTGGGTCCACACAGGGCTGTGTTGGATGTTAACGGCCTAAACGACTCTTAAACGCGTGTGTTAGTGTCACCAAGTGCTTCCGGGGGCAAATTGGGAATTCTTTATTTCCGGGAGTACCTAAGGGTCTTTTTGGTGAATGTGAGGCCTCGGGGGCTGTTCTGATTTAGTTTGATGAGGTCGACGGTTTAGGTAACTGGAACCATGTTAGAACATCTCGTAGGATAAACGAGTCATTTCGATGTCGATTGTAATGTTTGTATGTAAACCGACAGGTGTTTAAGTTTTGGGATTACTTATGGATCATCTAGCTCGTGGTGAATACGTGTCTTGTTTCAGGTGAGTTCATGATGCCCCTTTTAAATCTTTTTAAGTTTTTGGGCTAGCATGCACACGTAAGCGATTTTGCTTGATGAAACGTTTAAACTATTTTATATAGGCTTGCTAGTATATGGTAGGCCTTGGGATGTTATAGTATGTATGTATGTATTATTGTATGGCCAATATTTGGCGATGTTAGTAGTCGTTATCGACTACGGATGTTACGTATGCCTACTTTGTGTTTGCATACGTTGATGAGATGTTACGTGTTTGGGTTGTACGTTTGCTCGACCCTGACGTTATTACTTGGATGTTGTATATATATATATATATATATTTATATATATAGGGATGCACTTATAAAGATGTTTATATGTATGTATGTATATATATATATATAAGGATGATTATTTATCAAAGATGATGGCCTAACTGTTGTATCCCTTTTATAGTTTAAAGCCTTCGGAATGACTATTATGATTATTATTATTGATATTATTTATTAAAACTTGAACTCACTCAGCTCAAGCTGACTTTGTGTGCATGTTAGTGTGAGTTTCAGGTTAGGAGGAGGATGCCTTATCGCTTGGACGTGCACGAAGCTACTTGGACGATGAAGGGTATATGTGGATGGAAGATTTCATTATTAAACATTTTTCTTAAAAAAGTTTTATTAAACATATTTAAATTGGTTTTGGGAACTTATTGTATTGATTGTGGTTTTCCACTGAATTATACTCTGAATTGGTTGTTTTAATGAAATGAATTGTTTTTGAGTTTAAGTATTTTGTATGAATACCAACTGTAAGGTTCCTGGGATTCGGGGTCTTACATAATCTTTACCTTGAGCAGCAAGGAGAGATGTTTGGAACTGATTCTCAGAGATAAGCCTATGAATAGCTTGATACTGAAATTGATTGATTTGATACTGCTCAGCAACCACTCACTTTAACTCAACAATTCTTTCACCATCATAACGAGTAGAATCAAAAGTTACATGATCCTGTGGTACATCTTGAATATGAAGTGGAGGAAAATCAACACCTGTAGATGGAATCGGTAAAGATATAGAGGTTTGAAGTTTAGTGACAGGGAAACTAGATATAGATATCACCGTCGAATCAACAAATAACACCACCACCTCAGTAGGTGTTAATGAAACATGTGGTGGAGACATAATAACTGGTGCATTTAAAGCCACCATAGAAATACCACTTGTAACTAATCCCATTGATACATCAACAACAGTCACACCTGCCATGGATTAAGGAATAGTAGTCGCATGAATAGAACTTGATACCTCACCATTCTGAAGTCGCTGAGGTCGTCTAACCAGCATTTGACTCTTCCCCATCACTATCCAAACCAAAATCTGAATCCTCATCATCACTTGCAGGCTTTTTCTTTTTCTATTGAGCCTGAATTCTCTGTTGTAAATCTAAGTAGTCACAATTCTCATCAACCTCCTTAGAGGAACTATCAGATTAGGTAGCCTCAGGAGACACGAGAGCAGAAGCTTCAGGAACAGCCCTTGATGCAACAGGCATACCTAAATCAATATCAAAAAGCCCCTTGGCCACCAAATTCAATATCCAAATTAATATTCTCAACCTCTTGAGGAAGAACATCATCATGCTTTGGTTGTGGTGGAATAACAGGATCCTAAGGTTGTTTTTGTGGAGCAACCTTTGGCTGTGGGCCAACATAACGAGAAGGTGCATCTAAGAAACCATTGTTTGGTGGCGGCAAAAAAAAACGGATTCCCTATTGCTCCAAAAAGAGTATTAGGTTGCGGTCTCAATTCAGGTCTGCTCCAAGAACTTGAAGTACGACATTGTGCATAAATCCCCTTTGTAACGCTGTCGACATAGTTGATCGGTCGATGTTGAGATAAATTAGGAGCAACATGATTGAAAATAATTTGTAAAAACCTAGGATACAATAAGAACTGTTCCCGTCCTATAGCTCTCTTCTGACTATCCATCTCACAAAAAATTATACGACTAAAACTATACGGCTTGTTGTACACCAAAGAAGCCATTGCTTATTGCATTGCCGCACCCATTCCATTTGAACGTGCCTTTCTCCCAGAAATGCACACAATCAACACATGCATCAAAAATCTCCATTGCCCCAATATAAAACCCTTCCATCATTATATATTCCACAGTTATGCCAAACTATAGAGCAGCTCGAATATCATTAGCAAAATAAAAAAGCAATCTCTTGATTATTAATGGTCACAAGAAATACCGGTGGCTCCACATGATAATCATTCGCCACCGTCTCCCAAAAGTCTTTAATATTAGGTTATGAGATTGGTAAAGTGTGAGAAATAGCATAAAAGATCCTCAAACGAAGCAAGAAGTTAACCGTCTTTCAAAAATCGTCAAGTCCTCATTAATGTTTCGATTATTTTGTGACAGGTTTTGGGTGTTAATTGCTGAATATTGGGGTTAATCAGAATTTGAAATCGCATGTTTGACTTTCTAAGTTCTTGATCTGACTTTGACCCATTTGCCAATTTTTTAACCCAGTTACTGTATCTTAAACATTCGTGTCCATTCTCTATAATATTTTATCCATTAATTATGATTGTTGCGCATGAACCTTAATCGTTACATTCTTTAACAAATTTATCATTCTGTATTCTCTTTATCGAATGAAATTCATTCTTTATGTATGCGAAAGTGGTCAGCAAATGTGTATTGATAGCTAATGAGCCATTCGCTAATTAAGTTTAGTGAATTAAGTTAAGTCCATTTGTTAAAATCTTATGCTTTTAACAAATGAGGAAAAATTGGTCATTGTCATTTATTTTCCAAAGTCGAATATGTTTATTTTTATAGAAATGACTGAACAAGAGCAGGTTAATGTACCTACGCGTCATCAAGCACAACCAGAAATTCAACAGGCTCAAATTATACAAGAACAACAAGTTGAACAACCTGCTGCTACTGCATGTGCTCCACAACAAGAACAAGAATAACCCGTTGCTATTGGGTGGGTTACTGAGCCCAAGCACAACATTGTAGCGTTTTTAGGTCAGAAATTCTCAGACCGCACAACATTTAGAGATGTAATTAGCTTTTTATGCCGGTCAAGAATATACAAATCCATATAAACAAATCTCCCGGTATTGTATAGCATTATTAGAACTTTTTGAGAAACGGTTTGGTATGTCTCCTTGGAGAATCATATTGCTGCTGAAGTTCAAGGACACAAGATCATCATTACTCCCCAGCTTATACATGAAGTGTTATTGTTTGGTGATAATGATAATGATGTTTATCTGCTCAATAACGAGTTGATCAAGGGGTTATTTGGAAGGTTGAAGTTCAATGGTAAATTGAATGCATCTCAATACAACAAGGCCAATATTTGTGAGCAGTACAAGTACTTTCTGCACATGTTGATACATTATTTAGGTGGAAGAAGAGGTGGTTTTAACTAGTTTCGCATAATGATACAATCTGCTATGGTTGCCTTGGTATTGAACAAGAGATTTAACTTTTCAGAGATGGTATTTAATCATTTGAAGGAGAATTACACCATGAACACGAACAAGTTTCTGATGTATCCTCGTTTCCTTCAAATGATTATTGATCATTTAGTGTTGAGCTTACCTAAAGATCCTCATATTTCAGCTGATCTTATCAACCTGGAACACATGAATGAAGATATGATGAAGAGATTGATGTTTCATCTAGGCAAGACTGATTAGGCAATGCCAAAGTTTACACGTTTGATTGGTCACTATGCTAGTGAGTTATACCAGCCACCACCAAATGATCGTTGGATACACGATGATCCGGACTCTGAACGTGAATCTAACCAAGGTGGTGGTGGTGGGAGTGATGGTGGCCCTGGTGGAAATGATGTAGGTGAGGTGGTGAAGAGGCGCGTTAGAGAAAAGTAAAAAAGGCAAGGCTATTGATACCAGTGAGCCTCAGAAGAAAAGAACTAGAATGGGTACTGGTGTGTCTATACAAGAACCGGAACAGGTTGTTCCGAGAACTGTTCCTATTACTACTCCTCCTGCACCTGTTATTACTATTGCTCTAAATACTCTAATGGTTACTTGGTGACTACTGCATCTTTAGATCCAAGATTTTCATCAGGTCTTTAACCAAGCTTACGACCGATCAAGACTCCTATTCCTACTCCATTACAAGCTACTGCAACTGCAATCCCCATAGTGTCAGTTGGAAATGTGGTGAGGCCTACAATGATGCTATCTCCTCCGTTAATGCAGTTCAATAGACCTCAAGGTCCTTTAATACATCTGCCTCCCGGTTTCTAAAATTTTTCGGTTTAGGAACAAATGTTTCATCTTATGAACCTTGTTCACTTACAAGCGACACAGATGAATGCTGATAGATTGTTTTAAGATGAAATGCGGGTTAATAAGTTACATATGATGAGGGAGATGCATCATTTGGATAGGGAGAATGACAAGTTGAGAACCCTGGTGACTGCTCAGGGGGGAGAGAATTGAGAAACAGGACGAGCTGATCCTTCAACTGCAGTGTAAAGAAGATATGTTAAAGAAATTGAAAGATCGGGATCAAGTTGATGATCCTGAAGCAGGCCAATTTGATCAGCAGCATGGTACCTCAACATCTGATTCAATGCCTGCTGAGGGGAGTCTAGTGGAAAGTAGAGTTGTTTACAAAGATTCTACCTAACTCCAACCCACCAATACGCTTAAAGTGAAGACTGTTTTATTTGTTGACAATAAAGGGGGGCTATGATGAAGTATGGTTAATGCGGACAAAATAGAAGAAGGCGATTTTTTTGACTTGACAAAAGAAAAACTTGACAAATTATTGAATTTAAACAAGGAAGGATGTGGAGGACTTGGAGAAATGGGTGGATGTAGAAGTTGAGGATATTGGAGAAGAGGAGTAGATCAAAGTATTCCATTTGGGTATACTTACTTTGATGATGTAGAGATGAAGATATAACAGCCGAGTTATATATGTATATATACACAAGGAACAATTCTGATGAAAGGGATTCCTTTCTTCACAACAGAAAATTTTAGAATGGCTGGGGAATAAATGGAGAAAGAGAAAGAGAAATAGAAAGATAAAGAGCCAGAACCTGGGGAACTGAAACAAACTTCCGATGGTATGTTTGAGTATAATGAAAAGAAGTTAAACAAAGGGGACTATGCAACACGCTTAGAAGTAGTACTATATTCAGTCAAAGGCCAGGTTGTCTGCATACCAAATGAAGAAGTTTATAAATGTCAAGACGGTGAAAGGAGGCATAGTTTCATGGATGTGCGAGCTTGACATGAAAGTCTGCATTGTCAAATGGGAGAATGGAATTCAGTATTCAATCACTTCACTGACATTTTCTCCACGCCTCATTGGGATATAAGTACATTAGCCTTCCGACCGTTCATGAACCGTGGGAAAAATAAGCTTATCTATTGGTTCTACCGACATTTGGTTCATGAAGTTCATCATCATTTCAAGTTCTTGAAGACCCAGGTTCCGAAAAGACAATACATTGTTGAGATTGATCCTCGTATGGGATGGAGAAAGCTAGTCTTAAAGGTCAAACCGTCGCGCAATATAAAGAAAGTTCCTTTAAAGGTGATGCCATGGAGTCTTTATAAAGAATCCAATAGGTGGTATTATAATGACAGGACGGGTTAAGCTGTGATAGTGCTGGGTTTCAGAGACAATATCAAGTTTATTTGAATTTTGGATCCGATGTGGTTGGTCAACCTATCTGAGTCTGATAATGATGTGTTATTCAATAATCAGATCAGATGGGCGTGTAACAAAGACAACGAGCTGGCTATGCAATTCCAACAGGTCGTACGTGTGTGTCATGCATTTGGAATTCATAGCTATGATGATTGGAAGACCAACAGATTCAATATGTGAAGACGAGGAGGAGTTTGTTGTACATTTGTTGTCCTCTCGTTCTTTGTTTATTGGTTTTTGTAATAGATAATAGTATAGGGACTTGTTTGCAATTAATGTAAGTTCATTCACTATAGGATGTTAGCGAATGAACAAAGTTTTGGTTCCTCATACATTATGGGATGTTAGCGTATGAGTTGATAATGTATAAGGCTATTCTCTAGGGAAATGTCTAGCAAATGACGTAGCGAACGTAACTCATTCGCTATGCATGTGTAGCGAATGAGTCATCTCCTATATATAGTCTGCAATCTATTCAAGTTATAACAATCTGATTTTTTGGGAATTCTAATTTCATTGCTCTGTCAATTTATCTTCTTAGAACACAAAGTTAAACACACTGAAACCCTAATCGTTCATTATTGATTATATCAAAGACTAGATCCAATCGTATGTGAATCATGATAATTATTGTGATTCCTCACTATTGTTGATACTGAGCCTAATATCTAGTGGTCTGTCCACTCTGGAAGCTATTCTTATTCCCCTAGCTATTGTTTCCACCAAATGTTGCATTCTGGAAACATATGGAGTTGTTCACGAAGTCAAACTCTTCTTGATTATCCATCAAACCAACCTGACAGTCAATGATATCACGCCCCCTCGACATATCTCACATTTTTGCAATGCTCTTCATGGTCAGATCCTTCACCATCTTCGTTAATGAGTCAACATGTTCTTGCATTGAAGTATTTTAGTTAACTGGTAATACCCCTCTTGATGTCGTGGTTGAATTCCTGATCTCCTGCCCATCGTGGTTATAGCACTCGTCGGGATATTTGTTCTTCAAAAGGTTTCCACTTGTAAGGTCCCGAATCCCGGGAACCCTACAGTTGGTATTCATACAAAATACTTACAAAATACTAAAAACTCAAAAACAATTCATTCCTTTAAAATAACCAATTCAGAGTATAATTCAGCGGAAAATCATAATTAATAAAACAAGTTCCCAAAACCCGGGAATTATGCCCAAAACCAAATTGAAATGTGTTTAATAAAACGTTAAAAAAATGTTTATTATTATTAAAACTTCCGACTAAGTGTGCCCTCCACCGTCCAAGTAGCTTCGTGCACGTCCAAGCGGTAATGCATCCTCCTCCTAACCTGAAACTCACACTTACATGCACACAAAGTCAGCTTGAGCTGAGTGAGTTTAAGTTTTATTAATTAACATCTACAATAATAATCATAATAGTCATTCCAAGAGTTTTAAAATAAACGGGATATAACAGTTAGGCCATCATCAACAATAAATAATCATCCTTATATATATAGATAAACATCCTTATAATTATATCCCTACATATATATCATCCAAGTAATAACATCAGGGTCGAGTACACGTACAACCCAAACACTTAACATCTCATCCGACGTATGCAAACACAAAGTAGGCATACGTAAACATCATTAGTCGATAACGACTAAATAACATCGCCAAATATTGGCCATACAATAATATATGTACAAACATACAATAAACATCATCCCAAGGCCTACCCTATACAAGTAAGCCCATACAAAATAATTTAACGGTTCATCAAGCAAAATCGTTTAGGTATGCATGCTAGCCCAAAAACTTAAAGAGTAAAAAGGGGCATCATGAACTCACCTGACACAAGGCACGATTTCACCACAAGCTAGAGGACCCCTAAGTATCCCCAAAACTCAAACGCCTGTCGATTTACATACAAACATTACTAACGACATCGAAAGGACCCGTTTATCCTACTAGACGTTCTAACATGGTTCAAGTTACCTAAAGCCTCGACCTCATCAAACTCAATCACAACATCCCCCGGGTTCTTACATTTACCAACACGACCCTTAAATACTTCCGGGAATAAAGAATTCCCAAATTACCCCCGGAAGCACTAGGTGATACTAACACACGCGTTTATAAGTCGTTTAGGAAATTAACATCCAAATTAGCCCCGTGTGGACCCAATATGATAAATTCACAGCCAACAAGTCCACACGACGCTACACGAGTCAAATGGGTCGGTAACTCGCAAGTACAACGCACCAACTATTCAATAAACGCAAATGCGCGTTGTACTGACCCGTTTGAGTAACCGACAACCAATTCAGCCCCAATACTTATAAAAATAATTTTCCAATAGCCCGTATATTAAACCGAAGCTATCCGAACTGAATTGGTCGTCACTTACTTCATCCCTCGCGTTAAACGCAACAAATCACTATTCTAGACAACCGAAAACTAGTTTTCAATCTACAACTAGTTGACCAATCAAACGAACACCAATGTACATGGTTTTAAAGTATTTTATACTAGACATACCTAGAAAGATTTTGGTGCAAAAACCTCAACCAAAACAGTCCCGAAACCGCTCAATTGGACAGCCACCCGGTTAACCTAAAACAAGTCGTTTATCGATCAATACACGAGATATAACGACCAATTAAGGTGTAAAAGACTTGGGGAAACATAGAACTAACCTTCAACTGAAGTTTTATGCTCAAACATTGGCTGCAAAAATGAAAAACGAGGGTGGGGGTGGGGCTGCTGTGCGCCGATCAGACCAAGAGAGGGGAAGGGGGGTTAGGGTTTTATGTTTTGTGTTATAATATAAAATATTTCATCTTAGCCCCTCCAAGTTGAATGATATAGCAACTTGAAAGAAAAGTTAAATAATTTAACGTACCAGGAAAATGATAAGGTCAACGAGGCATGCCGGATAACTCCGGAGAAGTATACATACTTTACAAGCTTTAAATCTTAGAATCGAAAATTGACGGGCGTTACATTTCCACTGGCAGTTTGATTCAGCATCTCACTGGTGTGGTGTGTGGCTCAATTATAGAACTTTAAATCTTAGAATCGAAAATTGACGGGCGTTACATTTCCACTGGCAGTTTGATTCAGCATCTCACTGGTTGGTGTGTGGCTCAATTATTGAACTTTTTAATGAGCATCCACTTATCCAAACCATCATGAACACTACTAAGAAGAAGGTCCTTGAATCTCTACTAGACCTTATACGAAACAGATAAATTTCGTCATGAATTCGAGCCGTCTTAGACAAAGGGAAGTATGTATTCATGAATTTTTCTTGCATACTGAAACAAGTGGTGATAGACATGTGGGGAAAAGATTTAAGCCATTTGAATGCTTTATCAGTGAGAGAGAACATAAACAATTGGAGATAGATAACTTCGTTGTTGATGTTCCCGATGTTGAAAGTGTTGCACATGGATACGAACATTGAGATATGATTGGATGGGTCTTTATTACCCTTGTAACTGAATGGAACATCGGTTCACCCGGATTACATGAGAAGGAATAGACAAGTTACCGTTGGCGGCTGGCAAGGTGATGCTAGAGTGGATGCTTGTCGAAGGCTTTCCCTAGTTGGCAACTACTCTCCTATTAGGCTGGTCACCCATATACCCCGTGGAAATAGATGTAGAAGAGGAGGAAGAGATACTTACTAGTGATTGAGTGCGTCTCCTCTCAAGAATTTACCTCCCTGGTTCATCGAATCTAGAAAGCTCAGGCGGTCCTATAGAACAGGTGTGTCGCATAAACTATCTAGAAACAAAAACTGACTTAATCTACAGTAACTAATAACAATTCAATGCACTAGAATTAACTAAATTAAACTAAACTAACTAAAAACATAAAAATAAAATAGGCAAGTCCTCAGTTCAGGTCGTTCTCTAATCGCCTCAAACCGTGTCTCCGGAAACAGCACCAAAAACTTGATGTAACAAAAGCTATTTATGTATATATAATATTAAAATGTCGTAACTCACAACTAATCATTAAAATAGGAATAACCTAACTAAGCTTCTCACAAACGATAAGTGTACCGGTCGTGTAACAACACAGAGAAGGAAATCCGGATATTGAACTCGAAGACACATGAGGTGACTTAGAATACTAATAGCTAATAAATATAATTAATTTTTTATTTTATTAAATTAATAACTAAAATTACTTAACTAAACTTAATAAAAAGGAAATACTTAATGGAAACTTAACGGGACGTTAACCAATATGTAGAAATGACTACATATGCTAGAATCCTATTGATAGTTAAAAGATTAACTAGCCACGTGATACGAAGATCTTAAAATATTAAAATGGCGCAACTCACAACTAATCTGTAAAATCATAATATCCTAACCAAGCTTCTCACAAATGATAAGCGTATCGATCGTGCAGCAACATAGAGAAGCAAGTCCGGATATCAAACTCGAAGACACGTGAGGTGGCTCGGAATTCTAACCTTAATTGAGTCTTACCTAATAAATATAATTAATTTTTATTTTATTAATTACTAAAATTACTTAACCAAGCCTAACGAAAATGGAAATATTTAATGAAAACTTAATGGGACTTTAACCGATAAGAAGAAACGACTACATAGGCTAGATTACCTCTCGGTCTCACCAACTAACCTTCACAAATCTAAGAAGATTGAATAAACGAACAAGGATAAAGATTACTAAGGTACCCTGATGACGTATCTCCTCTTGGACTCAACGACACAGAGGCCGCTTAAAATTAGTACTAGCAACTCTAGGGATAAAGTGGTAGCAATTTCTAATCCAATCCAAGACAGTTATTCAAGCGTAATTTAAACTAGACAAGACCAAAACTCGCTCTTATGCAATTCTAACCTAACCGAATAAAGACACGAGATAAACCGACTCCCTATTACCTCTCGGTCGCATGAGAGGTGAACCTACTGAATTTTAATAATAAATCACATGCAAGATTCTTGTGGTCACGCTAGTTATAAACAGATAAAGACCACCAAGTAGATGACCTAAACGTAGAGCCCTAACCGAATGACACACAATTAATCAATCGAAGTCACACATGGATTCAATAATTATCTTAAAACAATATTTAACACATCCAAGGTCAAATTAAATAAAGATTTTCAATAATAATCACACCGGGTAATCAATTAAAACCGAATAAATAGTCAAACAATGTCAATATTAATCAAAACCTAGGTAGTTAATAGGGGTTTAGCCAATAATTATGTTCAATATAAAATAAATCAGTTCAATAATTAAGTTCATAGTAAAAATAAAAAATTCAAACTGAATAATAATAAAGTTTAGTTGAGTAGATATTAAATCCAAACGTTCTTTAATTAATTTATTGAACGCTTGCTTGCTCCTATTCTTTAAAAAATTACTTATGTTGCCACAAAACTATTATGCTCCTTTTTGAATAGCAGCTATCTTCGAACCCATCACAGAATTATATTTTCCGCAGTCAAAATTATGTCAGCCAACCTATTCAATAAACCTACTAGAAATTATATCCCTATATAATCTTTGTTTTTTTTTCGGTGCAGGAGTAAATAAAATCCCTTTCTTTTTTATTTATTTCTTCGCTTTCCTTTTGTCCACTGACAATGAGCTCATAGCTTCTATTAGCTGTGGGCTGCTAAATCCGTTTAAAATAAATTAGCATTTGATCAAATAAATAATTTAACCCATATTAGTCCATGACCAAATTACAAACTGTGAGCGGATATATCTTATATGCCGTATATGTTATACGACGTGCAATTATACGTCGTATAACATATGCGCCGTGTATGCTTGTCTATTGATGCGCTAAAAGTGGTATATAAAAATATTTCAATTAATCAACATAGCACGAGTAATAAAAACCTAGAATACCCTAAACCAAACCACTAGCAACAAGTAAGTGAACCTATCGGGTGTAGAATAGCTATGGGAAACCCGGGAATATCGAACCCTAGAGACACTTATTGAATTAACGAAATCAGATTCTAAAACCTAATTAAGAAAAGATTATTTTTGGGATTTTATTTATTTTAATTTTAAAACTAATAATTAATTAAACTAATTACTTGATTAAACTAAATTAAACTAGAATATTAAATTACCGAATAAGACTTTAACCAATTCAATGAGATCAAGGGTTACCTAGGCAAGGAATCCGAATTGTGACGACTTAGGCTTTTATCGGTTACGGAAAAATGCTACTGGAACCGGGAATCTAAAAATATGAACCCTAGGAAACCTAATGGATCCCTAACACTCTCAAGGTGTCACCTAAGAGGAAATCCTAAAGATCATGTAAAAACGCCGAATTATTGGTTCACCCGTTAACTCACCAATTATGATTAATTACCCTAAAAGACAGCTAACCTGTCGGTTTCGCTATCTCAATGCACCTAAGTCCACGGGGTGGCCTCGAATAGATCTAATTGACACGGGTAAGCAGTGAAACGAAGGAAACCTAGGCAAACTTCCTGTCAGACAGTTTAACCTAAAACCCCTAATAGCAAAGACAAACCCGAAAACTTATCACCCGTCGGATATCTAAGCAAGTAAGAATATATACTTCTAATAATATGCTAAAAATCAGTTTCTATGGTGTATGAGCTCACTAAACCATAAGCAAGTTGCAAACACACAGTAAGCAACCCTAACATGCACCTATAATCGAAAGACATTCAATCAAGAAATATGTGAAACATTCATTCAAGCACAAATCAGAAGTAAATACGCATAAATAACATCCAATAAATCTAATCATAACTTTTAATTAATCAAAATCCAATAAACAATTCCCGAAAACCGTTTAAACCCTTAATCAATCACAAAACATCAATCCAAGCCTAGATAACAGAAGGTTTAGCCAAGAATCATGTCTAATAGTAAAAACTCAATGAAATCAGTAGCAAACATTCAACCAAAACAAAAGAATAGGCATAAGAAAACGTTAAACCAAACCCGGGACACACTTAAACTTCAGACTCAAGCTTCGGTGTTCAATCTCTCAACCTATAAGCTCCTCCTTCTTCAAAATCACTCTAGATAGAAGGTATGACGGCTAGAAGGCTTGGTATCTCGTCTAGGGTTGTGTAATGATGTTTAAATACTTGAAAATACCCTAAAATTGCCGACATAGTCCCCCGAGACGCGCGTAGCATGAATTCTTATCCTTCGAGGGGTCTAATAAGACAAATAGTCGATTTCCTTTTCTGAGCGCCTCGAGACGCGCATAGCATTAAGCCCCATCCTCCGCGCCGCGCGGAGGATAAGTATGATATATATTTTTTTATTATTATTTTCTTTGTTTTGTCCGTAGAATCTTCGTTTTAGCTCCGTTTTCTTCCCCGTTTTTTCCTACGTCTTCGTATGATAACCCTCTATCATATTCTCTTATAATATCTCCACTTCCAATCCATTTGTATGTTCTAGTTTTATTCTTTCACTCCCGTTCATCCTCCCGTGTGCTCGTTTCTTCAAGATTTAGCCTCGTTTTTGTTCATTCCATGCACAGGTACCTATAAACACAGGAAACCAAATACATGTCATTTTTATATATAAACAATGTAATTAAGCATGATTTATTCATAAATTGAGTATTAAAACCAGATGTGTTTCGTAACACATCATCTATATACATAGTTTCTTGTTTGTTGTATGTGTAACTTTTCATTCTGAGATAATAAAATTTTCCTTCCCTGCTTCATTTATTCTTTTCTTTCCGTGTCATCATTTTCAATGATTACGTTGTATCCGAGCAAGGTTCTTAATCCTGCTCTTCATTTCAACCGGTTTCTCTCATTTCACCAGTTTTCTCTCTTCCTTAGCTGTTTGTTTTTAATCTTTTGATCATTTTCTTTGTTCATTCTTGTTTTCTTTAGATTTTGATCTTGTTGACTTATTCAAATCCTCTATTTTATTTCTTTTTTTCCCTTATTTTCTTCACTCCAGGAAATTTAACCGTTCAAATCTCACCATATGTTCACAACATGTCATATTCCTGGTTTTAATAAGTTTATAAAAATATTAAATCATTTTACTTTCTTTCTCACACAAAATCTTGTCAAAATTTTCTTGATCAACTTATGCGCCGTATAAGTTCATTTGCATGGCGCATAAGTTTCTTTCTTGATTCGTATAAGATTTTTGGTCTAATACGCCGTATAACTCTTCCTATTTGCGTGTATCTTATACGCCGTATAAGATATATGGCTTACAAGTTTGTTCTCTTTCCTTTCTTCTTCTTGTGCGTTTGTTTTCATTATGTTGTGTTTTCAATGGCAGCCTCGAACAGTTCTGTTCCTCCGACTACGTCCACCAATTCCTTGAATTCTCTTTACCTTCACCCTTCTGATAATCCCGGGATGATCTTCGTTTCCAAATTCTTTGGTGGTACTGGATTTGGAGTTTGCAAAAGAACTATGATGATTACTTTGTCAGCTAAAATCAAGCTCAGTTTCATCAACAAAACTTAAACAATGCCGAATAACGAGCAACATCTGGCATTTTGGAAGCGTTGCAATGATATGGTTATCTCATGGATTCTTAACACACTCAGTAATGACGTTAGTGATAGTGTCTTGTATGCTAAAACTGATCAGATTCTTTGGAATGAGCTTAATTCTCGCTATGGTCAGGCAAATGGTGCTAAAGTTTATCAGTTGCGAAAGAACCTTTGCCAAATCACTCAGTAAAGAAGTAATATTGCTACCTGCTTTACCAAGATTAAGTCAAATTGGGATGAGCTGAATGCGGTTAAGACCATTCCATCATGCACTTGTGGAGCTGCTTATTCTTTTGCTAAGAGTGATGAAGATCAAAGGCTTATTCAATTGATTGTTGGCCTTAATCCTAGTTATGACTCTATCAGAAGTACCATTTTGATGATGCAGCCTCTTCCTTCAATCAACTGTGCATATGGCATTCTCATGCAATATGAGAAGCAAAAAAAAATTTACACCACCATTGATTTCATTGCATCTTCTGCAACTATGAATGCAAGCAGTGAAGGTCCCATCAGCAGAGGAACATGGAAGAATAGAAGAACTTCAGTGTGCACACATTGCAAGAGCAATGGGCATTCAGATAAAAAATGCTATAACTTGATTGGCTTTCCCAAAGATTTCAATCTCACCAAAGAAAAGAAGTTTTCCAACCTTACTGAAGATCAAGGAAAAAGTGGTCAAGATTAGTTTGAACAGCAGCAAGGAATAACTCAGCGACAATATCATGATTTGATGGCTTTATTGCAACAAACTAAAGTTCAACTTGGTGCTTCAACCACATATGCTACTAATAATGCCACAACCATCAATCAGGAATCTTTCTGAGATACAATGTCTTGCAACTTTTCAAAACATTATTCCAAATGGATCATTGACACTGATGCTAATGATCATATGTGTCATGGTCAAAATCTGTTTTCAAGCGTTTCTTTTCTTAAAAATCCTATTTTCATCACTCTTCCTAATGACACATCTGTCACAGTCCATCAATATCGGATTATTCCTTTGACTTATAATATTTCCTTGTCGAATGTTCTTTTAGTGCCACATTTTAGAAATACTCTTCTCTCTATGTCAAGATTATGTTCTCATACTAATGATATTGTTCTTTTCTCTAAAAGCACCTGTGTCTTGTAGGCCCCTTTTCTGAAGAACCCACGGGTTCTTGATGATATGCTGAATGGACTTTACCTCCTCGAGGCCACTGAGTGTTTTCATGTCAATTCTTTTGTTTCAAATAATGTTTGTAACTCTGTTGTAAGTTGTGAAATTTGGAACAACAGACTTGGTCATTTACAAAGCTACAAACTGAAACAATTACCTTTCATTTCTAATGCTTCTTTGAAATCTATTGAGCTGTGATATTTGTCTTAAGGTAGGACAATATAAAAAGCCGTCTCCTACCAAGACCCCATCAACTAGTAAAATTTGTAAGCTAATCCATATTGATGTTTGGGGGCCTTATCACACAGCTACTTACAATGGCTTTAGATATTTTTTTAACTATAGTAGATGATTACAGTAGAACCACATGGACATATTTGCTTTCAACTATAAGCAATGCTTTTCCCATACTTCAATCCTTTATTAAAGTGGTTAGCAACCAGTTTGGCACTAATTTGAAATGCATCAGATCCGATAATGCTTTTGAACTAGGATCTGGATCAGTTCAAAGTGCAAAGTCATTGTTCATCAGATCACTTGTGTGGCTGTCCCTCAACAGAACGACATTGTTGAAAGAAAACATAAGCATTTTCTTGAAACCTCAAGAGCTCTTATGTTTCAACCTAAACTCCAGTTCAGTTTTGGGGTGCTGTGTTTAAGTGCAGTACATTTAATCATTTGGTATCCTATAAAAAATTCTTAACAATAAGACCCCTTATGAAGTTTTAACAGGAAAGGCTCCTTCATATGATCAAATGAAGTCCTTTAGTTGTCTTGCTTATGCTTCAACATTTTATCATGGAAGAGATAAATTCAAACCAAGGGTTGTACCTTGTGTTTTTCTGGGTTATCCTCTTGGTAAAAAAGCCAACAAATTGTGTGGTATTTGTTTTGGTCAAAAATTGACAATAGTAATTTCGTAACCAATTAGTAATCGGGACTAGGTGCTTGTATAAAATGAAAGTAAAAGTGCTTGAACACAAAGATTTGTTGCGAGGAAAAAACTCGTTATCCTTAGGATAACAAGCAAAAAACCCGGGCGGTGAAAACTATCACCACCGGTTTATTAATAACAATGGAAAATTACAATGGTGGAGCTCAATCTTGATCATGATTACAGAGAATCCGAGTACTAGTAAGTCTCGTGTGTCTAGAGTGTGTGTTTTATCCTTTCTTTTGAACTTTATTTATCACAAATAAAGTCTAACAAGAAATCCTATATTTAAGGAAACTTCTAGACTAAATCCATTAGCCGTTAATTCTTCTTATCAGCACGTTTCCTTATTAGTCGCGTTCTAATAACAACAAGTGCGAGTTCTCTGGTGATCAAGTAACCGTCTTTGACCTGGTAAACATGGAAAGTAGCAAAGATTGTGTTAGTTATATAATGTAATTAGGATACTCGTTACCTTGGAGGATACCGCATCCTGAATCTGCTCTGAACATAACCTTTGCTGAGGATACTGAAAATCCGTGCCCTAACAATTGTCCCCAAATTTTAACAGCTGTAGATAAGGATTACAGCTGTAAAATTTTTGAATTTTGAATTTCAATTCTTGTGCAATGGATATTTAATACACGCGTCAGCCGTTTTAACTACTCGCAAAACCCTAGGTAATCTTTATAATTACCCGGATAATTAAAATTTATCTCATTTTCATCTTCAAGTAACTTCTTTCTTCCTTTTTTTCCTTATCTTCGTGTAATCATGAGTCCGAAGCTTCATGATTCTGGCATTGAGGATTTTGTTACCCAAAATCTTCTTGCCAATCCGATGAATGAGATATGTAGGTTCAATAATAATGATATTGAGTGTTTACGATCCCGAGGCTGCTTCCCTCCGGGAACTGTTTTCCGCTCCTTCGATCCAGCTGTCTTATTTGATCTTGTCTCTAAAACCTGGATTTGTTTTCCATTTTTGCCATTCAAGATTAGCTTTACTTACCCTTTTCCAACCCTTACCATGGAGTTTTTTACCAGAACTGGGCTTAGTTTTATCCTAACCATGTCGATGGTTTGGAGGACCTTGTTTGTCTTGGAGAGACTAATCGCCGATCGTGCTTTGGATCTCAACCTTTCTGAGCTTGCCTCCGTCTATGACCTTCGTAGTCACAGATCCTCAAGATACCTTCTCAAAACCAGATCTAGCCGAACCCCATTATTTTTGTAGAACACCCAAAACAACAACCAATGGAAGAAGCAATTCTTTTTTGTTAGGAGAGACTCGCTCCCGAATCCTAAAAACCTCCCACATCTTTGGGTGACTAAAAGTAGGATACGTTGTTCTTGAAACTGTATGTTGTTATTCTTATGACTGACATATTTTTATCTTATCTTATCGCTGCTTTGAAGTTCTTCGAAATCGCTCCTCCTGGCAAGGAAACTGAGAACAAGCTAAATTCTTTCTATCTCATAGGCGAGGAACAAAGAACGTTTCTTTTTCAGTCTGGTCTCCAAGAATCATCTCCGTCCGTGAGCTCCGTTATGTCTGGTAAGGGACATTGAAATGTTAGTATAAATATTTTAAGGATTAGAGATACTAACTTGTACACTTGTAAGTAAATTTGCTTCAGCCTTTGCTTTGGATGACATTGACAGCATGGTCTCTACTCGTAGTAACAAGAAAAAAGAAGTTGCCCCTGCCTCCCTACCAAAACCTGAGAGTAGTCACGCCAAGGTTTCCAAGAAGAGAAAAATCCAGGAAGCATCTGATTCTTCTCCGACCTGCAATCTTGATTTTAACAAGGTATACCTTCTGCCAGTATCCTCATATTCTCGAAATAATATATGCTAAGGAAAGTTTGTTTTGGACAGGGTTTGGAACAGCTATCCTGCTGCTTTAATGATCTTCATTATGAGATTCTTGATTCCAATACTCGCATAGCCGAGATGCTAGAGATTGCAACTGTCAAAACCAATCTTATCGACAAGCAGACCAAGGAAATTAAGGAGTTGAAGCAGGAACTCTCGATGGCCAAGAAGGAACTCGTCCACCAAGAAGCGGTCTGCAGCTATTTCCATCTTCCAGTTTCGGCTTAAGATGGCCAGGGAGGCAAAAGATGCCGGTGTTGATACCTCATTCTGGGATGCGGCTGCTTGGGAGAAGGTTTTGGCTGAGCTCATTGGTGAGGATACGGAGAATGCTGGTCCCAGTGGCGTGGTGAAGACTGCGGAGGAGGCAGTAGATGAGGCCACCAAGGGAGCGGTGAAGACGGTTGGTGACGAGGTGCAATTGGGCGATGATAGCCGTAAAGACAAGGCCTAGTGGAGGGATCTTCCATTTGTTGAAGATGAAGCCTAGGCATCGCCTTTTTGTTTATCTGCACTTCACATTAGTAATGACACAATCTTTTGGTTTAATCGTTATGTTCTACATGTATGCCATTTTTATACAATTTACCAGAATAAATTTTGACCAGAATATGTTTATGGAATATTTTCATCTTTTTGAGATTAGATATCTTGAAGATAAAGTATCTTGAGGATATACTTCTTGTATTTTAACAGTTATATTTCTAGGATAATCTATCTAATAAAACACCTTGAGGATAATGTATAAAATATCTCAAAGATTATATAATTTTAGAAAACATGTATTTGAGATATCTTTGGTATAAGATATCTTAGGGATAACATATTCTTGAGTGAATTATGTTGACTAGCCCCTGGTATGTTGCACCTGCATTTTTAAGTCCAAAAGGCATTGTAGTATAACAATATATACCTGTGGGAGTCATGAAGGCTGTGTCTTCTTGATCTGAAGGCTCCATTTGAATCTGTTGAAATCCTGAGGATGCGTCCATGAAAGTTAGCAGCTCGTGGCCAACAGTTGCATCCACCATTGAGTCAATGTGCGGGAGTGGGAATGGGTCTTTTGGACATGCCTTATTCAGGTCTGTGAAGTCCACACACACTCTCCATTTTCCATTTTTCTTCTGGACAACAACTAGATTGGCCAACAATTTAGGATATTGGACTTCTCTTGTCATCTTGGTTTTGAGCAGCTTCTGCACCTCTTCTTGTATGATAGTGTTTATCTCAGGAGCAAACTTCCGTCGCTTTTGATGTACTGGCCTGAAAGATTTATCTATACCAAGTTTATGAGTGATAATAGATTTAGATATACCTGTCATATCTTCATGTTTCTAGGCGAAGGTAGAAGCTCTTTTCTTTAGAAATGATATCAATTCCATCTCGATATCCTCAGGAATACTTGTTCCCAACAATACTTTGACTTTAGTATCCTGAGGATCCAAAGATACTTCCTTTACATCCTGCTCTCTTGCTTGCAGGACCTTCCCTGGTTGTTGCTGTAATTGCTATGCTTGAGTAGGCTTTGTAGTTCACTTCATTGATGAAGCATAAAATTCCTTGGCATCTTGCTGATCACTTTCAATTTTGATGACTCCCTAGGGACTTGGGAGTTTCACACACTGATGGTAGGTCGAGGGTACTGCCTTCATGCTGTGGATACAGGGCCTGCCTAAAATCACATTACAACAAGATAAAGAGTCAATAAGGAAAAAATTTGTAGGGAGTTAGTTCCCTCAATATATATTGGAAGTTTGATCTCTCCCAAGGTGTTCTTGGTTTTGCCACTGAATCCGACAAGAACTGAGGATTTTGAGATAATCTCTGTTTCTGGGATATCCATTTTCTTCAAGGCTTCCATCTGGATAATGTCCACAGAGCTTCCTCCATCGATGAGTATCCTGCGCACAGAACAGTTAGCTATACATAAAGTAACTACCAAACCATCATGGTTGGGATCCATAAGGTCATGTCTATCTTCCTCATCTAAGGATATGATTCTTTGAGTCGTCAATGTGGAAGTACGGAGAGGTCTTTCTCCGTTGTCCATTTTTGTTTCTCTGGAACATTTCTTAGCCGCTGAATACGAGGTTTCGCAGAAGTCTAATCCTCCCGAGATGAAGGATACCACCTTAGCTCTGGGTGGTGGAGAAGGTGCCCTTTCAGGTATCTTGACAGGATCCTGGCTTTTGTTCTTGTTTTTTCCAAATAGTTCCTTCAGGTGTCCTTTGCTGAAAAGGTATCCTATTTCCTTCTGAAGTGCTATACAATCATCAGTGTGATGACCAAAGTCTTCATGGAATGCACACCATTTTGACTTGTCTTTATTTGATCCAGGCTTCTCATTCTTTTTAGGCCATCTGGCCTTGTCACCTAAATCCTGCATGGCACAAATTACGCCACCAATATTAAGGTTAAAGCAATATTCGGATATTTTAGGATATTCTTCGTCGTCTTCGTATTCTTCCACAGCATTGATCTTGGGATTATCCTGCTTGGAATAAGGCTTCGGTTTGAAGAACTTTTGTGGAGAATCGGACTTCCTGTTGGTAGACTCGTATTTCGGTATAACCAAGTTTCCATGAGCCTTCTTGTCATCCTCCAGTTGAATGTATCTTAGTGCCCTGTTTCTGACTTCGTCAAGATTCTTGCATGGAGTCATGACGAGGTCGTAATAGAAAGAAGAATCCTTCCTAAGTCCCATCTTGAAGGCTTCAACAGCCGCTGCCATGTCGAGGTTGGGATTTCCAAAGCTTCCCTGCTAAATCTGATTATGTAATCCCTTAGGGATTCATTGTTATGCTGAACAATTCTATATAAATCACCTGTCATTTTCTCAAAAGATCTACTACAAGAAAATTGATTATTAAACAAGTTAATTAAATGAGCAAAGGAAGTAATAGTATTGGAAGGAATACTAAATAACCATTTGAGGGTCGGCCCTGTTAGTGTCGAACCAAACCCTTTACATAGACATGCTTCTTTGATTTCTGCGGGGATATGGTTGACCTCCATCCTTTCCCTGTATTGAGCCACATGCTCCTCAGGATCCGTAGTGCCGTAATAAAGTTTCATGTTAGGCGTCTGGAATTTTCTGGGGATCTCCACGTCCCATATGGGCCAAGTGAACCTGGAAATTTTGTGACTGCCCGCCGGGACTTCAGCTATGGGATGGATTATCCTGGGGATACTGGAGATCATGTCCTTCATTTTTTGTAACTCCCTGGCTATCTCAGGGGGTATTCTGTTATCCTGCACAGATCCACGGTTAGTGTATAAATTAGCATTAAGTAAACTGTTACCGAGATCGTAGTTAGGTCTCTGGTATTCTGAGGCTTGATGACTAGTTCCTCCATTGAGGGTATCCTCAGGATAAGGTGACGTCTGCATAGGGATGTCATCTCCAACATGTACTTCAGAGGACACCATTGGAGATCCTGACGAGAACATGCCGGCTGGCATTGTTGAGCGAGGTTGGATGCTGATGGACCCTGGCCTCGTTGGTCAGGGTAACTCCGAGGATACCGAAGGAAAAGCTCCCCAGTATCCTGATTGCTGTTGTGGTGGAATCCTTGCTGATTGTGTCCCCAAGGATCCAGGATTCTGAAGGATAGAAGATCCTGGAGAATCAAAATCAAGGACCCTGGGCATGATTGGGGTGGCCTCATGCCCTGGTTTCTTCTTGATTCCTTCAATCTCCTTGAATAGTCTTGAGTTGGTCTTCTCTTGCTGCTCCATGTGTGTTTTGACCTGTTTCATCAAAGCAAAAATATCATTGTTAGAAATAACCGGGTCTATCCGTGTGGAGGACCCCGCAAATGGTGGAATTTCTCCTCTGGGCTGAGTATTTTTCTTCGGTAGTGACGGAGGTCCTGGGTTGACACTTGTAGCTGTAGTGACCACCGGAGCAAAGACTGAACTGGTTTTTGGTTGTGAGGCCATTGTAAAGAGAATGAAGGTGAATGAAACAACGGAATTAATGGATTAAAGCACCGTTAGCCCCATGGTGGGCGCCAAATTGTTTTGGTCAAAAATTGACAATGGTAATTTCGTAACCAAATTAGTAATCGGGACTAGGTGCTTGTATAAAATGAAAGTAAAAGTGCTTGAACACAAAGATTTTTTTCAAGGAAAAAACCCGTTATCCTTAGGATAACAAGCAAAAAACGTCGGGCGGTGAAAACTATCACCACCGGTTTATTAATAACAATGGTGATTACAATGGTGGAGCTCAATCTTGATCGTGATTACAGAGTATGCGAGTACTAGTAAGTCTCATGTGTCTAGAGTGTGTGTTTTATCCTTTCTTTTGAGCTCTATTTATAACAAATAAAGTCTAAAAAGAAATCCTATATTTAAGGAAACTCCTAGACTAAATCAATTAGCAGTTAATTCTTCTTATCAGCACGCTTACTTATTGGTCATGTTCTAATAACAGCAAGTGTGAGTTCTCGGGTGATCAAGTAACCGTCTTTGACCTGGTAAACATGGAAAGTAGCAAAGATCGTGTTAGTTATATAATGTAATTAGGATACTCGTTACCTTGGAGGATACCGCATCCTGAATCTGCTCTGAACATAACCTTTGCTGAGGATACTGAAAATCCGTGCCCTAACAGTATTGATGCTACAAAGTTGTCATGTCAAGAGATGTTGTTTTCTTTGAAGCTTTATTTCCTTTGATAACTAAATCCAAAGAAAGCTTCATTTTCCCATATATCAACCTCATCACTCAATTTTGTGATGATCCTTTTTCTACTCCTCCTCCTATTCATGACCCTAATCATCCATCTTCCTTTCCTATTCCTGATACTCTTCTTAATGATCCTACTGAGCTAATTCGAAGATCTTCGAGAACTTCTGTTCCGCCTTCATACTTAAATGACTATGTTTGTCATAACTATGAATCTTCTCATCATTTTTTCCGTACTGTTACTAATTCATGCTCCTCTCTTATCTCTTGCTCTGCTTCTCATATTCTTCCTTCCAGCCAGTCTCTCACTCAAGCGATTTCTGATTTAAATGAGCCAACTTCTAATAAGGAAGATGCCGGCATTCCTTAATGACAAGATGCCATGAAAGTTGAATTTGGGCTCTTGAAAACAATCATACTTGGGTTGTTACTGATCTTCCCCTTGGAAAGAAAGCTATTAAGTGCAAATGGGTGTTTAAAGTTAAACACAAAGCATATGGGACAGTTTGTAACATCCTTTAATTTCGGTTAAAAAAATTTGGCTCTGTAGAGTTGTGTATATTTTTCCGGGTTTGATCTGACAGTCTTCGGGGAGCTCCTTGTCATTCTCGTAAGCCTAACCTACTTAACCTTCATTCAAGTTACCACCTTTAGCAAAGTGGAGGGGCTAGAGTGTAAAATAGTTTATTATATTAACAAAAAAAAAAAAAAAAAAAAAAAACCCTAACTTCCCTAACCCTATTTCCGATCGGCAACTCCAAGGGGGGGGGGTTCCTCTCATTTTGCGTGCAGACCAGCCGTCCTCCAGCCTCCCGAGACTCATTCCAGGTCGGTACTATATTGTTCCAACTCTTTTTCACCTTAATTCATCCTTATGGCTCGCTTATTCGTCGAAAAAACGGTTGTTTTAGGCTTAGCCGGGGGCTGCCCTTTCTCGCACTTTTCGTGGTGGTTATAATCGAAGTTCGTGCTCCGTCATCTTCCTAGGTATGTCTAGTATAACATACTTCAATATCGTGAGCTAAGGTTTTCGTTTAATTGGTCAACTAGGGATAGTTTGAAAACTAGGATTCGGTTGACTAGTTTGTGAATTGTTGTGTCTAATGCGTTGTTTGAGAGAATTAACAACCAATTCGAATGTTGTAGACTCAGTATGTTTTGTTGGCTATGAAAAACTGATTTTTTTAGTATTGGGGCTGAATTGGTTGTCGGTTACTCAAACGGGTCGGTACAACGCAAATTCACATTTATTGGTATTTTGTGAGTCGTGCTTACGAATTACTGACCCATCCAACTCATGTAGTGTCGTGTGGGTTAGTAGGCTGTGATTTTATCAAATTTGGTCCACCCGGGGCTGAGTTGATGTTAAGAGAATAAATGACTCATAAACGCGCATATTCGTTCAACTGGCAACTTCCGGGGGTAATTTCGGAATTCCTTATTTCCGGGTTTATCTAAGGGTGGTTTTGGTAAATATAAGGCCCCGGGGGGCTGTTGTAATTGAAATTGGTGAGGACGAGGCTTAGGTAACTCAAACCATGCTAGAACACCTCGTAGGATAAACGAGTCGATTCGGTACCGTTAGTAATTATTGTTCGTAATAAGACAGGCATTTGAGTTGTGGGAATACTTAGGGGTTCTCTAGCCCCTGTGATTGTGTGCCTCGTGTCAGGTGAGTTCATGATGCCCCTTTTAACTATTTTTATGTTTTGGGCTAGCATACACAACCCATTTCAATTTTACCTAATTTTACTCGTTTAAACTATTTGGATGGTATTACATGGCCTTATTTGTGATTGTGCATTTAGGAATCTATGTTTGAATTATATTCTATGCCTTAGGATATTTTAGACTCGTTGTGGTCGTATATTCCTTAAGGTTATACATATTACTCATGGTCTGGGCTCGAGGTTGCTATTAGGCCTAGTATTAATTCCTAGATTATCCATTATTTATAAATTGAATGTGATGATATTGTTTGGTTGAATATTTGAATTAGACGTTTGTAAGTGTGCATGTGAATGTGTATGTGTTGGTAAACTGTGACCGGGTCAAATATATTACTTGGGAAAGACCCGGGGTGAGGAGGCCCGCCGTTCTGCTAAACCGTGGTCAGGTCAAATATATTACTTGGGGAAGACCCGGGGTGAGGAGGCCCGTATCACGTGTTTAGGTTTTGTTAAACCGTGACCGAGTCAAATATATTACTTGGGGAAGACTCGGGGTGAGGAGGCTCGTGTTGTGTGATTTTTGTTTTATTAAACTGTGACCGATTCAAATATATTACTTAGGATGACCCGGGGTGAGGAGGCTCGTGTTGCATGATTTTGTTGGTTTTTGTTAAACCGCGGCCGGGTCAAATATATTACTCGGGGAAGATTTAGGGTTAGGAGGCACGTGTTGCGTGTTTTACCAAGAGAAAAGTATTTATCTAATTACTTATGATTTTCCCCAAATCTTTTTATATTTATTGAATAAATCTGATTTATGAATGTTACTTATAAAACTTGAACTCATTCAGCTCAAGCTGACTTTGTGTGTATGTTAAATTGATTTTCAGGTTAGAAGGAGGATGCTTACCGCTTGGACGTGCTCGAGACTACTTGGTCGGTTGAAGCCATATCTAGTCAGGGAAACTAATAATGAAGATTGCTTACTTTTAATTATTATTATTAAACGCATTTAAATTGGTTTTGGGCATACTTCCCGGTTTTTGGGAATTTGTTTTTGACACTTATGATTTCCGCTGGTTTTATACTCTGAACTGGTTTCGAAATAAAGTGAATTGATTTGGGTTTTAAATTTTTGTGAATTTTGGGTATGATTACCAACTGTAGGATTCCCGGGAATCGGGGTCTTACACAGTTGAACGGTGTAAAGCTCGATTGGTGGTGAGAGGAGATACACGAAAAGAGGGAATTGATTACGATATTTTCTTCTGTTATCAAGATGACTATTATCCGAAGCCTTGTAGCTGTCGTTACAAAGAGAAGTTGGCCTCTATTTAAGCTTAATGTTAATAATGCTTTTCTTAATTGGGATTTGGATGATGACATCTAAATGATGTCACCACCTGGAATGCAACATCTTGATGATAATAGGTGCTTAAACATCAGAAATCCTTATATGGTTTAAAATAGGCTTCTCGACAATGGTATGGGAAATTATCTTTCGCATTAAAGTTAAGAGGGTATATGGGTTCTTAGAATAATCGTTCTTTGTTTTCAAAGTCTATGGGATCATCAGTGGTTTATGTCTCAGTCTATGTTAATGACATTTTAGCTACTAGGAACAATTTGGAAGAGATCAATAATCTCAAGACTTTCCTGGATTCAACTTTCAAAATCAAAGATCCAGGAAGTCTCAATTTTTTGGGTATGGAATTTCTTTACGCTATAAAAGGTGTTATCACGAGTCAACGAAAGTTTGCTAAGGACATGCTTTCGGAATTTGATACTTCCAATCTTCCTGTCACCACCTCACCATAAAGTTCACGAGGGTCTTGTTCTTGATGACCATTTACAATACATGAAGCTTGTTGGTAAACTTAAATACTTTACTCACACAAGTGTTGGTGCATGATGTCAGTAGTTCAGTGTCGAGTGTCTGTAATCGTGTTAGTTAGATTTGAGTTTTGTATGTAAGCGAAGTTGCTAACAAGTTCGCTTATATGGGCGAACTTGTTAGACAAGCGAAGTTAGGGACAACTTCGCCTGAACATGCCAGGCGAAGTTGTCGTGTCTATATAAGCTATTTGTTTACGGTTTATCATTAAATTCAGTTTAGATTATTCGTGTATTCGAGTCAGAGAGTTTTGTATCAGTGATCATAGCATCACGTGTTTACGGTTGGAATACAACGTGTGTTTGGTTATCGTATCGTGTGTTAGCTCGTATTGTTTTCTATACTCGTAACGTCTTACGTAGGGATTCCGCACCTACGTAGAACGCGATATCTCGTGTAGATCCGGCTGGGAACCTACAATTGGTATCAGAGCCGGATCTACACGAGATATCGCGTTCTACGTAGGTGCGGAATCCCTACGTAAGACGTTACAAGTATAGAAAACAGTACGAGCTAACACACGATACGATAACCAAACACACGTTGTATTCCAACCGTAAACACGTGATGCTATGATCACTGATACAAAACTCTTTGACTCGAATACACGAATAATCTAAACTGAATTTAATGATAAGCCGTAAACAAATAGCTTATATAGACACGACAACTTCGCCTGGCATGTTCAGGCGAAGTTGTCCCTAACTTCGCTTGTCTAACAAGTTCGCCCATATAAGCGAACTTGTTAGCAACTTCGCTTACATACAAAACTCAAATCTAACTAACACGATTACAGACACTCGACACTGAACTACTGACATCATGCACCAACAGATTTTTTTTTTTTTTTTTTAACCAAACACACGTTGTATTCCAACCGTAAACACGTGATGCTATGATCACTGATACAAAACTCTCTAACTCGAATACACGAATAATCTAAACTGAATTAATGATAAGCCGTTAACAAATAGCTTATATAGACACGACAACTTCGCCTGGCATGTTCAGGCGAAGTTGTCCCTAACTTCGCTTGTCTAACAAGTTCGCCCATATAAGCGAACTTGTTAGCAACTTCACTTACATACAAAACTCAAATCTAACTAACACGATTACAGACACTCGACACTGAACTACTGACATCATGCACCAACAGACTCCCCCTTGGCAGTAGCTTCATCTCTTTAGCTTCAAACACGTGTCTTGTAATCTTCAATCTTCTATCTTCAAGCATGCACTCCTTCTCGAACACAAACCGAGACAAATCTTTGATATTTCCTCGCTTCGTCTTTCCAAGCAGGAATATAAAATATCTTCTTATCATTCAACACCTGCAAATCAGCTTGCGATAAGTTTACCAAGTGCATCGGATCGTACACTCTAAGCAGCTCTTGTTCATCTTCGTCTTCCATCACTGCCTCAGCTGTCTCACAATCTACAAACCACCACTTCAGGTCTTTAAGCACATCCTTGGGCATTAGCTTCATCGGTACTTCTTTCAAACACCGGATCGGTTTATACTTCATAATCATCCAAGGCTTTCCATCAGCTCTCAAACCTCTATCCTTGTCTTCAACAAGTTTTCCCTTTTGTGGTTTCAACAGCTCAAATTTCTTCTCTTTTATACTCTCTTTCCACACAATCTTCCTAATAACTCTAGCCATATTATCGTCACTTCTGTTTATCAATCCCAATCTGGCTAAGTCTTTCACTTCACATTCTGGCAGTGTATTCAACGATCTTAACATCCTTTTAAAGTACTGAACACCGTCATACCTTTTAATCACGAAGAGCCTCAACTGCTCATCATATATCCAGCATATAATCCCTTTCTTCGCTTCAGCATAGCCTTTAATGTTGTAACTCTTCTTAAACATTGTGGGGACCGCCGGTTTCTTCGTTTTGACGAACCACTGAGCATAGCCTTCTTTCCATCTAGGCTGCTCTTCCCATTCAGTCTCATCATTCCCAATCTCTTGACTCATATCTACGTTCTCGACTTGCGGTATCTCATGCTCCACATTCTCCTCTAGTATCTCTCCCTCTTCAATCTCTGTATCAATCACAATCTCTTCTCCAATCTTCTCTATCTCATCCACCGGTAGTACATCATCATCACCAACCAAACCATCATCCATCTCCTCTACGTCCACCACCACCACATCATCACCACCAGCTGCAGTTGTCGACTCCCCCTGAGTTGTGGAAGTCCCAAGAGCTTGACCAGTTCTTGGCAACTCACCACCTGCATCTTTCGATGCATTGGGATCATCGTCTCTATCATTTCGTCTCTACAATTGGTATCAGAGCATTTGCTCGATTGTGTGGTTCGGGATTATCACGCGGGTGTAGAAATCGTTCCGTTCGACTATTCGCGGGACGAGTTTTCTGAGTTTTTGTGCTATACTCACCTCCTACAATCATAAACAACCCATAACACCTTCACAAACCTCGAAAAACCCAGAAATCTAATCTGCAGAAAGTTCGTGTTCATCAGGCGAAGTTGCCGTCACTGTTAGTAGGGTTTCGGCGAAGATATAAGGTTAAGCGAAGTTATCCACAACTTCGCCTACCTCTTCAAGTTCGCTTACCTCAAGCGAAGTTACCCACAACTTCGCCTACCTCCCAAGTTCGCTCAACTTAAGCGAAGTTATTCTCAAGTTCGCCAATCCGGCGAATTTAAGAAAGTGAGCGAAGTTACAAATTCACGCGAAGTTATGTTTTAAGCGAAGTTATCCACAACTTCGCCTACAGTGCTGTTTGAAAATAAAATTTTTGATTTTCGTATTTCTTTGTGTTTTGAGAAAGATATCTTCGATAAACATTACCGAACTGGTAAAGATGGAAGTAGAAGCGGGTTCGGCTACAAAGGCACCTAAGATGCTTAAGAAAACTGATTATGTAGGGTGGAAAGATCGTTTTGAACAATATGTCAAGTATCAAGATGCCAAGATGTGGGTGTGCATACAAGATGGTTACATTCCACCTACTGCTGAGTATGAGGGTCGTGATCAGATCAAGAAATACAAAGAGATGGAAGAAGAAGAGAAGAAAATGTATGAGGCAGAAAGCAAAGCTCATGCAGCAATTACAATGGCTCTTCCACAAGAGATACTTCACACCTTCCGAAAGTATAAAACTGCTAGAGAGCTTTGGGAAGCACTTGAGAACCGGTTTGAGGGCAATGTAGGAATTCGTGCCTCGAAAATTAAACTTCTAAAAACCCAATTCTCGGTCTTCAAGTATCTGAAGAATGAATCACTTGATGATATCATCACTAGATATTATCATCTGATGACTGAACTCAGCAACTATTCAATTGCTTACAAAGAAGATGAGATTGTTGAAAAGCTTCTTGATGCTCTCCCACCGAAATGGGAGATGTATACTGTGTTGATGAGAGAAGACAAAGACTTTGCTGACTTTGACCTGGAGACAGCAGTTAACAAGCTAAGAACGTTTGAACTGAACATGGTACGAAAGGAGACACCTACCGATCAGGTTCAAGATCCGGGTATGTATAGTGCAAAGGTTAACTCAGGATCAAGATCGAAAACTGAATCATCTGCTTATTACTCTAAGGGAGAGTCAGGCGCTAACTCAACACACGAAGGACATGTATCTCTCAACATGAACGGTGATGTGTGCTTTGTAGCTGGAGGATCAAATGCTTCTCAACCTCAAGCGACCAAGAGTAGTTTTTCCCCAAGTATGTCAAACAACAACTACTCGAAGATTCCCATGAGTGTTAAATCTGCTGAACAGCAGTTTGCTCTCTACGCATCTTTTATTGCTTCGTATGAGAACTACATTCAGGGTAAGATTGTTGATCCTGCAATTTTGGATGAAGACTATGATCAGATCGATGCTGATGATCTGGAGGAGATGGATCTACAGTGGCAGATGGCTATGATTGTCAGAAGGGTGAAGAGGTTCATGAAGAAGACTGGCAGGAAGTTTGTCGGAGAGAGGCCAGGGTTTGATAAGTCGAAGGTACGCTGTTACAACTGTCAGCAGAATGGCCACTTTGCAAAAGAGTGCAAAAATGAACGTGTTGAACGCAGTCAAAACAGATCTACACAGCAGAGTGGTAGTGGTAATGACTATAGAGCCATGATTTCCAGACAGAACGAGGAGTACAACTGGAATCTGCATGTTGAAGAAGTATTTGAACATGCCAATTTGGCAAACATCGAAACTGCAGATAGTGAGAAGGGAACTGGCAAAAATGAAGCTTACATGGCAGATGTGGCAGACCAGCTCTCCGAGGTAAGTACCGAACTCCCTTGTACTAAGTGTGAACATCTGTCTGAACAACTGACAACTATAACTGATCAGTTTGTTAGTTTGGATGCGCAATTTAAAACTTTAAAAGAAGATCATCATTTCACTAAAGCTAGAGAAAATAGTTACAAAGTAAAAATTAAAGCTAGTGAGAAAGACATTAAAAGTCTTAAAGCAAAGCTTGCTGAAAAAATTCAAGTGATTGATCTTAGCTATGAGGTTCTAGAAGAGAAAACCAAACTAATAGCTGAAAGGGAAAAACAGATAGCTGATCACCAGGTAAAAGTGGTGGAACTTAACAGGAAACTGGAGTAATTCAAAAATTCCTCCGCTATACTTGATCACCTCGTTAGTGATCAAGGTTCCCCAAAAAGGGGAGGAATTGGTTATCATGAAGTTCCACCACCTTTCAATCATAATTAAACTTATAACCCTAGTAATCAGAAATCTGTCGATGTTGACTATGGTCAGACAGTTCCGGTTAAAGTAACGATTAAAGAACCAGAAGTTAGTAAGCCTGTTGCAAGTGTTAAGATTTCTGCTCTGAGTCCTGTCTCATCTAACTCAGACAAGTCTTCTGAGTCGAGTGAGACAAAACAAGAGGAAGTGTTACCAAAAAGTGGAGAGAAAAAGAAAACACCTGAAAAGAAGTCTCCACTAAACCCGTATGTCCCGCCATATGTGAGACAAACGGGCAGTAATACAGCCTCAACATCTAAGACAACTTTTGATAAGAAAGTTGGACACATGAGTTGTTTTAGATGTAATCAATTAGAACACCTTGTTGCTGATTGCCCTCTGAAGCAGAAATTCAGAGGTGTGAGAACTTCAAAATCTGAGAAAAGAACTAACGTTAATCAATATAATGGTAAAAATGAAAACCCATCAAATTTCAGAAAATGGACTAATCCAGGTTTTCAAAGAAATAGATCTCAGTTTTTCACTCCTAACAACCAAACCTTAAATAATAATTATTTTAATTCACGAAGGTTTGGATGGCCTCATAGTCAATCCACAAGAAGGTATCCTGTTAGGACTCACAGAAATCATTATGATACTAACTTTGGACAGCCAAGGTACGGAATGTATCGACCCAAGACCAATCGGTCTTGGGTCCCCAGATTTTAATCATCTGCTTTAATCGTGCAGGAACAGTTGAACAGGGCTGCCAACAATCAATGGGTTGTGGATAGCGGCTGTTCCCGGCACATGACGGGTAACAAGAAATTGTTACACGACTTGAAACCTGTTCAAGGAGGAAGAGTGAGTTTCGCAGGAGAGAGCGGTGGAAGGATTACAAGAATAGGGACGGTGTCGAATGGAAAGATGACTTTGGAGAAAGTAAACTTTGTTGAAGAACTAAAGCACAATCTGCTGAGTGTTTCGCAGATTTGTGACAAAGACTACACCGTACATTTTACAAAGAATGAAGCGATTGTGTTGTATCCTAGTTTTAAGATACCAGAAGATTGGATTGTTATGAAGGCTCCAAGAGTGAAGAATACGTATATCATGGATATGAGGTCTACTGAGATGGCCACAGAAGAATCGTGTCTTCTGTCAAAAGCAACTGAATCGGAGTCCGAGTTGTGGCATAGGAGAATGGGGCACATTCATCTTCGGAAAATGAACTACCTTGTCAAAAATGGGCTTGTGCTGGGTGTTCCCTTGAAGAATTTCAACTTTGAAGACAAATGTTTATCATGCAAAAAGGGAAAGCAACACAAGAAATCCCATCTCACCAAGAAGGTCAATTCAATTGTCAGTACCCTAGAATTACTTCACATGGATCTCTTCGGTCCCGTGAATGTAAAAAGTCTAGGAAGAACATCTTACTGCTTGGTGATCACTGATGATTTCTCACGATATTCCTGGGTATATTTCCTGAAGTCAAAGGATGAAACAGTGCAGATGGTAAAGAACTTGATTACCAAGATTGAAAATATCATGGGGAAACGGGTTAAATTCATCAGGAGTTACAATGGAATTAAGTTCAAGAACTACGAGATGGAGATCTTCTGCTTACAGAAGGGGATAGAACACCAATACAGCGCACCGTATACACCGCAACAAAATGGAGTGGCTGAGAGGAAGAACAGAACCTTAATTGAAGGAGCCAGAACCATGCTGGCTGATTCGAAACTTCCCGTGGTGTTCTGGGCTGAAGCTGTTACAACAGCCTGTTATATCCTTAATAGAGTGTTAACTGTTAAAAGATTAAATAAAACCTGTTATGAACTTATGCATGGGAGAAAGCCCAACTTGAGTGGTCTTGAACCATTCAGGTCCCCATGTTCGATATTAAAGACCAATTCTAAATTTGGTGAAGTAGCCGACGAAGGAATCTTAGTCGGATACGTTGTTGGGACTCCCAACAGACGGGTTTTATTACATCGAACAGCAAGGTTGAGGTGGTGTGTAACACTGATATCACAAGTTATAAATCACCAAAACCAAGCACGGGACCCGCTGGGGTTTTCGACTATGATAGACTCTTTAAATCTTTTAACATGCCTTATTTGGATTTTGCAGAAGTTGAGGAAAGAATTGCTACGAAGATGATATGCGATGAGGAAGACACTTTGGTGAAACGACCACAGTATGATGAATGTCAGCCTTCCTCGTCAAATGCTATCAATGCCCCTGCTGTCTCTACTGAAGAGGAATTCATCAATCCGTTTCACTCTCAACATCAATCACCCATTGATGAGCTATCTTCGAACTTGGAAGATAATCTGAATGTCAGTTCAGTTCCGACTACGAGAATTCACAAAGATCATCCTTTGGAGAACGTGATAGGTGATCTGTCCGCCGGTGTACAAACAAGACAAAGCTTGAATGAGCACACCTGTGTTTACACAAGCATTAAAGAATCAGGCATTATCAACGAATGCTTGTACACATGCTTCATCAGCCAGATTGAACCAAAGAACTATCAAATGGCTCTTAAGGACAGCTCGTGGGTCGAATCCATGCAAGAAGAGTTAGCTCAGTTTAAGAAAATGGAAGTATGGAACTTGGTTGCAAAACCAAGGAATGTGCATGCGATAGGCACGAAATGGGTTTTCAAATGTAAGAGAGATGAGAAAGGGATTGTTATCGGGAACAAGGCGAGGCTGGTTGTTAAAGGCTTTAATCAACAAGAGGGGATTGATTACAATGAGGTGTTTGCTCCTGTAGCAAGATTGGAAGCCATTCGTTTGTTTTTGGCATTTGCTGCTCATAAGGAGATGAAGGTCTTTCAGTTGGATGTGAAGAGTGCGTTCCTAAATGGTAAAGTCGATGAGGTTGTGTATGTTGAGCAAACTCCGGGTTTTCCTGACCCTGACTTTCCCGATCACGTGTACAAGCTAAGTAAAGCGCTGTATGGACTACATCAGGCACCTCGTGCCTGGTATTCAACCTTATCAGATTACTTGCTTGAGAATGAGTTTGAAAGAGGTAAAATTGATAGCACATTGTTCTTCAAGAGAAAGGGTAGCGACTTTCTGCTGGTGCAAGTCTACGTGGACGACATTATCTTTGCTGCATCAAAGGTCACCATGTGTCAGGAGTTTGAGGCCGTCATGAAGAAGAGATCTGAAATGAGTGCTATGGGTGAACTAACCTTCTTTTTAGGATTGCAGGTTGATCAAAGGAAAGATGGGATGTTCATTCATCAGACGAAGTATGTCCATGATGTTCTCAAACCCTTCAAGATGGAGGACAGCACTCCATATGATACTCCAGTCTGCGTCAATCACAAATTGGGTGCTGATTCAGACAACGATGCAGACGTGGACCCAACCCAATATCGGGCTATTATAGGTTCTTTAATGTACTTAACTGCTTCTAGGCCTGATATAATGTTTGCTGTTTGTCTTTGTGCACGCTTTCAGGCAAACCCAAAAGAATCTCATTTGAAGGGTGCGAAGAGGATACTGCGGTATCTCAAAGGCAAGCCGAAGCTGGGGTTGTGGTACTCGAGAGGAGGAGACTTGGAGCTAGTCGCTTACACAGATTCTGATTATGGAGGGTGCAATCAGAGTCGGAAGTCTACAACTGGTGGATGTCAGTTTCTTGGTGGCAGACTAGTGTCGTGGCAATGCAAGAAGCAGACCTCAGTCGCAATTTCAACCTGTGAAGCAGAATACATGGCAGCATCCAACTGCTGCTCCCAGGTTCTTTGGATTCAACAACAGTTGCGCGATTATGGTCTGAATTTCTCACTTACTCCTATTTGCATTGATAACATTGCTGCTATCTCAGTAACTAACAATCCCGTGAAGCACAGTAAAACTAAACATATTGACATACATCATCATTTTATACGGGATTGTGCTGAGACGAAACTGATTGAGCTCGAAAAGGTTGACACGTTAGATAATTTCGCTGACTTGTTCACGAAAGCGTTTGACAAAACTAGATTTCAAAACCTTGTTGAGCTGAATGGGATGATCAATCCCGAGTAACCATGTCATATGTTTGGTTAAAAAAAAAAAAAAAAAAAAAAAAAAAAAAAAAAAATCGTCACTTTCGCTTAGAATTATGTCGGTTGCCTCAGTTTGAAGGACATGTCTTCGGATATGTTTGGTCCTCATTTCTACTTGTAGAATATGAGGATAGCCATTAACCAGATGACTGAAAGTGACCGGGGCGGTTTATGATGTGTTTTTATTCTTTCGCTGAAAATTAGTCGATCATACTTAGTTAGAAGGACACATACTAGTATGTGGTCGGTCCAGCTGATCCATTGGATCTTCGGGATAGCCGTTTACCTGAAGACTTTGATTTGGTCGGGGCGATAGAAGTTAAATTTTTTCTTTTCGGGAGATGAAATTATTTTTCAAGTCTACTACTTCGTAAGAAGTTACTTTACTATGATTAACAGAAAATTGATCCAACCTTGGAAAGTGATAGATATACTGATTCTGTGTGCTTAACTAGTGAAGTTATTAGGCCTAAAAGACTTTAGAACAGTCATTGTATGTCATGGTAGCTTTTTATGGTGCGTAAAAGTAGAAGTGATACTAACTAAATCTACTCGATTTTATGTGGAAACTCCTTAAGAGTTGTGCATGTCTTCATACATATCTTTCCGAATGATAGGCAGAAAAGCGATTACCCAGTCATACACGAGCCCGTGAGTGTTCTGATTCCCGTGAAGATAGCGTGTCAAGACGCTGCAGTGATCCAGATTCGGGACTTGCAGTTATTTTCTACTTGAAGTTGTGTATATACATGTTAAAAAAAAAAAAATTCTAGAGTTCATAATGATAATGATTATCAATCAAGACACAAGAAGGTGAACGGGAAACAGAGTCTAAGACCGAAGAGTAATTGTTACTTAATCAGGCACTACAGGTCGAGGTCAATTCGGGGTGACTTGGGGAAAGCCAAATACGCTTTGAGAATAGATAGGAGACATCATAATCTCTGAGTTGTTGCCCACTTAAGTTTTGAGCTTAATTGAACCTAACCCGTATCACAGAAACAATGAAAACCATTTTAAGTAGATTACCTGCTTACAACCTGTTTCTTTATGTCATAATACAGCTGAACACGGATCTGTGTGACAGTCACGAAATTAGTATGATTCCTGTTCGGATCTTTTCTAAAACATGGTAGTCCCTGTCGAGACTGAAATTTGATCCCGTGTACTTTAATTTTTCAAATTTTCGTTACTTATGTAGTTGTATGATTTTATACGTGGTTACTTGGTCTTGATCGTATCATTTAACGCTTTAAAGGATGTTTTTAAAACTTTATTGAAAATTGTTAAAAGTATAGGGGTTTGTTTTGTAAATACAGGCGAACTTGTTCATAACTTCGCCTGGAATAGGCAAAGTTATCGATAACTTCGCCTGTACTAACTTTGACCCTATATAAAGAAGTTTATAGGTCAAACAGTTTCATTATTTCAAATTCAGCGAACTTATACTCTCTGTAAACCTTAGCGAACTTATCGATCAAAATCATCTGTGTTCTTATTTCGATTCCCTTCCGTGATTAAAGGTGTGTAGGGTTCGATTATCATATTATCATTGTCTATTGAGGTTAATCATCGGTCGTTTCGACTCGATTCTCGACCTCGTCTTTCGAAACCTTAAACACCCGATTTCAAACTTGTTTTTACGTGATAGTAAACTACTTGAACGTCTAAAACTTCATAAAATCATGTATTTCGGAGTCCTCGATCTCCGAAATCATCATCTACACGTCGTTCGTAAATCCTAACTGTTGCCGATTCGAATTCGGCGAAGTTACAGTTTAGGCGAAGTTATTCGTAACTTCGCCTGAGGTTTAACTTCGCCTGATTATTGATTTTGAAACAGTTTATGAGGCGATGTTGTGATTAGGCGAAGTTATCAGTAACTTCGCCTGAACCATTTTACTTAACTATTATCAGACGAAGTTCAAGTTGAAGCGAAGTTGTTTCCCAACTTCGCCCCACCTTTAACTTCGCCTATACAGAATTGATCACAACTTCGCTCATGGTAACAGGCGAACTTGTGATTCGCTTTGACGTTTAACTAACTTAACCTGTTTGTTGCAGATATGGCTGCTGTTGCTGGAGCAGGTGGTGCAGGTGGTGATGACGGAGGTGATCACCAGAGACAGTTCTTCCCGGGTCATAACATGTACATTACATTAGACCCGGAGGCGAGTGGAGTTGATGATTTCCGCCAAATCATCACATTTCTTTTACGCTCGAGGATATTCCACGCGATTACAACAACTCTGCCAATATCCTTGCCCAATGTTGAGGATTTTTGGCAGACCGTGGAATACGACTGTAGAGTCGAGCCCCCGGTGATGCGCGCAACAGTCAACAATCAGATTGTTCAGTTCTCTTCTGAACAAATCCGGGCGGCTTTACGATTTGGGAATGAGACAAGGGATGACCCAACAGAGTTTGTAGCTCCTTTCCGTGATGGAGCGTTTTTGAGAATGGGATACTCTGGTCCCTTGGGGGATACGCAGAGGAGGAAAGGCTTTTTACTTGACCAGTGGCGCTTTCTCATGCATGTCATGATTGTATGCATGTCAGGGAGAAAGGCGGGCACTGATGGCATGGGCGCGACCATGCAGTCAGCGATGACTGCTCTGACTTACAACAAGCGATTCAGCTTTAGTCAGATGGTCTTTTATGAGATTGATCGTCAAAGAAGAGCGATGGCGCGTGAGCGATTCATCATGTATCCAAGATTCCTACAAATGATCTTGAATCATGTTGCTCCAACGTTTCCTCAGCGCCGTCCGATCCGATATGTAGAGAGTGTGAACAAACGGATCTTCGCCCAATGTAGATCCTCCAGTGCGAGGAGCAAACCTGAGCTCCGTCCTCGGCATACTCCACTCTTTAGGTACTTGATCAACCCGGGGTTTGTGCCTGCTCGTGGGGACGAGTTTAGGGACCCGGCACCACAACAGGCAGGAGCACCTCAAGCTATACCTGCTGCACCTGTTGTGTCACCGGAGGAGAACGTGGACCTTGATGCAGAATTTGGTGGTCAAGGCTTCTTTGATATGGATCGGGTGGATCCAGAGGAAAACGTACAGGTCCCGGTTGAACGTGCTTCGACTGTGAATGTTACTAGGGCAGCTACAACAGTGGCTGGCTCAGATTCTGATGATGAAGTGGCAGAGGCGAGAAGGATTATGGTAACTCGAGAAAGACTACATGGGAAGAGAAAGAGAACTGTTGATGACAGCGAGTCAGATTATGAGGAAGAGGTACAACAGTTGATCCGGAGGTCAAGAAGGGAACGGATAGGTGCAGGATCAGGAGCCGGTGAGAGCTCTAGGGTGGTACGTTTCACTCCACCAGCACTATCCGGTATGACAATGGTTCCCTCATCACTACAGGTTACAAGGCCAAGCGCTACCGTTGTTCCTGTGGTGGCTACCTCATCATTTGGCCTCCCACCCACTACTTTCCAACTTTCGACTCCTGAGATCGTTTCATTGCCGCCTCCGACTGTTACTCCATCGGAGGTCGTGGCACAATTTATCGAGTCGACTGTTGTGGCCACTGCAGGGCTATCGGTGATGATACCACCTGCGGTTACGTCTATCTCTACTTCTGAGGTCCCGGTGACATCGGAAATCCCTCCTCAGTACACTCAAGATATATCACATATGAGGTTTGATTTCGATGCAACCCTATCAGACTCTGAACGAATAGCAGCACTTGAACGGGTCGTGGCAGAGCAGTCAAGGATTAATCTTATCCAGACCCAGGCTATTCAGCGCCTAGTTGCAGAGAATCAGATGCAGTCGCCCTGCTGGTACAACATGGAAAAATCATAGATGCTTTCAAGGAGTTCTTGGCATCTCAGGGGGAGACGAGCTGTAAAGGCGATGAGTTGAGGACCAAGAGACGAAATGATAGAGACGATGATCCCAATGCATCGAAAGATGCAGGTGGTGAGTTGCCAAGAACTGGTCAAGCTCTTGGGACTTCCACAACTCAGGGGGAGTCGACAACTGCAGCTGGTGGTGATGATATGGTGGTGGTGGACGTAGAGGAGATGGATGATGGTTTGGTTGGTGATGATGATGTACTACCGGTGGATGAGATAGAGAAGATTGGAGAAGAGATTGTGATTGATACAGAGATTGAAGAGGGAGAGATAGTAGAGGAGAATGTGGAGCATGAGATACCGCAAGTCGAGAACGTAGATATGAGTCAAGAGACTGGGAATGATGAGACTGAATGGGAAGAGCAGCCTAGATGGAAAGAAGGCTATGCTCAGTGGTTCGTCAAAACGAAGAAACCGGCGGTCCCCACAATGTTTAAGAAGAGTTACAACATTAAAGGCTATGCTGAAGCGAAGAAAGGGATTATATGCTGGATATATGATGAGCAGTTGAGGCTCTTCGTGATTAAAAGGTATGACGGTGTTCAGTACTTTAAAAGGATGTTAAGATCGTTGAATACACTGCCAGAATGTGAAGTGAAAGACTTAGCCAGATTGGGATTGATAAACAGAAGTGACGATAATATGGCTAGAGTTATTAGGAAGATTGTGTGGAAAGAGAGTATAAAAGAGAAGAAATTTGAGCTGTTGAAACCACAAAAGGGAAAACATGTTGAAGACAAGGATAGAGGTTTGAGAGCTGATGGAAAGCCTTGGATGATTATGAAGTATAAACCGATCCGGTGTTTGAAAGAAGTACCGATGAAGCTAATGCCCAAGGATGTGCTTAAAGACCTGAAGTGGTGGTTTGTAGATTGTGAGACAGCTGAGGCAGTGATGGAAGACGAAGATGAACAAGAGCTGCTTAGAGTGTACGATCCGATGCACTTGGTAAACTTATCGCAAGCTGATTTGCAGGTGTTGAATGATAAGAAGATATTTTATATTCCTGCTTGGAAAGACGAAGCGAGGAAATATCAAAGAGGTGTCTCGGTTTGTGTTCGAGAAGGAGTGCATGCTTGAAGATAGAAGATTGAAGATTACAAGACACGTGTTTGAAGCTAAAGAGATGAAGCTACTGCCAAGGGGGAGTCTGTTGGTGCATGATGTCAGTAGTTCAGTGTCGAGTGTCTGTAATCGTGTTAGTTAGATTTGAGTTTTGTATGTAAGCGAAGTTGCTAACAAGTTCGCTTATATGGGCGAACTTGTTAGACAAGCGAAGTTAGGGACAACTTCGCCTGAACATGCCAGGCGAAGTTGTCGTGTCTATATAAGCTATTTGTTTACGGCTTATCATTAAATTCAGTTTAGATTATTCGTGTATTCGAGTCAGAGAGTTTTGTATCAGTGATCATAGCATCACGTGTTTACGGTTGGAATACAACGTGTGTTTGGTTATCGTATCGTGTGTTAGCTCGTATTGTTTTAATACTCGTAACGTCTTACGTAGGGATTCCGCACCTACGTAGAACGCGATATCTTGTGTAGATCCGGCTGGGAACCTACAACAAGACCTAATCTTGCTTTTGCTGTTCAATTTCTAAGTCAATTCATGCAAGATCCAAGGATTTCTCATTGGGTTGCAGCGCTTCATACCTATCATATATCAAAGGGAAATTATCTCAAGGATTAGTTTTTAATAGTAATCCTTCATTTGCTCTACAAGCATTCTGTGATTCATACTGGGCCGTTGGTCTTAATACATATCGATCGGTTAATGGTTTTTATGTTTCCCCTGGGGGCTCTCCGATTTCTTGGAAATCTAAGAAGCAGCATACTGTTTCTTTAAGCTCGGCTGAAGCCGAGTACCGATCCTTCGTCTCATGCCGAACTTGCCTGGTTGATGATAATTATCTTAGAGTTTAATGTTCTTAACATTACTCCTACCACACTCAAATGTGATAGTCAGGCTGCTATCTACATTTTGCAAAAAATCATGTTTTTCATGAGCAGACTAAACACATTAAAATAGATTGTAATTTTGTTCGTGAGAAGTTACAGGAGGGCCTAGTGACTTTGGTGCATACGAACATGAAAGATCAGCTTGTTGACATTTTTACCAAGAGCTTACCAGGGCCTCATTTTCACTCGCTACTATGCAAGTTGGGGTTTTCTCATCCTCCAACTTGAGGGGGGATGTGAGCGCATATCTCTTATACGCCGTATATGTTATACGGAGTGTAAAGTTTCTTGACATTTTTACCAAGAGCTAACCAGGACCTCATTTTCACTCGCTGTTATGCAAGTTGGGGTTTTCTCAACCTCCAACTTGGGGGGATGTGAGAGTATATCTCTTATATGCCATACATATACGCCGTATATGTTACACGGTGTGTAACTTACACTCCGTATAACATATGAACCTGTGTTTGCTTGTCTATATATAGAGGTTCTTGTTTCTTGTATTTGTAACTTTTCATTCTATGATAATAAAATTTTCTTGTTTTGCTTCATTTATTCTTTTCTTTCTGTGTCATCGTTTTCAATAATTACACAAACTATTGATTAAGATTATTTAAAGTTTTTTGTTGAGCTAAACCGAATCCAACGTGAGTTAAACACTTTCTTAACCCTTTTTTTTTAATGCTATTTTCTTTTTCCTTTTTTTTCTTACTCAAAGCATCAACAAATTTATTTTCTAATTAATTGTCACTTTTCGTTTATGTACTTTTGTTTTGTGAGCATAAGTTTACAAATTTTCTATTATCAATTTTATTATAATTTATTAATTCACCATTTAGGCTTGTTTAAACTTTAAATCTTTAAAACTTCAATATAAATTACTTAGGAGTAATATTCACTAAAAACTAGTTCAAAAGTATTAAAAAGTGTACGGAATATATACATTATTTAAATATAATTTAGATCACATCAGTTTTGAATCTTTTTTGCAAATTGTTTTTAATCTTTCAAAAGCATCGTTTTCATATTTTATAAAAGATGCCCATGTAAATCTTGAAAATTCGTTTAACATAACCATAGTATAAAAGTTTCTTCCATAACTTTAAATAGGTGATGGGCCAAAAATATTCATATGAATTAATTCCAAAATTCTTTTAGTTGAAATCATGTTTTTAGCTTTATGAGGTGCATGGACTTGTTTCCCCATTTTGCATGCATCACAAAAATAACAATCCAATTTCAACTTAGCCAAATCTCTCACTAGATTATTATAATTAATCTTTTAAAGCAATTTCATGTTAGCATTTGCTAATCTTCTATGCCACAAAGTAGATGTATCATATATAGATGCAAGACATAAATTTCTACTATTATCGCCTAGCTGACATGTATCTAGACCATTTCTCCTATGACCATTACAAGGACATCATTATCTTTCCATAGTATGCATTTATTCTTGTTAAAGTAACATTCAAGTCCTTATCACATAATTGGCATACACTTAGCAAATTAAAGTTTAAAATGTTAACATGCTCAACTATTATTAAGAATAAACCATCAAATAAGATATTACCTTTGCCAATGACCTTACCTTTTGTGTTTCCACCCAAGGTTACATGACCATCATAACAAGATACCTTTTGTGTCATAAAGCTGCATGTTTGTGACTGGAACAATAGGTATAAATTATGCAATTGGAGTTTTATGAGTAAAGTTTGGTTTGCATATGTTGTATTCACTAGTTTATTAAATCCACATAAGGCATTGGGACATTCGTGACAACACCACGTATGTCCTAGCATTTAATTATTGAATAAGCGATTAACCACTTATTGCGTAACGAACGAATAACCAAACGGGTTTGGTTATGACACGGATATCACGGGGGGGCATCTATAAGTAATATACGTATATTATAAAGCCACCCTATTGATATTATGGCCTTCGTACGATAGCAAACTAGTTAAACAAAAGCATGCTCGTTTAACTACCTGCTATGACTTTAAACGCGAAAGCTAAATCCAAAACAAGCATTGTATCATCCGTTAAGCTGAAAAAGATCTACCAAACACTTACTTGAGATGTTTTAAGCGACCCGTGAAAATATTTTGGATTTATACAACCTAATAGTATGTTTTTCTAAATTTACAAGAAATTGGCCGAAAAACACTCGTTTTCACGCTGTTTGTTGCACCCTATATATTATTCTCGCCAAAAACTGAACCCAAAATAAAATTGGACTCAGGATTTCACGTTCAGGCATGCAAAGCGAGACTCTTGGGCCAAAATTTGGCCCAAAGGGGGCCCAAAAAGTCCAGCCCGCCAAAGTGGACTAAACCACCTTTTGTTATGCATTTTATTTTTCTTACATTCTAGATCATTTTTTTACCAAAATATCAGAGGTTGAATCTGCTAGCTTGATTCTTCGTATGTTTCAACCAAAACCCTAGGTAAACTTGTTATTTTGATCAAATTTTAACTTGTTTAAACATGTTTAATTACATATAAACATACTTAGATTACCAAAAATCGGTTCTAACCATGCAAAAACCCTAAAAAGGGTTCAAAAACCCTAGAAGGCCAAGAAACCGAAAATGCGAGTAAAGGGTTGAAACAGTCGAAAACATATTGCCGAAATACTAATTTAGGGCTGCTTAGGGTTAGATTGTGACATGGTTATTTTTAAATTGTAATATTTTGCAGGGACATCAAGGATCATAAGAATAAGTCCCTATCTAAATTTGGTAACTGTTCGACCATCCGAGAATATTTGGCGAATTTATTATCGTTTAGGGACGTTTATTAAGGAAAAATACTTAAACTACTTTAAAATTTATGAAATTTAGTGAAGAACTCATGTAGGGCATAATATGATCACCTGTAAAATTTGGGATCATTTGGAGAACCCTAGCTATGTTTTATGGATTTGTGTTTATTCAAGTTTTTATAGTCGTTTTTGGCTCGAAAAGGTAACTTGAAAAGATTTTTAGGTTCTAGGAATTTAATAGCATCTGTTGGGAAGTATTTGTATCACTCAAAATATTTTTTGGATTTTTTGGAAATCGTTTGGCATAAACGGACGATTTACGGGTTGAATATAGTCTATAAAATGAATTTTTATAAATTAAAAAGTCAGTAAATAATTCCAGAAATATGCATATTTTACTTGACAAGTGTAAAAGTGTTCACAACTTAATGATAAACGGATAATTAATTGTGCTAAATTGAAGATTAAACAAATTCAATTCTGATAAAAACGACGAGTTAATGATTAACGAATCTATTGGAATATTAGAACATCAAGAGTGATCAAAAAGTATATTTTCGGGTTAATTGAGTAAAATCGAACTTTTTGTGAGAAATCCGGAAAATTTGGATGGATTGTGCGCATATTTCTCCAAACCAGATTGAATAAACGGAAACGAGTCCCATAGCGAATCCAGATAACTAATATACGATCTATCTTTATAAATTTAATCATTTTATCAACCAGCATGTTTACCCAAGTTTACATACTCGTATCTGATCTCCAAACGCGTAAACGATCAACTTGGCCCAGCTAGTGAAACGAGGAAACTGAGCTAAGTTCGGTTTTAAACATTAGACACTGAACAACGTCACAATCTAAGCCTATTGGCATATTCTGGGCGTAACGTCTATAGCCAGACTAGTTATACAGCCTAGTTTAGTATGGAGATTATAATAATATTAAAATATTAATATTATTATAATATTGACTATAGGGACTAGGTGATAGCAAGGGAAACGAATCCCAAGATGACAACGCGCTGAGTACCTACTAAACCGTGAGTTTTATGACCCCTCTTTTCAAATTGTTTACGAACTTTTGGGGTGAAAAGCATGTTTATATACGCTTATTTATCTGGAAACGGTTCAATATGTGAATCATCTAAATGTTCATATACGAAAAGTCCCCACAAACTTAATGATTGACTACGTGCTTATGAAAGGTGAATAGTATTGTTGATTGATAAACTAGATGGAGATAATACGAATTCCAAAAAATTATGAAATTACGCGTGACTACATGGTTATACAAACACGCTATGCAATGTTAAACATAACAAATTTGGGAATAGTCTATGACGGCCACGGGAAAAATGTGGTCTGTGAAGGCCATGGGGATAACGTGGTATGTAATGGCCATGGGTATAACGTGGGCAGTGGAGGCCACGAGGTTATTGTGGGCGGAAAGGGGGCCACAATAGTAACAAACTAAAGTTGAGTATGACCTATGTGCCAAGTTCTGCTACAACTTAATAAACTAAAGTTGAGTATGGCCAATGTGCCAAGTTCTGCTGCAACTTAATAAACAAAGTTGAATATAGCCTATGTGCCAAGTTCTGCTGCAACTTAATAAACAAGGTTGGGTATGGCCTATCAGCCACGTTCTGCAGCAGCTTAACAAACTAACTTATTTATGGCATGAATGCGAGGAAAATGCTATGATTATACATATTGTAGGCGGAAGAGGAGCCGCGGTGATTGATTGTGCGTGGGAAATACTACACACACACACGCACTATGTAGTTCTTGATTTAGTTACTTGAAACCTATTGTGGGCAGAAGGGGCGGCCATAGTGGTTTATTTTACGTGGAAAACGGAGGCACATAGCATGAACGAACAGTCACGATCTCATCATAGTTTTTTTCATATTTATAACATAAACATACAAACATACATATGTACATACAAACATACAGATGTACATACATACAACCGTAAATACATATTTACATACGCGCATACATACGAACTATGATTGTGTGGTACGCAGAACTGATTTCGTTGAAACTTATGAAACTGACCAACTATTTGTAGTTGACCTATTTTCAACATGCTTTTCAGTTGTACAGTTATTTGAAGTAGATTGCTTATGTGCTACGTGTTTGAACTGTTATCGAGATTATGTGAGTTGATGCAAGTGAACTAGTAAGGAGTAAAGCAGTCAGGGGACTGGCTTGGACTTGCATCACCTAGTTCTAGAAGAGGCCAGAAAAATGTAATTCATTGTAAATTAGTTAATAATGTCTCTTTATGAACAATGTGTTTGATACCAGTTGTGTCTGTTACGTTACCGTTTTACACTTCCGCAAATCGCTTAACGGGGTGTGACAGAAGTTGGTTACAGAGCCATTGGTTATAAAGGATTAGGTTATCCCTTAGGATACCTAAAATATAACCGTAGGCTCAATTATATCTGGGAAATTAGTAATAAGAACGATATATACTGTTGGATACCAGGATGAACTCGAAGGGCAAGTGAGTTATTATGGTCCGGAACATAATAACAGACTTGCTTGTACGAGGGAATCGCAGAGAAATCACGGAACATACCGATTGCTAAAAATGGCAACATACGTGTATAAAGGTGATGCAAAGTATATATATAGCATGCACACGTGATTATTTAGTATAATGTGGAAAAATACGTGTACATACTGTACCATCAGTAATAATAAATCCTATTATAGTAAATCTCATATCCGATTATAATAAATATTAAAATTTATTATAATTAATGTTATATACTATTTTAAATAATGTTATATCTGATCATAATAAACATAATAAATTATTTTTTCCCTAATTAATAATATCCCTTACTCTTATTAACGCTATTGAAAAATGTTATTTTATGACTAACCGTTGCACCAAAAGGTGTCGAGATCTAGCAGCCTTGTGTCAGGTGAAGAACCGATGTGGCCTATAAACCAGAATATTGAGAATGCTCTAACGAGTATAAACTGGATCTTATTATATGATGGAACCACATATGCGCTTAATATTCAAGGCCGAGAAAAGAACCGTGGGAGTTGTGACTTACATACAATCATTTCAAGGGAGTACCACACTTCTAAATTTGGATCTAATCTTTATCCTATATATCTGTTTCTAAGAGTAATTTAAACCGCTTTCTGGTCGTCTTACCACTTCGGTCATTAAGGAACAAACACTATTCCTAGGGGAATAACCAGTGACTAGTCCGATTTATCAAATTATAAATATGATAATTATCCTATTGAGTCCTTAATTTTATAACAGACTGTGACCGCTCGTATATACCAATGACCAGCTATGATTTAAAAATCTTTTACATCACCATTGTTACCGATTTTGACGAACACCATAACCAGCAAACTTATTAAACCATCTGTGTAACAAGTACCTTCCACCACTTATACATTTTCTTCATTGGAATCAACTAACTATAGGAAAGAAACCTCACACCCATGGACCAATGATGTAGCTTGGCTTGGGTGGGACATGCTCACTCCTAACTAATAAATCACCACTTTTAGTAGACTCAATATGATTAAGGGTACTGACTACCTGGCGATAGAACATTTTATAGCTATATCTAATAATATCCAGAGGTAAAGTGAGATATGCATGAGTACATTCTGACTTACAACAAACGGTCTAAACTCATAACGGTCAGATGCCTATTTACGAGGGCATCGGGACAAAAAAATCGCCTAATGGTGGGATTGTATTGGAATAATTGTTATAAGAGTTGTGAACTGTTCATGATTGTTATAATGTGTGTTCGGATAGACAAGGATAGTATGGTACTGTTGTGTATAGCTTTCGATACTCCATGCAAGCATCTAATAGTTTGCTATGTTTATATGGAGAACAATTTGGACCTTTCATTACAATACTGACCCTTACCGGGTTAAAATTTCTTGTCACTTGGTGGCAACTTTGATATATACATACAAACAATGGCATTTAATATGCAAAGTCTATGTACTATCCTTGGTATATAGACACAGGAATAGATGTGGGTGATACATATGTGCTATATGAAATACCCGACTAACAGCTAATATGATTTATTTTGTGATTAGTTATGTAGTGAATTTTTATTAATTGCGGTATGATTGGTTATCGTTATACAATGGCCCCGAAGAAAACAAACACATTATCTGACGAAGTTGTGACCGAGGTGATTGTTCGGCAACTGCAGACACTAGTTCCGACAATAGCAGCATGATTCGCTACTGGCATTAACACGGCAATGAATATAAATCAAATGCCAAACACTAATACAGCTGCGAATACTATTTTGCCGCAAAATACTAATATAGTTACAAATGTTATTCTCCCAACGAATACTAACATTGCCATGAATAATACTCACCCACTGAACACTAATGCTACTACCAATAATAATAATTTCCCCCACTAAATGCCATTGGCAAAGAAAATCTCCAACCGAACATGAATGCTGGTTGTAACAACCATGATTCTTCAGGATGGGAATATTCGTTTAAATAAATTATGTCATTTAAACTTATAAATTTTAGTGGTACTAAAGGATCAAATGGGTTAGTAAATTGGAGCGAAACGATAGAGTCTGTTATCAATACCGGTAATCACCCATCAGATTGTATCGTTGAATATGCCACTTGTACATTTCTTGACCATGCCCTTATGTGGAAGAAACGATTATACGAATTCTGGGACAAGAAGTAATCAATCACGAGACTTGCGGAAAACGTAAAACCCTTATATCGAAACATTTTCGTCCAAGAAATGAAACCTAGAAATTAGAACACGAACAAGGGAAATTGAAAACGAAAGGTGCGAACCAATTGGGATACACGAACAGTTTTAACGATCTGGTTCGACTGGTGCCATGGTTAGTCGCCCCTGAAGTAGGGACTTTAGTTAATTTAGTTAGCCACTTAACTTTTAAGAATGCCGTGACACAAGCCGGTGTGGTAGTTATTGATTTGGTTAGAAGTGGTGTGTTGAGAATGCTCGGGGAATTATCTAGTACAAAATGAACCAATCATGAAACAGGAGTACAAGAGGTACAACCAATTAAACGTGTGCGTCCTACAACTCAAAACGATAATGCGATCAACTTTAGTTCCGAATGAAAAATATACAGTGAACCTTCGCCAAAGTGTAGGAAATGTAATTATTATCATATAAGGGAATGTCGAACAAATGCATCTCATAAAAGTGGGAATATTGGACACTATGCCCATAGCTATGGAACCAATATGAGCACTATAAACCGACTATTCTAACCTCACCATTCACAGTTACCCCAACCACAACGAATTTGCTCACAACCTATGATAAACCATCATGCTTGCTATGAATGTGGCAGTATGAGACGCTCCAAAAGAATTGTCCTAGGTTAAACCAAGAGCAAACATCGACATATAACTCGGCTAGAGGCCGCGTTCAGTGATTGGATCAGATAGAACACGACAGAAGTCTTATTCTATCTAACTTCTTATCCCTGGGAGATATACTGGTTAGTGAACTAATATATCCCTATGCAATAGAACCCGTTAAAGGTAAGCCTATAATTGTTAACCATATTGGTTAATGCTGCCCTCTCAACCTAAACGACAAACTATTCTCTATCAATTTACTCCCAGTGGAATTGGGGAGTTGTTACGTAATAGTCAGTGTGGAATAGTTATTTGAATTCAAAACGAAAGCCATATGTTGTTGATACACGACGTGTGTGTCTCGGTCTTTATTATATTATTATTAATGTTTTTATAATGTAAGGGTATTTTGGCAAATAACCCTATTAACTCTATTGTAAGACCATTCGTTACCCCGTAATAAATGAGTCACATTCGTTACAATGTAAGTCACATTTTTTAACCCTGTTTAACGAATGTGACAACGAATGTGGGGGCTATTCGTTAGATAATGTAAGACGAATGAGTCTGTTCATTTGTCATTAGTTAAAGTAACAAATGACATATCTGTTAAGTATTAACTTAACGAATGTGGTCATGTCTATATATACCCTTATTATTATTCAGTAAAGTATTTAAGTTATTTTGAGATTGTTTGTGCACTGTTACTCTGCCGAAATTCTCTCAGACTACACACACAACCACAGACTAACGTATAGCTTCGTATTAATCGTAATAGCATCATGAACACCACGTTGTAATCAACAATCTAGATCCTATCGAGGTTCCTAAAGTAAGTGGTATCAAAGCCTAAGGATCGGATCTTCGTGATTGTTCATCATCGTAATTGTATTTCGTCTCTGTTGTTGATCAATCTCAATCATGAATTGATATAATTCATCGGTTAATTGGTTTCCGGTGAAACAGGGGATAGCAGTTAAGAGTAATTGAGCTAGTATAAGTGTAATTGGACTTAGTGTGAAGGTAATTGAAATGTTAATGGAGGTTTGAGTAGGAATTGGTACGGAATTGGACTGGTTTAAGTTGTAATTGTGAATTCGCGTTAATAATGGCGGTTAACGTGAGTATTTGAAAGTTTGATTAAGGTTCAAATTGGATTGATTGTGAGTTTGGATTGGTTTGTTGAGATTCGGAATTGATTTCTGAGGGTATTGGTATAGATTTTAGGAAATTCGTACTAATTTGGACTTAGGTTTGAATTTCAGGATGGTTTGAATATATGAAGACAAATTCGTTACCTCTTGAAGACTGATTCATTAGATATTGAAGACTAATTCGTTAGTTTTTGAAGACTGTTTCGTTAGAGAGTTAACTAATCATTCGTTATTTTGAATCATTCGTCAAACCGATTCGTTAAATAGATTCGTTAAAATCGTCATTCGTTAAAACGCCATTCATTCGTTCCTCATTCGCTAACCAAACTACATTCGCTACCTTATCACATTCGTTATCTCTTATTCGTTAACACTACACATTCGCTAAAAAATATTCCCATTAGTTTAAACAATACTCATTCATGAACAGTGGTCATAAGTTGCACAATTTTGACAAGTTAAGACCCCTTGACTTTTTGATTTTGTCAACTTATGGCTTCACAAAATCAAGCCTCGTATCATGCTCTTGCCTCACAGAATTTCTTGATGCAGCAAATGTTAACAATGGACAATGAGATTGGGTCTCACAACAAAATGTCCCAAACTACTTAAATTGTTGGAATTCGCACGTTGGGAGCCAAGATTTCGTGCTCATCTTGGATCCGTTCATCCAAGTAGTGTGAGATTTCTGGATGTTGTTTATAAGGAACCACTTATGGGTAGTGAATCATTTGGCTAGACAAAAAAGGCTTATAATATGTATGAAGCGAATGAGATCAAGGAAGCTGAGAGCAAGAAAAAAGCCTATTAAACTCTCACTATAGCATTACCTGAGCACATCTTTCATCAATACAGTAATATCGAGACATGTGCTTCATTATTTGCTTCACTGAAAACACTAAGTCTAGGAAACACACTCGAGAGCAAGAAGACATTAGTGAAATTTCAATTTAGAAATTTACTCTTCTGAAGAATGAGACTATAGAAGAAATGATTAGCCATTTTTGTCATCTCGTGGCTGAGATATCTACGGTTAAAATGGAACCAACTGAAGTGGACAAGATTGATACATTGAAGAATGCAGTGCCACCATCATATTCGACATTCTTGCTTGTACTTAAAGAAAATGCTTATTTTCGGAATGATAAACTTACTTCTAAGGAGTTTATCAACAAGCTGGAAGAAAGAGAATACGATTTGAAATGTCAAAACTCTCTTAAGGATAATCAAAATCCTACTCTCTATGGTGTTCTTTACCGGCAAGCAACACTTCAAGTTCTGTTCCGATCACAGCCTTCTACACTCAAAATTCTCAAGAAGAGTTTCCTAACAGTAATGCCATGCCTAATATATGCTTCATGGCGTCAGATGCCAATACGAGTTCCGGGTCAGGTCAACCAAGCTCTCCGCCTAATGTAAATCTGAAAGAAGCGGAGCAGCAGTTCGCATTTTTAAGTGCTTTCATGCCATCTTAAGAACAACTAGTTGGGCATAAGATTGCTACAAGCGAACTCACCGATGAGGATTATGATCAGATTGACCCTGATGACTTAGAGCACATGGATCTGAAATGGAACATGGCTATGATCGTACATAAGGTAAAACGGTTCATGCAACGAACCGGAAAGGATCTACCTACTCTGAACAAGAGGGTTGGGTTTGATAAATTAGAGGTTAAGTGTTACAACTGTTGAGACTTTTGACACTTTGCCAAAGAGTGTGATAAGCCAAAGAAAGAATACACGGTCCTCATAATGCTGATAGGTCTTCAAGGAAAGTTCATCTAGATTTGAAAAGAAAAAACCATCAGAAGGAGATCAAACTAAGGCGGCTACTTCCAAGCCCTAGTTGCTAATGAGGGGATGGATTGGTCACACTGATTACTGGGGAATCAAGAAAATCTTGCTGTGGTAGAACCAGAGCATTTTGAAGATGCAAGTGGCGATAACTTAACAAATGGGAGTGAATGTTCTGATTCGGAGACAGATTTTGATAACTCGTCAACTGAACAAAAAGAATTTGTCGCCTGAATGGCAAAGATTGAAGAGGTTTGTACTAACTCTTCATTTAACTTATCTATGAATGAATCACATAAGATGGTAACTACCCAAGTCGTTACCGAGTGTGAGAGTTTTGGTTAACTCAAAGTTAAACTTGAGTCCGCTTTACAACACAATACTACACTTATGAACGAGCTTTCCATGATTAAGGAATGTTTGAGACAAAAATCCAAATTGTTGGATCAATCTACACTTAAAATCAAGAATTTGTCTGAAAGTAATCATGATCTGAAAACGGAAGTTAACTGTAAACTTGTGATAGTTGAGCAACACTTTCAGGAGATTCTCAAAGTTCGAACCAACATTACCAAATTAGAGAATGAAATTTTAGAGTTGAAAAATAAACTTGGAAAATTTAGAGATTCTTCATTTCTCTTAAATGAAATCATTGAAGTCAATAATTTGCATACGAAAAATTGTAAAGGTGGGTTGGGTTATGTTGAGATTCCTCCTCTGTTCAAAGGAGACTACAGGAGCATTCCTGAGGTTGTTGAGCAATCTATAACTTCAGAAACGCCCGTCGTTAAGCCAATCAAAACTGAAAGTGTTGAGACAACAAAACCGACAACTCAAGAACCTGTTCATATCCAAAGCAATTTACTGAAAATGAACTAGATGGCTCTATTGAGGAATTACACGAACCGGAAGTGATTGTCAAAAACGATGATATTCCCTCTGACAATCATATTCTGTGTGAACCTGAGGAATTCGAACAAGCCGTGTATGGTTCAAAATCCTTGGGAGATTTTTTAAACAAACCGAAAGTGTCGTTTAAAGTAAAGAAATAAGACAAACCTACTATGCGTGAAGAGGACTTGATAAGATTCATTAATCCTCAAAATGAATCAACCCAAGGAAAGGTTTTTAAATTAAAAGGCTTATCGAAAGTATTTTCAGATAAAGAAGTTCCCTGAAATGATCGAAAGTGTTTTAATGATGGCACTTCAAAAGTTTCCGAACTTGAACAAAAATTTCGTAAATCTAAGTCAACAAATGTTCAAGTGAAACCAGTTGTAAATGTATTTCAACCTATAAAATTTGTAAAATCTTCGGGATTGGAAAGTTTTTTGAATACTACCAATCTTGAATTTTATAAACATAAAAGGGGTTTAACTAATGAGGTTTCAACATTGGTAACTGTTGAAAAACCAAAGATTGATGTTCATCAACCAAAGCATGAAAACAAGACGTGTGTTCCACCACATAAAAGTTTAGACACACGCTTGTCTTTTAAGTGTGGTGAAACCGGTCATGTGGCCAAGAAATGCAAAGTCAATGTTGAAAACATTAAGTCATCAACTAAATAAACTAGTCTAGTGGTTGAAATGTAAAGTCAAAAATCTCAAATTGACGAGTCATTTATAATGTATTCAAACATCAACCCGAGGAAAGTTGTTTGGGTTGATGCACCTAATGTATTGAACAAATTTGTTGACTTTGTTCAACCTATTTGTAAGAACGCGGACCCGGGAGTAATACGTGACGGTTACTTAAAGAAGAAAATCATGAAACCTGTCACATCCTCTCAAGTGCCATACCCGAGTGTTAAATTAAAATTATCTTCAAAAATCTCAAAAGGAGAGCCCAAGACTGAGGCTTGGGCTGCCTTTTTGAACTAATCATTTTACTTTTTGTGCAGAGTTCATCCAAGTCTATATCAGGTGACAAGGGGATATTAGACAGCGGATGTTCTCGGCATATTACCGGCAACCTCAAATCTTCTCAACAATGATAAGGATATTCATGGAGGATATGTTGCATTCGCGGGTAATAATGGTGGAATGATTACAAAGGAGGGAGAGGTCTGAAATGGGAGGATTAAATTTGAGAGGATTAATTATTGTGAAAAAGTGGACCACAATCTACTGAGTGTTTCACAGATATGGGACAAGAAATACATTATTATTTTCATAGACAAGGAATGTGTTATTCTTCAATCGGGATATACGATTCCTGAAGATATGGTTGTCATGCTATCTCCTCGATCAAATGATATTTATGTCCTCGACATGAGTACAAACTTCAACGTTTCACCCTCTGAAACGTGTTTTATCTCCAAGGCAACGGAGAAACACTCAATTATGTGGCATCGACGCATGGGACACATCCACGTTCGCAAAATGAATCATCTTATTGCAAATGATTTAGTGGAATGTGTGACCCTCAAGAATTTCAAGCTGACCGATCATTGTGTATAAGGCCCCGAACCCCGGGAACCCTACAGTTGGTATTCATACAAAATACTTAAGAAAATACTCAAACTTGAAAACGGTTCATTCCATTAAAATAAACATCTCAGAGTATAATTCAGAGGAAAACCATAATTAATAAAACAAGTTCCCAAAACCCGAGAGTTTTGCCCAAAACCAATTTAAATGTATTTAAATAAATATTGAAACGCAAATGTTTACTATTATTGAAACATCCAACTAAGCATGCCCTCCACCGTCCAAGTAGCTTCGTGCACGTCCAAGCGGTAATGCATCCATCTGCTAACCTGAAACTCACACTAACATGCACACAAAGTCAGCTTGAGCTGAGTGAGTTCAAGTTTTAAATAAATAACATCAATAAATAATAATCATGATAATCATTCCAAGTATTTTAGAATAAACGGGATATAACAGTTAGGCCATCATCATCAATAAATGATCATTCTTATATATATATAAATATATCTATACATACATATATATAAACCTCTCTATAAGTGCATCCCTATATATATATATATATATTTATATACATATAACATCCAAGTAATAACATCAGGGTCTTGCAAACGTATAACCCAAACACGTAACATCTCATCAACGTATGCAAACACAAAGTAGGCATACGTAACATCCGTAGTCTATAACGACTATAACATCGCCAAATATTGGCCATACATTAATACATACATACATACATACTATAACATCCCAAGGCCTACCATATACTAGCAAGCCTATATAAACTAGTTTAAACGTTTCGTCAAGCAAAATCGCATAGGTGTGCATGCTAGCCCAAAACTTAAAAAGAGTTAAAAAGGGGCATCATGAACTCACCTGACACAAGACACGTATTCACCACTAGCCAGATGATCCCTAGGTAATCCCAAAACTCAAACACCTGTCGGTTTACATACAACATTACAATCGACATCGAAAGGACTCGTTTATCCTACGAGACGTTCTAACATGGTTCGGTTTACCTAAACCTTCGACCTCATCAAACTAGATCACAACATCCCCAGAGGCCTCACATTCACCAAAACAACCCTTAGGTACTCCCGAGAATAAAGAATTCCCAATTTGCCCCAGGAAGCACTAGGTGACACTAACACGCGCGTTTAAGAGTCGTTTAGGCCGTTAACATCCAACTCAGCCCCGTGTGGACCCAATATGATAAAATCACATCCAACAAGTCCACACGACGCTACACGAGTCAAATGGGTCTGTAACTCGCAAGTACAACACACCAACTACTCAATAAACGCAATTGCACGTTGTACCGACCCGTTGGAGTAACCGACAACCAATTCACCCCCATAACTTATAAAAATGATTTTTCAATAGCCGTACATCAAACCAAGTGTCCCCGAGCTGAATTGGTCGATAATCACTTCAACCCTCGCATTAAACGCATCAAACTACAATTCTAGTCAACCGAACACAATCTTTCAAACGATAACTAGTTGACCAATCTAACGAACACCAATGAACATGGTTTTTAAGTATGATATACTAGACATACCTAGGAGGATTTTGGTGCAAAAACCCCACTCAAAACAGTCCCGAAAATGCTTGTTTGGACAGCCACCCGGTTAGCCTACAACACGCAATATAACGATTAATACGCGTGATATAAGGGTCAATTAAGGTTTAAAAGACTTGGGGAATCGTAGTACTAACCTTTAATTGATGTTTTACGCTCACGACTTGGCTGGAAAAAGGAAAATCGTAGGGGGGGGAGAGCTGCCGATCAAGATAGGGGAGGGGGAGTTAGGGTTTGTTTATGTTATAAACATTTTTCACATCTAGCCCCTCAAATTATAAAGAATTAACATTTTGGTTGAAAAGTTAAATGTTTTAACGTACCGGGATGACGAACAGGTTTCCGAGAAATGTCGGTTAAATCCCGAGAAATATACATACTTTACAAGCTTCGAATCCTTGAACTGAAAATTAACGGGCGTTACATTGTGTTGCATGCAAGAAAGGGAAACAGAAGAAGAAGTCACACCCGAGCAAATCGATTAACTCGATTATAACACCACTGGAACGACTTCACATGGATTTGTTTGGTCCAGTGAACCGTGCCAGTATTGCGAGTGATTCATATTGTTTTGTTAGTGACCGATGACTTCTCTAGGTACTCGTGGGTATTATTTATGGGTTCTAAAGATCAGACACCTGTTTTAATTCAGAATCTTATCACTAAGATCAAATCACATTACAAATTGAAAGTGAGACGAATTTGAAGTGAAAATGGAACTGAGTTTAAAAATAATGTGTTGGATTTCTTTTGTATTCAACATGGAATACATCGGGAAATCAGTGCGCCGTATGTTCCTCAACAGAACGGTGTGTCTGAACGAAAGAATCGAACGTTGATAGAGGTGTGTAGGACGATGCTAGCAGATTCTAAGCTTCCCGTTCAATTTTGGAACGAGGCTGTGAATACTGCTTGTTATACGTTGAATCGTGGTCCTAACGGTTAAAAAGTTCAAGAAAACAAGTTATGAACTTCTGAATAACCGTAAGCCTAATCTAAAGTATTTGGAACCATTCGGGTGTCCATGTACGGTATTGAAGAGAGATACCAAGAAATTTGATGAAAAGGCTTTTGATGGATATTTTCTTGGATATAATTCTCCAAAGAAGCGTATCTTCAATATTTCTTCGGGGTGTATAGAGGAATGGTATCATGTAAATTCTCAAAGCTACAGTACACCTCCAACCAGCAAGGGTCCTGATTGGATTTTCGATTAGGACGACTTATTTAATTCGTTCACACCGACTATTGATGAGATATCTGAAGACTTGGTATGATCGTATTTGGAGGAACAATGTCTTCTGATTCTGAGTTCTTCTAATTTCGATGTGAACGAAATTCCTAACGTATCAAAAACATCAAATGATGGTTCTGAATCTTCCGATGACGCTGACGTCGTTGACTCGTCTTCAGTTCAGTTGGATGACGCTCAAGAAACAAACGAGCCAATTCTAGTTGAAGATGTATCATCGACTGTGTCCTTAGACACAACCGAGGAAAATATCACCAATCTTGGTGATAATGTATCTGTACTTGCTAATGCTTCTATAAGGATTCACACTAATCATCCACAGGAACAGATAATTGGTGATGTTAATGATGGTGTTTGAATGAGACACCAGTTGGCTAATGTATGCGATGACATGGTTGATTGTAACGTATCCCCTTCAGAAGATCCGCTGTTGTGTGCGTATGCTGATTTACATTTAACAGGGATTTTAAACATTTCACAATACACTTGCTTCTTATCTCAGATTGAACCGACAAGTGTCATAATGGCACTTAAGGAACCGTCTTGGTTTAAGGCAATGCAGGAGGAGCTGCAGCAGTTTATACGACTGGGTGTATGGGATCTTATTGATAAACCCGACCAAGTTAAACGGGCTATACCGACTAAGTGGGTTTATAAGTGCAAGAAAGACGACCGTGGGGTTATCATGAGAAACAAGGCACGATTGGTCGTTCTGGGATATAATCAATAAGAAGTCATTGACTACACGGAAGTGTACGCTCCATTAGCACAACTGGAAGCGATACGCATATTTCTAGCCTACGTAGCCTACAAGAACTTCAAAGTTTATCAGATGGATGTTACATCGGCATTCTTGAATGGGGAAATACACAAATAAGTTTACATGAAGCAACCTCCTGGTTTTGTCCAGACTATCCTGAGCGTGTTTACCGTTTGAACAAGGCTCTATATGGTTTACATCAGGCCCCGAGATCCTGGTACAATATGTTGGTTGACCATTTGATCGATAGTGGCTTCCAAATGGGAACTGTGGATTGTACGTTATTTTACAAGAATGTTGGTGACGATATGCTCCTCGCCCAAATTTATGTGGACGATATCATTTTGGTTTGACGAACGACAACTTATGCAAGGATTTCGAGACAACTATGCAGACAAAATTCGAAATGAGTTCAATGGGGAGATGAGCTTCTTTTGGGGATTGCAAGTTCACCAGTCTGATTCTGTGATCTTTATCCATCAGAAAAAATACGTGAACGATGTCTTGAGCCGATTCAAGATATCTGCCGGAAAAATCCCTTTGACACCTCTTCCCGTGGGTCACAATTTGTGACCAGATGAACTGGAGGATACCGTTGATCCGACCCTGTATCGAGCTATGATCGGTTCACTTATGTATTTGACTGCATCACGTCCTGATATTATGTTTGCTGTTTGTTTATGTGTCAAGTATCAACCGAGTCCTCGAGTGACTCATCTGGTGGCAGTTAAGCGTATCTTACATTATCTGAGGGGAAATCTCGACGTCGGGTTGTGGTACCCCAAGGAAGATAAGTTTGATCTGACGGCTTATACTGACGCGAACTACGGAGGATGCAAGATCAACTTCAAGTCTACAACAGCAGGTTGTCCGTTCTTAGGAAACTGGCTTATTTCCTGGCAGTGTAAGAAGCAGACAATGGTCTCAATTTCAACAGCCGAAGCGAAGTACGTGGCGGCCTCGAGTTGCTGTTCACAGGTTCTCTGGATCAAGCAGCATCTGCGGGATTATGGTTTGAAGTTTCGTACTACTTCCATTTTTATTGACAATTCGGCCGCTATTTCAATAACCAAAAATCCGATTCAACATTCCAAAACTACACATATTGAAATTCGTTATCATTTCATACGTGATTTTTTGAAAAGAAACTAATAGACATTGAAAAAATTCACACGGATTTTCAAAAGGCTGACCTTTATACCAAGGCTTTTGATAAAACATGTTTTCAATACTTACTTGGTTTAAATAGTTTAAAAACGTTAACTGAAATTCAAAACTCGGGTAAATCAATTTCATTTTTCTTGTTTTAGTTTCTATTTGTAGTTTTTAGGGGGAGAAAAATATAAAAATCCAAAAATATTGTGGTTTTTGTTTGTACAGAAAAATTAAAAAATCCAAAAACATTCTAATAGTAAAACTACAAAAACATTGAAAAATATTCCTCAAAATTGAGTCCAGAAGCTAAAAGGGAAAATGATAGTACATTGATCATTTTATCCCAAGTCAAGTAAAAAGTAAGTAACAAAAGACTGTGTGCTTAACAATATCGATGTATTGGTAGATCTTTAAACAAACATGTAAGGATCAGTAAGTGATACAAACTTAAATTTCTGAATTGAAAGAAATATTGGTTTCTAGAAAAGTCTTGATAATGATGGCAAAAATGTAATAATCTGGTCATACTGAAGCTTTTTAATCAATTTGAAAACATTTTTAAAATAAGAAGCTTCAAGTTTGTGGTTAACGCTTCAACGATGTATGGTCTTATGGCCTTAAATACTGTATTGATGGGATGCTTTAAGGTTCTCGACACCATTAGGTCTTTATGCGATTTTACATCTGGTATTCATTTCGATGAATATTAAATAATGCTTGAAAAAGCGAACCGGCAGTGTATCTGCTTAAGTCTCTAACTTGATCGCTTAATGTACTTTGTGTAAATTACAGACTTGATCAAACCACGCTGTGAGTCATACATTGTCCCTTCGCTCGCGTCTTATTACCATTAAGAAACGGACCACAAGGGACACAATGTATGTAAACTGACAGACGAAATCGTGCATACTCATCCATGGGAACGGACCTTAGGGTATTGCTTGATAATCGGGGTATGTCTTGTAGTGGGGATTGCGTGCTAGATTGCTTTAAACAAATCATTTTAATCAAATTGATAATGAGGTTTAAGTCAAGTTGGGGTGATTTAGAGAAAATCAAATTACACCTGAATAAAGATTAGAACCAATAGCTTCTGATATTTGTGCCTAATTGAACAAATTAAAAATATCACCGAAAGTTCTGAAACACATGTTTGAAGATTTGGGTGGACAACAGTATCAATAATCAACTTAACACCGGTCATAATAAAAACAGAAAATAAAACTGTGACGGACGGAAATTTTGATCAATATGATTCTCTGCTCGACTCTCTCTGCTTTCATAGTTGTTAATATTTTACTACTTTACATTTACTGCATTTAATTTTAGTTTTAAATTGTTAAAAATCCAAAAAGATTTTCATTTTCCTGCTTTATTTTCGATTTACCGAGCTGGCAAATATTATCAAAACAAAAAGAAAGTTTTCACCCCAAATTAAGTTAATTCGTGCTTAATGTATTTTAACGTAAATATCTGCTTAAGTTAAAAATTACTGATCTTTGTTTGATTGGGTTTTAAAGTATTCAATTGAAAACCCTAATTGGTTTTTAATTGATTATTTAATTCATTTTCAAAAACCCTAATTGGTTTTTAAATGATTATTTAAATCATTAATGAGACACTATCTCATTCATTAAATGTTATTGGTGATTCGTTAAAATGGTTTTAACGAATGACATGTCATTCGTCATTTATTCATAGTAAATGTCATAGCCCCCCGACCCTTTACCCCGGCGGAGGCCGTGAGCGCGTGCAGAGGTATCGGTGTTTATTAAAATATTTTGCAGTGGAAATTTTCATCAGAACCGTAGTTAGGAAAAATCATCATAGTGTTAGTTAGGAAAAACCATCACAGTGTAGACCACTACTATTCTTTTTTCATAAACTGGGGATAAAACCCATGTTTATACAAACAAAAGTTTTATAAGAATAAACTCTAGTTTATAAAAATAGCATATTTCTTTATTCTAGTAATAAGCCACTTATTTAAGTTGAGGTGCCCGTTGCACTGTTCCTATTTCTTTCACAACAAATCACCTAAAACATGTTTAAAAACATTTGATCAGCAGGAAATACTATTGAGCACATTCATTTGAAAAAGATCATTTTTATAATACAACATTAAGATGTTTTTACATTTGCATGCTTACAAATTACCGAAAGGTACTTATCACTCGACCGTATCTATGACTGTGGTCACATTACTTATCAGCTAACTATTTGTTCAATAAGTAACGAATAAATAAGTATTGTATACAAAACCCCATAATAACAATAGTAACTATCCCGCTTACCTGCCACTTCATTGTAAATCGTTTGGTTGTTTTTTATTATTAATGAAGGATCTATAAATACTTAATCATTGTAAGGTAATGAAAATTGTTTGAAAATATTTTGAAAACATTTGAACTGTTATACTCTGTCATGAGTTATACATGTTTAAAAATCTTAATGACAGTGTTGGAAAATTGGTTGTCTCACACAAATATGAGTTGTAAAACAACTCAAATGTCTCACCTTCCATGTTTACAAATTATGAGCTTTCCGGTGTTAGGCACCTAATTTTAATACAATGTATTATGTATTAGCATAAACCAAAAATCTTTAACGATAATTATGAGAGTAAAAACTTTACGCGATGGTACAAAGTCTCATCATATTTAGGCAGAGATTTAGATTCGTGTATCAAAGTCTCGATCAATTGGATAAGGTATCATTGCAGCGATTAGTGGTATTATACCAATATGCTAGAGAGAGAGAGAAATATATATAGAGAGATAGAGAGAGTGTGTGAGAAGAAAGGAAACTGAACGACGGATCCATCCTTGATCCCACCCTTTTATAGCTGACTACGAAGTCGGTCGCATAACATGACGGCTTATAAAGGAGGCCATCACATATAGCGATACCTTATATCTTTGTTGGGGCCTAGCTATGCCACATGGCATGACACGTGGTAGGATACTTGTCACGGTTATTTAACCTCCACTTTGCATAGCGCGATGGATTAATTTATTGTCCATCGTAGCGCAACAGTCGCAAAAGTTTTCAGATAACTATAATACTTCGCGTATCAAGACGAGGCTTTTATCCATCCGTCGCGTAGCGCGAAGGGAATCAAAATATAAATTTCTATTTTCATGTGTTAGTTGTCATCGTACGCATTTGAGGCTTTGGTTCTTTGTTAGAAATATTTAAGAGGGTCGTTACACATGACCTAATCCCACTCCAGAAAATACTAAGGCGACTCTCAAGCGGCCCGTGGTGATACGAGTGTGTGAAGTGCAAAGTGAGCCATCAAAGTGCCACATCATCTATAGCACTTTGCCTGAGCCCGTTCCAGTGTATGTCGGGTGCTCCGCACCCTCGCTAATGCCACTGAGTGTGTCTTGTCATACAAGAATATCAACTTGTGAGCCCTCCTCCTTATAAAGAGCTCACAAGTTTATCATTCTATCAATGTGGGACAAGCCATTTTCCTTTTCACCAATGTGGGACAAACCCACTTTCCCATATTCTCAATCACACATTTTGGATTGCTACTGTAAAAATCCACAGACCGCTTTTAGCGCATCTTAGAGAAAATGTAGTGTTATTGTGAATAAGTCTTCTATTTATAGCCAACCATGTAAGATGAAAGGTTTGGTGACTGGAGGTCAAACGGTCCCTTCCATGGTCGTTTCTAGCGATCATGGATGCCCAGTCCAATTCACATTGGGCTTGCCATTATGAAGGTCATATGTGGTTATTGTCTTTGATTTTTAGCTTCTGATGTTGATTAACACATGTGGGAAGAAAACCCTCTCACTTCCCACTTCTCAATACAACACCCAAGTATTTTACCCATTTGGTTAAAAATACTTTACAAACTTCATCCAAAGTTTCAACCCTTGCCATCTTTGAGTTTAACTTGTCCATTTGGTGAATTTGGTTGTTCAATGCATGGATTGAATTGAAGACCTACTAAGAGTTGAATTCAAATAGTATATATATCTAAAAAATTTAAATATATGTTATAAGCTTATTTTAATTTTATAAAACTATCAACTTATCTTAACTAAGTTTAATTAATCTTCAATGGATTAATTTTGTGATTTTTCTTCAGCTTTATGTTGGTGTAGAAATCTTGATTTAACCCTTTGTAGGCATGAACTTGATAAACTTTGATCTTGAGTGTTTGTAGTCTTGATTAAGTCTTTTATTACTTAATTGTGACTAGTGATGATCAATCAAGTGTCAAGGGACATGTGTGTGACATAAAGTATCAATGATTACAAATACTATTTTATGTCATGTTATCATAGTTAAGTCATTATCAATACATTTAGGTTGACTTAAGTTTAAACCATTGTTTTTCCAATAATCTCCCGCCTTTTGATAATGACAAAACACAACTAAAGACATTTTGTTAATTGACATAAATTAGTTATTAATTAACTACATTGATGACAATGTTAACAATGCCACACACCTTGATCATTGGTTATCATTAAAAAAGTCATAAGTCTTAAAAAGCATGGTTTGAGTCTTTGAGTCTTCAAACTTCAACAAGTTGATTTTGTGTCTTGATTTATCTTCAGATCGTTAATTCTTGTAGATCTCAAATCTTCAATCTTGCTAGTCTTCAATAGTCTTCTACTTTTCTCCCTTTAACCAATTGAACTAGATTGCATGCCCCATTTAAATTACACAAAATTTCATTTTATCTCCTTTTTTCCTTTCTTTCTGACCCAATACTTCATATATTATATATTTTAAACCATTCACATTATAAACTCAAGATTTTGGGTGTTACATAATAAGACTTAAATATACCCTTAGGTTTTTAGGCATAATCAAACAGGTGCCTAATATAGTTGAATATAACTAATTATAGTTGAATTAGCAATAACAATATGTTAATTAGTAACATTAACCGAAAAACGAATTAGTAGTATATTGTGCAACCCTTTTAATTAAATATAGTTAAAGGAATGGAACGGTTTAATTATATCTAGAAGCCACTCAAAAAGTACCGTACGAACTTTGTCAAGTGAAGAAGAAACCAAGAAGCTTTCCTCAAAAGACATCCATACAAAAAACAAGCTACAAGAAGGTTCTAGCTTCAATCCACTTTGAAATGATAAGAAATTTTGCAAGAAAATTTTTCCTTTGTTCACCAATTTTTGCTACAATGGGCATAGCTAACAATAAAGGTATGGTCGGGTGATGGTATGGACGCTTCCAGGGTTACCTTCCAGCTTCCTGCTCGTACCTACAACACGAAAGAACTTGTTAGAAGGGGACCAGAGACCGGGGTCTCTAGACCACCCTCTGACGCTCAACATTAGTAATTTATCCAATGTAATTATTTATAGAGTAAATATAGATATGTATACTAGAGATAGAGAATGAAAAAGGAGGTAGTGGTTGAGACCTGATGGTTAGAGGGCAGCTGAGGCGATTTCAGCTGCTTAGCCGGTGACTGGCTCTTGGGGTTGGAGTGAGCTAATAGTGTTGTACCTTAGCAGCTCGTGGACTTAGCATCTCAGAGGACTAACAGCTCAGTGAATGATAATTTCTCTTTAGAGAATGAGATCTCTTAGTGAGTATTACTTTGGAGATGATATTCTGGAGAGTATTCTTCTAGAGAGAGAGTATAGTGAGAGAGTGGAGAGAAATAGAGTGAATGAGAATGAATATACTTTTAGTTGAAATGTTCATTTTATAGGAAGTCGGAAGCTTCTCTAGGGGAAGCTTAAGCTCTAAAGGGAATGGGTCAGCTCTTCTTTTAGCTTGCGTAGACCGGGTGCATGTCAACCCTTGTTCAGCCTTTGTTTGTCCTGTTGTTGCTTTTACTTTATGGCAGGCACCATCCTTTTGGCAGTAATGAGTTTTTCTGCCATTTATTGTAGCAAGAGCTTCCTGGCAACTTAGGAATCTTGTGTGGGAAGCTTCGAGCTTCCCTGTCTGGCATCTTGTGCTAGCTTCTTCTTTATTCTTAAGCTTCCTTATTTTGTAAGCTTCACTTTATGGGTGGGTAGGGGTACCCATTTAGTGTCGCTAATATTATGTATATCAAAATCGTGTGTCGATCACTTGGCTGTAAACCTTCATTATGTAACGATGGTTTTTTCAATTAGTGAAACATAATGATTGATTCACTATTGAGAAAACTCGTTGGGAATGGTCTGACTTCTAGTATCATTAGTTTCACTTTTTCTTGGAAAGCACAAGTTTTTTTATTTCCGATTCATTCTTCCTTTTGTTCTTGTTTGGAGGAAGCATGATGCTGCACTCAACGAGGTATAACCTAACGCTAAGGAGCTTCATTTTGTTTTTCTTAAACAGCTTCTTGAATTTTCCGTTCATCTTCGCTTTAGTTGTTTCAGCCTTATAATTAGTGATGAAGATGCTGCCCTTATTGTATCCATTATTAGTTTCGCTCCTTATAGTTAAATTTTCGAAGGGTGAGTCTATCTTTCCACAGAAGGTCATGCCTGGGATGAAAAAACTGTTGAGAAACCTGCTTGTAAGGAGCATGTTCTTACTGCGGTTGATAGAGGTAATTCTGAGAAGGTTGAGAAGTCTAAGAATGTGAAGTTTGTTTCTTCTAAGAAGCCAATGGATAAGGAAAAGTTTAAGAAATCTATTATTGAAGGTGACGTAATTTGTGATACGCGAGTGTGAGTACTGTTACTTATGTACCCAAGTGGAGTATTCAAAATGACGACACATTCAAGAAGGCATCCATTGTTAGGATTTTTTTTTATTACATTGTTTGCCTCCGGCTGAAAAGGAGGTTTGTGAAGATTGGGGTGATGATGAGGTAATCAGGAAGATATTTTTTGGTTTTGTCCGCCTTACTGCTCTTTTTCCTAAAGGTTTAGGTCATTGGAGTGGTGCTCCAAGGGAACTAAAGAGCTTGTGGATTGATAATGAGAAGCAAGAAGCTACTTTGGATGAAGAAGAGAAAAAGAATGGTACCTTATCAAATCATGTAGAGAGATAGACCCATCATCTTGGCTTCTCACATGCAGCAATTGACGTCAAGAAGCATAAGCTGAAAGTTATGGCAAAGGATTTACTTGAGTTGAGGCGTAAGGTTTGTCAAGATAGGGCGATATTAGTTGAGAAGGAAAAGCTCGAGAATGAGAAGGTAGCTTCTGAGGTTGATGTTTCTAACCCTTAGGAGCGTATTTATGAGCTTCTTGCCGATAGGCGTTGGTTATTTGAGGACGGGTTACCTCACGTTGTGACTTACCTCTTGCACAATGGTGAGTTCAATTCTTCCATTGGTGATATTTATAACAAAGGTATTGCTCATGGCCACCACTATGGTTTAATGCTTGGTGTTAAAGTTAGCGAATCTGGCCTGTCTCCTCATAGGCTTCCTTCCTACAAGCATAATGTTGTTGAAAACTTTTGTGAATGTTGGAAAGGAGATGGAGTTAATGTCCTTCCTTTATATTGATGTTATCTTTTGATGTATGAACTACCTTTGACTACTCTTTAGAGCATAGAGCTGGTGGATCTTTAAGAAAGAGATTTCGGAGCAAGGATAGCATGTATTGTCAGCAGCAAGTTTGGGAAAGCTATGTTTGATGGAGATGGTAAGAACGAAGAAGTTGGTTTGGAGGCTATTTCCAAATATTTAATTTGTCGGGGAACCTTCTTGTGGTGCTCCAGTTGTGGTTTCTCCGTTTGTCCAACTTTTAGATGTTGGTGGTTGGGAAGTCAAGGTTACCTACCCCCTTGCCAAGGAGGTTGAGGTTACTGCTTTCTTTTCAGGGGAAGTTGATGTTACTTCTCCTACAGGTGCAAAGATTACTGCTCAACACCTGAATTATGATACCGCCATGCTCTATGAATATTTGCATGGGAAGGTCACTGGAGCTTCTGGTGGAGATGAATCCACCGGTGCAGCTCCTAGTTTGTTTACTATTGTTCATAGGCATGAGCAATTTATGTTTTGTTTAAATGGATTAGCATCCCTTAGGATACTTTTAATTTTTTATCAAGTTTGCAGTTGTTTTATATGTTTGTGCTTGTTTGTTATTTTGCAATGTCTTTGAAACTTTGTTACAGATCGATGCCGCAGACACCCTTCTCTGACTTAGTAACTAAGAACCGATGCAAAGCATATCCCATCCGTTGTCAGTCCACAAATTTTGTTAACTTATTTGTGGTATATTGTTACATATATCCTTAGCTTTCTGAGCTTATCAACCTTGTAAGCTTTTAGCTTCTTGTACTTATGGAGCAAGCTGGTGAGAGATTCTCAATCTCGTTACATGGAGATAGTTTTGACTATGTACTCCATGGAGTCGTATTGTTTTAGGGACTCACCCTGTATACATGAAGATATAGCGTCTTGTTAATTGTTGAGCAACATGGCCTAAGAACTCAACCCTGTACATGAGTAGGTACTATGCAGGACCTCATGGAGCCTAGTTTGGAGGGGCTCACCCTTAGATAGGATAATAAACAAGTTTGTTACTCAAAATGAGATTTTCATTCATTAATTTAATTATGACCAAAGATAACAACTAAATTGATTGATTGTGTAACGTGGATTGACTTATGTTGTAAGCTTTATTTATGAAGTTCATTTTTTTCATGTTTGGCATGTGTCGAGTGGACAAGATGAAACAAGAAAAGAGGAAGCTTACTTTCTAATTGAGTATATGTTTTCATATAAGAATGCCAACTTCTTATTTTGGAAGGCCGGCTTTTTTGTTAGAAGGTGAACTTCTTATGTTAGAACGTCAGCTTATTTGCTAGAAGGTCAGCTACTTTGTTAAAAGGTGAACTTCTAATGTTAGAAGGTCAACTTCTTTGTTAGAAGGTGAACTTCTCATGTTAGAATGTCACTTCTTTGGTGGTAATAATGAACTTCTATTATAGTTGTCTTCTTGTGAGTGATGTTTAGCTTCTATATTTCTAGTAGAAGCTTCAACAGATTCAAGTTTAGTAAGCTTGATGAACGAATGTGTTATTGACCCTTGTAGAAGGTGAAAACACTTTGTAACGTTTCTAAACAATGGTAAGTGTTTTGTTTATTGATGCTTGGTAATAAGCTCCGACACTTTATACGAGGTTGTCTTTATCCCCGTTTCTACTATAATATAGTATGTGGTGATCTTAAATCAATCATACTTAAGGGTTGATTTAGTATAGAAAGTGATAAAGAGAAGCTTTCTTAAGATCAAAGAAGCTCTCAGTGTTCACTGTAAACTTGGTGGGCCAGAGGTATAACTCGTCTAATGCCATGGTTCATCAGCATTGGATTTCACTTAAGAGAGTCAATGAGCTCAAATGGTGAAGCCACTTACCTCATAGATGTTGGAGTTTTAGGACCTCAAACACTGATGTTTGAGGACTCCTAGATCATCCTTTAACGGAGTGCTTTGGTGTTGTGGAAAATCTCATAATCCACGCATATTGATGTTACGGAAAGCTATCTTTTTGTTTCTTCTAGCTGCTTCCTAGCTTCTTATGGACTACTTCTATGTATCCACAAGCTTATTTTGCAAACTTCCCTAAGCTTCTACCCACATACTTTACCCGGTGGCAGTTGTAAAGAAGATTAGAGAAAGGATCCGCCCAACTCTATAATTTTTTTAGAGTTCCAATATTGCGATGGTGTGTAGCATCATCGATTACTAGAAGCTCTTTATTATGATCCTTGGTGTTCACATGAGTGCTTTTGGAATTTGCTTGTAGATGCGAGTAGGAATGCTATTTAGTTAATCGGTTTTTGCGTGCTCTAAACATAGCTCAAAGCTTCTTTGCTTATTGTAACATCTCGGATTTTTTCGTATTTGTTTACCCGATTCGGGAATGTTATTCGGATTTTTCATATCAATAAATCATGCATTTATTAGTAATTAATTGCTTTTAATTTAGTTTATAATTTTATAAATTTTAATTATACCAAATAGTCCTTAAAAACTCTTAAAATAGTTTAAAATGGCTTAAAAAAGCATTTCTGGAACTTTAGGGACTAAAACTGCCAAAATATCAAATTCTGGTAAAAGGAGTCCTTAGCGCCGCACGAAGGATTCTTAGCGCCGCACGAAGGAGTGCAGTTTTAGCAATTTTGGTTTTTGATCTTCGTTTAACGCTAAATCTTTCCCTAAACGACCTAAATCACGAAATTTGAGCAACAAGTTATTATCTGCTAGGGAATAATGTATAGGTTCATTTTCTATATTTTGATCAATATATCAAAGATTTTAAGGCTCGATTTCGTCATTATTATTGTAGGTCCTCTAGATGGATCTCAAGAATTGACTCGGATCAATCCGTGTTGTTGGTTAGCGGAAATCACACACATAATAAAAACATTGAAGTCCTATTTATAGCTAAACAAACATTCTAACATTCTAGAAGCTTTCTCGTTAAACTTGAACGCGTGTCGAAGTTCTTGTCTCGTGTCCGGATTTCTCGCCGACATTAATTATTATCTTGATCGCGAATAAATAATGGGTTTAGTAATTTGATATCGCAAGTCAAATTTTTGGCCATACAATCACCCCCTTGACTTGTGATCCCAAAACATCATCCAACCGTGTCTCGCATCTTCACAAATCACCCGATAAATCGATGCCTCTTCATTTCAATTCACCCCGTCAAGGTATGATCCACCTATATTTAATGTTGAAGTAGTTCTCGCTTGTATATAGGCATGAGATGAGCGCGAATTTCCACAAATCAATCTCAAATTACCGGCTTCATCGATCAAATGAACAAAACTTATTAATTCTTTCGAAGTTCACCTTTCGGATCCAACTTCTCGAACGCGTTAGAAATAACAAGCTTTGAACACGGTTAAACAAGACGAAACCCGAACAAATTTTGACTTACTTCAGTTTGGTCAACACGAAACATTAACGACTTGTTGGGCCCAAAAATCTGGTTATAACAAATGTATCTGGCCCAAAAATAATAGTAATCCATCAGCCCAAAATGAATGTTACTTGCTGGTCCATTCTAGGCCCAAAAGAAACTAATCTGGCACAACATGTGTATTTGAACTTGATATTCAGTAACCTTAATGTCTAAGTAATCAGCCGTCATCACCAACCTCCGGTTATCTCCAACGAAAAAACGAGCTCCGACCAGTCAACCTTAGAATAACCGGCCACCATTCACCGGACACTCCCGGTCACCATCAATCATCTTCATCATCACCAGAGACCACCGCATTCTTCATCAAACCGCCACAGCCTCTACAGCCAAGGCCATCACCACCACAGCCTGTGCTGCCACCTCTACCACTATTACCGAGCTCTACCGACCACCCCTATAACCACGGCCACTCCCAACCACCTTGTGAGATCCGGTCATCCCCCCCGCAAACTTACCGGACCGGAACCTCTGGCCGGAAAAACATCACCTGCGACCGAGCGGCAGGAAAACCATCCTCCTACCACGAACCACAGCTGGAAACACCATCTGAGGTCACCAGATGGAAAATTTTTTTATCTATCACCATCGTGTCACCCCACCGGAAAACGAGATCCGACCATCCATCCTCCAAACGCAGATCTGACTATCTTACTGTTTGTTTGCAACCTATGAACAAACCCACTATTCACTTCACAAAACCCCTCAATCGAACCATTCAAACAGCTGAACTCAAATTTAGAAACCCGAGACAAACTTCAAACACCTTTATTTCCTCAAATTTTCATACTTTATTTCCAAATCTTCAAACTTTATTTCAAAACTTCAACGAAATTAACGTCTCGGTTCGGGTAATCGCGGAATTAGAACCCGAATATCAAGAACAAAGTTGAATCATAATATTCAACCCGTTCTGATACCAATTGTAGGTCCCGAAACCGCCGGATCCGACAATGAGCGACTTTGTTCTTGATAGGTCCTCGAGATGGGTGCGGTAAATCAAACGACCGAACATAAGTATAGAAACGATCTCGTAATCAGTCGAAAGATTATAATATTAAACGAACGAACCGACCACCCAAGGTGAGCTCCCCTTGGGTGGATGATTTACACCTTACAGACACACACATAATAAAAATATTGAAGTCCTATTTATAGCTAAACAAACATTCTAACATTCTAGAAGCTTTCTCGTTAAACTTGAACGCGTGTCGAAGTTCTTGTCTCGTGTCCGGATTTCTCACCAACATTAGTTGTTATCTTGACCGTGAATAAATAATGGGTTTCGTAATTTGATATCGCAAGTCACATTTGTGGCCTTACAATTATGTTATTCGGTTACCTAAACGAATCGATTTCTTCTCCTACAAGTTGATATACTAACTATAAAAACGAACCATCATTCCAAACACTAGAGACTACCGAAACATTGCATTCCCAACCGTCATCTACCCTGTACCAATGAATTCTCTCTCGTATTTTCTTATTTACTCTAAGAGTTGAAGCTGCAGTTTGACTTTGACGTTTGTCTGAGCTTTGACCATGATTTCCCATCAACTCAAGCGTTATCCGGGTAAGTTCTCAACTGATGAATTATTCATTATAACTCACTTGTCAATAACCCTCAATCAATTTCTGAGATTAAGGGGTATTGACGGGTCAATTTGATTCAAACCCTTTTAAGGGCAAAACGGTCAACAACTTTGACTACTCGATTTCTTATACTTCTGGTCGCAACCGAGTTTCAGTCCAAAAGAATTTATTTTTTTTTGAGATTTTAAGGCTACTGACGAAAACCCAACTTCCGACTCGTTGTTCGGATTCTGGTCAGTACCAGCTTGCTTAAACGTTAATTTTCTCATAGCCGGAGTTTTTGACATCCGTTTGGATCGATTCCAGCGGCTATGTTCTCGGTTTTAATCATAGTTTATTATCTCCAAGTTTCATGTCTATTCAGTTTGTCTCAGTCAGCACGTTAAAGGGCAGTTCATTCGTTTAATTGTGTTTTATTCTAATTTCTCACACACTCGCCTAAGCAATAAGGTGAGATATCATTCCCTCTTTTATTTTATTTTTTTAAATGTTTTGGGGAATATGCGTACTAGCACTTACTTTTATATTACATACACATACAAAACTAGCAAACGAATGATTGTGTGTATTCAATCAAATTTATTTGTTACTTGCTTATGTGCTTAACATTCTATCATATTCGGAGAGGTCCATCATAATCACATCATAGTATGATCATACGCCATCCTCGTAGCCATAACCCGTGTTCGTGAGGCATGGTCAACCGACAATCACATTTGCATGCTAGTCATAGTAGCCATAGCCCGTGTTCGTGAGGCATGGTCAACTGACACACTATTTGCTCAAGCTTTGATTGATTATTACTCACACTATTTGGTTTGCGTAGGTATTATTTATCATTATTATCTACTATATATTTATTATTATTATAGCATGAAAACGATCATCTCACTCAAGTTGTGTTGTTGAAAAATCTCTTTTTTTCTACGCATATGCAGGTTAACAGTTGATTGGAATCTAAGGTGAAGAACGCGTGGAAAGACCTTAGGAAATAAAATAAAGAATATTTGATCTATTATTTAGTTTGGGATTATTATTGTTATATTTGGAACTTGTTCACTTTATTTAAAATTTGAAATAAATAAATTAAATAGATATTGTCATATTTTATAATGTATAATAGTACCTTGTGAGCTGTGAACCACGGTTCACACCCCGACATTTCCGCCTTAGGTTGGGGTGTGACAGATTGGCATCAGAGCCGAAGGGTTTAATATAGGTGGTTAGAAAAGTCCTAGAAATATGTTTAGGACCCTATACGTGCCTACTTGGCAGCCTAATGTGCTAATTATTATGATTTACAGCTTACTTAAATTATTTATTTGTTTTATTATTTTAATGTTGTGCACATACAAACTCCGAGACTATGTCTCTCTCTCAAAATATTTTAAATTCCTTTATTTGATGGATTTAGTAGATTGTTTTTATTTTGGGAAATTCCTTAAGAATTCCCTTGTTTTTGTTTTTTACTCCCGCACCTTAAAGCATGGGAGTATGACGTGTTCTTGTAGTAACCGTAAGGGGGAGAGAACTGTGAGTTGGGCCTTGGCAAAATGGTCCGAGAATCCAAGGTAAGACGCTATTACTTACATGTATGATAACCTGACCACAACACTCGATCCTATAGGCCAAAACGGAACAAATGTCATACGACCGGAACTTTAGGTGGTTAACGTGACCGGTCGGTTACATTCCTTTAACAAAAAAACCGAATTCACGGTGGTTCGTGGCTAAATTCAGGAAAATTTCCAATATTATATTTTATTGTTTTTAAAATGCGTAGTTGGGTGAAAAATCCATGATAACCCATAGGCACTCCAACTATCCATTTCTCAATCTGTTTTCGATTTGATTTTTGGTTGGAATGTATCTTTTATGGTGGTTCACGAGATACTCCAACTACTAATATTTGGATTCGTCATTTTGATGTTTAGTTGGGTCAGTTAAAATGCCAAGTAACGCTCATGAACCGACCAACTCCATTGATTTGATAATTCGTTATTTATTTGTGTCAGTTAAAATGCCATGTGATGTGCTACAAGTAGTTTAATAATTATTAACTAAATTAACTAAAAATAAACACTAAGTAATATTTTAGACTCTCTAAAACTCGACTAAACTACTACCAGCAAGTAACCGATCGACTCTAGTAAAGCTAAGTAAGTCCGGATATCGAACCCACGAGACTCTTTAAATTACGTTTATTAGCTAATTAGACTCGACTACAAAACACGACTTATTAATTATATTTGTTTGGGGGGTTTTTATTTAAAACACTAATATAATACTATAATTAAAAACTAATTAAGAAAACAAGTAATTAAAACGAAAACAAAAGTTTGTTATTTAATAAGATGATGATGAGAAAACTATATAGGCTAGAATCCCCTAAATTTCAGTTATGACTTAACACGGGAAAATATTTAGTTATGGACTGAGATCGTAAAATAGACACTTAAAAGAAAACCCGAGCAGGACCCCTGACCCTTCTCAAGAGACACCTATGGATTTCTAACAAGTTTTAACGCACATCAGTATTGAAAATCAAGTTCCCTTACGGTCACCTAATTATTTATGATCTAGTTCCTGTATACGAAATCCTACCATACAGCATGGAAATCAAAGGCAATTTAAAATATTTAATTGATTTAATAGACAATAATAAATAATCAACCCTAGACGGACTCCTTACGAAGAACTAAATCTAGCAAGATTAAATAATAAAGATCTATCAACAACCTAGCACTTACAGATTTAGGTTAGCAGCACACTTAGGTTTACTTGACAATATTATTCCTATGATCTTATCATGACATCAATCATAAAATAATCAAGAACACAAAGTAATTGATCTAATAGCAACCTATCATCTGACAAACAATAATCAAGGAAAGTATGGAATAAAACTCATCAAACAATCCTAAGCATCCATATGCATCAATTTAATATAAGTAAATCTTTTACTAAATCATAAAAACAATAACGTAAATAATCCCAAGTCAAAACAAAACGTCAAAGTAGGTTCATCATAAGCCTAGGCGGTCTAAGGGTTTAGCCAACAACCATACTCAAGAACAAAAGAAAATAAATAGGTTCAAACAATAAATTCATGACGAAAACAATAATTCAAACCGAATAATAACAATGTTTGGATGAGTCGATGTTGAACCCGGATGCAAAGCCTCTTTCTCTTTATTCAAAAACCGCTTCTTTGTGAATTTTTTGTCCAAGTCTTCATGACCAGGAGCAATCCACCTCTTCCTTCTTTTTGCGATTGGCTTTCCTCCTATTTATAATTCTCTTAGCCGACTTCACGTTTGCAAGCCCATGTATTATCTTGAATGCACTTGGGCCATTTAAGAAAAGTCTATCGGTGGCTAATTTGTGCCAAGCCCAACAAGATTAACGAGAACTATAAATTTTAATATCTTCACTTTGCAATAGTTCCCTACAATGGAAAATTCAATTATTTAATTAAAAGTCATGTTCCATATTGATTTCCCAAATATCGTTTACTGATGTGCATCTTATATTCCACATATATTGAGAAATTATTATATTAAGGAAAATTAATATGTACAAAACTTGTTTAAAGTGAGCCCGTCTCAAGTCTAGTAAAAAGTACTATAATTTTGTTCATTATCTCTTGAAACCTTTAAAATCCACATATGAACCATATAAGAATAATATTCGTAAAAAAACCTGGCTCAAAAGTAATAAAAGTATAGAAAACATTTATATAATAATATGTATATTTTAGACCACATCAAATATCCCCACATTTAAACCTTTTTCGTCCCTGAAAAAGCTATTTGCAATGGGATCAGAATCGGAGAAATACGATCTTAAAAACATAGTGGTTATCTTAAAAATTAGAACAACGCAAAAACTGTGATCACCGATATTTTTATCCACTTAAACCCATGCCTTTGTCTTTACCTGGACAAGTAAGATCCAACTATTATTATTATTTTTTTTATATAATCTAGTGGAACCCACAGTCAAGACCCGTTTTATTTTAGATTTTACCGAATCAAACCACCCCAACTTGACTTAAAACTCATAGATAGGAAATTAAAACATTGTTGCACATTTATCATGAACAGCTAAGACGATCAAGGATATTGTTTATCCACCTAAATTTAAGCATTAAAGTATACCAAGCAGCTATTAGATACGATTAAAGTTCAATTATTCGACTAACTAGCTAGTGTTCCCCACTACATGACATCCCCCATTATCAAGCAATACCTTGGATCCCTTACCACACGTGATTTTACAAGTTTCCATCTGTTGGTTTACATACGTCGTGTCTCTAGTTGATCATGTTCTTAATGGTATGGGACGCAAGTAAGAGGACCACGTATGACTAACAGCGGGATGATCACAGGATCATCAAGATTTTACTTCAGTGTAATTGATGTAAGTGAGTGTAATGATTGCAGTAAACTACGGGTTTATGCTTAAAAGTTTGATTTTTTTAAATATCCGAAGATACCCAGATGAACAACCGTAAAAAGACCCGTGGTTTCCGAACCCGAGGCATCCCATCAATACAGGATTTAAGGATATAAAACCATACGCCTATGAAGTGTTAACCACTAAAGCTAGAAGTGTAAGTTTTTAAGTTTATATCACAGGCTACACGGTATACTCTAACGTTTAAACCTAACCAAGCATCGTATGATAGCATATTCAGATTTCTTTAAAATTCATAACTTTCTACTATCAAACTAAAAATGAGGCTTGAGTATAGTCGACCTTTCATCTCGTATTTTATACAGACTTAACATGTTTCCCAATAAAAATCATATTTATCGTTAAAAACCAACTATCAAACTGCCATTTCATTCTCAAGGCTGAGCCTACCAACACATCCCAAGTTAAGTGCGTGTTCTTTAATTATATCTTATTATTAGTAGTTTCAAAAACCGATTCCCAATAAGTATCCTCATCTCCCATTTAAATGCAAAAAGAAACAAAATCAAGGAGATTTTTCAAAAATTTTTGTTTTTAAGTAAAAACCACAAAACAAACTAAAGACATGTGTTCCTATCCCCACACTTAAAATTTGCATTGTCCTCAATGCAGGGACGGAAACACGTTTCAAAAATTTAAAAACAAAAAAAAACCTAAAACTACAAAAATAAATAAGAACAAAACAAAGCTAAAAATTAAAACTAAAAATAAAAAAAAACAAAGTAAAAAGGAAAAGACTTAGCTGGTAATATGCGAGTGAAGTATGACGCTAAAGTCTTCTTCCATAAATACCCTCCATCTCCGAACGTGCTCAACAACCAGTAGCTACTTTTTCTCATACACAAACGGAAGCGGCGATGATACAAACAATATCTAAAAATTCATCTTATCGACTTAATGGATATTAATCTTTCAAAGTATGGAACCGGACCAACCAATCAAACTAATAAATATGGTTTAAAAGCAGCAAATAAATAATCAAAAAAGTATACGGCTCCTGCTGCTCCATCCCCACACTTGAATGTTGCATTATACTTCAAGGGGATCTCCACACTTCTTCCTACAAAACTTAAAAACCAAATAAAAAATACAAAAAAACTACACTAGTGACTCAAGGAAAAATAAAAATAAAATAGAAATAAAAATAGGAAAGAATATACAAACTCTACACTTGAGTTTTCACTCAAGAACCACGTGTGACAATTCAGTATGACGGATCGAGAGGAGTTTCCTCCATCTCGATTGCTTCCTCCGGTCCTCCAAGATAGTGCTTTAAACAATGAACGTTCACCTTCCAAGATGTTCCATTATCTGGATTCTCCAACTCCACCACTCAATACAGGAAAACTTCTTTCACCAAGTACGGTCCCGTCCACTTCGATCTCAACTTTCCTGCAAACAACTTCAAATGAGAGTTAAATAATAATACCTTATCGCCTTTCTTGAACTCTTTTCCGCCTTTAAAATGCCGATCGTGTAACGCTTTTATCTTTTCTTTGATGTTCAACGATCTAGAGTATGCTGCATCCCGAAGCTCTTCCAACTCATGAATCTGAAAGTACCTTTTCCTTGCGGCCTCGGTAAGATCGACATTCACCGTCTTCAATGCCCAATAAGCACGATGCTCCAACTCAACCGGAAGATGACAATACTTACCATAAACAAGCATAAACGGTGTAGTACCCAATGGAGTCTTGTACACGGTCCGAAATGCCCACAATGCATCATCTAACTTTTCCGACTAGCCCCAACCGTCTTCTCCAAAATCCTCTTCACCCCTCGATTTGCATTCTCGCCTTGACCATTCGTTTGAGGGTGATAGGTGGTAGAGGTACGATGAGTAACCCCATAACGAGCTAGCGCTTTCTCCATGACAGTATTACAAAAATGGGTGCCCCGATCACTAATAATAGCTCTCGGAGTACCGAAACGAGTAAACAACTTCTTAAGATACTTCACAACCACCCGTGCATCATTCGTAGCCAACGCTTGGGCTTCCACCCACTTCGACACATAATCAATTGCTACCAAAATGTACTTATTACCATTCGATGTGGGAAACGGTCCCATGAAATCGATGCCCCAAACGTCAAAGATTTCAAGAATTTGTATGGAGTTTTGAGGCATCTCATTCTTGGATGAAATATTACCTGTTCTTTGGCACGCATCACAAAGTTTCACAAACTCCTTAGCATCTTTCACAACTGTCGGCCAATAGAACCCACTATCAAACACCTTTTGCGAGGAAGCATGCGCACCATGATGACCTCCAGTCAACCCCTCGTGAACATGCTTAAGAATATCCCAACCTTCTTCCTTCGTCACACATCTCCTCAGTATCCGATCACCACCAATCTTGAACAAAAAGGGGTCATCCCACACAAACCAATTAACATCCCGGAAAAACTTCTTCTTATGTTGCGTAGTCATACCCTCCAAAATAAAACCATTAACCAAATAATTAGCAAAATCAGTGAACCATGGCATACCTTGCTTGTCAGCCACAACAAAATCGATCGACTCGTGAGGGAATGCATCTCCAATCTCCTCCTCACGCAACTCTTCTCGCCTCGGGTCTTTTAAACGGGATAGATGATCGGCCACTATGTTTTCCGCACCCTTCTTATCTCTGATCTCGATGTCAAACTAGGAAAGTAGAAGAATCCACCGTATAAGACGAGGCTTCGCGTCTTTCTTATGAAAGAGAAAACGCAAGGCTGCATGATCGGTAAAAACGGTGGTCTTCGATAGCACGACATACGAGTGGAACTTGTCAAATGCGAAAAAAACAGCTAAAAGCTCCTTCTCAGTGGTGGTGTAGTTCTCTTGGGCATCATTCAACATCTTGCTAGCATAATAGATGGGGTGAAAATGTTTATCTCGCCTTTGCCCCAAAACCGCTCCAACAGCATAGTCACTAGCATCACACATGAGCTCAAACGGCAAACTCCAATCGGGAGAACAACGAATGGGAGCACCTACAAGCTTTTCTTTCAAATACGTGAACGCCTTCAAACACTCATTATCAAACACAAACGACACATCTTTCTCGAGGAGTCGGGTCATCGGGCGGGTAATTTTAGAAAAATCTTTGATTAATCGCCGATAAAACCCCGCATGACCCAAGAAACTCCTAATTACTTTCACATTTGTTGGTGGAGGAAGTCTCCTTATAGTATCAATCTTTGCCCGATCCACCTCAATACCATCTCTCAAGATCTTATGACCCAACACAATCCCTTCCATCACTATAAAATGACACTTTTCCCAATTCAACAACAGCTTTGTCTCAATACACCTCTTCAACATCTTCTCAAGATTGGCCAAAGAGTGATCGAAAGAATTACCGTAAACCGAAAAGTCATCCATAAACACCTCCATGGACATTCAACATCTTCTCAAGATTGGCCATAGAGTGATCAAAAGAATTACCGTAAACTGAAAAATCATCCATAAACACCTCCATGGACATCTCTATCATATCCTGAAAGATGGCCACCATACAACGCTGAAAAGTAGCCGGAGCGTTACATAGTCCAAACGGCATGCGTCGGTACGCAAACGTGCCATACGGACATGTAAAAGTCGTCTTCTCCTGGTCTTCCGGTGCAATGGGAATTTGAAAATAACCTGAAAAATCGTCAAGAAAACAATAAAACTGCTGACCTACCAAACGCTCCAACATCTTATCAATAAATGGCAACGGGAAGTGGTCCTTCCGGGTGGCATCATTCAACTGTCGATAGTCAATACACACTCGCCAACCGGTAACCGTACGCGAATGGATAAGCTCATTCTTCTCGTTCAACACAATGGTCATGCCTCCCTTCTTCGGAACAACTTGGGTCGGGCTCACCCATGGAGAATCGGAAATCGGATAGATCATCCCGGCATCCATCAACTTTAACACCTCCTTCTTCACAACTTCTTGCATATTCGGCTTGAGGCGTCTTTGTGGTTGCACCACCGGTTTGTACTCATCCTCCATTAGAATCCGGTGCGTGCAATAAGCGGGGCTAATGCCTTGAATATCGGAAAGTCGCCATGCAATCGCCCCCTTATGTAGCTTCAACACGTCTAGCAACTTCGTCTTTTGTTCTTCTTTCAACTTGGATGACACAATAATGGGCAAGTTCGAGCCCTCATCAAGATACGCATACTCAAGTGTGACGGGAGTACTTTCAACTCCAACGGAGCAGGTTTCTCCTCAGGACCCGCCTCACTTTCACAACTAATCTCATTCACCTCTATCATCTCGGGCAAACCCGAAATCTCAGCCAACTCATCACAAACCGAATCGTCCTCACACGACTCATCCTCACCCAAATCATCACAATCGACTAGACCATTACTTACCACGAGATCCGCACTACAAATATAGTCAAAACAGCTATCCACACCTGCAATAAAAGAGTTAATAAAATAAACCGAATGGCATGGACCACTGAAATCATCTTGATCACTCGGGTGCTTCATCGACCTCGCGACATCATAAGTAACATTTTCATCACCAACCCGACGCGTGATCTTCCCATTATACACATCGATAAGTGCCTTTGCGGTTCGTAAAAACGGACGACCAAGAATAATGGGAACCTTCTCGTCCGCCTTCCATGTCAAGCACCACAAAATCAACCGGGAACACAAACTTATCCACTTTCACTAACAAATTCTCGATAATACCTCGTGGATATTTCACAGAACGATCGGCCAACGATAAAGACATGCAAGTCGGTGTAAGCTCGCCTAACTCCAAATTCTCGTACAAAGAATACAACATCAAATTAATACTCGCACCCAAATCAGCCAACGCATGGCTCACCGCGTCACTACCAAACAAAACCAGAATTGTAAACACACCCGAATCTGACAACTTCTCGGGTACGCGGTTCAATACTACCGTCGAACAATCTCCCGTGAGTGGAATTGATGACACCTCCCCCAAACTATATTTCCTCTTCAACAGGTCCTTCAGAAACTTTGCGTACTTCGGCATGTGTTGGAGGGCTTCAATGAACGGGAGATTAATCTTCAACTGTGGAAACATATCAAGAAAGTGCCCATACTCCCGCGTATATTTCTGGTGTTTTGTGCGAGCGGGATACGGGATACGAGAGTGGTCAACCAAAGGTGATGGCCAAAATTCAACTGGCTTCTTCTCTACTAGCAGTGCGGCTGGTGCGGTGTTCTGCACTTTTCTAGGTACTTCCATCTCAATCTCTTCATCCATCACCTCCTCATCTTCAACTTCAACCTCATTCCCTCTTACCTCGGGACCCAAAACCCTACCGCTACGAGTAGTGATTGCTTTTATTTGAGCGGCCGGATTCTGCTGAGTAGAACCTGAAAACTGTCCCGAGGGTCTTTCATTCAATTGTCGGGAAATATAACCAATGGTTCGTTTCATGTCGAGCATAGCTGATTGTTGATTTTTGAAAAGCGGATCATGCTCGACAAGGGTCTTTAGAGTGGCTTGATCTCTGGTAACGATTTGCTGCATCATCTAGTCCAACTTCTTACTCAGATCCGGCACATTATTCGAACTATAACCGTCGAAACCATCATTGCTATACTGTCCCTGATTTCGATTATAGGGAGCTCGGAAATCGGGTGGCCCACCGGCCGGAAGCCAACTCGAGTTACTTTGACCTTGATTCTGATTCTGATTCTTGTAGCTGTTCCAGTTCTGATTGTTGTTGTTGTAAGCATTAGGGAACATGTTCTAACCAGCCACAAAATTAGCATCTTGATTATTCATTAACGGACACTCCAGCGTACCATGACCACCACACATCTCACACTTATCCACCTTAGCCTTTAACTTTTTTATTTCTCGAGTGAGATTCTCCAAAGCAACAGCCATACCAGTATCCAGATTAACCTGGTGCACACCTCGAGCAGATGTGGGTGTACTGGTGACGGGATTGGAATTCCCGCCTCGTGGCTTCTTCGCATACTCAGACTGCGCGAAACTTTCAAACAGATCGTTACACTCGGTCACATTCTTCTTGTCCATCAAATTACCCCCAGCAGCTGTGTTAAACCTCGCCTGAGCCTCATAAGTAAGCCCATTGTAAAACTTCTCAACAAGGGCCCAAGGTGTGAGCCCATGTTGGGAACAACGGAAAAGCAGGTTTTGGAAACGCTCCCAAGCTTGGTAATACACCTCGTCCGGCTCCATGTGAAAGGAGTGGATCTGATCACAGAGGCGAGAGGCCTTAGCAGGTGGAAAGTACTTCTTGATGAATGCGTTGCGAAGCGCCTCCCATGTGGTGAATGCCCCAGCAGGTTGCGAGTCGAGCCAAGTGGAGGCACGACCCGAAAGTGTAAATGGGAACAAGTGAAGGAAGATTGCATCCTCAGTAGCACCTTGCTAATTGAACGTTTTGAACACACGAGTCAGACGGTTGATGTGTGCCAGTGCATCTTCATCTTCACGGCCATGAAACTGGTGATGCTGGGTGATGTTGTTCATGACATAGGATGGGATCTGCCACGAGTTAGGGTTATTAATGTCGGGAGCGACAATGGGTGAGTGATCTCCATGGAACCCTTCAAAAGCTTGCTGGTACACGGTGCAGTTATTCTCAGCCATTGGAACGGATCTAGGACTTGGTGGTGGTGAATTGGCGGGTGATGACTTTGGTAAAGTATCTATGGTGACCGGTTGCTTTTCAGACGAACTTGCCTCGGACTTCAACGGAGTAGGTCCAAAACAATCGAACAACGGTCCGTGCGAACAAAGATGTGGCATGTACCTGAAAAACACACAAAACAAAATTGGTAGACTCTAATAGAAGACTCAAAAATTAAAAAACAAACTGAAAATAGAATAAAATAACTAATACTTAAAATTAAACACCTACGACTCAAAGCAATAAATAAAGCAAATAGCACGTATATAGCAAGCAAGTCTAATCAAATATAATAATGCAATCGCCAAGAGTCCCCGGCTACGGCGCCAAAAACTTGATGTGCTAAAAGTAGTTTAATAATTATTAACTAAATTTACTAAAAGTAAACACTAAGTAATACTCTAGACTCTCTAAAACTCGACTAAACTACTAACCGGCAAGTGAACCGATCGACTCTAGTAAAGCTAAGTAAGTCCGAATATCGAACCCACGAGCTCTTTAAATTTACTAAAAACACGACTTATTAATTATATTTGTTTGGGGGGTTTTTATTTAAAATACTAATTTAATACTATAATTAAAAACTAATTAAGAAAACAAGTAATTAAAACGAAAACAAAAGTTTGTTATTTAATAAGATGATGATGAGAAAACTATCTAGGCTAGAATCTCCTAAATTTCAGTTCTGACTTAACTCGGGAAAATATTTAGTTATGGACTGGGATCGTAAAATAGACACTTAAAAGAAAACCCGAGCAGGACCCCTGACCCTTCTCAAGAGACACCTATGGATTTTTAACAAGTTTTAACGCACAATAGTATTGAAAATCAAGTTCCCTTAAGATCACCTAATTATTTATGATCTAGTTCCTGTATACGAAATCCTACCTTACAGCGCGGAAATCAAAGCCAATTTAAAATATTTAATTGATTTAATAGACAATAATAAATAATCAACCCTAGACAGACTCCTTACGAAGAACTAAATATAGCAAGATTAAATAATAAAGATCTATCAACAACCTTACACTTTACAGATTTTAGGTTAGCAGCACACTTAGGTTTACTTGACAATATTATTCCTATGATCTTATCATAACATCAATCATAAAATAATCAAGAACACAAAGTAATTGATCTAATAGCAACCTATCATATGACAAACAATAATCAAGGAAACTATGGAATAAAACTCATCAAACAATCCTAAACATCCATATGCATCAATTTAATATAAGCAAATCTTTTACTAAATTATAAAAACCATAACGTAAATAATCCCAAGTCAAAACAAAACGTCAAAGTAGGTTCATCATAAGCCTAGGTGGTCTAAGAGTTTAGCCAACAACCATACTCAAGAACAAAAGAAAATAAATAGGTTCAAACAACAAATTCATGACGAAAACAATAATTCAAACCGAATAATAACAATGTTTGGATGAGTCGATGTTGAACCCGGACGCAAAGCCTCTTTCTCTTCCTCCAAAACCTGCTTCTTTGTGAATTTTTTGTCCAAATCTCTTCGTGACCAGGAGCAATCCACCTCTGCCTTCTTTTTGTGATTAGCTTTCCCCCTATTTATAATTCTCTTAGCCGACTTCACGTTTGCAAGCCCATGTATTATCTTGAATGCACTTGGGCCATTTAAGAAAAGTCTACCGGTGGCTAATTTGCGCCAAGCCCAACAAGATTAACGAGCCCTAAAAATTTTAATATCCTCACTTTGCAATAGTTCCCTACAATGGAAAATTCAATTATTTAATTAAAAGTCATGTTCCATATTGATTTCCCAAATATCGTTTACTGATGTGCATCTTATATTCCACATATATTGAGAAATTTTTATATTAAGGAAAATTAATATGTATAAAACTTGTTTAAAGTGAGCCCGTCTCAAGTCTAGTAAAAAGTACTATAATTTTGTTCATTATCTTTTGAAACCTTTAAAATCCACATATGAACCATATAAGAATAATATTCATAAAAAACCAGGCTCAAAAGTAATAAAAGTATAGGAAACATTTGTATAATAATATGTATATTTTAGACCACATCACCATGTAACGCTCATGGGCCGACCAGCTCAAATACTTTGTAAGTCGTTATTTTAATTGGGCCAATAAATTGCCATGGAACGCTCATGGGAGGCCCAATTCACAAATTGTGTTGCGTTATTTAGTTAGGCCATTCAAATTGTCATGGAAAGCTCATGGGAGGTCAACTCATTGGATATGCATTATTATTTAATTTGGGTTCTCAAGCTACCATGGAAAGTCCATGGAAAGCCCAACCTAATAACATTTCATTTTTGGATTTTACTTTTAGAATAAACATTGTCTAATTAATTAAATATCTCCAAATTATCCACATTGTTTTAAAACTCGACTCATTCTCAAGTCATGATAAGTCACTAGCACAAATCTAATTAAATTCACTTCTCTATTATCTCACATTGACTCATTTACACAACTTACAGATCATCTTATGAAATATCATCTTTGGTACTCATAGAATATCTTCCCTAGGAATCCATCGTCGTAATCAGCGTTGTTCCTCTGCTTCTGATGATCGTCATCTGGCTGCTAGAATCGCCACGGAGTTTTCTGCTCTGCTATGCCTACTATTGTGACCCAGATACAGAGTATCAACCAAATGGCTCTGCTACGTCGGTTACCCCGAACAATTTCCACTTCAAGAGCTTCACTAGTGCTAAACCACCCCTATATCTTGGAGAAGAGAATGCTACAAAACTTCTCCGCTGGTTCGAGAGAATGAAGAACATATTCATCCATTGTGAATGTCCGGACGAGAAAGGGACTAAGTTTGCCTCGAGCTTCTTTGACGAGTGAGCTCTCATTTGGTGGAATACTTTCAATCCCTTCAAGGAATCGAGGTTACTATGACTATGCCTGGTATGAACTCATGGAAGCTATGAAGAAAGAATTTTGCCTGGAACATGAACTGCAAAGGCTGGAGACTGAGTTTTGGGAACTCAAGCAAATTTGGGGTGACAACTCGACATACTCCAACCATTCTAAGGAGCTTAGCCTGCTAGAACCCCACCTCGTAACACATGTGACTCGTGGTATTTGAAAGTACATCCATGGATTGCCAAATATTTTTCGTGATGTTGTGGTTAATCGTGATCCTCTCTCCATCGAACAAGCTATTGCCCTTGCCGCTACTCTTTCCGATGACCATGTTAGGGATGGAACTCTCTCTCGCAAGGACTCTAAACCTACCTCTGACAAAAAACAAAACCGAATCCTTAACTGATGCTAAGGCCTAACCCAAACCTACTCCGCGCATTGACAACACTTCTCACCACAAACGTAAGTCCAACCACCAAAGCTATGCCGATAACCAAACTAGCCATCAACCTCAACAAAACCAAACTGTCCCGAACAAGAAACCTTATGCCGGTCCAAACCCGTTATGCTCCACTTGCAGCTATCATCATCTAGCTCAAACCCGTGCCGTCTTTGCACCCAATGCAATCGTTACGGCCACCTTGCTAATGTTTTCCATACGCCTCCTGGAGCGCAAGCCGTTCCACAATGGTCTGTGCCGCCTGCTCCTAGACCCACTACTACCCGTGCTTGCTACAATTGTGGAGACCCTAATAATCTCCACAATGTGTGTCCTCAACTCATCCATGCTCACCAAGCTCAAGCTATACCTGCACCCTACTACACTACCAATGCTCATCAAGTCCAAACCTATCAACCATGCATTCTCCAAGCTCCTCTCAATCAAGATCATTTTTACTTAACCCAAACCTATTAAATCCCGTACCCGCAAGCCCAAGTTTACCAAACTTACACAAATCAAACTCCACTCTTGCAACGTGTTCAAGCTCAACCTATTCAAGCTATTCCAACTCAATCTACCTCGACTACTCAAGTTCTTATAGATCCGACTTCTTCAAGTACTCTAAGTCAAGTGAATCAAGTCAACTATAACTAAAGCTTCTGAAGACTTTTGTTGCTTTCGTTAATTCTATCTTTAGTTATTTTCTCTTTTCAAGTTATGCAATGTAACAAATCTATACTTAATTATGTCATGGAATAATTTCAATTTGGATTATTTATCATTTGTGTGTTTTATCGCATGATTAAAGTCTCTTCTATTTATCAAGGTTAATTGCTTATGATATCGTACTCTTATCCTATTTTCTTACTCTCAATTCATTATGATTCATCTTAAAATCTGCTTCAAGAAATCCATTCTATTTCAACTTTCAAGATTTATACTTTCACAAACAAAAGATGTTTTAGAAATTTCACAGTTTTATTAATCAACTCGCATGTTCATTTTTAGAAATGTTTGGTACATTGATGGTCTTCTGGTATTATATTTAAATTTATCAAAACTTTTGCCATCTCTCAAAATTATGTCTTTCAATGTTTTGTAACCCACATGATGGGACTAATTATGCGAACCATCCGACGATCTTAGTAATTATGGGTCGATACGTAATTATCCAAATCTTTGCATGGAAACCATAATACGTATAATTGTGTGTCATAATATATAACCAAAAATATTTTAAGTAACGGTGCAAATGATAAGATGATAAGGACATGGTGGATACGCCGCTGGTACATCATAGATATACGTGCCCTTATCGGATTAACATTTGGAGCGTTGTTCGGCTATTAGAAATTCCATGTTATGGTAAATTTATAAATTTTATTCAAGTAATTTTCCTTCAAGTTTAATTATTTATAAAACGATTATGTTTAGTTTTCCTTAATTTCGGTACGAAATTTCCTAAAGTATGGGAGATTGTAACATCTCATATTTTTTCGTATTTGTTTACCCGATTCGGGAATGTAATTCGGATTTTTCGTATCAATAAAATCATGCATTTATTAGTAACTAATTGTTTTAAGTTAGTTTATAATTTTATAAATTTCAATTATACCAATTAGTCCTTAGAAACTCTTAAAATCGCTTAAATTGGCTTAAAAATGCATTTCTTGAACTTTAGGGACTAAAACTACCAAAATATCAAATTCTGGTAAAAGGAATCCTTAGCGCTGCACGAAGCATTTCTTAGCGCCGCATGAAGGAGCGCAGTTTCAGCAATTTTGATTTTCGATCTTCGTTTAATGCTAAATCTTTTCCTAAACGACCCTAAATCACGAAATTTGAGCAACAAGTTATTGTATCTGCTAGGGAATAATGTCTAGGTTCATTCTCTATATTTTGATCGATATATCAAAGATTTTAAGGCTTGATAGAATCATTATTATGTTATTCGGTTACCTAAACGAGTCGATTTCTTGTCCTACAAGTTGATATACTAACTATAAAAATGAACCATCATTCCAAACCCTAGAGACTACTGAAACATTGCATTCCCAACCATCATCTACCCTATACCGATGAATTCTCTCTCGTTTTTTCTTATTTACACGAAGAGTTGAAGCTGTAGTTTAACTTTGACGTTTGTCTGACCTTTGACCACAATTTCCCGTCAACTCAAGTGTTATCTGGGTAAGTTGTCAACTGATGAATTGTTCATTATAACTCACTTTTCAATAACCCTCAATCTATTTCTAAGATTAATGGGTATTGACGGGTCAATTTGATTCAAACCCTTTTAAGCGCTAAACGGTCAACAACTTTGACTACTCGATTTCTCATACTTCTGGTCGCAACCGAGTTTCGGTCCAAAAGAATTTTATTCTTTTTTTTAGATTTTAAGGCTACTGACGAAAACCCAACTTCCAACTCGCTGTTCGGATTCTGGTCAGTACCAGCTCGCTTAAACGTTAATTTTCTCATAACCGGAGTTTTAGACATCCGTTTGGATCGATTCCAGCGGCTATGTTCTCGGTTTTAATCATAGTTTATTATCTCCAAGTTTCAGGTCTATTTATCTTAGTCAGCATGTTAAAGGGCGGTTCGTTCGTTTAATCGTGTTTTATTCTAGTTTCTCACACACTCGCCTAAGCAATAAGGTAAGATATCATTCCTCTTTTTATTTTATTGTTTTAAATGTTTTGGGGAATAGGCGTACTAGCACTTACTTTTATATTACATATACTCACAAAACTAGCAAACGAATGATTGTGTGTATTCAATCAAATTTATTTGTTACTTGCTTATGTGCTTAACATTCTATCATATTCGGAGTGGTCCATCATAATCACATCATAGTATGATCATACGCCATCCTAGTAGCCATAGCCCGTGTTCGTGAGGCATAGTCAACCGACACACTATTTGCTCAAGGTTTGATTGATTATTACTCACACTATTTGGTTTGCGCAGTTATTATTTATCATTATTATCTACTATATATTTATTATTATTGTAGCATGAAAACTCGTGATCATCTCACTCAAGTTGTGTTGTTGACAAATCTCTTTATTTTCTATGCATATGCAGGTTAACAGTTGTTTCGAATCCAAGGTGAAGAACGCATAGAATGACCTTAGGAAATAAAATAAAGAATATTTGCTCTATTATTTAGTTTGGATTATTATTGTTATATTTGAAACTTGTGCACTTTATTTGAAATTTGAAATAAATAAATTAAATAGATATTGTCTTATTTTATAATTTATGATAGTACCTTGTGAACTGTGAACCACGATACGCACCCTGGCATTCTCGCCTTAGGTTGGGGTGTGAAACTTATTTCAGCCATCTATTTATTCTTGAAGCGTCTATGAGGAGCGGTGATGTTTTAGCAAGTTGATTCGATGATTGAGCAAGCTGCTAAACTTTACCTTGTAGTTTTGCTTTATAGAAGATTCTATGAAAAATTAGCATTATTATCTGTTTGACACATGCGTGATCATCTAAATGGGAGCTATTAGAATAGACCTTCATTGGTTGCGAAGATGCATTATTTTTGGTTGCTCAATAACTTTTTTTTATAGTTTCTTCATTCGTTTTTTAATTGAAGGAAACAGTGTTTATATTGGAGAGAAGCATATGGCTTATTCTGGTTATAATTATGTTTGATGCTTCATTTCTTCCCATGATTATGTTGCATATGTAGCAAGATGCATGTGACCATATTAGCTACCCAGCAAGAGCTTTGATATGTGTACCTCGCTTAGCTTCTATGCTTCTTGGCTCCTTGACTTCTTTGAAAAGTGGGATCTTAGGTATTTGTATCATCAACCCCCTAGGCATAAATAGTTATGACGTGGTTATGGGTGCTTGTGACTTAGTACCTTTTTCTTTACTTTTTGAAAATTCAGATATATGAGCTTCTTTTGTAATATATGCCATGGTGAGCCTTATATACAAGAGCATGAAGCTAGCAAGCTTTGCATACACGAATCTCTTTGGAGGCATCCTTATGCTTGGTTGACCACTAGTGAGCTATATTTAAGCTCCCTATGGCCGCATCTTATTTTGAGGAAAGGCTTGGTTGCCTTATTGTTTCAATTGCTTGATATTTAACTAGTTAAGGCTGAGAAGTTATCCGATTTTATATCTTGATGTTATGCATATTTACAAAACACTATAAATTGGTTATTAGGACTCTTCAAGCTACATCAGTGTTATGGTAATTGAGCCTTTGAGTTCATAAGCCTTGAAAGCTCTGAGGCTTAGAGCCAGAAGCTAAAACCATGAAGCTTGAAGCTTCCATGTATGTATTTACATTTTTACCCTGCTAGTTCTCTTAATATTACCTGTGGGGATAAACGGTTTTACCAGAGTGTAACTTGACTTTTATAATGGCTACCACAGGGAAGTATGTTGAGGTTAAAGGACAGCTGGCCATACAGGTGTCATCTTGGTTCGTCGTTCTCTCCATTAATGTTTCTTCCTCAAGCTTCTTTGATTAACTGAGGCCTTGAAGGTTTTGGTTAAACTGGAGCTTTTGCTAAGGATTCTATGGGAGATGAATCCCATTATATTCTCAATATAGATAGGATCTCCTAGATGTAAACTTCTAGAAAAGAATTTTGTTGATTCATGTTAGAAAGATGGGTAACCTAAGCTTCTCTAGCTAAGTTTTAGATAACATTTTATCTATTGAAGGTGATTTCAAGGTGAGAGAGAGTGTATGGATTAAAGGCTATAGGCTCTGGATACTTTTGTTTATATCGAAGTCTTAGCTGTTACTTTAGTGATTAAGTAGACTGTTTTTTATTTTTATCAACAATTTTAATGTATCTTTGAGCTGCTTTGTTGCTTTCAAGAAAAGCTGTTACATATTTTCATGATTCTATACTTTTATGGGATGTGAACCATGTGTACTTCCTTGCTCTCATGAGTTTCTGGAATAAGATAAAAGGCACAAGCCTTTGATCCTTTGTGACTTTTTGTAAAGGATAAAGTTTCTTTTATGTGAAAATTTTATAAGAAGCCTTTAATTATATTCTTTTCATAGCTCATGCTTATATTTTAGTTCAACTATCAAGGCAAAGTCAAGACAGCGATAGAGGTGTCTTGATTTTAGCTAAGAACCCAAATTCGTATCATGTTGAAAGCACAAGACGATGAACTAGGTTTATATAAATAGCTTCCTTGGATCTTGCTGGTTTTCATTCGTCGGAGTCTCTTACGAAGCTAAACCTTCGTTGAGCATGTGTTTACTTTCTTGAACCTAACGTGCCTTAGGTATATAACATGCCATGAGTGAATCTTTAAAGACTTCATGAAGGCAGCTGGAGGTTTAGTAGCTTCCCTGCCTCTTAGTTGTATGAGTTGCAACAGCTATTTGATGACATGCTAGGTCACATCAACTACTCGGTAGTGTGTTCCTAAGCTCATGAGGTTATAATAACTGCTTGATTGTGTGCTTGGGAGCTTCCGAGGTTAGGATGGGTGTGGATGTGCGAAACTGGCTTCCATCTGAGCTTCTAAAATCACCATGTGCGAGCACATACGAAGCTAATTTCCTTATGAGCTTCCTAGGTTACCTATGAGACTATTTTTCTTCTAAGCTTCTAAGGTTACATATGAAGCTGATCTTATTTTGAGCTTCCAAGGTTATCTATGAAGTTGATTTCCTTTTAAGCTTCCAAGGTTACATGCGAAGCTGATTTTGTTTCGAGCTTCCAAGGTTATCTATGAAGCTGTTTTCCTTCCCAGTGATCAGCTTTCCTTATCAGGCAAAAAAAGGCGGCTTGTCTTGGCAATACCTAGAGGCCGAGGGAGAGATTGATTTATACTTTCTCTAGTAGACAAGCATGATCTTCATTCCTTTAAAGAGTATTATTTAGCAACATCTTTAGCTTGGGATATGCAAAAGAGTTTAGTCTTGTTAGGATGATTTGGCATATGATCCATCCATCGTTAGAAAATGCTAATTTGGTCCGTATAGTAACATATGACTAGGCTACCAAGCTTTTAGTGTATGCTCCTTCCGTTGTTTAGTAGGAAGCTTCATAGATTCTGACACATCATGTGAAGCTTCTGACCTGAGCTTGCTTGATTTAAGCTATATTTATAGCTTCTAGCCTAAGTTGCTATTATAGCTTCTAGCCTGTTTTGTAAGTTTTTTTCATGAGCTGTTTTTGTAGCTTCTTTCATGTCACATGTTTAGCATTGCTTTTGACCTTTAAATGTTCAAAGATAAGTGTAGCTCAGCTTGCATGATGAAAATGTTTCTGGGGTGCTTGATGCATCTTCTTAGTAGCTTGGTCTCATGCTTCATGTCTATTTTGGGTAACCTTCTTGTCTGCTTTTAGCTAATGTAGGTCTAACACTTACCTTTATTGTGTAAGGGTTAGAACATACTATTAGGACAAAGCTCTCTTACCCAAAGTTATTTTTTCTAGGATTAAGTGTTTTGCCAACATGTGTTGACTTTTTTGACCGATACACTCTTTGGTTACTGTAGGAGAATGTTGACGAGCTAGAAGTTGGGAAGCTGGAAACTGGTGCGCATAGTTTCCGAGCTTCTTTGCTTCTCTTGTGAAGGTGTTTTTGCAAGTCACTTATCAAGATTTTTTATGTCATTTAGACATCATTATCAAGACATGTTTTTTAGTTTCTCGGCTTTTTGACTATTTGATTATGCAAGAGTGTAGGTTCCCTGGACGGATCACACGAGATATCGCGTTCTACTCAGGTGCGGAATCCCTGCGTAGATCGTTACGAGTGTAGAAAGCAAATAAAACAAACACGATACGATAAACGAACACGTTATATTGATAACCGAACACGTGATACGATATCACTATTACAGACTCGTTAACCAAAACTGCTAACAACTATCACACGATTCACTGAACGACTCGTTACTAAACAATCCGTAACCTATATATAAATACACGACAACTTCGCCTGATATGTTCAGGCGAAGTTGTCCATAACTTCGCTTGTTCAACAAGTTCGCCTAGGCGAACTTGTTAACAACTTCGCTTTAAACAAAAACATAAATAACATTACAGACTCGATTACAGACTCTAGACTATGAACTACTGACATTTATGCACCAACAGACTCCCCCTTGGCAGTAGCTTCATATCTTGATCTTTAAGCTCTTGTCTTGTAATCCTGTATCTTCACGCATGCACTCCTTCTCTAACACATACCGTGACTACTCGCTGATATTTCCTTGCTTCGTCCTTCCAAGCAGGAATATAGAATATCTTCATTTCATTCAACACTTGCAGATCAGCTTTCGATAAGTTAACAAGATGCATCGGATCATACACCCTCAGCACTTCTTGTTCGTCTTCGTCTTCCATCACGGCTTCAGCAGTCTGGCTATCAACATACCACCATTTAAGATTCTTCAGCACATCTTGAGGCATAATCTTCATTAGAACCTCCTTAATGCATCGGATCGGTTTGTACTTCATCACCATCCATGGCTTGCCATCTGCTCTCATTCCCCTTTCTGTATCTTCCACGAGCTTTCCCTTCTGTGGCTTTAATAAATCAAACTTCTTCTCTTTTATGCTTTCTTTCCACACGATCTTCCCAATAACTCTTGCCATGTTGTCGTCACTTCTATTAATCAGGCCCAACCTAGCCAAATCCTTCACCTCACATTCCGGCAATGTATTGAGAGATCTCAAGGTTCTCTTGAAGTACTGAATACCATCAAAACGCTTCACCACAAACAACTTTATCTGTTCATCATATATCCAACAGATAATTCCCTTCTTCGACTCAGCATAGCCTTTGAAGTTATAACTCTTCTTGAACATGGTTGGAACAGCAGGCTTCTTGGTCTTAATAAACCAATGAGCACAGCCTTCCTTCCACCTAGGCTGCTCCTCCCACTCAGTCTCATTGTTTTCCATCTCAGTACCCATATTGGCTTTCTCCACATTTGGGATCTCGTGTTCAACATTTTCTTCTACTATCTCACCCTCTTCAATCTCATCTTCAATCACAATTTGTGCGCCAATCTTCTCAATCTCCTCAAACGGCAGCACATCATCATCAAACATATCATCATCTTCTAGCATATTATCATTCAATTCCTTCAACGCATCTATCACATCATCATCATCATCAACCATCACCACCTCATCACCACCAACTGCACTTGCAGACTCCCCCTGAGCTGTGGAAGTCCCAAGAGCTTGAGTAGTTCTTGGCAACTTACCACCTGCACCTTTTGGTGCATTGGGATCATCGTCTCTGTCATTTCTCTTCTTCGTCCTTAACTCGTCGCCTCTACAGCCTGTCTCCCCCTGAGATGCCAAGAACTCCTTCATAGCATCTATAATCCGCCCATGTTCAACCAGGAGGGACGACTGTAGTTGATTCTCTTCTACAAGGCGCTGAATAGCCTGGGTCTGGATAAAGTTTATCCTCGATTGCTCTGCCACGACCTGCTCAAGTGCAGCTATTCTCTCCGAGTCTGAAAGGGTTGCATCGAAATCAAACCTCATGTTAGATGTGTCTTGAGTATACTGAGGAGGGATCTCGAATGTAACCGGGACTTCAGAAGCAGTTGTGGACGTAACCGCAGGTGGTATCGTGACCGACAACCCTGCAGTTGCGACGACCGTCGACTCTACAAACCGTGCCACCACCTCTGAAGGAGTAAGCGTTGGAGGTGGTAACGACACAATCTCCAGAGTCGTCGTCTGTAGTGTGATGGATGGGATGCCGACAGCTGAAGTAGCTACCACAGGAACATCTGCAGCGCTTGTAACCTGTACAGAAGTAGGAACAATTGACATACCTGACAGTGCGGATGGAGCAAAACGTATAACACGTGAAGTCACTCCAGCTCCCATACGAGCACCTGTCCTTTCACGTCTCGAACGTCTGATCAACTTGTGTATGTCCTCCTCTTCTTCCTCTGACTCACTATCATCCACCGTCCTCTTTCTCTTCCCCAACGTCTTCTCTCTAGTCACCAACATCCTCCTCGCCTCATCCATAACGTCGTCAAGATCTGAGTCAGCCACCGTCGTAGCTGCTCTAGTCACAATCACTTCCCTCACCTGTGCAGCAGAGACCTGCACTTCTTCATGTGGATCAAAACGATCCATGTCAAAGAAACCTTGGCCGCCAAATGCAGCATCAAGGTCAACATCCTCCTCAGCCGATACAACAGGCACAGTAGGTACATCTCGAGTTGCTCCTGCCTGTTGTGGTTGAGGGTCTCTGAACTCATCCCCCCGAGCTGGCACATACCCTGGGTTTATTAAGAACCCAAAGAGTGGAGTATGCCTTGGACGAAGTTCAGGCTTGCTCCTCGCACTGGATGTGCGACATTGAGCAAAGATACGTTTGCTCACACTCTCCACGTATCTTATCGGGCGTCGTTGAGGCAAATTCGGAGCCACATGGTTCAAGATCATCTGGATGAATCTTGGATACATTATGAACCGCTCCCGAGCTATCGCCCTCCTCTGTCTGTCGATCTCATAAAAGACCATCTGACTGAAGCTATAACGTTTGTTATAAGTCAGAGCAGTCATTGCTGACTGCATGGTCGCACCCATACCATCAGTGCCCGCCTTCCTCCCAGATATGCATACTATCATAACGTGCATGAGGAAGCGCCACTGATCAAGCAGAAACCCCTTCCGTCTCTAGGTATCGCCCAATGGACCAGAATAGCCCATTTTTAGAAATGCCCCATCGCGAAACGGAGCAACAAACTCCGTAGGGTCATCCCTAGTCTCCTCACCGAATCGTAATGCCACCCGTATCTGTTCAGATGAGAACTGAACTTCTTGATTATTGACTGTTGCTCTCATAACCGGGGGCTCAACACGACAATCGTACTCCACCGTCTGCCAGAAGTCCTCGATATTGGGTAAGGATATCGGCAGTGTCGTCGTGATTGCGTGGAATATCCTCGAGCGTAGGAGGAATGTGATTATCTCGCGATAATCCTCCACACCACTCGCTTCCGGGTCTAAGGTGATGAACATGTTGTGACCCGGGAAGAATTGCCTCTGATTATCTCCTCCGTCATCTCCTCCAGCACCTCCAGCACCGGCAACAGCAGCCATCTCTGCAACAAACGAACCAAGTTAGATAAACATTAAGACATAACACAAGTTCGCTTGTTACCATGAGCGAAGTTGTGATAAAAACTGTATAGGCGAAGTTAAAGTTGAGGCGAAGTTGGGAACAACTTCGCTTCATCTTTAAGTTCGTCTAATAATTGTTAAGTTAAAAGGATCCAGGCGAAGTTAATGATAACATCGCCGCACCACAACATCGCCTCAGGCGAATTTAAGCTTCAGGCGAAGTTGAGCATCAGGCGAAGTTACGGATAACTTCGCCTAAACCTTAAGTTCGCCTGAATATGAATCGGCGACAGTGAGTTTGATTCAAACTCGAAAATCCGATGTTTCGATTAATTTTGACGATTGAGGAGGCCAAAACACATGATATTAATGATAACTAAACGACCAGGTTGTACATGACCACGTGAAAACAAGTTTTGAAATCGGGTTTAAGGATCGGTCGTCCGAGGTTATTACCCGGTTGTCGAAACAACCTTAGATTAACATCAATGAACGGATAATACGATGTAATAACCCAACCAACCTTTAAATCGGTTTGAGATCGAAGAAAGAAAACAAGTATGATCGAAGGTTAAGATCGCTAAGTTCGCTGGATAATCGGAGATAAGTTCGCTGATCAGAAAATAATGAACTGTTTGACTCTTGAAAATTCTTATATAGGGGCGAAGTTATACAGGCGAAGTTAAGGTTAACTTCGCCTAGGCGAAGTTATTCACAAGTTCGCCTGTTTAACAACATCGCCTATATTTACAAAATCAACCCTTATAATTTGAACATTTTGCAATTAACATTTAAAACTTCCCTTTAAGAATTAACTAACATGATCAAGTCCAAGTAACCTTTTATAAAAGCATACAACTACATAAAAAGAAAACTTTTAACAATTAAAGCATAAGGGATCAAATTTCAGTCTCGATAGGGACTGCTACGTTTTAGAAAAGATCCGAACAGGAATCATACTAATTACGTGACTGTCTCATAGATCCGTGTTTAGCTGTATTATGGCATAAGGAACCAGGGTGTAAGCAGGTAATATACTTAAGATGGTTTTCATCGTTTCTGTGATACGAGTTAGATTCAATTAAGCCTCAAAATTTAAGTGGGCAACAACTCAGAGATTATGATGCCTCCTATCTATTCTCAAAGCGTATTTGGCTTTCCCCAAGTCACCCCGAATTGACTTCGACCCTTAGTGTCTGATTAAGTTTGTAATTACTCTTCATCTTCTTCCCGTTCTCTTTCTTACTCCAGGATTAAGAAGTCTTGATATGTTGAACTCTAAAATGTTTCAATAACTCATAAGTTTTTTTTTTTTTTTTTTTTTTATGATAAAGATTTACATAGACTTCAGAGTAGTAATCAACTGCAAGTCCCGAATCTGGATCACTTCAGTTTCTTGAAACGCTATCTTCACGGGAATCAGAACACTTACGGGCTCGTGTATGACTGGGTAATCGCTTTTCTGCCTATCATTCGGAAAGATATATATGAAGACATGCTAAACTCTTAAGGAGTTTCCACGTAAAATCAAGTAGATTTAGTTTGTATCACGTCTACTTTTACACACCATAAAAAGTTACCATGACATACAATGACTGTCCTAAAGCCTTTTAAGCCTAATAACTTCACTAGTTAAGCACACAGAATCAGTATATCTATCATTTTCCAAGGTTGGATCAATTTTCTGTTAAACATAGCTAACGAACTTCTTACGAAGTAGTAGACTTGAAAAATAATTTCATTTCCCATAAAAAAATTTAACATTAATCGCCCCGACCAAAACAAAGTCTTCAGATAGACGGCTATCCCGAAGATCCAATGGATCAGCTGGACCGACCACATACTAGTATGTGTCCTTCTAACTAAGTATGATCGACTAATTTTAAGCGAAAAAATGAAAACTCATCATAAACCGCCCCGGTCACTTTCAGTCATCTGGTTAATGGCTATCCTCAAAATCTACAAGTAGAAAATGAGGACCAAAACAAATCCGAAGACAAGTCCTTCAAACTGAGGTAACCGACATATTTTAAGCGATAGTGACTTTTTTTTTTTTTAAATATAACAAGAAAAGCATGGTTACTCGGGATTGATCATCCCATTCAACTCAATAAGGTTTTGAAATCTCGTTTTGTCAAACGCTTTAGTATATAAATCAGCGAAATTATCAAGCGTATCCACCATTTCAAGCACAATCAGTTTCTTCTCAGCACAATCCCGTATAAAATGATGACGTATGTCAATATGTTTAGTTTTACTATGTTTCACGGGATTGTTAGTTACTGAGATAGCAGCTGTGTTATCAATGCAAAGAGGTGTAAGTAAGAAATTCAGACCATAGTCGCGCAACTGTTGTTGAATCCAAAGAACCTGGGAGCAGCAGTTGGATGCTGCCATGTATTCTGCTTCACAGGTTGAAATTGCGACTGAAGTCTGCTTCTTGCATTGCCATGACACCAATCTGCCACCAAGAAACTGACATCCTCCAGTTGTTGACTTCCGACTCTGATTGCACCCTCCATAATCAGAATCTGTGTAAGCGACTAGCTCCAAGTCTCCTCCTCTCAGGTACCACAACCCCAGCTTCGGTTTGCCCTTGAGATACCGCAAGATCCTCTTCACACCCTTCATGAGAGATTCCTTTGGGTTTGCCTGAAAACGAGCACAAAGACAAACCGCAAACATTATATCAGGCCTAGAAGCAGTTAAGTACATTAAAGAACCTATAATAGCCCGATACTGAGTTGGGTCCACATCTGCATCACCGTCTGACTCAGCACCCAATTTGTGATTGACGCAGATAGGAGTGTCGAATGGAGTGCTGTCCTCCATCTTGAAGCGTTTGAGCACATCATGGACATACTTGGTCTGATGAATGAACATCCCATCCTTCTTCTGATCAACCTGCAATCCTAAAAAGAAAGTTAGTTCACCCATAGCACTCATTTCAAACCTTTTCTTCATGACGTCCTCAAACTCCTGACACATGGAGACTTTAGATGTAGCAAAGATAATGTCATCCACGTAGACTTGCACCAGCAGGAAGTCGCTTCCTTCTCTCTTAACGAACAACGTGCTATCTATTTTCCCTCTTTCAAAACCATTTTCAAGCAAGTAATCTGATAAAGTTGAATACCAGGCACGAGGTGCCTGATGTAGTCCATACAATGCCTTGCTTAACTTGTACACGTGATCAGGAAAGTCTGGGTCAGGAAAACCCGGAGGTTGCTCAACATACACTAGCTCATCAACTTTCCCATTCAGAAACGCACTCTTCACATCCAACTGAAATACCTTCATCTTCTTATAAGCAGCGAACGCCAAAAACAATCTAATGGCTTCCAACCTTGCGACAGGAGCGAACACTTCATTATAATCAATACCCTCTTGTTGATTAAATCCTTTCACAACTAGCCTCGCCTTGTTTCTTATGATAATCCCTTTCTCATCTCTCTTGCACTTAAACGCCCATTTTGTGCCTATCGCATGCACATTCTTCGGTTTTTCAACCAAATCCCATACTTCCATTTTCTTGAACTGAGCCAACTCTTCTTGCATGGCTTCGACCCACGATCTGTCCTTTAAAGCCATTTGATAATTCTTCGGCTCAATCTGGCTGATAAAGCAGGTGTACAAGCATTCGTTGATTATCCCTGTCTCATTGATGCTTGTGTAAACACAGGTGTGCTCATTCAAGCTACGTCTTGTTTGTACACCGGAGGACACATCACCAATCACATTCTCCAAAGGGTGATCTTTATGAATTCTCGTGGTCGGAACAGAACCGACATGCAAATTGTCTTCCAAGTTAGAAGAGAGCTCGTCAATGGTTGTTTCATGCTGAGAGTGAAATGGATTGAAAAATTCTTCTTCAGTCGAGGCAGCAGGGGTATTGACAGCATTTGATGAGGAAGGTTGACATTTATCGATCAGCTGTCTTTGCAATAGATCCTCTTCCTCATCAAGGATCATCTTCGTAGCAATTCTCTCTTCTTCTTCAGAAATATCCAAATACGGTATGTTAAAAGACTTAAAAAGTTTAACATAGTCGAAAAACTCCGCAGGTCCGTTGCTTGGTTTTGGCGGCTGGTAACTTGTGATATCGGTGTTACACACCACCTCAACCTTGCTGGTCGATGTATTGAAGACACGTCTGTTGGGAGTCCCAACAACATAACCGACTAAGATTCCTTCATCGGCTACTTCACCAAATTTAGAATTTGTCTTCAAAATCGAACAAGGGGACCCGAATGGTTCAAGACCACTCAAGTTGGGCTTTCTCCCATGCATAAGCTCATAACACGTTTTACCAAGTCTTTTAACAGTTAAGACCCTATTCAGAACATAACAAGCTGTAGCAACAGCTTCAGCCCAAAACACCACAGGAAGCTTCGAATCAGCCAGCATAGTTCTGGCTCCTTCAATTAATGTTCTGTTTTTCCTTTCAGCCACTCCATTCTGTTGCGGTGTATACGGAGCGCTGTATTGGTGTTCAATCCCTCTCTGAAGGCAGAAGATCTCCATCTCAAAATTCTTGAACTCCGTTCCATTGTCACTCCTGATGAACTTAACCCTTTTATCCATTACGTTCTCAACTTTGGTAATCAAATTCTTCACCATCTGAGCCGTTTCGTCTTTTGATTTCAGGAAATACACCCACGAATATCGTGAGTAGTCATCAGTGATCACCAAGCAATAAGAAGTTCCTCCAAGACTTTTTGCATTCACAGGACCGAAGAGATCCATGTGAAGCAACTCCAGAGTACTGGCAATTGAATTGACTTTCTTGGTGAGATAGGATTTCTTGTGCTGCTTTCCCTTCTTGCACGCTATACATTTATCTTCAAAATTGAAATTTTTCAAGGGAACGCCCAGCACAAGCCCATTCCTGACAATGTGGTTCATCTTCCGAAGATGAATGTGCCCCATTCTCCTATGCCACAATTCGGACTCTGTTTCACTCGCTTTTGTCATAAGGCATGATTCTGCCGTGGCCATTTCAGTTGATCTCATATCCATAGTGTACGTATTTCTTTCACGTGGAGCCTTCATCAAAATCCACTCCTCATGTATATGAAAACCTGGTTTCAACACAATCGCCTCGTTCTTTGTAAAATGAACGGTGTACTCCTTATCACAAATCTGCGACACACTTAGCAAATTGTATTTCAATTCTTCTACAAAGTTAACATTCTCCAATGTCATCTTTCCGTTCGACACCGTTCCCCTTCCAGTAATATTGCCTCCACTTTCTCCGGCAAAGCTTACTCTCCCTCCTTGAACAGGTTTCAAATCGTGTAACAAGTATTTGTTACCCGTCATGTGCCGGGAACAGCCGCTATCTACAACCCAAAGATTGTTGGCAGCCCTGTTCAACTGTTCCTGCACAATAAAGCAAAAGATTAGAATTTAGGGACCCAAGACCAATTGCTCTTGGATCTATACATCCCAAACTTTGGCTTTCCAAAGTTAGTATCTCGGTAACTCCTGTAAGTCCCATTAGGATATCTCATTGAAGATTGATTGTAAGGCCTTCCAAACCTTTGAGAATTGAAAGAATTATAGCTTGTGGTTTGGTTATTAGAAGTGTAAAACTGAGATTTGTTTCTATGAAAACCTGAATTATTCACATTTTTGAATTTTAAGAGGTTTTCATTTTTAGGAGCATGATAATTACTATTAGATCTATTCTCAGCTTTAGTAGGCCTTACACCTCTGAATCGCTGCTTCAGAGGGCAATTTGCAACAAGATGTCCTAATTGATTACATCTAAAACAACACCTATGTTCAACTTTTTTATCAACTGGTGTTTTAGATGTCGAGGCTTTATTACCGCCCGTTCGTCTCACATATGGTGGGACGTACGGGTTTAGTGGAGTACTCTTTTTATTTGATTTATCTTTTTCTCCACTCTTGGGTAACACAACCTCCTCTTTTGCCTTACCAGACTCGGATGACTTATCCGAATCTGACGAGACTGGACTTTGATCAGAAATTTCAACACTTGAAACAGGCGAACTTGTTTCGCCTCTACTAACATTTGGTTCTTTAACAGTTACCTTAATTGGCACTGTCTGAGCAACCTCAAAATCAACAGATTTCTGAACACTAGGGTTAAAAGTGTAATTGTGATTGTACGGTGGTGGAACCTCATGATAACCGATTCCTCCTCTCTTAGTAGAGGAACCTTGATCACTAACAAGGTGATCAAGAATAGCAGAAGAATTTCTGAACTGCTCCAGTTTTCGATTCAGTTCCACCACTTTCACCTGGTGGTCAGCAATCTGTTTTTCTCTCTCAGCAATTAGTTTGGTCTTTTCTTCCAAAACTTCATAACTTAAATCAATCACTTCAATTTTTTCAGCAAGTTTTGTTTTTAAACTTTTAACATCTTTTTCACAAGCTTTTATTTTAATTTTATAATTATTTTCTCTTGATTTAATAAAGTGATGATCTTCTTTTAAGGTTTTAAATTCAGCATCCAACCTAACATACTGATCAGTTATGGTTGCTAGTTGCTCAGACAAGTTCTCACATTTTGAACATATAGGTTTAGAACATACCTCGGAGAGCTGGTCATTGTCATCTGCCATAAGAGCTTTTTCTTCTTTGGTAGCCCTCTCACTTTCTTCAGTTTCAACCTTTGCCAAATTTGCCTGCTCAAAAGTTTCTTTAGAAAGCAGGTTCCAGTTGTATTCACCATCTCCTCTGGAAATCATGGCACTATAATCTTTTCTACCCTCACTTTGATGTGGAGATCTACCCTGACTTCGTTCTACACGCTCATTCCTACACTCCTTTGCAAAGTGACCGTTTTGTTGACAATTGTAGCATCTCACCTTTGACTTGTCAAACCCCGGCTTTCCACCGACAAACTTCCTTCCAGTCTTATTCATAAACCTTTTCACCCTCCTCACAATCATGGCCATCTGCCATTGTAGATCCATTTCTTCCATATCGTCAGCATCAATCTGATCGTAATCTTCATCCAACATAGCTGGATCAACAATCTTCCCTTGAATATAGTTCTCATAGGAAGCGATAAAAGAAGCATAGAGACCAAACTGCTCTTCAGCAGACTTGACACTCATAGGCATCTTAGAGTAGTTGTTGCTGGGAACACTTGAAGAGCAACTACTCTTGCTTACCTGGGGTTGAGAACCACTCGATCCAGCTGCTACATAGCAAACATCCCCATTTGTGTTAACTGACACATGCCCCTCATGAGATGAGTTGGGGCCCGACTCTCCCTTTGTGTAGTAGGCAGCCGATTCAGTCTTCGATCCTGAGCTAGTGTTGACTTTAGCTCCATACATACCTGGATCTTGAACCTGATCCATAGAGGTCTCTTTTCTGGCCATGTTAAGCTCAAAGGTTCTGAGCTTGTTGACTGCCGTTTCTAGATCATATGTGGGAAAGTCTTTGTCTTCCCTCATCAGCACAGTGTACATCTCCCATTTTGGTGGGAGAGCATCTAGAAGCTTCTCAACTATTTCTTCTTCTCGGTAGGAAATGGAATAGTTGCTCAATTCAGTCATCAGATGGTAGTATCGAGTGATAATATCATCTAAAGATTCATTCTTCAAATACTTGAAGACTGAAAACTGGGTTTTGAGCAATTTTATTTTTGAAGCCCGGATTCCTACATTCCCTTCAAATCTGCTCTCAAGAGCTTCCCAAAGTTCTCTTGCTGATGTGTACTTTCTAAACGTATGAAGGATCTCTTGTGGAAGAGCCATAGTAATAGCAGCATGAGCCTTGCTCTCAGCCTCATACATCTTTTTCTCTTCTTCTTCCATTTTACTATACTTCTTGATTTGGTCACGACCTTCATACTCCATAATTGGTGGAATATAACCATCCTGGATGCATACCCACATCTTCGCATCCAGGTATTTGACGTACTGTATGAACCGATCCTTCCATGCAACGAAATTGGTTCCCTTCAGCAATCTTGGGGCCTTGGTAGCCGACCCTGCTTCAACTTCCATCTTCACTAACTCAGAGATGTTGATCGACGACATCTTTTTTTTTTTTTTTTTTTAAAGTACTGTAGGCGAAGTTACGGATAACTTCGCTTGAAGTAGACGAAGTTGTAGAGAACTTCGCTGAAGAACTTCGCTGATAACACTGCTGATTAACTTCGCTGATTCTTAACTTCGCTTGAGGTAAGCGAACTTAAGAGGTAGGCGAAGTTGTAGAGAACTTCGCTTGAGTTAAGCGAACTTGAGAAGGTAGGCGAAGTTGTGGATAACTTCGCTTAACCTTATATCTTCGCCGAAACCCTACGCACAGTGACGGCAACTTCGCCTGATGAACACGAAGTTTCTGCAGATCTGTAAATCGGATTTTAACGAGGTTTTTGACGGTGTAAAGGCTTGAACACGATGGTAGGAGGTAAGAATGATCAAAAACACAGAAAACACGTCCCGCGAATAGTCGAAACGGGACGATTTCTACACCCGCGTGAATATCCCGAACCACACAATCGAGCAAAAGCTCTTATACCAATTGTGAAATTGAAGTGATTGATTTAAGACGCCCTGGACGGATTGGTATCAGAACTACATGTGATTAGCCAAAACTGCTAACAATCACACGTGTGATTTAATCACATGTAGTGTGATGGATCAAAAGCTCTGATTGATTTACACATGGGATTTAATCACATGTAGTTCGGGATTGATATCAGAGCACACGTGTGATTGATTTAAGCTTTTACACAATCGAGCACATGTAGTTCCCCCCGGGGCGTCGCTGATCAATACGAGATCCGCACGAGGTCTAGGAGTGCGGAATCCTCCTAGACTCGTTTATTGGTGTAAAGATGAAGAACACAAACACGTACACGAACAAATACACGAACAAATACAAGAACGGGATAATCAAATCTGCAGATTCTTATATAATAATCAAAACACTTACATACCAAACATGAAAACAAATGACACGGCCGACCCGAGGTGAGCTCTACCTCGGGCCGTCCCACACGGCTCACTCTCTCGGTTTCTCTCTAGATAATTAAACTTATCACACAATACTCTAATTTCTGGATTACTAAAACTAAACAAGACACACGTATATATATATAAAACATTCTCGGGCCTGGGCTTCAGTAGGCGAAGTTGTTATAACTTCGCCTATGGCGAAGTTATTCTAACTTCGCCTATGCCTACGGCGAAGTTGTTCTAACTTCACCTATGGCGTCTCCGCTGGTCTGAATTGCATAGCGACGGTCACAAAATGCACCAACAGTCTCCCCTTTGACCGTTGCTCTCAATTCTAACAAACACGAAAGATCATCTGTTACAAAACATGCACCAACAGACTCCCTCTTAACTGATGATCTTCTGTTTGCTCTTCAACCAGCCGTGTCTGAAACTGTCCTGTAGCTTCACAAATCTACCAATCACCCAGCGTCTTCCATATCAGATCTCCCCTTCAGTGTAAGCTTCTCCGACTATAATGATTGAGGTCTTTGAAATGCATACATCCCCGTGCCAAATTGATCATCTCAACCAATCACGTGAGTCTATCTGACTTCACCAACACGTGAAGTTGGGCTTCCTCCACAACTTCACCAACTCGTCGGCATACGATAAGGTTTAATCTTCAACTACTCAACATCAAGTGATCAATTTCATCACAAAACCACCTTGACAGAATCTAACACATGACCATTAATTAATCCGAAGCATCTTCAATCACCAGGGATAACGATCAAGAACATAAACACTTTAGTTCCCGATTAAATCCAACTTGTTCCAGAATTTTCACTCTAATAAATAAGCATCACGTTTCAGGATCCAATTCTCGAACGCCTTGAAAATAACATAAATAATATGCTCTGACCGCAATCCAGTAATGACAAAAACCTTCAGTTCAATTTGACTTTCTTCAGTTGGTCAACCTCGAACAACAACAATTTCATTGCCCACAAACACCGAAATATGTGTCAATATCCAGTTTCAATTAATATCCCATTCACAAACTCAACTCCATATCCAGAGTTGACACGTATTTGTTCACACGTAAGACCAAGAGATAACAAGTTTCACTCGTTGACGGAACAACGTCTTCGGTCTCACAATAATCGTGTACACCTGGCCATACAGACGAAAACACCAAAATACTTTTTTTTTTTTTTTTAAACTCGTTAACTTCGCCTAAAGTTAACATCGCTCCTCCTTAACTTCGCCTGTCCATAACTTCGCCTGGCTGATAAGCGAACTTGTGAGGTAGGCGAAGTTGTGGATAACTTCGCTTAACCTTATATCTTCGCCTAAACCCTACGAACAGTGACGGTAACTTCGCCTGATGAACAATAACTTCGCCTACGGCGCTGTTCGGCCAGAAACGCACAGAAACGTGCCAGAAACACCAAAACGCAGATCTCAAACCATAGCATAAGAGCCTAAGGCTCTGATACCAATTGTAGGTTCCCTGGACGGATCACACGAGATATCGCGTTCTACTCAGGTGCGGAATCCCTGCGTAGATCGTTACGAGTGTAGAAAGCAAATCAAACAAACACGATACGATAAACGAACACGTTATATTGATAACCGAACACGTGATACGATATCACTATTACAGACTCGTTAACCAAAACTGCTAACAACTATCACACGATTCACTGAACGAATCGTTACTAAACAATCCGTAACCTATATATAAATACACGACAACTTCGCCTGATATGTTCAGGCGAAGTTGTCCATAACTTCGCTTGTTCAACAAGTTCGCCTAGGCGAACTTGTTAACAACTTCGCTTTAAACAAAAACATAAATAACATTACAGACTCGATTACAGACTCTAGACTATGAACTACTGACATTTATGCACCAACAAAGAGGTTGGTATGTTTCCTGCTTATGAGTTTCAAGCTTCTGAGTTGCAAGCTTACTTGTATATCTGTTAAAGCTACAGCTGTCAGATACAGCTAAGGTGAACAGTAACCTATACAGCTAAGTAACATATGTACTTTTTTTGACTTGACATGTTATTTTTGTGAAAACACATATGTAGGTCGGATCTAGTCATATCATAGATCTTTTTCAAATCCCTTTTCTTTACTTAGATGGCCAAAAAATAATAGTTTTCTTTTCTTGAAAAATAGATTTTTGTTGTCATATAATTTTTTGAATGAAGTTTGGACAAAACTTGTTTCCCACATAAAATTAAATGACAAAAACTAATATCAAATAACAACTTTTTTATTCTAGTAAAGTTGAGTAATATCATGTTTTTACCCAAACATAAGGTAAATGTTTATAAAAAATGATGATAATATACATTGGTACTTGCTACCAAGAAAAGCTTTTATGTATCAAACCGAAAATATATAAGTCCAAACAAACTGTGGTTATTCATGTATAATGAACAAAAACCTTTTGGAACCATTTGATATTGAAAATAATGTTATATTGTAAGAAGCTAGGAACCTTATGTAAAAGAGACCTTAAGAAAGATATCCTCTCCAACCATAAAGAGAAGAACTTAGGAACATTTGGAGCTGAAATACAAAAGAGTTTTATGTTATAAGTAGCTCTTGCCTCACGGTGGGCGCCACTTGTTGCTACAATGGGCATAGCTAACAATAAAGGTATGGTCGGGTGATGGTATGACACTTCCAAGGTCACCTTCCAGCTTCCTGCTCGTACCTACAACATAAAAGAACTCGTTAGAAGGGGACTAGAGACCGGGGTCTCTGGACCACCCTCCGACGCTCAACATTAGTAATTTATCCAATGAAAGTATATATGGAGTAAATATAGATACGTATACTAGATATAGAGATGCAAAAAGAGGTAGTGGTTGAGACCCAACGGTTAGAGAGCAGCTGAGGCGGTTTCAGCTGCTTAACCGGTGATTGGTCGTCGAGGTTGGAGTGGGCTGATAGTGTTATGCCTCAGCAGCTCGTGGACTTAGCAGCTCAAAGGAATAACAGCTCAGTGATGATAATTACTCTTTAGAGGGGGAGATCTGTTAGTGAGTATTACTTTGGAGATGATATTCTGGAGAGTATTCTTTTAGAGAGAGTATAGTGAGAGAGTGGAGAGAAATAGAGTGAATGAGAATGAATATACTTTTGGCTAAAATGTTCCTTTTATATGCAGTCGTAAGCTTCTCTGGGGGACGCTTAAGCTTCCTAAAGGGAAGGGGTCAGCTCTTCTTTCAGCTTGAGCAGACTGGGTGCACACCATTTCTGTGCAACCTTTGCCCAGCCTTTGTTTGTCCTGTTGTTGCTTTTACTTTATGGCAGGTACCAACTTTTTGACAGTCATGACAAGAGCTTCCTGGTCAACTTAGAAATCTTGTGGGAGAAGCTTCAAGCTTCCCTGCCGCCTTCTTTATTTTGTAAGCTTCACTTTATGGGTAGGTAGGAATACTCACATCGTCACCAACCAGGAACTAAAAAACTTTTGTGAGTCTTCAAATTTTAGCCAAAAATATAATGGAATAAGATAGTATTTTTCTAACTTGAAATCTCACAATATATGTTGTATCTCTACCAAAGTACTCAATAATCGTTGCATGCATTGGCCAGTAGGAGGAGAGCCCAAGCCCTCAAATTGCGTTTTACTTTAAAGAAATACTTGCATATGTTTATAAAAAATTTATAAAGATTTTTTAAAACTTTATACTATTAAGTATTGAAAACAATCAAATACTTCAATAACCAAAATAAAGTTGTGAATATTACACAAAATAACCATTTGACATGTGCTTAGTTTTACTTGCACTAAATCATTTACTATCTATTTACCTATACTAATAAAAGAAAATAGTGATAAAGTTGTGAATATTACATAAAATAACCATTTGACATGTACTTAGTTTCACTTGCACTAAATCATTTACTATCTATTTACAAAAGAAAATAGTGAGGATGACGTGACAACTTCATATTCTTTTTTGGCTAAATTTTCCTGCTTAAATTCCTAATATCTATTTATATACATTCTAAAAACTTTCCATATTATAAATAAAAATTATATATTTTAAAATTGGACAATTCCTTATAAAACAAATAACTTGGACAATTCCTTATGAGACAAATAACGTTTAACGCAATTTACATGTGAAAATATAAACCTAAAACTGGAATTGAAATATTTAACCAATTTCAATTTTAATTTATAATATATAATAATGTCATGCATAATAATATAAAAAAAATGTACCAATAATAATAATATACGATTTCTTATATTACGTGTACATTTAAAAATTAAATCATTTTCCTTAATATCTTAACTTTTTTAAATATCTATATTTTGTAACATAACAACAAAAACATGTATACAAATATATTATCTAATTTTAAAAAAAACTTTTTATATGTAAAAAACATATTTAGATAAAAAAAAAGAATTTTAGGGATTTGTGACATTAATATATAGCTGATGAACCCAATATTTATTCAATATAACAAAATTTGAATTGTTTATAAAAATTCTATTTAGTTTTTTTATTTGTTTCAAATAATTTATTGTATTAATTTGTACATTGACAAATTCCATGTAATACATGGGTTCTAAAGCTAGTTAAATTATAATATATAATACATATCTAGCATGAGTGTTTCCTTTCATATGGTTATTACACCCAATAGCCAGTATGTTTAATATTTATAGCATACGTTTAAACGTGTAAAATTTCTTACAGTGTGATCCTTTATGATCATATATTAATGGCAAGCATTGGGATCATATATTAATGACAAGCATTGTCATATGTTGTGTCTTGCACATATAGATCCAATATAATGAACCTTATGGTTAATTAAAGGGAAAGACCATAAACGAAGCCAAAGAATCTTATAAGAGGGACTGAAATAAAGAATATCTTAATAAATTGTATGTGAAAATTACACTTGTATATGTAGAAATTACACTTATCTAAGCAGTTAATTGACAAGACCCGAGCCTCGGTACGGAAACGTGAATAATGGTCGTTATTAACGGTGGAGCTCGGATATGAACTAGGATCGAATCGTATTCACTCTTGAAAGGTGTTTGGACGGATGAGTAATATTGAGAGAGAGCCTGAATCGATTACAATGAAAAATAAACCGGATAAACACATATATGTAATCGAAACATACAAATAAAGAAAGATGTGGTGGTATAATTTCATTAATCAAAAGATTGTCATATAGGAGCACTCATACATACACACATACATACAATAAAGATCAGCCACCTTCGGGAGAGCTCATCTCGGAGGCGGCGGCTCTCTCATAGGGATAAAACCCTAGATCTCACAATATACACAATACACTCATGCTAGACAAATTAACAAATACATCTATTTATACTAGTCTAGCATGTCTTGTCCTCAAGCCATCCACCCTTGGTTGAGACCAAAAATAATAATATATTTTTCGCCCACAATAATAATAATTCGATGCGTCGGTCTAAAATATTAGTCCCAACATTAATGCGGAAAAATATCAGATAATCGGTCAAGGACCTATATCTGAGATATCGGTTATCGCAATGAGATGTCGGTAGGATATTGTTAATTTAAATATCATGTAAAATTCATATATATAGGAATTTAACACTAATAATTTAGTATAATCTCCTACTATTAACAAATTAACCTTTTGCAAATTGCAAAACCCTAACAATCGTAGCAAGTAAGAATTCATTAAGACTTAAAACAATAGCATTGAACACTAAAAGTTGAAAATTAAGGTTTAAAACACTAATATCAGGAATATCAGTGATATATTGGTCAATATCGTTGATATTATCGATACCGATATTCTGACTTATATATCACCAAGGGACCGATAACCGATATATCAGCGATATCGACTGCATAGACACTTATATGCCTTACGTACCCTTACGTACCCCTTAAACAGGAATTTAGGTGCATAGTTTATAAAGGGAAGGATATACTTGATTTTAAGAAATAAAACGAAAAATGACTCATAATTACTACAAATGGCAATCATTTTCTTGCTACAAACGTTTGATGCTCCAATGTAGGGATATGTTGACGAGTAACTTTTCGCTTATTTTATGCTAAGTTTACAATAAATTGATGAATAACCAACATAGGCATGCACTTCTCTTGTTATAGAAAAATAAAGTAGCTTGAAATTGTTTTCTCAAGTGATATATTTTCAGTTCGTATTGTGCGCACTTAAAAAAATTAGCTTGTATATATGAATAATCCATAGTTTAAAGTTAATAACCTCAAGGTACAAGAGACGAATGAATCATCATTGACCTTATATATAACTGATGAAGTAGGTACTCCTACCCACTCACAAGCAAACGAAGCTCAATAGTTAGGAAGCCACAAGCATCAGCTGCTAAGCTAGGAAGCTTGAAGCTTCATTACCATAGCTGGGCTGGTAAAGGAATCTCCTTGTTATAGTAAACCTCAGGCTGTCACCTCTTATTTGACAATAAGTTGAAGTCTGATACCTCTGATATGACATAAAGCTGAAGCCTGAGAAAAAGCAATTATGTTGGCTTGCAGGCTTAAAGCAGACTACAATTTACATAAAAAAAAAAAAGGGATGCCTTGTCTGCAGAGGTGGATCAAGAAATTTTTGCTACGGGAGGCACAAAATGGATTGGGTAAAAATTGAGTAGAGTCAAAGAGAACATGGCCTGCCAAAGCATTATGGACACCCAAAGCAAAATGAATTTCGAGGCCCTTTTTCGAATTTCATTAAGAAATTTTGTATAGTTGTTAATATTAAGATAGAAATTTTCTTTTTAGAAACTTGTTAAAAGTTCGTAAATGAAATCATATATAAATTAATTTACATAAACAAAACAATCGACAAAATTATTTAAGAGTGTTAAAAAAATAAGCACACTGATTTTGTTTTACTTATGAAGACATAACTAATTCACTAAGTGGGCTAAAAAGGATCTACGAAAATTATGTAAACAAGAAAGTTAGGCATAGACTTTGGTGAGAGTTTATTTTTGTATAATTAGTGAATGTTATACTTTATTTTTGTTACGAAGAACAAAAAAAGCGTTAGAAACAATTAAATAAATTTAACAAGTCCATAGGCAATGAACTAAATCGACTAATACTCAAATTATTATTACTGAAAAAAATAAGAAACATCAATATTGCAGTTCTTGAAGACTAAAAAACTAACGTATTATGTAGCCTCAAAGTCCAAAGTAAAATTAAATAAAAAAATCACTTCAACAGTCACTTTAATAATATTGTGTCAAAAAGTTTTGAGTGTTGATAAGTGAGTTATAGATGCTACTACCTATTATTCTATTTAACATAAAAATATAAAATAATTTATTTTGTTTCTTCTTCCTCCCCAAGCATTCGACACCATTAATGCCAATTTGGTTCACCGGAAAAAGCTTATGTGTGCTTTATTCACCATTTATGTTCTTTTCTATCTCTTCTTTGGAGGGTGGTCATTTGCGCTTAAACAGGAAGATCGGACTATTAACTACACTAATAATACGGGTTGGACGGTGGGCATGTGCCCACCCTCGTTATACACTGTATCCGCCCATGCTTGTCTGAGTAAGCTAAAATGAGGAGTTACCCACTCCTTTTATAGAAGCTTAAGCTTCCCTAAGAGAAGCTCCCACATTGTCTATAAAGGAGAACCCTCATATATGGTATCATACCTCATTCTCTCTACTCTCTCTTCATCTAACTCCCTCATTCCCTCACTATATTCTTATACTCTCTCTCTCTCTCTCTCAAATATTGCTCTCCCCGGAATATTAGTCTCTAAGAGATCCCCATACTAGAGAGTAATTCTCAACAACCAATTTTGCCTCTGAGCTACAAAAACATAACACCATCAGCTCAATCCAACCTCCAATGACCAGTCACCGGTTAAGCAGCCTGAAATCGCTTTAGCTGCTCTCTAGCCGTCGGGACTCGACCACTATCTCCTCTTGCATTCTCTATCTCTAATATGCATATCTATATTTACTATTTCTATACTTTAATGGGATAAATTACTAATGTTAAGAGTTGGAGGGTGGTCTAGAGACTTTGGTCTCTGGTTCCTTTCTAACAAGTTCTTTCATGTTGTAGTTACAAGCTGGAAGTTGACCCTGGAAGCGTTCATACCATCACCATACCATACTCTCATTGTCGCTATATCCGTTGTAGCAATAATAATGGATCAGGTTAATAACAGGATAACTCAGGTAAATGTATCACGTTAACAAGATCCCTGTTATACCATGTTTTCAATGTCGACTTATCCATATTGTAAGTATGTGGATTTGAATTACTATATTTACTCCAATGACCTACTGGTCTAGTGGTATGGTATTTGCTACTCATAAGCGTTTTGTTGGATCAAATACATGGTTTGAAGACATTTAGATGTACAAAGTTGTTAACAAAATTACTACATTTACTTAATAGCATTAAAGGATAACTTGTAGAACTAATCTTCTTAGCGTCGTCTCAAACAGCCCTTACAAACCCAAGGTCTGTTCGACTCAATTCAGCCCTGAAACTAAACCTGAAACACCAATCGTTTCTCTCCTAATTTGATAACCCAATACCTTCGCCGCACGATATTGTTTGATCACCAAAGCAACCCCCAAAAATTTACCCGATCCACCATCGACCGTCACCATAACACCACTACCCCGATCACCATCTCATCCACGACACTAGCTGGTGTCGTTGGTTAGTGGCGGAGCTACAACCACGAGAATAGGTTCGACTAACATCGTCTTTTTTTGGTTTTACATATAGCTTATTGTATCGATTAACGGACAACCCCATTTTTTACGAGCGAACACATTATTATATTTTTAAAAGAAAATCGAACCTAGTTATTATGAAAAAATTAGTTAAATACTTTTTAGTAGTTAACTTTTTATAATATATAAAAAGCTTTATGAAAGCTATAAAAATTACTAAATAAAAATTAAACATGAGCCAATAAATAACCCATTTGTATAATTACAGAAAAAACCAAAATATTTATATATGGGGCAATTAAAGCGAACCCAATTAATATACTTATATTACTATACACATGTACATAAATAAAATATTAATAAAAAATAACTGAAAATAATATTAAAAAAACCAACCGATCAGTTACCCATGAGGCAAGAGTGAATAGTGATTGTCAAACTTCTCCACTGATCCAATCCGATCCGTTCCGGACCCGAAAACTTAAGAGCTACAAAATATTCAAACACTGAAAACTCCCTAACCCATAGGGAAAAAAAGGAAAAAACCTAAGCTCTGCCACTATCATTCGTATCTCAGTTTTGGCAGCAGCAGGCTACCACCAGCTTTTCACATGGTAATAGCCATTGATCGCTAATTCAGGCGCTCGCTGTTGTGGTAGCTCACATATACCGCTGCCATTAACCGTCACCGCAACCGTAGTCTCCTAAACCCGTCACATTTTCTCAACACTACCAATCTTGGTTTCTTTTCCGGTCACACCATATATCTTTTTTTCCTTTTCGACTTCTCTTGTGTCGATCACACAGGAGACCAGCCGATCTATGAATGAGAATTTTGGGGGAGAGTGGAGATTATTAAAAGGATTCCAACCCGAATGGCATGGGTACCCTTACCCACCCATAAGCTTAGGAAGCCTAGAAGCAGCAATAAGCCTCAGCTACTAAGCTGGGAATCTTGGAGCTTCGTCATCATAGCTTCTAGGTTGACTTGGGAATCCCCTTGCTACAGTAGCATTCAGAAAAGTCATCTCTGATGTGACATAAAGAAGTTTGCCATAAAGTAAACATGTCAGCATTACAGATGAAAAGCATATAGGAACTAGGAAGTTTCACCAAAATGTGATAACTTGTCTGAATAAGCTAAAAAGATGAGTTAACCCTTTCCTTTTTAGAAGCTTAAGCTTCCCAAAGAAGCTCTCGCGCCATCTATAAAAGGATATGTCTACCAAATGGTAAATCATTTCATTCTCTCTACACTCTCATTTTACTCTCTTATCACCTCCAAATCATATCACAACACTGATTCTCACGCTAGAGGCTAATAACAGAAGACCTCCTCTTACGGTGAGACTAACCGGTTGTGTTCTTTGATATTAACAGGTTAGGAAGCGCTATTAGTATCATACTCTTGGACTACCATACTTTCACTATTGCTATACTCATTACAGCAACAATTCCAAAATAGTGGGCTAGCTGTGAATGGATTAACTTTAAATTTTGGGTTTATCTCTAACTCTTTTAAATATATAAATTAAATTACTTAATATACAAAAAGAAAATCTAAACATATTAAATGGTTTTACATTTTACAAGGAGATTTAGCAACAACAACTGTGAATGGGGTTTTGGTCTCCTTAAAGGTAATCTCACTCTAGTCTTGATTCTTTCATATAGACATGGATTTCTACTTCCTCTTTCTAGCGATCATGTGACATTCGTCAATTTCGGGTCTTGTTTGTATTTGTTTTTGTATTTGTTTATTATGTAAACCGACCTGATTTGTAAACCGAAGCTTATGTTATAATCAAAATGATGGATTTATGTTACAATATTGTTTCACACTTGTTGGGTCTTGAAAACATCCTACCTTTATTTTTATTTTTATTTATTTATTTTTTTTTTTTTTGTTGTTTTGTGTTTTTGTCTTGATCCATTTTGCATGAAAACTCTTGTGTCTCACACCCATATTTGACCACCAACATTACCCTATATATACACCACATTTCCTCTTCATTTTCCCTTGCTACAACTCCAAAAAAAAAAAACTCTCTCAAACATCAAAGATTCAAGGTTATCTTCTTAAGTGTTCTTGAAGGTTTTTAGTCTTTCATCTTAATTAGTTTATGTAGCCTTATTAATACTTTTTTATGGTTGTGCAACATATACCTTTGGTAGTTACTTCTCCGATTCCAGTCGGTGAGGTTTCGGACCTCATAAGGCAAAGCTTCATGGAGGACTTCGTGTCCTTGATATATATACATCTATATAACTTGTTCATACATATTAATCTTGCTTATTTTAGTTTGTTGGTCATGTTTACAAGTTCTATGGTTATGGGTTTCTAAGAGTCTTGTATATTTCTTTAAAAATAGTTACAAATTGATTTTTAAATATTTTCTTAAGTAGTTGAAATGTTGGATCCAACTTGATCTCATAACAAAGTTTGGACCGACAAAACCGAACACTCGCTTAATGTGCGTTGTTAGTTCTAAAACAATGGAACTACATACTTGGTTAAGTCTTATTAAATTTTATTGAGCTATCTCATAACATTCAATATTTGGAAAGTTGACTTTGGGTTTGACCAATTATCAAGACCCGAACACTCGATAAAAAAAACCCGTTTTAGTATCTTTATTCCAAAGGGATTTGTTTTTTTGCATTTTATCCACCTGATTACTTAACATAGGTTGAGTAAATATTAAGGTTAGATACTTTAACCCGGTTTCGAGCAAACTGACATTTTTAAAGGGTTATTATTATAAATTCTTAAATAGTTACATTTTTAAAACCTTGAACTTTAATTATTTACATTTCTCAAAATTTTATTTTGTTTAAAGACCTTCAAGAGAACCTTTCTAAATTCAAGACTTCTTTTCTTTTTAGGCATTGTGCGTTAAACTCGTCGTTCCGACAAATCTCCAAATTATCATCTTTCAAGTTTACTACTTGAAGGTGAGTACTTCATACCCCATTTTCCATCTTTTATTTTGGGGGTGACATTTCATACTTATTCAACAAAATGCTTTATATTTGAATCTTAAACCACAAACGTAGTTGTATACTTTACCTAAATAATTGCTCGATTTGGTGTTCTATGCTTATATGCCTATGTCTTTATCGCTTTTGGTTGGTGGAACTATAAAATCCTAGACTATTTGGCATCCCCTTATAGCAAGGTGTCGTTAACGTAATGCAAGTAACAATAAATATAAAATCCTAGACTATTTGGCATCCCCTTATAGCTAGGTGTCGCTAATGTGTTTAGCGATATCTATTTATCCAAATTACCACTTTTATTTATCGTTTCGTATGCAAGTTTTGTGGCTATCTTTATTATATACTAATATGATTAAACTTATGAATTGCTCACCAACCTTTGTGTTGACAAACTTTATTTTATGAAATGTTGCAGGTTTGCATCTTGGTTGATTTATGATTGTGAAGAAAACGACATCAAAGACCTTAGGATATTAGTAAAACTGAACAATATCAAATTTGTCATATTTTGTGATATCTTGTTTATGGTTATTTTATGGATAATTGTTATGTGACATTTTTGATGTTGTGAAATGAAATGAGTTTATTAAATACTATCACTTTAATTAGTGTCATGTGCTTATGGACAATCGTCACACCTCGGCATGTTCCGCTGCCTTTGGTCGGGGTGTGACAGATCACTTCACGCAGTCATATAATATAAACCACGAATGACACAGTGAAAGAAAGATGGAGTCGGTACCAAATGGTACATGTGTGAACACCATCCTGCCTAGGGAGGTACCGGACAAAAACAAAGCTAAGTGCCTTATATTACCCGCCATCCCCATCGCGACTAGCCTTTTAAAAATAATAATATTACCGTTCAATGATGATACTAATTTTTCTTAGTTTTTATAATTAAAATTTTACCCTGTAAATACAAACACACATTTTAACATTTCTCACTCATTTTTAACACTTTTTAAAACGGATTGAAACCCTCGCACAAAGGAAAAGGAAATAAGGCCAGTTCTTGCAATCCTCATAAAACGTTTAGTTAGGTCATTAGGTGCCAATACCAACAATTTTCGCCACAATACCAACAATTCCCTCCACAACAAGCTCAACTCCCAAACCAATCTGCAGTTTTGTTGATCACTTGAATGAGCCCATGTGTGACCCATATCGCTCCTAAACCCCAACCTACACCACCTACCGCCAATGCCAAGAATCCGATCCGGCAACGTTGATAAAGCACAAGAAAACTAAGAATCGGGCGAAGAATCCAAAGATTCACCAAAAGCGCCTCCACAACGATAAAAGAAGCCAGGAGCCAAGGTAACATCGTGTAGCAAGCCCGAAGAAGTGGCGTTGGCCAAGGCATGATCACTGACCCGAATAATGGAAATCAACAAAAACTGATTGATTTGTTTTGATGAGTAGTGCTTGGTCACTTTACTTCACAAATAGGCAAAAACAAGCGTAATGTCCAGCAAATGAATTCAAATGGAAGGATTTGTACACGAAGGCCGATAAATTGAGCATTTACAATAAAATGTTGGAAGGCCGACGTAACGGTCAAGGCGAGATGGCCTTTAACAACAACATTATTCAAATATAGTGAATAGATCGCAGAAAGGGTTTCCTAAAATAAAGGCATGGGAGGTTCTTAGGGTCATACGACATGGTTTGCAATTATGGAAATGGGCGCCGAGTTTACTATACAATAATAAAAATGAACGAAGACAATGACTACGAACACATACACACCATCTTCTGAAATAACAAACCAAAATATAAGCAAAAGGGAAAGTGGAGAAATAAGGAGATAGGTTTGTTCCACATTGGTGAAATAAGAAAGTGAAGTTATCCCACATGAATATAAATAAGAAAAGAGAACTTGTCCCACATCGCTAGAAAGAAAAACTTGTAAGCTTCTTACAAGAAAGAGGACTCACATGATAATATTCTTGTATGATAATACGCACTCAGTGGTCTTAGTGAGGGTTCGCACCCGACGCGCACGGGCGCATGCTCGGGCAAAGTGCGATGGGAGCAATGTGGTACTTTGATGGCGCACTTCGCACGCTTGCATAGCCGCGAGCCACTTAAGAGCCGCCTTAGTATTTTTTATGGTCTTGCTACGCGATGGAAAATACACAGCTCGTCACGATACGCAAATCAGCTATAAAATGGAGTGAACAAGGCTTTCATTTCTCATTCATTTCACATCGCTCTCTCACTTTCTGATATAGTTAGGGTATTAGTATAATACCTCGAGTAGCCTTAACGATCCCCTATTCCGATCGAAAGAAGCTTAGTACACGATTCCAATCTCTATCTGAACAAGGTGAGAGACTTTGTGCCATCGTGTAAAGTTTCTAATCTCTTGAGTATCGTTACGATTATCGGTTTATACTAATCTAGATATACTATATTGTGTTTAACTAGGTGCTTAATACCAGGAAGCTCTTTAATTGTAAACTTTCACATTGAGACATTCGAGTTTTTTTACAACTCACATTTGTGTGAGACAACTGGTTGTCCAATACTGTCATGATGATTTTTAAAGCTTATTAAACTCATAACAGATAGTACAAATACTTTCAAAAGGTTTTAATTAAGTTATGGTGATTAAGTCTCTGTAGACTTACGAGAATGTTACCACAGTTATTGTGGAGTTTTGCATACAAGACTTGCCTAATGAGCTATTATACGTTACTTATTGGACAAGTGTTAGCCAATAAGTAACTGATGTGCTAAAAGCAGTTATAAATTTATTAACTAAAATTACGTTAATCTAGACACTAAGTAATAATTCTAGACTCTTAACCCAACTAAAACTACTAATCGGCAAGTGAGCCGGTCGACTCTAATACAGCTAAGTAAGTTCGGATATCGATTAAATTACGTAAACTAACTAAATTAGACTTAACTACTGACACGACTATTTGTTTATTATTATTTTGAGGGAGATTTTACTAAAATACTAATTTTAAACTAATTAAAACTAATTGATAGAATTAAATACGACTCAACTTAGAACTTGAACTTAATTCAGATGATGATAGATAAACCACCTAGGCTAGAATCCCTTAAGTTTCAGTTATCAGTTAAAATAGTCACTTAAGAGAAAATGCGAACAGGACCCCTGACTCTTCTCAAGAAGACACCTATGGATTTCCTATAATTTCTTAAAAACACCAGTTTTATATTATACTTTCTTACGGTTACCTAATTAATTATGAACGAGTACCTTTAAACGAAATTCTGCCTTACAGTGCGGAAATCAAAGGTAGTTTAATTAATTCATTCGACATTAATCGACAAAGCTGAAAAATCAAACCTAGACGGACTCCTTACGAAGAACTAAATCTAGCAATCTAATCAACAAAGATCTATCAAATAACCTATCACCTTACAATTATTTAGATTAGCAGCACACTTAAGTCTACTTGATTAATTATTATTGTTTCTATGGTTTTAATGCATATCAACCACAAACTAGTCAAAAACACACAGTAGATGACCTAACAGAATCATATCATATGGCAGACAATCACCAAGAAAACTATGAAACAATAAAACTCATCAAACGATCCTAAGCACACACACGCATCGAAGAAATACTATCAAATTGCTTATGGATTCATAAAACCCATAACGAAAAGCAAATCTAAATCAAAATCAAACATCAACAAAGGTTCATCATAAATCCTAGGCAATCTAATAAGTTTAGCCTAGCATTATTAAATCTAACAAAACAAAAAAGATGGAATTCATGATGAAAAATAATAAAGAACAATAGATTAAAGGCGATAAAACACGTAGTCTTCGATCTCGCTTCAATAGTACGTCACTGGTTGATTCCTAGCCTCCAAAGCCTTCAAAATATTGCAACACTAACTCCGATTTTCGTCCAAAACGGCTCTGGTTCGTAGGTTATGTTCAGGTTTAATGTTAAAGGTGTTTATATCGTGTACTGGGCCTTAAAACTAGAAAATGTTGGAATCCGGGCCACGCTTACTCCTTTTTTCCAGTTCAATTGCTAGTCAGGTCTGGTTCTCGGTTTTAGCTCATTTATTCTAGTTTCTTGCTCTTTTCAACCGTGTTTAACACCCGAGGCCTATAAAATATTATTAAGTTAGTAGTATACACATTTTAAAGGAAAACGAACTAAAAGCATTAAAAACGAAACAAACTATACGAGAAAAATCATGTGTATTTTGCATTATATCAGTAACATGACCACATTCAGTGTCACACCCCGTTAGGCGATTTGCGGAAGCGAAAAACGGAAATGTAACAGATATAACTGGTATCAAATACATTGTTCATAAAGAAACATTACTAACTAAATTACAATATATTACATCGTTCTAACATCTTTTACAAACTAAGTGATACAATCAAAACTAGCTCTCAACTACTTTAGTTCTAACTCAAATGCCCACGGCATCAATCACAAACCAGACACGTAACGCACATGAAATTACTCCTTTTTTTTCTGATTACATGAAAAGCATGATAAAACAGGCCAACTACGAATAGTTAGTAAATTTCACAAGTTTTAACGAAATAAGTTTAGCGTACCACACAGTCATAGTTTGTAAATACGCGCGTATGTAAGAAAATGTATTTATGTTTATAGATGTACATTTGTGTCTTTGTATACACATATGTATGTGTATAAGTTTATGTTAAAGTTTGAAGTTACGATAAAATCGTGAATGTTCGTTCGTACTACGTGCCCTCATTTTCCACGTACAACCAACCGCTGTGGCCCCCTTTCCACCCACAATAGTTTCACGTAAAATCAACCACTATGGTCCCCATTCTTCCCACAATGGTTCCACGTAACTCAAACATTACGCAGTGTATACACAAATAATTAGTATTTTCTACACATAGTATTTCCTATGCCTATCCACATAGTATGTATATACAGATATATATATATATATATATATATATATATATAGTATTTATCACGTATCACCACTCACTGTGCCCCCCCCCCCTTCCGCCCACAATATGTATAATCACAATATTTTCTTAGCATTCGTGTCATAATCAAGTTAGTCTGTTTAGTTGCAGCAGACCTTGGCTTATAGGTGATACTCAACTTTAGTTTAGTAAGTTGCAGTAGAACTTGGCTCATAGGCCATACTCAACTTTAGTTTAGTAAGTTGCAGCAGAACTTGGCTCATATACCACGTTATCCCCATGGCCATTACAGACCACGTTGTTTCCCAAATTATTTATGTTTAACATTACATAACGTGTTTGTATAAACATGTTTTCACGAGTAATTTCATTATGTTTTATCATTCATACTATCTCCATATAATATATCAATCAACAATACTAATCACATTTCATCAGCACGTAGTCAATCATTATGTTTATAGGGACTTTTCATATATAAATGTTCAGGTAATTTATATCCTAAACGGTTTTCAGATAGATAACGTGTATAAACATGCTTTTCACCCCAATAGTTTGTAAAATAGTTTAAAGAGTGGGGTTATGAAACTCACGGTATTGTAGGCACTCAGTGTGAGATCAGCTCGGGGTTCGTTTTCCTTGCTATCACTTAGTCCGTATAGTCAATATTATAATAATATTAATATTTTAATATTATTATAATCTTTATACTAAGCTGGTCTGTATAGCTAGTCTGGGTGTGGCTGTAACACCCAGAAAGTGCCAATAGGTTTAGGTTATGATGTTGTTCAATGTCTGATGTTTAAAATCGAACTTAGTTCAGTTTCCCCGTTTCATCAACTGGGCCAAGTTGCTCGTTTACGCGTTTGGAAAATAGTCATAGGGATGTAAACTTGGGTAAACGTGTTGGTTGATAAAATGACTAAGTTATAAAGAAATATCACAAATTTGGGGTCTGGATTCGCTACTAGGCTCGTTTCCGTTTATTTAGTTTGATTTGGAGAAAAACGCGCACAATCTATCCAAATTGTCCGGATTTCTCACAAAAAGATCGTTTCTACATAAATAATTCGAAAATATGCTTTTTGATCACTCTTGATGTTTTGATATTCTAACAGGTTCGTTTATCACGAACTTGTCGGCTTTTATCGGAATTGAATATGTTTAATCTTCAGATTTGCATAATTAATTATCTGTTAATCGTTAAATTATGAAAATTTAGCCACTTATCAACTAAGATATGTAGAATTTTATAAAAAATATTTCTGGAATTATTTACTGATTTATAAATTTTTAAAAAATCATTTTATATGCTATATTTAGCCCGAAAATTGTTCGTTCATACCAAATAATTTCCAAAATATCCGCCAAAATTCCTGAGTGATCAAAACACTTTCCAAAATAACCTGTAGCAATTATATAAGCTAACAAGCTTGCCAAATACCATTTTCGAGCAAAAAACGACCATAAAAATTCAATTAAGCGCGAGTGCACAAAACATGTTTAGGCTATTCCAAATGATCCTAAATTTCATATGTGATCATAATATACCAAATATGAGTTCCCCACAAAATTTCATAATTTTTCAAGCATTTTTAACTATTTTTCCCAAATAAACGCCCAATTCGGTAATAAATTCGCCAAATATTCTCGGACGGTCAAAAAATTAACATAATTTGAATAGGGACTCAATGATATGGTCCCTGATGTCCTTGAAAAATTTCATGACCTAAAAAATATGCACATCACAACCTTAACCTAAACAGCCCATAATCAAGCATTTCGGCATTACCTTTGCGGTTTTTGCCCGTTTTCGCTCTCTTAATCCAATTTTCGGGTTCTTGTGCTTCTATATAAGCTAAGCACAGGTCTTATGTCACAAACCAAGCATGTATCATCAAGAAACCAGCCATGAAAGTTAGGGTTTCTGTTAGGGTCCTAAACCGAACTTTTGAACCGTAAAAACCTCGTTTAAACCTTCTAATCCGCGTTTATGGCCAAAAAATATATCAATTCAGATTCCTAACCATGTATAGGATCAAAAATGTTTTTAGACAATTTTTAGGGTTTTTGCATGGTTAGAAATAATTTTTGGCAATAAGACAATATTTATATATGATTAAACATGATTAAATGGTTGAAAAAATAACTAAAATGAAGAAATTTACCAAGTTTTGAGCTTGTAGGAAATGGCCAGAAGTTTGTAGTGTAGATAGGTGATGAAACAAGTTCTAAAATATCTTGCAAGATATTTAAATAAAAAAAAGGAAAGCTTAAGGGTGGTAAGCCCCTAGCGACCGCAAGAAGTGGGCCCCCCTTGGGCCTCATTTTGATCCAACAATCTCGTTTTCCGTGCCTAAATGTGAAATACCGTATCCAAAAGTATTTCGGTTCAGTTTTTGGCGCGAAAAATTTATCGGGTACGACAAATAGCGCGAAAACGAGTGTTTTTCGGCCATTTTTGTGTAAATTTAGAAAAACATACTATTTGTTTGTAAATATCGAAAATAATTTCACGGGTTGCTTAAAACATCCCCAACAAGTGTTTGGTAGATCTTTTTCGGCTTAACGGATGATACAATGCTTGTTTCGGAACTATCTTTCGCGTTTAAATCCATAGCGGGTAGTTAAACGAGCATGTTTCGTTTAACTGGTTTACTATTGAACTAACGCCATAATATTAGTATATTGGCCTATATTAAACGTATATCACTTATAGATGGCCCCTTGGGATATCCGGGTCATAACCAGACCCGTTCGGTTAATCGTTTGTTCGCTACGCAATAAGGGGTTAATCGTTTATTCGGTAAACAAATACTAAGGCATACTCGATTTTGTCACGAATGTCACATTCAGAGATACGGTTGAGCGATAAGTACCTTTCGATAATTTGTAAGCAGGTAGGTGTAAAAAGATCTTAATGTTGTAATTGTAAAAATGTGTCGTTTATAAATAAACGTACTCACCAGTATTTCTTGCTGACCAAATATTTTTAAACATGTTCAGATGACTTGTTAAAGACGAAGGACTGATGCATGCAGATTTTTCAGCTTAAATAAGTGGCTTGCTACCAGAATAAATAAATACATTTTGTAAATTAGGGTTTATCCCTATAAAACTTATGTTTATTAACTTTATATATAATAGGGTTTTATTCCCAATTTATGAAATAAGAATCACGGTATTTTTATTATTGATGATTTTCCCTAACTACGGTCCTGATGAAATATTCCACTACAAAATATTTTAATAAAAATCGATACAACCGATCATGTTCATGGCTTCCCTCCCAAAGTATAGGGTCGGCGGCTGTGATAGAAATTTCTAGCCATCAACCTTAACAAGAGGATGATTTTTCCCTAAAAAGAGACTGGAACACAAAGGAAAATTTAGCATCATCAACGGTCGCATCTGAATTAGTAAAAATTATAATTGATTTTGCAAGTTTCCAAAAGGAAATTTTAGACAAGGAGTGTGCTCTAGATGTACGACAAGGTAAAATCGAAAAGACAAAGCAATGGTGCATGTTTTGGAAGAACAAATTAGGGCATTTTTAGACCAACGAAAGGCAAAGGATTCGGAGTTAATTTGTCAACCGCGTGATATTTTGAACGTAACGCGGTTTCAGCACGAAAAAAGAAATTGCTAAACGTTGAGGAAAAGAGTGAAATGTACTTTTTATTATTTTATTTATGTTTTCAATTTACCATGTCTTCAAGAATGAATCAATATAAAAAATACAAAATACAGCATCAAACCTATTACAACTTTAATAAATTCCATGGGCTTAGGACAGCCAACTCACTGAAATGTGAGTTGGGCCTTTTAATCTGAAATTAAAAACACGTCTTGTATTTTTATTATTTTACTTAAAGAAATTTTATAGTTACTAGCAATTATTTTGTTTATAATATTTTATATATTTATAAGTTAGTTAATATATATTTTATTTGTTTGAGATAATGAATTATATAGTGGCTTAGAATTGGAAAGAGATGTACACTAGTACACCACTACCATAAATATAATTAGAATAGAATAAAGAAAAACTAATGTAAAAGAGAAATATGGTTAAGGATAGAATGAGAAAATTCTAATATAGAAGAGGAGAGTTACGCTCTGTTTTCGAGTTCACCTTCGTTCTGTTCTCTAATTCATTTAAGGAATGAAAAGAAATAAAATTAAAGAAAAAAAAATTATTATGTTTCAGAGGTTTTTTTTTTAAGAAAAGAAAAGAAAGAATATAAGAGAAAATTATATTCCTAAGTTTCATTAAATGGATGAAAAAAAAAGATGGAAGGAAAACAGCAATAAATAAAGAGTATGTTGGAAGGAAATGTTTTCTTGTCGATTTTAAAAGAAATTGCAAGTAAAGAAAGAAAAGATAAAATATGAAACAAATGAAAATAAAAATTTTTCCTTTATTTTTTTTTCTCTAATTAAGTGAACTCGGGAACAGAGCGCTAATGAAAGAAAATTTTTTGTTTTCATTTGTTTTCTATTTTATCTTCATTTCTTTTCTTCTCATATCCTTCCAAATTGGAAACAAATTATTTCCTTCTAACTTGCTCTTTATTTCTTAATGTTTTCTTTCCATTTGTTTTCTTTTCCTCCATTTAATGAAACTGACGAACACAACTTTCTTTCATTTTCTTCCTTTTTTTTCCTTAAAAAAATCCCTGAAACACAATAATTTTTTTTGTTTTCTTCCATTTAATTTATTTTCCATCCTTAAATAAACTTAGAAACAAAGTGGTAGTGATAGTTATGGGTGAAAAGATGGATTTCCTCCACCTAATAACAAACGCATTGAGTAACATCCAATGTGTCTATTAGCAAGGTATGTGTGTGTCTATTAACAAGGTATACGTAGGGGTAGAGGTGTACAAAAAAACTGGTTTGGAACCGGTTTTAGGCAAACCGAACCGAACCGGTTTGGGTTTAAAACCGGTTTCATCCAAACCGGTTCCCAACCCGACCCAAACTGCTAGTTTTAGGACCGGTTCCCCTTAAGATCTACCAAACCGGTTTTAAAACCAAACCGGTTTGAGAAAAACCGGTTTAAAACCGGCTAAAACCGAACCGGTTTGAGAAAAACCGTTTAAAACCGGTTTATAAACCGAACCGGACCGACGTGACCAGGTCGGCCTATCTTGTGTCTAAATCAGTTTATAAACCGAACCGGTTTTGACCAGCCATTGACCAAACCGGTTCGGTTTGGGTTTAAAACCGGTTTTGTACACCTCTACGTAGGGGTGTGGATTTTCAATATGACACAAATATCTTACATTAATCTTACATGAAATTTGCGGGGTTGGAGTTGGTGTAAATGGGTTCAGGTCAATTTCTAGTCGAACTCGTTCAACTAAACGAGTCAGGTTCAAGTCAACCCCGTGGGTTTGTGAATTTACCCGTTTAACCTAGTTATTTTTGTATTTTATTTTTTAAGACGTGTTTTATCTTTTCTGTAAAAAATTAAATTGATTGGATTTTTTGCCAAAATTTAAAACCAAAAGGAAAGTAACATAATGTTTTATAACTAAAATGCAAATGTTTTATATATATTTGCATTTTTTTGTCGTAAAATGGAAATATAAAGTATTAATATGTCAAAACAATACAAAAAAACGTTCATGTAAAACAGCCGTTTTCGGGTCAACCCACGAATATGGGAATCATGTTCGGATTCACGTGGTGTCTTACATAATTTTCAGGTTTGGGGCGTGTTCAAATTCATGTCGAATTCCGGTGTTCGTGTCGGGTAATTAGACCCGTCGACCCGCAAACACGGCCTATTTAACGTCCATATGTATGAGTAGGGTGGCGTGAAAGCATACCAAATAAGAAAATGTGAACCATCTACACATGATATAATACTAGGTAGGGGTGTCGGCCAATAATCAAACTAATTGTAATATGTGTGTCAGTCAGTATCCAAAATAAACATTGAAAAAAAAAACGTACATTGGTATGACCGTATCACAAATGCAATATGTTCTTCTTTTTTTTTCTTCTTCTCGGATGCCAAACCCATTTGTATAAAAGGATTGCATAAAATACTACGGTTTTTTTTTAACCAGAATCTATACTATGTAACACGAGGGATATAGTTTCATAGGCTCATAAATATTGTAAACCTTTGACAAGTATAAAAGAAATAAAAATTACTTGACTAAATTAGAATGATGTCAAGAAAGTCAACGAAACAAAATAAGTACTTCACTTTAGGAAATATTTTTTAAATAATATCTTTGTTGGGTTTTAGTTATAAATTCTAAGCTCGGTTAACGGGACAGATCATCGGTTGACGATTCAATACTTTTAAGTTAACACTAGTGAGATGGTATGTATCAATTGTCAGCCAATAATCAAACTAGTTGTAATATGTGTTGGTCAGTACTCAAAAAAATATATTGTTGTGGCCACATCACAATACAACTCATGTTTTTAAGCCTAAATTGCATTCATTATTAAACTTATCTGAAAATACCATTACGAGGAACAAAAGTGAAATCAAGTAATGAAAATAACTAAGCATTTCTATAACATTTCTTAATCATTAAGAAAATTATAGCACAAAACTTACAAAAAAAAAAAAAAAATGAAGAAGAAAAGGAGGGGATGGTAACGACTTGCTCCACTACCACAAGTCCACTGGCTTTCCTTTCTCTTCTCTTCCTACGATTTTCAAATACACGAGACAAACAGAACTGCATGTATTCAAACATTTTTATTTAGAAAAAATTACAATTTTTGTATTTTTGAATTAGTAAAATTATAGAATTGTTCCTTTTCGGAAATGCCTTTCATTCTTTATCCTTTATTTGCATGTTTGGCATGGTTTTAGTCCTTTACACTAACGGTTATTAAATTTTTCAGTTAAATAACCCTATATGCACTGTACATGGGGCTTTATTAGATAACAGAGAGAAATAATGGGGCTTTATTAGCCTTTGGCTAGGAAAAGAAAAAGGAAGGTTTCAGGCCGCCGACGGTGGTGGCTTGTGATGATGAAAATATTGGTCGGTGCCTAGAGAGAGAGAGAGAGAGAGGAAGAAGGAGGTTGAGAGAGAGAGAGAATATGATCCTAATTTTAATTACATAAATTGTCCTTTATAGGTAAAAGGACGAAAATGCCCTCATGTGCAATGCGCATATGGTTATTTAACTGAAAAACTTAACATCCGTTAGTGTAAAGAACTAAAACCGAGCCAAACATGCAAAAGGATAAAGAATGAAAGACAAAAATTGTAATTTTTTCTTTTTATTTATGTAATTGTTTGCTAAAAGTAAAACTTTTAGCATCTGCATGTTCCTATAACTATCAGGTGTGATTAAAATGACACAAGTTCACATTAAGCTAAAACTATAAATAGACCTTTATCATCTCTAAAAAGTCTTAAAGAAAAACAAAAAAACCCTTTCTACAATCCAACATAATCACTTCTACATAGTGTAGACCAGGATTTAGAAGAGAAAGATGCATAATATGTCAAATAGTTGACACAACATGTGAATATTTTTTTTTCCTTCAAATTTGTTTCGTATTATTTTTCAACGTCAAATCACACACTCATCTACTTCACACTCTAAAACCACATAAAAGAATAGTCTACCTCATTAAGAAACTCAAAACCCTAATCTTCTCCTCAAAAGGCAAGAGCTAACCGCTTGTCACTATTAGCACATAATTTAATATACGGTTGAATTGATATCATTACTTGTATCATAATTAAAGCCTAAAAACCGGTTTCTTAAATTAACAATTATTATTATTCACAAATACAATTACAAGGAAGAAAAGTGAAATCCAAGTTACAAAATAACGAGACATTTCTTAATAATAATAATAATAATAATAATAATAATAATAGCACAAAACTTAGATAAAAATGAAGAAGATAGCTCCACTACTACTACTACTACTACTATCGCAAGTCCACTCGCTTTCCATTAAACAAAACTAAAGTGAAAAGAAAAGAAAAGAAAAACATCTCTCACTCACCCACTCTCTCTCTCTCTCTCTCTCTCTCTCTCTCGCTTTCTTTCTTTGTTAATTTATTATTATTATTCTTCAAGAACATCAATCACAAGCCTCACAACCAGATTCATCCTCTTCTTCTTCTTGTTCATCTTCTAGTTGTAGCTTAGCTTAATTCTGACGTCAATTGCATTTCAGCCAGGTTAGGTTTCTTTTCCTTTCCTTCATTCATTACGGTTTAACCTACTAGTCTAGATCTGTCTCTATTTTAAAACCCATGTACATCAATTTCATTGCTAGCATACCCAGATCGGATTTTGTGTTGCTGGTTTTTCATAAATAATATTGTGAATTCCCTTACTTTAGGATTGAATTACTTGTGTTGATTTAACTCTTTGTTTGTGTATGCTTCATATTGACATGATTTAACTGTTTCTATGAAAAGTTGCCTCAACTTGTTTCTTCTTCTTCATTTGGGGACAAATGATTTACAGTGTATATAATATCATATCATATTACTGTGGCTAATAATAAAAACAAACAAACTCTATGGTAATAAATGCACAAATGGATCTGTTTTATCAAGTGTTTTTGGACCTGTAACTTGCACCAAATGTTTAAATTATTCTTTTTTGGTTATATCTTCATATTCTAAAGCATCAACTCTTTGCATTCAGAACTCACTTTGTGGAATGCATTCAAGTTTCAGACATACTGAGTAATCAACCGCTTATTACTGGATTTTACTTTCTGTAAAGTATCAGAAACTATGCGTTCATGGTGGAGCAAATCATCATCAAAAGAAACAAAGAAGCAGACAAGCAAGGATGGTTTTATCGACACAATTAGAAAGTTTAGAATCCCTTCTGATAAAAAATCCAGTAACAGATCTAGTGACTCAAGAAGAGGCTGCAGTGACACAGTCTCAGAGCTCGGGTCACTGTCTAGGGTTGAGTCCAGATCCGTTTCACCTTCCAAAGAATCCAAGCTTGTGGCTAGGTGTCAAAGCTTTCAAGAAAGACCTCAGGCTCAGCCGCTTCCACTTCCGGTTCACCCTACCCGTGTGGCTCGAACTGAGTCAGGAATTGTAATATCTGGAAAACCGAGGCAAGAAAAGGGGACCAAACCGTCACCGTATCTTCCACTTCCACATAGTGGATACACACGGGCCCGGCCTGATGCTGCAGATTTTGATGGAGCCGAATCGGTTTCTAGTGACTGTTGTAGTGATAGTGATGATCCACCTGATTCAAGCCAACTTAGCCCGTTAGCATCTGATTATGATACTGGAAGTCGAACGACAGCTGGCAGTCCCTCCAAGTAAGCTTAATTCATTTGAAAGTATATTAATGAGAAAAATACTAACTTTTGTTTATTTTTTTTTTTTGTGAAGTATGATTATTAAGGATCAGTTGCCTGCAATGAAGATTCACTCCAGAGATGTAGCAAAACCACAAGATCATCTTTTTGATAATCTTATATCATCTTCACCTTCTAGAAGAAAGCCATTAAGCAGTCACGTGCCTAATCTTCCGGTCCCGTACCATAATGCAGTCTTCAGTGCTCCCGACAGCTCGATATCGAGCCCTTCAAGAAGCCCGTTGCGCGCATTCGGAACCGAGCAAGTCATAAACTCTACTTTCTTTAACACAAAGCCTAATCCTGATTTCCCTTTTCTCGGGTCAGGTCACTGCTCGAGTCCCGGGTCGGGTCAGAATTCCGGGCATAACTCTATGGGTGGTGACATGGCAGGGCTGTTTTGGCAACCGAGTAGGGGCAGCCCGGAATATTCTCCACTTCCTAGCCCGAAGATGACGAGTCCAGGCCCGAGCTCTAGGATCCATAGTGGGGCGGTTACACCTCTTCATCCAAGAGCCGGTGGTGCAGCCATTGAGTCACAAAATAACCGAACCGAAGATGTGAAGCAAAAAAGTCACCGGTTACCGCTTCCTCCAGTCACAATTTCAAATTCTCTACCATTCTCCCAGTCAAATTCAGCTGCCACGTCACCTTCTGTACCGCGAAGTCCGGGTCGGCCTGATAATTTACCGAGCCCAGGCTCAAGATGGAAGAAGGGGAAGCTGCTGGGTCGAGGCTCGTTTGGGCATGTTTATGTCGGTTTCAACAGGTATAATTGTAATGTGTTGTATGCGGTTACAAAACTTTATTATTAAAATAATCATCTAAACGTTTTATGTTCTCGGGTCATATGTTGATGTAGTGATAGCGGTGAAATGTGTGCTATGAAGGAAGTTACATTGTTTTCTGATGATGCTAAGTCAAAAGAAAGTGCAAAACAGTTGGGCCAGGTATGTATATTAACAAATTTGAGCACATTCATTTCTTTTCTCTCTTTCTATGCATCATTTCATTTTTGTCATACTTGTTGACTGTTGTGTTTTTCCATTTTTGCAGGAAGTTTCTTTATTGAGTCGGTTAAGCCATCCGAATATTGTGCGGTATTATGGATCTGAAATGGCAAGTATCTTACCTCATAACACACCTATAATACCAGACCGATTCTGTAGTGTGATAACGAATAAATGATTAATGATTCTTTTATCAGTTTACCTGACCCTTGACTTCTAAACAGGTAGATGACAAACTTTATATTTATTTGGAATATGTATCGGGTGGTTCAATTTATAAACTTCTTCAAGATTATGGACAATTTGGTGAGCTGGCAATTCGAAGTTACACCCAACAGATCTTGTCAGGGCTAGCATATTTACATGCCAAGAATACTATTCATAGGTGAATAGCTAACCATTTTAAGCAGATCCTTGCTCGTACCTAATTTTAGTTGCTTGTTTGTTATTCAACATTACCGAAATCTGGGTATCTTAAAATTCGTTTTCAGGGATATTAAAGGAGCAAATATTCTTGTGGACCCAAATGGCAGAGTCAAGTTGGCAGATTTTGGAATGGCAAAACATGTAAGTTTATGCTATATGCTAATATGTAAGTTTAGTAGCATATATTATTAAAATATTTAAAACATTGCAGATCACAGGGCAGACATGCCCATTGTCATTCAAAGGAAGTCCTTACTGGATGGCACCTGAGGTTAGTTGAATATAACTTCTTTTTGCTCTCCAAAATTAATATAATATCACGTGGGGTGCAAACGAGACGAGCCGAGCCCGAGTTCGACAAGGCTGGGTGAGTAGTTTTTGAAGCTTGAGCTCGGCTCGTTTGCTATATCTTAATTAATTTTTATGCATTTATATATATATATATACATATACTTTTTTCAATTATAGTTTTATATATAACATCATATATATTATTTAGTTATTTTTTCATAATATAATATAGATTAATTAATAATTATTAAATATGTATAAATGTATATTATAAAAGTTTATTAATGACAGGCTCGTTTAGGTTTGCGAGGCGGCTCGAGCTTGGTAAGTGAAGCTCGGGCTCAAGCTCGTTTATTAAGCGAGCTTACTTTTAAGCTCGCGCTCGGGCTCATTTATGGTCGGCTAGATTGAGCCTTTTCACAAGCCGAACTCGAGTAGCTCGTGAGCAGCTCGGCTCGTGTGCACCCCTAATCACGTATTTGTATAGTATTAATAATTTAATATCTTTTGGTTTGTGATCGCAGATCATCAAGAACAGCAACGGTTCCAACCTTGCAGTTGACATTTGGAGTCTCGGGTGTACAGTTCTGGAAATGGCAACAACAAAACCACCTTGGAGCCAGTATGAAGGGGTCAGAACTTATCTTTTTGAATTCTAATCCATAACTTTTTATTTTTTCTAAATTTAAATTGTATATGTTTTGGGTTACAGGTGGCAGCCTTGTTTAAGATCGGAAACAGTAAAGAACTCCCTGTTATTCCAGATCATCTTTCAGAGGAAGGGAAGGATTTTGTAAGACAATGTTTACAAAGAAATCCACTGCATCGTCCTACAGCTGCTCAATTGTTGGAACACAGTTTTGTAAAAAACGCTGCTCCATTAGAAAGGCCGTTATATTCTGAGCCGTCTGATCAACCGCCAAATGGGGTAATATCTCCGCAATATTTTATAAATTATTATTTATATGATTATGTTGATCAGCATGTAAGCCTGTAGCGAACCGAACATTCGGTGAACAGTTCTTGAACTGTTCAGCAGGAAGTTCGTGTATTTAATAAACGAATGAATATGAACTAAAAGTTTTGATCAATTAGGTGAACAAATGAACATGTGCACACATCTCTTTCGTTCATATATGTTCGTTAGTTTACATTCGTTAGTTTACGTTTGTTAATATATTTGTTTATTAACAAACATGAACAAAAAATTTTGCTCATTTAGTTAAACAAACAAACATGAACGCATGCCTCGCTCGTTCATGTATGTTTGTGAACGTTAGTTTACATTTGTTCATTTAAGTTCGTTTATGTTCATTTATGTTCGTTAGTTTACGTTAATATATTTATTCAAAACTTTTTGGCCCAGTACAACTTAGTCTAGTTTTAATAACATTGTAGGCGACACATTGTTTTTCACATTACTTTTAAGTAGTTTTAGCTCAGTTATGTTCGGTCGTTTACGTTTGTGAACCGTCCGTTTATACTGTTAACGAACAAACATAAATGAACACAGACGAACACAAACATGTTTTTAAACGAACGAACACGAACAATAAAACCCATTCATTTAATTGTTCGTGTCTGTTCGTTTCATTTACAAGCCTATTATTTTTCTTGTTAACGCTACTTTTATTTTTCGCTTTATTTTCTTGGTTTCTATAAATCTTAGTACTTCTTTTACCAAGAAACTGCAAAATATGTTCATATATGTGGCCATGTGGGGCATATAGTTATTCAATAACCACTTCATGTTCGACCAAAAAAAAAGGATTTTGTTGTAAATATTCATTCATATTTTCCAGGGTGGCGGACATCCAAGAAACCGACAAGCATTGGATTCGGATAGACTCGCCACTACCCATTCATTTAGAGTACCAAGACCCGCCTTTATTTCCAGGTACATCTCCCTAAATAATAATATTAACAACAATAATAATAATAATACTTACAATATTTGCAATCTTATTACTGTAGTGACATTCAAATTCCAAGAAACATATCATGCCCGGTCTCACCAATTGGAAGCCCCCTTCTACATTCAAGATCACCACAACACCTAAACGGAAGAATGTCCCCATCACCCATATGCAGTCCACGAACCACATCGGGCGCATCAACTCCGCTAACCAACATTAACGGTTCCAAAATCCCGCACGTTAACCAATCGGTTTACCTTCACGAGATCTCAAAACCCACCAACATGTACCGTGATCCCGTACCCGATATGTTCCGAGCCAAGCAGAGCCCGGGAACACAGTATGGGGGGCACGGACATGGGCATGGGCACGCGGTGTTGGCTGACTCGGTGTCTCATCTACTGTTAAGGGATAAAGTGAACTTTAAACCGTCTCTGGATCTGAATCCGTTGTGAGGTGGAAATATGATTTAGATTTGTTTTTAATTGGTAATAATAGGAAAAGAAAGGGTTAATAATGTTTATGGTATATGAATGGACTTATGCAGCAGGGGGGGGGGGTGACTGGTTTTAAGTTATGATGGGTGATGGTATAAAACAGGATTTCATGTTTATATCATCATGAAATGGAATAGGAGAGTAGGGATTAGGAGACTTAATTTAGGGGTTTCTTTTACTTTTTTATGTGGAAAGATGTACATAAAATGCAGAATTGGGATTGCATTTGTGTTTTACTTTACTTGACACGGTTTCTACTGGTGAACTGTATCTATATATATATTATATCTATATCTATTCATGTGTCTGTCTGTGTGTATGATTGATTGCATTAGCATTTCTGAGAAATGAGAATTTAAATTGTTTAGTGTTCATGGTGTCACACTTAAGACTAGCTTTTTAAAATCTTGAGCTGAATTGCTAGTTATAGTTTTCAAAAATGGTAAAATCAAAATGACTAGGTTTGTTCAGTCGAACTGAACAAAACGTGTAACGGGACCTGTTGGAACCCACGATGATTCTAAAGGAACTGTTGGAACCCACAATGATTCTGAAGGAAGGAGTCAGTAGTTTGCTCTAAGAATGGCAATATATTTGTAAAGTTTGAGTATGTATTTTTGTGTGTGAGGTACTGAATGAATCTGGAAGATCCTCTCCTTTATATAGTGAATAGGTATTTTTATTACGCAAACATGGTCCTAAAGCTATGGTCCACTAGTCTTTAACCGAAGAGCTTCTTCTTGACCTCTTATCTTTTTGTCTTAAGTTCCATCAATTCCAGCAGCATGGTCTTGATCTTCATGCATGGTTGTCTTCCTTTTAGCCCTTAGGATGTGCTTGGTTGACTCCATTAAGCAAGCTTATTAGACAAATCTTCAAAAACTTCTATAACCCTTAGTTCTCTCTTGTTGTTTTAAAAGGTTTCTAGTTTCTTGGTGACAATAGTCTTTTGGACTACCAAATGTTGTTGGGCATGCGTCTCTTTCCTCTGGGTCGGCCCATTATGCGGGTAACCTCTTCAAGTCTCCCAAGTCTATTGTGCTTGTTATTTATTACAAGTACAATGGACTCACAACAAGTCTCCGTTTCTCCCTTTTTGTGACCCGTTGCCTAGACAAACACCTTAAGTAGCCAAACCCTTCTAATATTATGGCTTATCTTCGTAGGATCTGGCTCATAACGATGTCCATGTTTGAAAAATGAGAAACCTTTCTTCACACTTTCCCGAGGCTTAATGATGGCAGTCCCATCAACTGCTTCCTTTACTTTCGATGGCTATCTCTTTCCAACCACCCCACTTTCAGTTTCTCTCCCTCTTTCTCTCTCGTTCTTTCCTTGTGGGGTAACCTTTGACTCGTCCGGAGGGCGGTAGAGGTAGGTTTTATTTACAGTTTTTCACTTTCTGATGTTTTTCCAAGGCTCCCTTAGGATGACATTTTCATACCCAATTGGGGAATTAATGTGGGAACTTATGTCCGAACTTGCTCATGAGTTATTAAGGGAAGTTGTCGATCATGCTCGGGTCCAATCACTCACCTAACTTCTGAGTTTGGCATGTCCTTGGTTAACCACTTTTTCTTGGGGATAGCCATGTGTTAATGAGGGTGACACATACCATCAAAATATAGCGGGGATTGAAAGGTTGAAAACTGAGGGTGACTAAAATATCCTAAATCTGAGGAGGCATTTGGTTCTTCTGGAAGAAAAAGGTTGCTGACTTGTCTAAAGAGCTTAAGTTATCGTGGCTGAGTTTGAAACTTGCAAGACGGAAAAGGCTTGGAGAGCTATGTGTTCCCCCCTATTAGTTTTATTTTTTATTTTTTCTTGTATGTGGGTTGCCTATTAGTCTGTTTTTTATCTTCCTTTTGTTGCCAGCTGACACTTCCTCTTTATCGAAGAAAGTGATGCATTTAGAGACCTAAAGAGAAAGCCAAATTTGAGGAAAACTTGGAGGAAGCAGAGGCGGCTGTTGCTTATCAGAAGTCAATAATCAGCGAGGTGGTTCAGAAAAATATGAGCGTTTACTCCAAGAACGTGTTGTTTTTGATAAGGCACATGCTCGGTTGGTGGAAGAAAGGCAATAGTTAGTCAGGGAGGGTTTTTGAGAGGCCAAGTCATAAAGGGAGTATACAAAGTCTAGGGATGTTCTTAGTCGAGCGATCTCCGCTGCAGGCTTCCAGCATGGTTTAGGAGCAAACTATGAGCATAGAGCTAAGGGGATCCCACTTATAGAGGCTCCTAGATTTTCATCTACTGCTGCGACCGAGGCCGAAGCTGCTTTTGCCTCTTATGCTTCTCCGGTTCCTCCTATCTTGACTCGGCTGTCTAGCTCCCCCGACGTCTCAGTGAAAGAGATAAAGTTTCTCGTGGAAGCAGTTGATCTTCTGACTCCAACAGCATGACCTGTTCATAGGACTGTAGGGTTTCTTTGTTAAAAACATCGATAATCGTGTCTTTAAGACTATGGTGATATGGGTTTATATTCTCTTTTGAACTTGTTTGGATGTAATGGTAGACTTATGGTAGTGCTTGATGCTACACTATCGCTATCTAGTCAAAAACGATAAAAATCAAGTTCCTAATTACCTTAAGCAAGGTAGGTTAAGTAGGGTGTCGAACCACGAGGAGTATGTTGTCAGTGTAACATGTAACCATTTTCTAACAATATGAAGTAACAGTAATGAGTGCTGATCACACTAGCAAAAGATTAGATTTTATAGCAAACAAGTAAACTGAGCAAGTTCAATCAATAGACAAAGACAAATCACACCCGGGGTTCAAGCAAGTAAATATACAGTAATATCATGTTTACTTAACAGATTAATTGACAAAGATCAAATCAGATTGATAAGGAAGTTAAACCTTAGGCATCAACAACCGCTAACACACTAGGGCTGAGCACGGTTCGGTTCGATTGGCGAAACCCAAACCGAAACCAAAGTAATCGGGTATTTAAATATGCAAACCGTTCGGTTTTCGGTTTTCTGGTATTTCGGTTAATTTCGGTTTCGGTTCGGTTATTTTTGGTTTTTTTTTCAATTATGTGTTGACATTGCAAAAAAAAAATGCATATTTTAAGTTTGTATAAGAACGTGTTAGAGTACCACACTCCACATATATATTGAATTTAAAAAACAAAAAAAGGCACGTGTTATGTGGAACTATACGAATACAAAGTTGCTAAATAGAGTTTAAAAATTAAAAAGCATTAAAAGTTTAGTCCCAATCTTCATTCAGCATCATCCGGTTTTTCGGTTTTAGTCCCGATCTTTATCATCATCAATCTATTCGGTTCGGTTTTTTAAAAATGGATAACCGAACCGAAACCGAAATTTCGTTTTTTCAAAAAAAACAAAAAATTAACCGTCTATTAATGCTTCGGTTCGGTTTTCTTCGGTGTGGTTTTTTCGGTTAATTCGGTTTTCTGCTCACCCCTAGAACACACGGCACAGGATATCAAACAGTCCATGCCAGTGTGACTCAACTAAGGGCAATTGTATTGATGAAGCTTAAAATATACATAAAATTATATAAATATTTCCTACATGTTAAATAGTTTTTGGGTTAATAATTACTTTTAATGAATTCATATTTGAAATTTAAAAAGCTTAATGGTAAATGAGGTAAAATATGAATTTTATCATATCACAATAAATAATTTGAATAATAATTAATCAAGTTGTAATTTTGGTAAAGATCTTATGAGTTTTCAAAAAAAATTAATTAAATAAGGAAACAAATAATATTGTAATATTTCTAATTGTTTCCTACAATGATTTATTCATAAAGCCAATGAAGATATATTACTTATTCTATTTATGTCTATATAATCATGCACAGTTAAGAATTAAAATATCATATGGCCCAATATTATTTACATGGTGATGGGCTTCACTTCCAGAATCTTCCATGATTTTTAGGGTTTGGGCTTGATATTTTCCTATTTAAAGACCCCTAAACTCAACCTTAATCATGACCCGAAAACCCTAGCCGACTTGGATGAATTTGGGAGCTCCAGAGGAGATATTTTCGAGGGTTTGTGTTGATACACGTTTTGTACGTCTCAGTCTTTATCAGGGCATTAATGTAATTAATCTAAAGTATAGGTGTCTTAATGTAAATATGGCTAAATGGGCCATTCGCTCTAATGTAATGTTACATTCGTTACCCCGTAACGAATGTAACACATTCGTCTAATCTGTAAGCTCATTCGTTAACCCAGATTAACGAATGAGATAACGAATGAGGGCTACTCGTTATATGTTAAATGTATTAACGAATGAAGAGTTCATTTGTGTGGTTAATGTAACGAATGACACATTCGTTAACTGTTATGTTAACGAATGTGGTCACCCCCTATATATATGCTGTAAATTATTCATTAATGTAAGCCTTTTCAAGCTTGTTTATCAATTCTCTCTCGTTACTCTGCCAGTTCATTCTCTCACATCATTGGCATCAATCCTAACGTATATCGACCTTAATCGTATACCTAACCATCATGTATCGTCGTAATCATAAGATCTAGATCCTAACCCCAAAGCTCTTTCAAGTGGTATCAGAGCCTTGGATCTGATCTTCGATATATAATCAAGTTAAAACAATAATCAATTGATCAATTCGAACATGAATTGATTGATTTTGTGATTTAATTGAAGTTCAAAATCAGAGACTGGTTATTCGTTAAATTGAACTTGATTGAAGAATGTTTGTGATTTTGGACATGGCTAGATAGGTTCGGATTTGGTGTTGGATTGTTTTGGTATAAGTTTTAAGTAGTTTCAGTAAGATTCGGACGAGTTTGAAGTTGAAATTGGAAGTTTGAATCGTTGAAGACTGATTTGTTAAGATGAAGTCTTATTCGTTAGGATGAAGACTGATTCGTTACACTCATTCGTCATGCTATCTTATTCGTTCAACCTTATTCGTTCAACTTTCATTCGTTAAAGCCTGATTCGTTAAGCCATATTCGTTAATTCCCTTCATTCGTTATGTTAATCTTCATTCGTTAAGCCTGTTAACGAATGAGCTTATACGTTAAAACCTCCTATTCATGTGAACAGTGTACGAATGAACATTCGTTGAGAAGTCCTATTCGTTAACTTTCATTCGTTAAAGCCTGATTCGTTAAGCCATATTCGTTAACTTTCATTCGAATATCTTAGACATTCGCTAAAGTAATCAACTTTTAACGAATATACCATTCGTTAAAGTATCTCAGTTTTAACGAATATTCCATTCGTTAAAACCTATTCGTTATTAGCTCATTTGTTAATCCGTTAACGAATGTGAAGAGATTCATTAAAACCCATTCATTACTTGTTCATTCGTTACTGGTTCATTCGTTACTGACTCATTCGTGTGAACAGTAAACTTTGTTAAATCCCTGAAGTTTATCAGTTGGTTTATGATGGCTGCTCAGAATTCATCTTATTATGCGTTAGCATCACAGAACGTCTTATTGCAACAAATGCTGACGATGGATAACGAGATAGGCAGTCATAATAAATGTCCCAAGCTGTTGAAACTATCGGACTTTGACCGTTGGGAACCAAGATTCCGTGCACATCTGGGATCTGTGCATCCTAGTAGTGTTCGTTTTCTTGATGATGTTTATGTTGCACCACTGATCGGTAATGACAACACGAGTTGGACTCCGAAACCGTTTAAAGAGTATGAGACACATGAGTTGAAGGACTTTGAAAGTGAGACGAAAGCTTATTCTACACTTACTATGGCTTTACCGGAACATATTTTTCATTAATATAGTACGATTAAAGTCTGTGCTTCACATGAGTTAAATGTTTTATAGATAATATATATAGATAATTATATATTTAATCTTACATATTAGTGGGAACCGGTTTTAGGTCAGCGATAAAGAAGGAGTTCGGCTTCAAAATGTGGTGAGGAAATTCGTAGATTTGTTAGGCGAGTTGGTGGTGACGGATTTCATTCCGTTTACGAATGGTTTTGACTTGGGGAGATATGATAAAAAATGAAGGTGGCAGGTAAAGAAATAGACAACATCATTGAAGGATGGTTAAAGAAGCGAAAGAGTGAGGCGCAAGACGATCAAATTTTCATGGATGTGCTGCTTTCTGTTCTCCAAGATGCATCAGAGGAGGATTTCCCTGGTTATGACCATGATACAGTTATCAAATCACATGCTTGGTAAACTTATTTAACCTTCAACAATTACTGCATATATAAATTATATATCTAGCATAACAAATATAAAAAAACGGTTGAAATGTATATGTAATCATCTGTCTTGAACTTCAAAAATAATATATGAACACATTTGGTTTATATATAGAGCACACATGTACCAGTTATTTGTAGGTTAAATTAGCTACACATAACTATAGGTAAATTTTTAAGAAATATATTAACAAACTCGATTAATGGATTTTTTATTTAATCAAGCTTTATGTAAAAGGTCGGGATGCGCAATAGTCGGTTTTAGGCTCAAAATGAACCAAAAACTAACATTTCGGTTTTTAAAAATTATTTAGTTGTGTTTTTATAGCTTTTGATTTGGTTTGGAGTGGTTTTTTCATTTGGGCTTGAAGTATTTAGACCAAGGAAAAAAAGTAACCTAAAATAATGATTTTGGACTTAAGTCATTTTAGTAAGTAATAATGAATTAATGATTGTTATATATTTAGGCTGGGTTATTCTATTTATTAGTTTCTTATAAATTACATACAACTCAATCCTTAAAAAGAAATCCATACACTCGATTTGGTTCGGTTTATCTATTTTAATTACACGCAAAACCACTGCGGGGATGGAGCGACAGAAGTTTTGAGAATTCAAGAGAATGTCACGACGATAAATTCGGAAGGATCTCATCTCATAATTATCCATGACTACTTATGTCTCTAGCATGAACAATCGATCGAACACTACTTGAAAACGGCTCTTCTGCTCAAAAACTACTCGAGCTCCATCGCAAACTATTTGCATTACAGTTACAACCTGTTGAATTAGGACCAAGACAAAAAGATCGAAAAGGCCAGTGCTTCCTTTGTTGAAATAAGGACAAATGGGATCAAACAGGAAGTTCGGTTTTGATGAAACATAAAACCAAACAATCGTTTTTGTTTGGGTTCGTTTATTCCAGTTCGATTTTTCCTGTACGGCCATTTCTTTTTCATGCACAGCTCAATTAAACAGTATAAATTATTTAAAAAAGCATGAGCTATAAATGACTAAGATTTAAAAAATATGGTTTTTTTTTTTCTTTTTGTTCTCGTAATAAGATTTTAGTGTTTTGCAATGAATCTCTCCCTAATTATTTACTTGAGATAACCCTGTGTTGTTTATAATCAAATCCACTACATTTGCAATTGCGCAGACAATGATAATTGGTGGCTCGGACACGACAGCTGTGACATTAATATGGGCTTTATCTTTGCTACTTAATAATCCAAAGACACTAAAAATCGTCCAAGATGAAATTGATGAACTTGTTGGAAGAGACAGACTGGCGAAGAGTCAGACATAAGGAACTTAGTTTACCTCGTTGCTGTTGTCAAAGAAACGTTGTGTTTGTAGTTGTACCATGTTGTACCTCTCCCCGTTCCTCATGAATCCAAGGAAGATTGCATCGTGAGTGGCTCAACATCTCGCAAGGCACATGCTTGTTTGTAAATCTTTGGAAAATCCATCGAGATCCAAATATATGGTAAGATCCTTGTGAATTTAAGCCAGAAAGATTCCTAACTAGTAAAAAGGATATTGATCTTAAAGGAAACATTTTGAACTGCTTCCATTTGATAGTGGTAGAAGAATTTGCCCAGGTGTTTCATTTGCCTTACAGCTATTGCCTTTAATACTAGCCAATGTAATTCAACAATTTGCTTTACACAAACCATCGAATGAACCAATTGATATGAGTGAAGACTTGGGAATAACTACCATCAAAGCAACACCATTGGAGGTCCTCTAGCCCCTCATTTACCCCTTAAAATGTATTATGATTGCACTTGATTGCTATTATAAGCATCAACCATTTATAAACCCCACTCTAGATAATCAATATTCCCCAACTTCTTGTTACTATAAGCTAGTATCACAGTACTTAGATTAGTTATGTTTGTTTGTAGTTGTAAACATCTCCATAAACAAATATGCATGCTTTAGTTCTTGTATCCTAGAGGAAATAAACTTGGATCTAGCCATCTGAGATGACCGATCCAGTCACCACAAATGTGCACGCTGTCTCTTACGTGGAACGCCACTAGGAGTGATAAACTCAATCCAGCCATCTGAGATGGCTGGATACCTAAAATCCATTTGGTCTATTGTCAGATACCTAAAAACCAATATTTTCTCAATAAACCTACTATTTTAAAAATAAAATCTATAACTTCCAATATCCAAGTGTGAAAACCATTGTGACTTAGGTTTAAACCTTGCAACAAATTTGCTAGAAGCAAATGAGAAGTGACCAAGAATCCTGCATGTTCGTTACAAGCGACCAATTAAGTCTCATAAGTCCAGGCGTATATTTGCATATTCATCATAGCATAACCACAAATTATCGCACCTTAACAAAATTAACCTTCACCAAATTTTAAAGACCATTAATGCAAATGCAGAAACTATTACAATGGCTTTAAAGACCATTTTTGAAGATAGTCATAGTACTGGTAAGTATGGCTTGTATTTTCTAAACACATAACTTGTAGATAATAGAAACCCACGTCACAAGGATATTTATAGACTCAAGGTAGGGTGGGAGCCACACTAGCACCGATAGGGAACAGGATGATGTATGGAAAGTCGAACCCACTGAAGCACATTTTCAAACAACATCCTAACCCACCCTTCGGTGCCAGTCACCGTTATCCACCTGCACCACACTAAATTACAAAAACACCCTTCTAACTCAATGCACACATCGTGTACACCATACGTGTCATCGATTTATAATTATTATAACTATTCGCCATTTCGAGCACTCATTACGACGCCCAATAGTAAACCTACAAGCTTACCGAGCAAGACAAGTGTTGTGGTTAGGGCAATGCCACCGGAGATCGATAGCAATGGCGCTTTGAGGAAGTTTAAGCTCAACGAGGCGTCGTTCCTGGCTTCTCTCATGCCGAAGAAGGAGACTGGTGCCGATCGGTTTGTTGAGGCGCATCCCGACTTCGATGGCCGCGGTGTTGTCGTTGCGATTTTAGGTTATCTCTTAGCTTTTCGTTATCGTTGACCTTTGAAATTGAATAATTATTAGTCGACTGAAGCTTTCGATTAGACGTAGTGATTCGATTAAAACTATAACTGAATCAGTGAATCGAGTGTCTGTGTTTAGATTATGAGAAGATATTTAGTTGTTACGTATGGTTGATTGATGAATCGTAGAGTATGAGCAAATGATTGTGAATTGAATGAAATGAATAGGTGAATCGACATCAATGCGTATAGGAATTTTGAAATAACTGTCTGAAACTGAACAAGTAACTGCCTAAATAGATCAACTGAAGACATGATGACTGAACTGAATATTCAGTTAATTACTACTTTTCTTTAATTGTCTGGTTTAGTTATTTATTAGTAACAGTATGACATATGATGTTTAGAAAGATAACATGATATATCGTATCGTACAGTATGAGCAAAAGATTGTGACGTGAATAAAATGATTAGGTGAATTGGAATCGATGCGTTTCGTGTTATTCAGGGAGATATATCCGTTTAACGTGTATAAAGCTGTTGATAATTGTGTAAACCTAACTAAAACTGAACAAGTGACTGTCTAAATATATTAATTGATAACTTGATGACTAAACAGAATATTTAGTTAATCATGACTGTTCTTTAATTATCTGGTTTAGTTGTTTATTCGTAGCAGTTTGATATGTGATGTCCAGAAAGATAACTTGATTATGTATTAGTTTAGTTATAGAACGCAATTGGATGGACCTTATTCTTTCAGATTGATTTTATGAACGTCTAACCGAATAAGTAACTGTGAAGTAAATCAACTTTAGACATGATGACTAAACAAAACAATCACTACTGTTCTTCTTCAACTGTCTGGTTTAGTTGTTTATTCCTAACAGTATGATATGATATCCAGAATATTAGCATGATCATGTATTAGTTTAGTTCTAGAACATAATTGGATGGACCTTTAATCTTTCTTGATTGATTTTATGAAAATCTAAAACCAAAGAAGTAGCTGTCTAATGAAATTGACTTTAGGACATGATGACCAAACAAAATGATCACCACTGCTATATGATATCCAGAATATTAACATGATCTATTAGGTAGTTCTAGAACGTAATTGGATGGGCCTTTAATCTTTCGTGATTGATTTTCTGCAAGTGAAAGGTTTTCCTTTAATGCTATTTTTCTGCTTTCAGATTCTGGTGTTGATCCAGCTGCAGCAGGATTACACGTGACCTCAGATGGCAAACCAAAAGTCCTAGATGTCATTGACTGGTACCCTTCAATATTCAATCAGTTTTGTTATATTTCTTCCGTTGGTGATATTATTTTTACTTTTATAAATATTTCCTTTCCTCGCAGCACTGGTAGTGGTGATGTTGATACATCAACTGTTGTAAAGGCTGATGAAAATGGCCGTATTCATGGTGCATCAGGTTGGTAGTTGTTATATTGATTTAAATGAGTAGCTTGAAGTTGAATATATACCACTTTTAAGATATATGATTGATTCTTTTGAATGATTGTGTTTTAGGGGCGTCTCTTACTATAAATCCTTCTTGGAAGAATCCATCTGGGGAGTGGCATGTGGGATACAAATTGATATATGAGCTTCTTACAGACACATTAGTATCTCGTTTGAAGGTGGGTCTTACTTTGCGAGTGGTCTGAGAGCATTATTCATATATTTAATAAGAAATAATGTAACTGTTTTCTTATTTTTATTTGTGTGAAATTTGTAATCTGGAGCAGAAAGAAAGAAAGAAAAAGTGGGAAGAGAAGAATCAGGAAGCAATAGCTGAGGCTGTGAAGCAACTTGAAGAGTTTGACAAGGTTGTTCCTACTAATTCATTATTTTGTCATCTGATAAAGTGTATGCACGTTTATATTATTATGGTGTCTAACAAGTTTTGTAACTTCAGAAGCACACAAAGGTTGATGAGGTGAATTTGAAAAAGACCCGTGCAGACCTTCAAGATCGAGTTGATTTTTTGAAGAAACAACCAGATGTCAGTGCTATATCTTAAATTTATAGTTTCTTCCTTTTAATGTTTTGAAATGTATTTATATTTATGTGCATCTGTGTTTGTATTAGAGCTATGATGACAAGGGGCCTGTCATTGATGCTGTTGTCTGGCATGATGGAGAAGTGTGGAGGGTGGCTCTTGACACACAGAATTTTGAGGGTGACGTTGGTTGTGGGAAACTTGCTGATTTTGTTCCCTTAACTAATTTCAAGTATACTTGCTGACTTTGACACCTTTTTTTATTCTCTTTTTCTCATGCTTAGTTGTACTTTATGTGATATTGATCAATTATACAGTTCATTGTGCCCTCAGTCTGCAATAATCAGATTATCAGTTCCAAGTAATATAACACGGAGATAATTTTGCAGGATTGAGCGGAAGTATGGTGTATTTAGCAAGTTGGATGCTTGTACATTCGTGACCAATGTTTATAATGAAGGTAATATTTTGAGCATAGTAACTGATAGTTCGCCGCATGGCACTCATGTTGCTGGTATTACAAGTGCTTTCCACTCAAAGGTATGACCTTAAATTTATGCTCTGTTTGTATCTAATCCATTTATGACCACATGGTCACTAAATTTTATGTGAACTTACAGGAACCGTTGCTTAATGGAGTTGCCCCTGGAGCACAGATAGTTTCATGTAAGATAGGTGACTCACGCTTAGGCTCAATGGAAACTGGAACGGGCTTGACACGTGCATTAATTGCTGTTGTGGAGGTATCATAACTCTTATTGTATTCAACTTTATACAAGTAATTTTGTTGTTAATTAATCTGTTTTGGACCTTTTCAGCACAAATGTGATGTTATCAACATGAGCTATGGAGAATATACGATGTTTCCGGACTATGGTCGTTTTGTGGAGCTTGTTGATGAGGTCATAACCTAAAAAATGATTAGATTTCTTGAATGTGGCTTTGTTTGTTTATTTGTCATTTACAGGAAATTATTATTGAATACAGGTGGTAAACAAGTACCGTGTAGTGTTTGTTAGTAGTGCTGGCAACAATGGGCCTGCGTTGACCACTCTGGGTGCGCCAGGTGGCACCACATCAAGCATAATAGGAATTGGTGCTTATGTCTCTCCTGCTATGGCTGCTGGAGCTCATGCTTTAGTTGAGGCTCCTCCCGAAGGGCTTGAGTACACTTGGTAACGTTTTGTTTTCGGAGGAAATTATTGAATGTTCTCTCAATCTATATTAAAGGTCTATTTGGGTTATGTTTCAACTTTTAACGGGTTGAGTAGGTTAATCGGGTTGAAAGCTGCCCAAGTATTGGTTGATAGTTATCAAACTCTTAGGTTACATTTGTTTTTAATAATAAAGTCAATGTATTGATATGCATTAAGTGTGTGTAAATTAACTGATTGACCCAAGCTGTTTTGCTGGAACCCATTTCGTCCCATTACACAACCCACTACCCAACCCACTTTGAGGGTTGGTGGGTTGAAGTGTGCAATCCAAAACTGGGTCGTATATTATTCGTGTAAAAGATTTCTACCCTATCCTGCACACATAAATTCTGGCTGACCCGAACACGGCACGTTTAACCAATTTATCAAAATAAAGTGTTAAAATTTTTTTAAACAAAATGGATATAAAATATAGAGTCGGTAGAGAAAATGAGTAATATGAGTTTTTTTTTTCTTTTTTGAGAAATATTAAATATCTTGAAAATGTATTGCAAATTGCAAGTGTATCTACAGAAAAATGAACAGAAAGAACAAAAATATAACTATAAAAGTTTTTTAAATACTCAAGCAGGTTAACAAGTCAACTCGAATACGGACCGTTTGTTAAACGGGTCGTGATAGTCAACCGAAAACCTGTTCTTGATTTGTGCTGGGTTTCGGTTGTGTCAACCATCCCCTTTAGTTTTATATGATGTAATTTGTACCGTGTCTCCTATGAAAATGCTTAATGAAATGTGAAATGACAGGTCTAGTCGGGGACCCACTGCTGACGGGGATCTTGGCGTATATGTGAGTGCTCCTGGTGGGGCGGTGGCCCCTGTTCCTACATGGACTCTCCAGCGACGTCAGCTCATGAATGGTACTATCAGTGTGTTGACTGTTTGACCTGTGCTCATGTTTGTTCCTAGTATGTATTCATAGTACGTATAGGTAGCCAGTATGTCTTTCATATTAGTTAGCAAAATCATAACTAATGAAGTTTACCTACTTTCTCTCAGTCTCACGACAACTGACTTTTAACTCTTTTCAGGTACATCCATGTCATCCCCATCTGCATGCGGTGGAGTAGCTCTGATCATCAGTGCAATGAAGGTATCAGTGTCTTTTAACTGTTTTAAGATACATAACTTTTTTCTTTTGTTGTAAAGTCATATAAACATAAGATAACATTATGCAGGCTAAGGGGATTCAAGTGAGTCCTTATAGTGTCAGGAAGGCCCTTGAGAATACTTGTGCACCGATTGGCTGTTTGCCTGAAGATAAATTATCTAATGGACATGGCCTTATTCAAGTTGACAAGTTAGATTTAACTTCATGCATTATTTAATTATTTTTTTATATCGAATTCCTTACAAGTGACTTCCTTCAGGGCCTTTGAGTATGCTCAGAAAGCAGCTGATTTACCATGCATTTGGTATAAGATAAGCATCAGTCAAGCAGGAAAAACAAGTAGGTTCAATTCTTAAACTTATTGTATTTCAAATATCATGCCCTAATTAAACTTATTGTATTTCAAATATTATGCCCTAATTAGCTCTTTCAATCGATTGCAGCATCATCAACATTGCGAGGCATATACTTAAGAGAATCTAGCTACTGTGATCAATCTACTGAGGTGACTATTATAATTTAAAAACACTTCATATCATTATGTAGTTTTAAAAGTATTCTAAAATGAGCCAGCCTTATAACCATTCACATATTTCTATTGAAACAGTGGACAGTGCAAGTTGACCCACAATTTCATGAAGGTGCAAGTAACTTAGAACAGTTAGTCCCATTTGAAGAGTGTATTGAGTTGCGCTCTACTGGAAAAGAAGTGGTTAGAGCTCCAGATTATCTACTTCTCACTTACAATGGCCGTAGCTTCAAGTAATATAATCGTTTCTCTACTTCATTCTTTATGACCCAAATTTGCATTTTGTAATTTCTGCTGATCTTTTGTTTCTTTCTACCAGTGTGGTTGTAGACCCCACGAAGCTTAGTGACGGTTTACACTATTTTGAAGTGTGTGGAATAGACTGTAACAACCCTTGGCGTGGTCCTCTTTTCCGAATACCCGTTACTATTACAAAGCCAAAAATTGTGGAAACTCGGCCTCCTATAATTACATTTTCTGGATTGTCTTTCCAGCCAGGTGGGTTTGTACACTGATGATAATTTGTGAAAATTATTTACATATATTGTGTGGTATATAACTGTTTTCTTTTTTTACTATTTATTACTTCGACAGGCCATATTGAACGCAGGTTCATTAAGGTCCCATACGGGGCTACTTGGGTTGAGGCTACCATGCGAACTTCAGGGTTTGACACTTCTAGAAGATTCTACATTGACACTGTACAGGTATGTGGCATAACTAGAGTTGACACTTCTCGAAGATTCTACATTGACTTTCTTACAAATCTACAGATCTCACCTCTAAAAAGGCCTATCAAGTGGGAAAGTAATGCAGTATTTTCATCTCCATCTACAAAAAGCTTTACCTTTTCTGTGGAGGGTGGTAGGACGATGGAGCTAGTGATAGCTCAATTCTGGTCCAGTGGTGTAGGAAGTAATGAACCTGCTGTTGTAGAATTTGAGGTTACATGTTTTGTTTATGTGTCTCTCTAATCATTTTAAATATTGTTTCATATGGTTTTTTTACTGATTGTTTCTATGTTAATATTTAGATTGCATTCCACGGGATAGATGTTAACAAAGATGAAGTGATCCTTGATGGAAGTGAAGCACCTGTTAGAGTCGAAGCCCAAGCTTTATTATCATCTGAGAAACTTGCTCCTACCGCCAAGCTAAACAAGGTACAACAGATTTCATTCATAAATCATTAGTATCATTTTGTTCATGTGTTTGTACTAAAGAAATTCATGTATCCAAAATCATATTGCAGATTAGAGTCCCGTATCGTCCCGTTGATTCAAAACTGAGTGCTCTTTCAGCAGATCGAGATAAATTACCCTCTGGAAAACAGATACTTGCATTGACTTTGACGTAAGTTTTGGTGGACTTTTCTCACTCGTTCCACTTCACTTAGTTATTTTTTTGAATTATATATCATTAATGTCTTGTGCTGCAGTTATAAATTCAAGTTAGAAGATGCTGCTGAAGTAAAACCACAGATACCCTTGCTCAATAATCGTATCTATGATAACAAGTTTGAATCCCAGTTTTATATGATATCAGATTCAAACAAGGTATTTTTTTGTCAATCATGCATATAATTCATGATCTTGTTTTGTTCACTTAATAAATTCTGTTTCTTTTCCATTTATTGTACATAGCGTGTATATGCAATGGGTGATGTCTACCCAGATTATGCAAAATTGCCCAAAGGTGATTACACTTTACAACTGCACTTGAGGTATGATTCCCTCTTAAATGCTTATATATATGTGCTTATAAAGTTGATGAGTTGCTTATTTCTTGGAATTTCTGAATTTTTCAGACATGAGAATGTGCAATACTTGGAGAAATTGAAGCAATTAGTCTTGTTCATTGAAAGAAAATTGGAGAAGGTATATGTGAGATGCCATGCAAAATATATATTTTTGGTACTAATATTTGTATGTTTGCCATTTAATGTTATAAACTTCTAATAGGAGGCTGTGCAATTGAGCTTCTATACTCAACCAGATGGTCCAGTCACAGATACTGGTAGTTACAAAACATCAACATTAGACCCTGGGTTTGTTCTCTCTCCATATTTACCTCCTCATGTTTGTATATTTGGCATTTAGTGACCTTTATGTTTTATCTTGTAGATCAAAAGACGCCTTTTACATAGGACCTCCCACTAAAGACAAGCTTCCTAAGGTAAGTATCTATTTGACCAATGCTTTTTATTTATTTCAGTATTAAATTCCGTATTAGATATATATGAAGTGGATGATTTACAATACTTGATTGTTGCAGAACTCTCCTGAAGGGTCTGTACTACTTGGAGCAATTTCGTATGGTAAGCCTTCAACTGTGGTGTCAGATCAGGCAAACGACCCTGAAAAGAATCCGGTATCATATCAGATAACTTTTCAAGTCCCACCACCTAAGGTTATAATTCGATACAATTAATCTTTTTTCTTTAGCATACCATAGATTATAGTTATGTAACTTTATATGTTTGACAGGCTGATGAGGATAAGGGAAAGAATTCTACTTCCAAAACTTCAACAAAAAGTGTATCGGAGCGTTTAGAGGAAGAGGTGCGTTTTTTCTTTTTTCTTTTCTTTTTCTGCTTGCTAAAAATACATAATTTATCATGTTTGTGGTTGACCAGGTTCGTGATGCGAAGATAAAGGTTCTTGCAAGCCTAAAACAAGGAACTGATGACGAACGGGCCGAATGGAAAAAATTATGCATCACACTCAAGGTTTTGTTTGTTAGTTTTGACTTTATAATAGTAAAATAAAGAGGTAGCAGTTACAGCAAACTTACAGTGATTGTTAATGTTTTTAATTGTTTATGTTTTTATGTTATTGGTAGACGGAATATCCAAAATACACTCCGTTGCTGGCCCGAATATTGGACGGATTGATATCCCAAGAAGCGGAGGATAAATCACACCATTATGAAGAGGTAATGGATGATATGCTTTAATGTTTCAGTTTTGTAAGAATTGCATGTTAATGGTTTCCTTGTGACAGATAATTGCTGCAGCAGATGAGGTTGTTGACAGTATTGACAGAGTCGAATTAGCAAAGTTTCTTTCCATCAATGGTGATCCTGAAGATGAAGATTTTGAGGTATATCAAGATATTATTATCTCTATATGAAGTTATCTCTTGTTTTAGTGATGTAAACTTTTTGGTGAATTTATCTTGTGAATTTTTTTTATAGAAAACGAAGAAGAAGATGGAGACAATACGTGACCAGCTGGTTGAAGCACTTTACCAAAAAGGTTTAGCTTTAGTGGAAGTTGCATCCCTTAAGGTATTTTTATTATTATTATTACTACATGTTTGCCTATGTTATTTTAGTTAATATTCTAGTGGCAAGAAACTTGTTGAAAATATTGTTTTCATATAGTGATGTATCATTTGAATGGTTTGAGCAATGGTGTTATTTTGATGTATAGGGTGAGATGGCTGCGTTGGCTGCTAACTTGGATGCAGAGGTTGTGGATAAACCCGATGGCCAATCATCAACATCTTCTGTTGATCTATTTGAAGAGACTTTCAAAGAGCTGCAGAAATGGGCCGACTCCAAGTCCTCCAAGTATTCGACTCTTGTGATGATACGTGAACGACATAGTGGAAGACTCGGCACTGCACTCAAGGTACACTTTGTTTTGTCTTGTGTTTTTATACGCATAAACATGTATTTATAAATAACTTGAAAATGGGGGCAGGTGGTGAATGGGATGATTGAAGAAGATGGAAAGAAGAAGCTTTATGAAGAAAGAATATCTTTGCTTGTGCAAAGCGGGTGGGAGCATTTGGTGGTGTATGAGAAACAATGGATGCTTGTGCGTTTCCCGCCAGCCCTACCCCTCTTCTAGACTAGTCGGATTTCTTTCTTTCTTTCTGTCATAATACTATACGACTAATACATTTCTTTAATAAAATGCTGTTGCTGGTTGGACTGTTTGTGATCAAAGTGAAACCATTTCTTTAATAAAATGCTAATGCTGTTGCTGATGATCAAAGTGAAACCAGAAGCTGGTTGGTGTTGCATGTTTTGAGGTTCGTTGTTAGTTAGGTGCATTCGTAAATCAAAATTGCTTTGGCTTCAAAACCTTTTCTTTTACTTCCAGAAGTTCACGCTAGGCTAGAAAGTAGATGTTTTAAAACCCCTCTTGTATCTTAACTGGTGACATGCAGACAGGTGGTTTGCATAAAGGAAATAAATTCAACTAATTGGTAGTCTGCTTAATATATTCCACTACTCTATTGCTTTGAGAAACCTCCAGCCACATCAAGAATGAGGATTAATTCTCATTGCAACCAAAGACATAATTTGCAAAAGATTTTGAAACACAAATGGGAGTAAGCTAACTAACAATTAAAGTAAGGAACGTTAGTTGTTTGTAATCTTTTTTCGAAATGCGTATGTCATAGTGGCAGACTAGCAGTGATGTCTTTCCCAAAGGGTCTCATTAACACTTGGCATAACTAAGGTTGTTTGTAACAAAAAACGTTTTACCTTCGTAAATTTAACTTCTCTCTCTAATTTTGTATCTAATTTCTCAAGTTTTGAAAATATGAGGGCCCTGAAAATACATATGCTAGAAGTGACTATAAAATTTTTTAAATAAAAAGATGCTAGAAGCGACTAGGTTACACATTTTTAAATTCAACGCGCGACACATTGCCTAGATCTTATATAATGGAGGATATTGGGTGTTGCCTAGATCTTATATAATGGAGGATATTGGGTATTGACATATGTTAAAAGATGTATTAAAAGATGTATTAGTTTTTATTAATCCCAACTGCGTATGATCTTTTGATTGCTGCTGATTCCAACTAACGGATTTGTTGATAACGATCTCACCTTTTATCATATTTGTTCTCTACGGTTCGCGACTAACGGATTTGTAAAAACACTTTTTGCCAGAAAAATCACATTTTTTTACCGAGAAACTCAACCTGAACACCACCACCGCCACCAACTGACTCACTAGTCACCACCAACCAACCACCTCCACTGGATGGTTTAGGATTCCAGCAACCTCAACAAATGAGGCTTTTACTAGAAACATGGTCCTAAGTCTGGTATAATGTTACAAAGATGTTTGTGACAAAAAATGTTGAGTTTCCTGAAAAAAAACGTGAGTTTTTCAGCAAAAAAAAAACAACATTCTTTTGACGACCTGCAACTAACATTGTTAGTTAATAAAATGAGATCAATATCAGCCAACTCGTTAGTTAGGACCGGCAGCGACCAAAACATGAGGCTGGGATTAATAAAAACCAATACACCATGTTAACATGATAGTCAAGTAGATTTTAGTGTGTTTTGACACACCCGTGCTCGGCTGATAAAGAATGTTGACTAATATTTAATCACTGTTATAAATAAATAACCACTAAATTATGAAAAACAAGACAGTTATTAGAGCCGTTCACTCTCCATCATCATACTCAAAAGTCATGAAATAGCATGATAGCATCATCAAGAATAAAAAGAGAAGCTTCTAGAACCTTCCATTTGGCACGCAATCGGTTTTTTATAGCGGCATCGTCCGCAGTTCCTTTAACCACCAACAGACTCTGCAAACACATTTTAAGACACATTAATGTTTAAATAAACAAGTTTCATAATAAACAAAAAGAAAAGAATGCATACATCTTTAGCTAGGTCATTCTCATGAATAATGCGAAGTTTTAAGTTGAGTGCTGCGTGATACAAGTCATCTAAAACCTGTTCCCAAACAGACCGTTTATTCAACTTCCACAGCATAGTCTCCGACTTCTGAGCATCGTTTCCGTTTCCAATTCTCTGAAACAAACAGATGTTTTAATCTTATTTCTACCATATTGTTTTCACATGATTCATATAATAATTTTGTAACATTTAAACAGAATTACAAGTTTTAAATGAGTACCTCGAGATGCAAGAAATCATCTTTCCATAGCTTAAAAAGAGCAACCAGTGCATCTTTCTTTTCAACAAATGTAGTGCTCGCTATCTACCAAAAAGTCGGACAGCAAACGGGCCAAAATCATTTTATAGTCAACAGATAAGACAAACTTTGGTCAACAGATTTAACTACCTTATCCGTCTCAATAAACCGCTCACGTTCAGCCAATAACCTGAACATCCTATAAGACTCTCTTCCATATTTCTTCATCACAATCGATTCAACCTGCAAAACACAAAACCGCAAAAAAAAAAAGTAAAAATAAAAATACCTTTTTTGTGAATTTTTTTTATAATTAAAATTAGAGCGTGGACCAAACCTCCTGGGCTTGAGCCTGATCGATGATTTTCTTCAAGTCTGCACACATAACAATTAATACTCAAAAAGAAGTCAACTTTTTAGAAATGACATGTGGCGTTTACGACCCATTTATATAATGGGTCAGGCTGAAAGTACCTATGCTATATGTTTCATTTATTGCAATTGTCGGGAGTTCACAGCCCAATTGAACAAGGGTGGCCCGAACACGCTCTAAAGTCAGACTTCGACCTTCTTCGGTCTTCATTGCTTCATCAAATATGGTTTGCAACAAAAGCGGGACTGTAGATAACATGTCACAAAATAATATTAGAAAAAACAAATAATAAATTAAGCTAATATGATGTTTAAAGAAAGAGTTTAACCTGTTTTTTCTATTTTGACTTTGGTTTCATCTCTTCTATTTGCCTCAAATACTGCACGTAGAACAATACCAGCTATGCTATCTATACGTTCAGTCACATGCAAAACACATGCCTGTAAACCACACACAAAAAGTTAATATCAAATGTGTGCATGTGTATATATAGTGTTAGGATCAAATAGAAATAGATTTAACATGCTGAGCGTACAAATTACTAGAGCGATTATGCTAACACTAGAGCAATTATTTTTACTATACAGTTTTTGAACTAATGTAATTATTATTACTCCGCTTCATTTTTTGTAGTAGTTTACTCAGCTTCCTTGTAACATTTGTTAATTTTCTCATGAACAACCTTAACTTAATGCAAATTTAACCATAAATTAATCAAGCAGAAAGAAAGCAACCTTATGACGTAGACGTCGAACAAATTCCTCAAAATTAACGCGCCAAAGTATTTCTTTATTTTTGTTTGTCGCCCAATTTTCAGTTTCAGATTCTAAACAATCTTGCTTACGCTGTAAAACACAATATATGTTAGGGCACGTTATCTTAATAAACTTGGAATAATAAGTATAACAGCACAAAAGTTAAAATAAATGAACCTTTTCCCCAACAATGCTTGTGGTGGGAGACTTTTTGATATCATCAGCATCCGCATCATCATCATCATTATTATTAAGGACCCCGTTGATCAACGCATCCGACTCGACTAAAAACCTTAATGATTCCATGGGAGCTGTAGCAGCCAATGCACGTGCCTCTAAGGTTTGTGAAACATCACCTATCTGAAAGAATCAAAGTCACTTGCATACATTTAAGGATAAACAAAACCTTAAAATATGCAACGATGTTTTTGCAATATAAAAGAATATTTGGTAATTTAAGTCAAAACTACTTATGAACCTACATGGTAAGTCTGTATACAAGTTGGCTCGTTTATCCGAACCAGCTAAGATGTTTAGCTCAAGCTCAGGTCATAAATAGCTCGAGCCGGCTTGCAGCTCGTCCAACTTGTTTTTTTTTTGTTTAATTTTTTTATTTTTACACACAATGATATATTATTTAACATACATATGATGCATAACAAATAAACTACAAAGATTACAACCTATTTTTACATTAAAATTTGGGTTATAATTCACACACATATATATATATGTGTGTGTGTGTGTGTGTAAAAATTTGGGCTTTAATTTAAACTAGTAAGCCAATGAGCCGAGCTTACCTTGGCTTGAGCACAGGCTCGGCTCGTTTACAGCCAAGCTGAAATCGAGCGAGCCAAAGCGCCAAGCTTACCTTGACTCGAGCTTGGGCTAGGCTCGGCTAGTTTACAAACAAGCTGAATGTGTACCAGTTAAACAAGCCAGCCAAATGGGCCAAGGTTACCTTGACTCGAGCTTGGGCTACACTCGGCTCATTTGCAACCAACCTTTGACTTGACCTTGGGTTACGCTCAGCTCGTTTACAACCAAGCTGAATTTGAGCCCGTTAAATGAGCCAGCCAACGGTCCGAACTTACCTTGGCTCGACCTTGGGCTTGGCTCGGCTCATTTATGAATAAGCTGGTCCTAAGTAAACCAGCTAAATGAGCAGGCCAACAAGGTGAGTTTGCCTTGGCTCGAGCTCGGGTGCAGCTAGGCTCATTTACAAACAAGTTGATTTCGAGTGAACCAGCTAAATGAGTGAGCCAACGAACCGAGCTTACATTGGCTTGAGCTTGTTCTCAGCTCGTCTCAACTCGTTTACAAACACACCGACGCTCGGTGTTTGAACAACCCTACTACAGGATAACAGTTGTTACCTTAGACTTAGCACCTCGTTTCTTTGGACCTTCCTCTTGCGGTTCAAGAAACGGTTCAACAGCTGGGCATCTTTCAATAAAACGAGCTTGAGCAAGTTTATTAAAGTTTTCATGTAACACATTACTCGCATTGCCATTTTCTGCATAGTAATAAAACAATTTAGCATGTGTGTTTAACTCCTAACCTAAATCTAAAATCTTTAAATAAAAAAATACAATTTCATCCAAACTAACCTCGATTTTTAATATTTAACTCACTCCTATCCATAATTTGATTCATGGATAGCCTACCATGTTGAAGCAACCCATCAAAAACATACGCACACTGTCAAAATTCAAAAACAAACACGCGAGTATATATTAATAATAATAATAATAATAATAATAAAGCGACACAAAAAACAAGGCCCGAATACTTACATCTCGACCAAATTCATTTGACACGATCGATGAAAACTTAGGAAACCTCATATGGTGAATAATATTGTCATACAATGCCATATACTGAGTCACAATCTTTGGCGGTTCCCCAAATGAACCTAAATTAACAGTAATTGGATAAAATTAATAGTCAACACTCGATGATCGTTAATAAGTGATTAAAATAATACGTACCGGGTAGTTGAATATTGAATGCTTGAACACAATTATGATGAATTAACACGAGCAAGGAGTTGGCAACCTGCTGTTTAGTAAGTTGTGTGTATTTTATGACTTGCATTTGTGATAACGGTCCTTTATTAAGTAGACAGTCGCATACTTTCTGCAAACGCCCGTGTTAGTGTTATTATTCGTTAATTTTGTTGGTAAAAGTAAATGAAAACTTGAATGTGTTAGGGTTGTTTATTACTTACGGAAACGATATCACCGAAATAAGTAGAGATGAGATGTACGGCGAGTTTGATACCGTGCGGTGTGGTCATGCTTTGAAAATGAAAACACAAATATTTGAAAATCAGTAATAAGTATAAGTCTTGTCTTTTGTTACTTTGTTTTATATATTTTGTAGTATACATATTTATTTAACAGTTAACAAACATAAACATGATCAAGAAACAAAATTGTACAATTACTAATAAATGAATACACACAGAAGCATTGTTTAAACAATAATAATAGACTAATGATGCAAATAACACGTGGGATAGTGAAATAGGTTTGTTTATGCATAGAAATTAGGGTTTATGAGCTTATTAGATAAGGATGAAACCTAATTAACTATAATTAAATGAACCTGCAGCGGACTGGACTGAACTGGAGTGGTTGGCCGGCGGTGGTGGATGAAGCGTCCGGCAGTGGTCTCTGTTTTGGAGGTCTGGTTTGACGCCAGCAGAGAAGAAGATATTAATTAATTAACCCCAGGCCCAATACATATTATTGGGCTGCCAAATCAACAACTCCGTCTGTCTATCTGGCCCCTGTTTTTTTACTTATACGTGTCTCACAATTTTTTCTCTTTAAAACTAATATATTATTATAGATCAATTATTATTCACTTTTCTTTTACACTATATTTATATAATATCTATATATTTTTATAAATATAAATATTAACATATTATTTTACTTTATATTTCAAAATACTTGGTGAATTTCAAAAATCAACAACAAATTATGTTTCTCAAATGAAAATTGTTTCGGGTTTGTTGTGAAACTTAAATTTGATTTTATGAGTCAAAAGTTGGTAAATAGATTGTTTGGTACAAGTTAACTACATTTAAGTCAAAATTTGTTACAGGTCAAAAATAAAAATTTTGATTTTTTAAAAGTTTGAGAATGCAAATTAGATTTATTGTCAAATTTGATATGGGTTCAAAGTGTTGACTTGAAAATGTTAAAATTATAAAAGTTAGAATTTTATACATGATTCGTGTTTCAAATTTATTTTTAAAGGCATTTTTTGAAATAATTAAAAGGTTCAAAATTTGACAAATTGACTATTATTCCTTCAACTATTAAAATTTAATAAAAAGATTGCCTATCAATGCTTTTAACTTTTATCAAATTGAAATATTTATGTTAACATTAACTATTCCTTCAATGGTGATCAAAACGTTGTATGGGAAGCATGTCATGCAAAAATATGCTGAAATGAAACAAAATATTCACAAAATTGAATGGGTTAGCATGTTATTTTTTCTGTTGTTATTATGACCAAGTCAAGAAGCTATCTGAAACTTATTAAAATCTTTTTCATAGTGTAGCTCAAAAAAACATAGTTCTTGAATGACATTCATCGTTATAATTTAATGTTCTACTTTCCTTTGATGGGTGGTAAATTGAGAAATATATCAATAAGGTAACGTTCATTTTGTATTTAGGCTGAGTGGTTAGAACTACTATCGTATGAGAGATCTTATTTCCGAAATTTGTTCATAACCAAAATTCTTTTAATTATATATATATATGACATCTAGAATAAATTTTTCAATAGAAAGAAGCATTCTCGGGTACATTTTTGCACGAGCATTTTTTTTTATTAAGTTCATTTAAAAAAATAATTTTGTGATATAAATAAAATCAATTTATGTAATTTTATAATTTGAATTATCCCGTGTATGACACGGGCTTTAAAACTAGTAATTATATATATATATATATATATATATATATGTATTATATTTTTGAAATTTCTAATCAGACACATAAACACTGTTCATTTATTTTTGCGCATTGAATTGTTGTATCTTCTACTTTGATGTTTGTATGATCTGATTATTCTATTCCTTAGTTGTTGTCTCTTTGTATGCTTTACACATGTTCTCAGTAATATATTTATTTAATTAGTTTAATTATTACTTTTCACCTACACTTGTTACCTCACACTCGATTTTGGAGCTGCATGCTTCATCAGACTCTCTCTTTCTGATTTCTTTGTTTAGCCAGAAACCAGCAGCTTAAAATTAGTGCTCTATGAGCACTTATATAGTAGTTGCAAAAGGGAATTTGGGGGAATTTGAATGTTTCTTTGTGACAGACCGATGATGTTGGCCTGCTATTTGGCTTGGCAACTTCGGTTGCAGCCATGGCCCGGTGGTTGTTAACACACGCATAAACACTGTTCATTTGGTTTGTGCTTTGGATTGTCTTGCCTTCTTCTTTGATGTTTGTTACGATCTGATTATTTTATTCCTATGGTTGGTGGTGGCGGTAGTCTCCTGGCTTCTCGAGTCAAAATTTGACAAATTGACTTTGACTCGGCAATGAAGTGTATCTGAGCCTCTGCTGTCTTTGATTGCCAACTGTGAAGGCTTGGTTGTCGATATGAAAGGAAGACCGCCTCATTACAAATCTAACTGCGTTCGTTTATTTTGGTGATGATGTTTCGGTCATAGGCATGGCAAGTTATGTTGCAACCCTGGTCCGAAGCTGAACCCATTGTGATTCCACCTCTTCAGATCGGTTTATGGCTATGATGATGTTCGGTTTTTGGCCTAGAAATGTATGTTGCAACCGTGATACCGACTTGAGCCTAGAGTTGACCAATTCAGTTATACATTATAGAGCCATAGACAAAGTTTGATTTGATTGATCATGATATACTTCAATGTGGTGTTGGTCTTTATTCTAACTTTTACGGTTCCAATTTGTGTTTGATTCGTTGTTTTGACTTATTCAACTTTTCACACATTATTTATATTTATATATTTGTTTTGCATTTATGAAGCTTTTGGGTGTTAATTGCTGTAAATAGCAATAGACTTTGACATGGGCTATGCAAGTGTGTAAAGCAACTGCATTTAATGTTTACGGTTTTCATTTCTTTCAACTACCTGGCACGATGAGCAATTGAACTTGCTATCTTATGCTACACTAACAACTTATCTTACAACTTGAACTTGCTATCTTATGCTTACACTATCAACTTATCTTACAATGCCGGTCTAAAACCCACGCAATGCGCGGGTTCGAAAAACTAGTTTATATAATAAAATGGGAAAATTATGAAAATAGGCTTTTTTTTAGGAGGGAGGGTATGAAAATAAGCTAAAAAATTTTCAATTTCCAAAAATAAGCCATCCAAAACTGGCATTTGGTTTCGCGTTGACGGTTTTCATCCATCACTAAATCGTTGACACGTGTAAAGTGACTGACATAATCCGATAGTTTTACTTTCAAATCTATCTGTCCCGATTATTTTGGTCTGAAATTCGTGTTCACGTGAAATTCGTCTGGAATTTCGTCTTCGGAGACAAATTTCAAAAAAATATACAAAAAACACCATCTTCATCTCCATCTCATCTTCTTCATCTTCGTCACATCCTCCTTTCGCTACCATTCAAATCTAAGATTAATGGATTAGATTACTTCTCACTCCTTTGTATTTTAACTTTACCCACAAATGTAGTAGTAATAATAATAATAATAATTATTATTATTATTATTATATAAATAAAGAAAATGCTACCGGCAAGCGGCAATCATCTTCTATTAACAATTTCATCTTTTTTGATTAACAATTTTGATCAATAACCTTTTAAATGTTAGACACTTAGACATAGCATGATTTGTGAGTTTATAATGAATTAGGTGATTTGTTTTGGATTTGTTCGTACACAACGTAAACTATTTGACCATCTAACGAAAATTAGCAAAACACTTCGAATTAGCTCGTTTATAAAGATGGAGTTAAAGTTCCTATAAGGATCTCCCGTGTTAAGTAAGATACTCAATTTCCAACTTAGATGTTGAATTTAATGCGGAAATTTTGGCATCAATAGGTTGAAGCACTATCATATATCATTTCAGGGCATGTATTCGCTACTGAAGTGAGGTTCAAGTTTTACTACTTAATATGTATTTTGAAAAATTGCATGACGGGTGTAAGAGTAAAGACCTATTTACATGAGTATGAAGCTAGTTAAGTCGTTTCAATAATCTGTACTTGGTTATTATACATCCTACTGTTGGAAATGGACACAAGGCTATAATAGAGTTTGGAAAAAGAACAAATGAGCATGTTAATGTGACATTCGTGACAAAACCATGCATAACATAGTATTTAAATATCGAATAAACGATTAATCGTTTATTGCGTAACGAACAAACGAATAACCAAATGATACTACTGGTTATGAGCCGGATATCTCGAGGGGCCATCCATAAGTGATATACGTATATTAGAGGCTAAAATATATTATGGCCATAGTACATAGCAAACCAGTTAAACGAAAAGATTCTCGTTTAACAATACGTTGTGACTTTAAACGCGAAAGCTAGTTCCAAAATAAGCATTGTATCATCCGTCAAGCCGAAAAAGACTTACAAAATACTTATTCGAAATGTTTTAAGCAACGCGTGAAAATATTTTGGATTTTTACAACCAAACGTTTTGTTTTTCTTAATATACAAAATTTGGCCGAAAACACTCGTTTTCGTGCTGTTTGTCGCACCCGATTTATTTTTCTTGCCAAAAAACCGAACCCGAAATAAATTTGGACTCAGGATTTCAAGTATGGCATGCAAAATGGGGCAAAATATCCACATGAGGGTCCCAAGGGACCCTCCCCCAATTAGTTGCATCCGCCATATTGGACTTCCACCCCCTTGGATATATTACTTCACCAAGGCTTCTAAACACTTCTATTAGACAAAATATCAGCCATTTGCAGCTGCTTCCCCTGTTCTTCAAAATTCCCAGTCAAAACCTAAGGTAAAACATCAATTTTTAATCATTTGGAACTTGTTTTAACATGATTCTTACATAAAAATTATAGTTTGATTACTAAAAATCACTTTTAACCATGCAAAAACCCTAAAAATGATCATAAAATATATTTTGATCCTAAGCATGGTTGGAAATCAGAATCAATAATTTTTTTGGCAATATACACGGATTAGGAGGTTTAAATCGTGTTTTTACGGTTCAAAAATTCGGTTTGAAACCCTAACGGAAACCCTTTGTTTCAAGGCTGGGTGATTTATGATACATGCTTGGTTTTGTGATATATGACCTGTAGATATACTACCTAGAAGACCAAAACCCGGAAAAGCGAGAAAAGGGTCGAAACAACCGAAAACCGCAAAGGTATTACCGAAACCCTCGTTTAGGGGTTATTTAGGATCAGATTGTGGCGTGCTTGTTGTTAGTTTATGAAACTTTGTAGGGACATAAAGAATCATATGAATGAGTCCTTGTCCAAATTTGGAAAATTTTTGATAATCCGTGAATATTTGGCGAATTTATTACCGTTTGTTATGGTTTATTTGGGAAAAATAGTTACACTACTTGAAAAATTATAAAATTTTGTTGAGAACTCAGGTAATACACCAATTGATCACATATAAATTTTGGGGTCAATTAGAAAACCCTATCTATGGTTTCTGGATTCGCGTTTATTCGAATTTTAACGGTCGTTTTTTGCTCAAAAAGATAATTTAGCAAAATTGTTATGTCCTGGAAATTTTTTCAGGGTATTTTCGAAGTTATTTGGATCACTTATAAAATTTATCGGATTTTTCGGAAATCGTTTGATATTTTTCAGGGTATTTTCGAAGTTATTTGGATCACTTATAAAATTTATCGGATTTTTCGGAAATCGTTTGGTATAAACGAACGATTTAGAGGTTAAAAATAGCATATAAAATGAATTCTTATAAATTAATAAATCAGTAAATATTTTCAGATATATTTTTATAAAAATATACATATATTAATTACTGAGTGTATAATTTTTCGTAATTTAATGATAAACTAATAATTAGTTATGCTAATCTGAAAGTTAAACAAATACAATTCTGATAAAAACCGACAGGTTTGTGATTAACGAACCTGTTGGGATATCAGAACATCAATAGTAATTAAAAATCATATTTTTGGGTTAATTGAGTAAAACCGAACATTTTGTGAGAAATTCGAACAATTTGAATGAATTGTCCACGCTTTTCTCCAAACCAAACTATATAAATTGGAAACGAGCTCCGAAGCGGATCTAGACATATAAACTCTAATTTTTCTTTATAAATTGAATTATGTTGTCAACCGACATGTTTACTAAAGTTATGTGATCTTACTTATTTCCAAAATGCATAAACGACCAACTTGGCCCAGCACCTGAAACGGTGAAACAGAGCCAAGTTCGATTTTAAACATTAAACATTGAACATCGTCACAATCTAAGACTAATATAACATATTCTGGGTGTGACAGCTATACCCAGACTAGAAATACAACTCAATTAAAGTTTTCATGTAACACATTACTCGCATTGCCATTTTCTGCATAGTAATAAAACAATTAGCACGCGTGTTTAACTCCTAACCTAAATCTTTAAAAAAAAAAATACAATTTCATCCGAACTAACCTCGATTTTTAATACTTGACTCGCTCCTATCCATAATTTGATTCATAGATAACCTACCATGTTGAAGCAACCCATCAAAAATATATGCACACTGTCAAAATTCAAAAACAAACACGTGAGAATATAATAATAATAATAATAATAATAATAAAGCGACACAAAAACCAATGCCCGGATACTTACATCCTGACCAAATTCATTTGACACGATAGGTGAAAACTTAGGAAGCCTCATATGGTGAATAATATTGTCGTACAATGCCATATACTGAGTCACAATCTTTGGCGGTTCCCCAAAAGAACCTAAATTAACAGTAATTGGATAAAATAGTCCACACTCGATGATCGTTAATAAGTGATTAAAATAATACGTACCTGGTAGTTGAATATTGAATGCTTGAACACAATTATGATGAATTAACACGAGCAACGAGTTGGTAACCTGTTGTTTAGTAAGTTGTGTGTATTTGATGACTCGCATTTGAGATAACGGTCCTTTATTAACTTGACAGTCGCATACTTTCTGCAAACTCCTGTGCTAGTGTCATTATTTGGTAAAAGAAAAGTAGATGATAAGTTGAATGTGCTAGGGTTTACTGAAACGATATCACCGAAATAAGTAGAGATGAGATGTCCAACGAGTTTGATACCGTGCGGTGTCTGTCATGCTTTAAAAATGAAAATGAGTATACAATGAAATAAAAAATTACCAAGTCTGGAAACATCATACAGTAAGTAAGTAATTGATTACTTAATGAATAGACAAAACAGTGCAGACAAGTGTACCAAGGGTTGTTTAGAACTGGAATGTATCATCATCGTCATCATCATCGTACTCAGTATATCTCACCAATAGCAATGCTATGGTAGGGTCTGAGGAGGGTAAAATGTAGACAGCCTTACCTCTATCCCATAGGGATATAGAGACTGCTTCCGGTGAGACCCCCGGCTCGATAGTAGTTTTACATCAAGCCTTGGACATAAGGCACATAGCACTCAATCATCGGGACACCGGCTGATTGGTGCATGTGCCCTTGTCTTTCGGCTATCAACGCCACCACATGACGCCTGATTAAACTTCCGCCACTTTTAACGTTATTTTCATGAGATTAGTAAAATAATGTCAAAATTAGTGCAATTTTACTTTTGCCCACCTGAGGGTTCACACATATATACATTATATGCGCGCACCGCAAGCAGGGCGTTGTTTAGAACTGGAATGTGACAAGTATAAAATTTATTATGGGATCAAAATGTTTTAAAACGAAACAAACAACTTGCAGATTACAATCAAACAAACAAACTGTTACTATGACTATGTAGGGAGGGTTTATGAATAAGGATTAGGGATTCTGGATATTAAACAAACCTTGAAAAAAAACTAAATAAAAATTAACTAAATAATGAAACCTAACCAGTGGACCTGACTAATTGGCGTCCAACGGTGGTTTTCTTTTCTTTTGTTTTGGAGTTGGAGGTTAGAAGAAGGCAGCAGACAGACAGAGATATTATTATTATTATTATTATTACTAGTCATGTGCCCGCATGCAGCGGGTTACGCATGAAAGTTACCGATGTCTGTACGTTCCTCGTAACAGTACGTGCATATCCTGACGATAGTATGTGCTTAACGTGGCATCAAACGCGTAACCGGTGTCGGTAAGCGCGTCACACAAGGCCTAGACGCGTAAACAATGTCATCCGCGTAACTAATGCCTGAACGCAAGTAACCGGTGACGAAAATCAAGAAGCAAAGATGAATTGTACAGTGATTTCAAGTAAACCACTTTTTAACACAACCCGTTCTAACACGAAACCCGTTCCGACTTCCGACCCAACATCGTTTTAACCTAAAGCTCGTTTTGACCTGGCCTCTTTCGACCTGAACCCATCGAGAACTGAACCAAACTAAACATTTTTTTGTATCGACCCTTTCTGATCTTAATTCGTTATGACCTATGAGCCTGACCTGTTTGACCTTTTGCCGGTACTAATAGGTAATCATGTAGCATGTTAGTTTTTTTTAATTAATAAACTATAGCAATACCATACTCAAATTAAAGAGTATAAAATGCTTGTTTTTATGGTGTAATTTTTTTAAAAGAATATTAGCATATGAAAAATATATAGCCGTTTAAAAATCGCCGGGATAGTTTATTTATAATAAGGGGTAAAGGTGTAACTATTATATAAATTAACAAAATTTGATTGAAGTTGGATGACTAAAATTGTAACTTATTTTTAACAAAATTGAAGTTAACCTTATTGATATGGTTAAAGACAAAAGTGTCCCTAAAATCTTATAATTTGATGCATTATATGTTGTATCTTTTGCATTGTTGATGATACCTCTTAAAATTTAAGAGGTCCTTGGGATCCTCTTTATATATAGTATAGATTATTATTATTATTATTAGGAAGCACTCCAGACCTAGAAAATAGCCCAGTGGATATTGGGCTGGCTGCCTATTAATACGCAACTTTTTGGAAACAATATAAAAGGATTGTTAGATTGCTTTTTCTCGAGTACAATCGTAGAAAAATTAATTTCAATAAATAACAAAAATAAGGTTGAGTTACTCCACAAATAACAACAAAAATAAGAAGTGTGAGAAGTAACAATTAATTAATATGTGTTAAGTGGGGATCAAAGAAAAAAAAGTTATAAAAGTAATACTATATATTTTCTCCCTTCACATGCAAGTCAAATATCAACTCTATTTTAAAACATCTATAACTTTTTTTATGATATATTTTTTTTAAAAAAATATCACCATAATAACAAGCGTTTTTTTATCTTTAATATGAGTATGACTTTGTTATATAAAAGTTAAGTAAAGTGCCAAAGTGTCTCTAAGATTTAGTCAATTTTGCGACTTTCGTCCAAAGTTTCTTTTTTGCAACATGACAGTCGAGGTTTCCTATTTTTTGCCAATTACATTTAAATTGTTAACTTTGTTAGTTTGTCAATGTTAAATTAGGGGTAAAGTTGTCTTTTCAATTTATTTATTGTTTAATCAAGACAGAATTATAAAAGATTGTCCTTTATCTTTCTATCAAATTTCACTCATTATCTTTTATCTTTAAAATTGTCATGTTTTATACTTTACGCATACAAATCTAACAATGTTGGTCCTTTGACCTTAATCCAGTTAGTTTTTCTTGTTAAATCAGGTTATATGTCTTAAACATAATGGCAAATTGGTCAATTTACCTTTTTAATTAAAAATATTTTAAATTAAAAATAAAATTTAAAAACTTAATATATAGTAAATAAATATAATAATAATAATAATATAACAATCCCCCACTTGTGGCCTAGTGGTAAGAGGTTTGGGTTCTCTAGTGGAGACTCGAGTTCGAATCCCACTTGTGTCATATTTGGGTGGATATTGGCAATGAATAATTTGAGCTAGGCCTTATGCAAAGGTTGTCAACTTGAATCCTAAGCCCACCCGGGTTTTAATGCTAGATTATCGCTATCTAGTAAAAAACAATACAAATAAGTGTCCTAATCATCTAAAACTAGAAAGGGTAAGTAGGGTGTCGAACCACGAGGAGCATGTGATCAGTGAAATGTGAAACTGATTCCTAACATTATGAAGTAAACTATAGACAGTGCTGATCGCACTAGCAATTGGATTGGTTTGATAGTAAACAATTAACTTAAACAAATATTCAGTCAAACAAAGCAAATCACACCCGGGAATTCAAGTGAGCAATTAACAGTATTCTCATGCAACCTAACAGATTAATTATCTTATGTCAACTAAAGATTGACTAACAAGCTAAACCTTAGGAATCCACAATCGATAACACACGGCACTGGTTATCAAACGGTCCCTGCCAGTGTGACTCAACGAAGGACAATTGTATGCTTTCTTGCAATTAACCATTTAACACAACCCTATGAGCAATTATTATAGTAACCGACAAACTAATCGTTCTGATCGTCAGAAACCTAAACCGACTGAATGCATGGACATACTAAACACCAGTACTCATAGATTAACACAAAGACAATTACAATTAGTTGTTCTAGTACATGAGAAAATAACTGAAAGATTACAAACTATACATCCCGGGTATGACTCAAAGGATCTAGCCGTGTCTCGGTATCTCTCAGTCTTCAATTTAAGTGATATGGATCATGTTTATGGCCTTGAGATGAATGGGAATAAAGGTTTTCTCCTCTTGCTGCTCTAAAAACTGCCTAGAACTTAATAATTCAGAGTTGGGTCGTCAAAACGTATTTTAAACAAAAACCCTAACTTTCCCGTATGTGGGACCCATCGCGTATCGTGTTGGTCCTCCTCCCCGGTCTATCACGATATGCGATGGACCAAAAGTCAACATCATTTAAAAATATTAAAAGGCATGCGTAGCGCGATGCCATTTCTTCACAACCCATCGCGTATCGCGATGGGTGGCTTCACCAGCAAATTCAGTTTTCTATCTTGGTTTGCATGCTGGACATCCCGGGTCTTCATCCCGTTACAGGTCCAAATTAATCAAGTTAAGTACATGTGACCTGAAATATAACAAACACATATGAAGTACCAAAGTTCCTAAACTAAACAATTAAAACAACTAAATTAACGAACAAAACTATATTCAAATAAACCGAACATCACGCCCCACCCTCTCTAACTTTTTCATACAACATCTTTTTTTAAAAAAAATTCACCATAATAACGACCGTTTTTTATCTTTAATATGAGTATCATATTGTTTTATATATAAAAAATAGTGGGTTTTTATATATTGTGTTATTGGTTATTGTGTTTTTAAATTGGTATTCATATTTATAGCAAGTAAAACAAAGATTACGTCAAGATTAAGACATTGTGTCTTTTTTGTTCGTCATTATGTCTTTGTACTCGTCATTTGTCTTTCTACTTATCATTTTGTTTTAATAATTGTGTAATAAGTTCATTGTCTTTTATTCGGGATTGACATGTAGTATTCACTTAATTTGAGAGAAAGAGTATTACGTTCTTGTAATATTTAGTTTCCATTGTGTTTTACATTTTAGGTCATTGTGTTATATGCATTCACCATTGTGTTTTACGTTTCAGGTTATTGTATTATATGCGTTCACCGTTTTGTTTTATGTTTTAGGTTATTGTGTAATATTTATTAATCGTTGTGTTTTATGTATTGGATAATTTGTTGTATTTTATTATTATATTTACATATTATTAAACAACGATGTTATTAATATTAAAAAAAACACAATGATGATTTGAAAGACACAATAAAAAAAAAACCACAATGACGAAAAAAGACACAATGATAAACAAAAATACACAACAACGTAATTTGTTTTAATTTTTATATAACAAATTCATACTCATATTAAATATAAAAAAACACGTGTTATTATAGTAAATTTTTGCAAATATATAGATATATATATATATCATATGAAAAAGTTATAGAAGTTTTAAAATGATGAGAGTATTAGCATATGATTTACATGTTAAGAGAGAAAATATGACTTTTACTTTTATACCCATTTCTCTTTGGTCCTCGATTGATGGACGCATGCCAATTAATTATACATTTTCACACTTATTATTTTTATTAAACTTTGAAAAACAGCTCTAACCCTCGGACAAAACCTAATTAAGAATATAAAATTTTTATCATTTACATATTATATTTATTTCAAAACTTGCTACTCATTTAAATCCCAACAAATTAGATATCACCATATTCGTTATTAATTAATTAATTAATCATATATTGAGTAATTAATTAAAAAATACTTGAAAAAAATATTATCCACAGAATGAAATAGGAGTGAATGGGTGGTAAGGCAAAAGAAGCTGAAAGACCAATTTTATGTCAACCTTTAAAACCTCTACTTTCCCGGCAAATTTCTTTCATCATCAACATCATCCTTTATTGTTCACCAAAACCTACAACTTTCAACCATCCTCCCCCCTTCCTTTCTGTTCATCATTCTCCATGGTATGGTACATCTAAAACATCCAATCTTTTTAATAAAATCTAATGCATGTTATTTAATGGGTTAATTTTTTTATTATTTTGGATCTTGTTTGTGCAAATGATAATCGAGGATAGGCGAACGCAGCGTCCGGAGTTGCTGTGTATGATGAATGCAAGTTGAAGTTCTCAGAGCTAAAAGCGAAGAGGAACTACCGTTTCATCGTTTTCAAGATTGAGCAACAGCAAGTGATTGTTGAAAAGGTCGGAAGCCCTGATGAGAGTTATGAGGATTTCACAAACTCTCTTCCTCCTAACGAATGCCGTTATGCTGTCTTTGACTTTGACTTCACAACTGATGAGAATTGTCAGAAGAGCAAGATTTTCTTCATTGCATGGTAACACATATATAGTATTGGGAGAAAAAGTAATTACATATATATTTTTATCATTGATCCATATTTTTTAATATGTTGTGTGTTTTACGTAAATATTTGTAGATTATTGTGTATGACTAACTTTATTCACAGCATAATCCAACTTAACCCAGTCTTTTAATAAAAACTAATTTCTCTCTTTTGCACCTATGTAAACCAGCCTATCCCAACTTTTTATTTTTATTATTCACAACTTAACTCAAACCAATTATTTTTATTTAATACATATATCTTATTTAGGTTTTAATTTATTCTATAAAATTTATTAAAACTAATAAAAATGTTTATTTTTTTTACACAGTATAATTTTAAGTATGAAAAAAATTATTAAAAAAAGATAATATCGTGATTCTATAAGAAAAAAACCTTGAATTTTTACAAGTATTAACAAAACAAAATTTTACATCTAATAATATTAGGAAAAAATATTTTTAAAAGTGCTCTGTTTTTAATAAAATTTATATCGAAATGTTTATAAAAATAAACTTTGAAATTTTAAAATAAGTTAAATAATATAAATTATTAAATTAGAAACAAATTATATAGAAAACAAATTGTTTGAAAGAAAAGAAAAAAATATTTAATTAAAAAGTGGGTTGTGACCTAGGTTGGGGTTGCAACCTGATGATACGGTAAAAAAGATTTAATATATTTTTTTAATTCCTTAAATAGTGATTGACCCTTAACAGATCACCGATAAAATTTGTCTAAAAAACTATCAAACTAATACGTTCATGTGCCTTTTTAATGAATATATATGCGTAGGTGGTATCTATATACATAAACGAAAAGGCAAACTAATTTATTCATACTTTGTATTACAAAGTGAGAAAATCATATACATTATATGCATACCATTTTTATTTTTACATTGAAAACATAGAATAATTTATATTTTTTTCTTCACTTTATAAACACTTGTGCGTTCTACATATATTCCTATCAAAATAATACACAGACGCATACACACATGTGTGTGTAATCTTTTGTTTTTTCTTTTACTAATAACTATACCATCATATAATAAATATTTTAAATTAGGGCACCCGATACGTCAAAGGTGAGAGAGAAGATGGTGTACGCAAGCTCTAAGGACAGATTCAAGAGAGAATTGGATGGAATCCAAGTCGAGTTGCAAGCCACCGACCCAAGTGAAATGAGCCTCGACATCGTAAAGGGACGCGCTCTTTAATCACAAGAAACACATCATTTGATAAGTCCCTGATCACTATCATTTTCTTGCTACATACGCGTTATTATATCATTTATTTGCCTTCTTATGTTTTCGTCTGATAAAATTATTTCATCATTGTAGTTACAATGTAACATTACCATGCCTCATATTGTAATCTTGAACAAATTTGATTTCATTTATCTAAAATGATTCTTTATTTATATCATTAGGTAACAAAATAGGGATTTCGTTATGAGATATATTAGGTGAATCTCGCATTACTCGTCCACAACAAAGATATCGAGTAATATCTTGCCTCGAATACTACCAAAGCGAATTGGATACATTGAGAGGAAAAGTCTATAACTAAGCTTACTTAGGTGTCATGGCAAGTTTCCACTCAGATAACAAAAACAAATTCATAACGGGGTAAACAAATGTTACAATGTCGTTATGACATTTTTGTATAGTAATACGTTTCGATACAAAACAACTAATGAATATACCTAGAATTACATGCATTCGTAGACCTCGACAACCAGGAACCGTGCTAGATGCTCTCTCATATACTCTCCCCTAAGACTAAACCGAAAATAATATAATCATACAACACAGACTGAAAAAATAATATAATCTACGAACCTAAAGAGTTGATTAGGGATTTTGGTTTTCAAAATACCCTTTCTCCCATTTTTCGACTTGTAGAACCGAGTTCGTTTTCCTCCTAAGTAAAGATTTTAGGGCTACAGGCTCATAAGGTGGTGGCATGGTGCACGGGTTGACGGGTGCAGGGCCTTTGACCATGGACTCCGTCATGAACTCTTTCTCAAACCCGTGTGAAGAACAGGCCATTGACTCTGAACATAGCTCAACTGCTTTTTCAGGTATTCTGGGCTTGTATTTTAAAAGTTTAGAATATTCAGTTAAAAGATGAAACATGTAGTCATATACTTTGTCCATTTTCAAATCTTCTTGAATGAAGTTACTTGCAGCCTTCCCTATCGCTTGCGCCTGCCACAAAGTGGTGTCACAAACTTGATAAGTTAATAATAATAATAATAATAATAATAATAATAACAACAATAATAATAATGATAATAATAATAATGATAATGATAATAATAATAATAACGAAAATATTACCTTCTGCTTGTGAGAGTTGCCCCAATCAACTGCAAACTTAATGGATCTGCACTTATCATCTTCTTTAATAGGCCAGTAATGGTGAACAGGCATTAATCCTCGTGTAAAGAAGTCATAATAGCGCGGTTCCACTATGAAAGTGACAGAGTCGCAAGCAAGAATGTATTTATCACTCACTGACCATGCAGATCCCTCAATATAAATCTTATATCTGATATAAAAATAAAGAAAAGAAAAGAAACAAAATAAAATTCATGTTTACATGATGAACAATTAGATATAGTTATCTTGCCTGTGGACACACTGGCTAGCTAAATCTGATTGCTTAAAACCTTGCTGTGACTCCTTAAGCCAGTCCTGAAAAGGAGTCAATAAATTAACTTATAAATTGATTAGCATTCGAAATTGAAGTGAAAATCCATACATTCGGTTCAATTTTGTTTTTTCGGCTTTTATTACACGCAAAACCAAAGTTTGGTGTTAAAAAAAAAAAACCAAACGGTATTTTTTAACAGCACAGGTTCTGTAATTCTGCTTCACACTTTGGACAAAAGTATTTCGAGTCAGCCGGATCTAACCCATCACGTTTTGAGTCGCCCATTATCCCACCTATATAAGTCACTAATAACCAATACCTGGGCATAAACACGCGCATTCCAATCCTGTGTCTCAGAAACATTGCATTTAAGAAGATCCATTCGTGTTTCAGCAACAACCGGATTTCCCTTCCAGTATGCGTACGGTTCACGATCTATCCATTTACTCCTCATATTCCCTTCCTCTAATTCCTTCAACAAAGACCCCCACGGTTTTATATTAATCTCTGGCCTACATGACGACAAGGCCGTTAAACCCGCATCAAAACAAACAGTTCATAATAAGAGTTAATTTCAGAATGGCCACTGTGGTTCGATCATATTGCGTGTTTGGGCCCCAGAATGAAAAACTGCAAACTTAGTGCAAACATATATGAACGGGTTGCACACATTTAGTCACAGTGTTTATTCCCATCAGCCTTTGGAATTAAGTAACCTCATATGCATTCAGTGGCGGAGCCACCTCTACGGGACCGGGTTCCCCCGAAGCCGGTCCATTTCGGTTTTATATAGAACGTATAGTATCGTGTTAACGACCGAACCCATTCTTTTTCGGCTATCGAACCCATTATCATTTTAAATGAAGGAAGAGAACACTAAAGAAAGATAGTCGGAGTCGTTTTTTCAGTTTTCACGCCATTGGACCAACTCTTGTTCAAAATAAAGAAAGACAAAGGAAGGTTTAGAAGAAGATCCTGGTCTCCTGGAGAACATTGACAACACACATATTTAAACAATAGTTTATAGCAATTTTATAGTATTTCTTTTTTTCTATAAATTGTTTCCTAGTATATTTATTTTAGAATTTTACGATGAGGCTATATCTTTTTTATTAGTTAGTCAATAACTGTGATATGTTCCATACGATGATATATTTTGTTATTGTTAAGAGTAATCGGTTCAGTAGCATTCGACTACAGGACATCATTAACTTCGTTTTCTTTATTGTTTAACTTTATATGTTTATTGCTGCAATAACTTTGTGTTTATGTATTTTTATCACAACTTTTTGTTGATTTATGAGAAAAAAAATTATATAAAGGCTTATATTTTTAGTATTCATTCGGGGCACCAAAGTCTCAAAGGCAGTCTTAAATAAATCAAGGACCGAAAAACTCCGAACCCATAGAAAACAAAACCTGGCTCCACCACTGTATGCATTCCCTATGAGGGCATATTTGTCATTTCATATTGATGGATGAACTTTTGAAGCGTTGATGGAACGACGTGATGGCATGTCGAAGGAAGAAAGTAGTCTTTTGTTAGCGTTTGCAATCAGAAAAGACCAAATTACCCTCACATGGATGGCACCTGGGGCCATTTTTCATTAAAACCAGCACACATTAATGCTGGGGCAAAATGTGTAACCCGCTCACACATGTTTGGATTAAGTTTACGGTTTATCATTCCTGGGGCCAAGCAAGCATGCAATATGATCAAACCTCAGTGGCCATCCGTGTAATTAACTCTAATACTGATAATATAACAATAGCATTTGGTAACTTAACTTACCATCCCCAAAACGACCAATCCGGGAAAACAATATCCAAAGTCGAATCATCACTGCAGTAACGAAACAAAGGGGGTGGAGCAACCGCATTGGGCCCACGATAGTACTTCTTCAAGATAACAGGCCAGTCAACACAGTCAAACATAAGGTCCACATCTGGTACTTTTCCAGGATACCTTCTCAACAACTGCAAGATCCCCCACAGAGTGAAAACATCTCGCGACTGAAACGACTTTTCATACGTCTCAACGTACGCGCGTCCGTCTAATATCACCAAACGAAAATTAGCTGTTCGTTTTGCACTCAACACCATTTCTTCAGTAATCCCTGTTTCCTTCCATGGTTTCAAATCTTCATGAATCCAACGAAAGTATTCAGGGCATTCGTGTGGTGGGTCCGATGTGTGTTCATCATCTTGTGGTTCAAAAGTTTTCGGGTAGTAGTTATTCGGGCATGTTTTACTGAGATTGCCGGATAAGCAATTTAACGGAATCTCTATTTTCTTGGGGGGTGTTTGGGAAATCATTTGAGTGATTGTAGGTTCAGTTTGTACTGTTTCATTGGTTTGATCATGAGCTGGCTTCTCGGAAATTAGTGGGTCTACGGTAGGTTGAATGTGCACTGTTTTGGTGGTGGTTTCTAAAGTACTCCCAGATGGGTTTTCAATTATTGTCTGCAATAACCAAAATCAAACACGAAACAAGATCAGATTATTCAGATTCTATATGTTTCAATCAATTAGGTTATGTGACAAATACATTCATGATCATAGATGCAAACAGTGTTATAAAAATCATGACTGGTAACCAACTAAGTATGCTACCGGTTCGATTTCACCTAATCGGTAGTCTGTCAAAGCCGGTCCAAATTGCTCAAATTTCTGTGAAAAAATATTTGAACAATTATGCTTATTTTAATCCAATCTGATTTGTTAATTTTGGAAATTACAAAAGCCGATTACGGATGTTTGAATCTACAGTTATGATATGATTATGAGTAGCATATTATAGATCTAAATACGGTCATCTCTGTCTGTCGGCAATTGTATGTGAAACCTATCTACCTAGTATTCCAACAATTACTACATTTATGATGGATGATGCATCATATTATTAACAAATTAAACATTGATTTGATAAAATTCGTACCTCTCAATTACATAACCTAACAAAACAATTATTGAGATTAATACTAGTGTGAATGGAGTATTATGTAAATATAAATATTTAATTTCACAATGGATCTAGCAGAAGCGACAAATTAGCAGGTAGCAGAAATTGAGGGTCCTCATGGTGGGCCCCGCCTGGGGAGTACACGTATCAATTCAAGAATAAACAGAGCGAGCGCTTTAGAAATCAAGTGCGTTGTGCGTACGTGGTTTTTTATATTTTATTATTATGATTATTCTCCCAAGGCCAAGGGAGTGAATGAGACGACGCCGTTTCATCCTGGCGTTTTTCATCATTTGATTTCTTGATTAATTAATATAGAATGAAATGAATTACCGGAACGGTGAGGCGAGTGGAGAGGAAGGCGGTTGCGAGCATGAAGATGATGAAGAATAGGAGGCGAACAGAGGATCTGGCGACGCCGGAAAGTAACGGCACCCAGATCTTCTCCGAGAACTGGCTGTACAGCCGTTTAGATCTCGATCTCCAGGCTGAATTATTATTATTATTATTATTGGTGTTATCATACCAATCCTCCTGCTGCATCTTCAAATGCTTCCTTCTTTCACAAGAGATTGACGTCCGGGAGGTTAGGTAGGATGGAAGGAAATTTATTGTATTGGTTAAAGTGTTGTGGGGTTCTGATTTCTGCCTGTGGGGGACACCCGGGGTTTATGAGACTTTTGTCCAAAACAGAGAAACATATATCTTAATATGAGAAAAAAGTCAATATAAAGCTGGATTTAAATAAACACTGTTCCTTACTAGAAACATGAAACAAAAGTCGTATACTTTTCTACTTAAATTGTTTCTATATTATATGGAAATAAATTATACTTGTTCTAATTTAGTTCGTCTACTATGTCTATGTTACTAACCTGGCGAAAATTAATAAATTTGTGACTTAAACGTACATGATTATAAATTTCCGTCCATCTATTTGGCAACATGTAGTCAAGAGTTCATACAAACAATGGTCATTCTCAGAATATGACCAAGCAATGGTGGTTGTAAACAGTAAATAGCATGCAAATAAAAAAAAATCCTGTCGTTGCAAACCAACAAATCAAATATACTTACCAAGCACATTAACAAAAAAGGGTTGATCACACAAAAATGCAACTTACAAAGATTCTGTGATTAAAATCAGCAACCCCATCACTGATATAAAACAAAAATAAATTAAATAATTAGCGAGTGATAAAATAAGCTCGGCATATTAAGGTAATGAGGGATGTCTCAACTATCACCACCCCTTTGAAACACACAACTAAAATACATACTATCCTTGTGGTTGAAATGCCAAAAAAAAAAAAAAACATTTATCAATTAAAATAAGCTTACTACATAATGTGTGAACAACGTGGCTAATTACATCTACAAAAGGTGAATAAAATAGATAAATTATTTGATAATAAAGCAAAATATAAAACATTAAAACAACAAATAAAATTATAAATTGCAGAGTGTATAAATAAATTACTGTGGCATTCAAAGGGATGTCTTTATCTTGTACTGACCGAAATAAAGTAAACTTAAAACGATACATAAAGTTGATGTGAAGAATCCATTCCGATGGAGTAATCTTATGTAGTGATGTAAAGGACGGTTTATTTTTGTTAAAGTTGATATCAGTGTTTTGAAACCCTGACCGGGCCAGCTGGTTCAGACGGTCCAACCGGGACTCGGTAGGCAAGCAGGTTTCGGGTTTGGCAGTTTACGGTCAGACCAGAACCTGTAAACCGCCAGGTGAACCGGTAAAACCTTGTTTTTTTATTAAATAAAAAAGTTTTGCTCACGCCAGGATTCGAACACAAGAGCCTTCCGAGATGAAATGCTTAACAAACATCCACCAACCAACGAACCAACCTTCATTTATGCATATTTACTTGGAAGATAAATCCAATATAATGAAAATAAACATTATAAATGGACATGAAAGTTGCTTAATATTATTTTTTTATATATAAATAATATATGTATATATAAATAGGGTGTATATATAAATATATTTAAATTATTTATGAAGTCATCCGGGTCAAACGGCGACCCCGCGTCGATCTGAGCTTTGATCCGGTAAGGCGTCCGGGCTAGATCTGAAAACATTGGTTGGTATACATAAAAAAATTTTAAAACGTATTTGAATTGTATAACTAATTTGAGTCAATTCAGAAAAAATAAGAGTCAGCATTATTTAATTTTAGGAATAATGTATACAAATCAAGGAGAAAACGTATTATAATTTTAGAAACTTATTTTTATATCTTCAGTTATCTTATATTCATTTATTTAATTTATATCAGTCAAACATTATTATATGTAAAAAGATTTAATATATGAAGTTATTTTGAATTACTTTGAATTATTTTAATATCAAAAAATTCTAAGAATGCTTAGTATATATATTTAATGTCTATAAATTGACTGATAGAAAGATGGCAATAATATAGGGAGATTTGAAAGTGTTTTAGGAGTTGCTAGTTTTTTAGTTATTTTTAGAACGATGACTTTTTGTATTTAGGTTGTCGCACTCTTTAAATTTAGAGAGCTCCGATTTCCCATTCTGGCAAGACTATGTTTTCTTAACCAGACCCACGCTGGCTTCAGAGTTGGCTTGGGCGTTCCCTTAGGAAACTGTAACATTCGTTACTTTTCAAACCCGAAAACCCGGCCCATTTTAAATATTTGATTTTGTTTATATATATATATCTAAACAAAATCAAATATTTAAATATCAAGTTTGTTCTAATGTATTTTGTTTTCGACGCTGAAGAGGTAGGTCCCAGCAGAGCCCAGTTGGACCCGCAAGACTCACCTCAAAGAGGGATGTCTGCGCAGTTGAACCCGCAAGACTCACCTTCAACAGGGACGTCTGCGCAAAGGCTAAACTCGCAACTCACCTTGAAGAGGGACGTCTGCGCAGAAACCAACTGGATCCGCAGGACCCACCATGCTCAGAGACGTGACGTCCTTACGCGCAGTACGCAAGCTGTTCCCGCAGGAAAAGCCTCCCAATGGTGAAGTACCCCGCCTGTTCCCGCAGCTGCGGATACAAGCCATCAGGGAAGGCTACCTGCGCAGCAAGGCTACACGCACAAGGCACTTAACTCTTAAATAATTCAGTAATGTCACCTGAAGAAGGAGTGAGCAAGCCGGGAATACTCCCGCCCAAATGAGCCAGTCCGTACGCTACTGGAGGACCTTTTGTACTGTACCTGACGAGGTATGGACAAAAGGTCTGACCAAAGCAGCGACAGCTCACTGTGACAAAGGAATAGTACACAGCCGGCCTGGTCACTATCAGCCGCTGCCTACTCACCAACCCCTGTCACTATTAGCCGCTGCCTACTCACCAACCTGTCGTAGCACGTGCATAGCCTGCAGTTGGTGGAAAAGGAATAGTACACAGCTGGCCTGGTCCCTATCAGCCGCTGCCTACCCACCAACTGCCAGCATGGCATGTGCGTAGCCCACAGTTGGCAGAACAGGAATACTATTCAGCCAGCTGTACCTTCTTGGAAACCTACATTCGGCTATAAATACTCCAACACCTTGGAATGGTATGGACATTACATTACCTTATCACATCTTATCTTCTCTAGCAATCTCTTAATATACACTTATATTCAAGAGCAATCTAGTCTGATTCTCACGCCGGAGGGTGGTCACAACGAGGTACCCCCCTTCTCAGTGACGAGCTCACGGTGTCTGTTTTGCAGGTCATCAGAAGAACCATCTTGCCGGACATACCCTCGTGGGAAACATCTATTTAACCCCCAGATTATCCGTAATCTGCCCGGGGTCAATTAGTGTTTCTTCATTGGCGCCATCCGTGCATAAAAGCTAGAACTAATTCTCTCAGTTTTTTCAAAACCTCCGAAAAGATGGTTAACGTTACTCCGGTCCCCAGGCCAGGGAGTAACCAAGAAACCCCGGTAACCACAACCCCAGCTACTGGGGGGAACACCGGCGAATACACACATTTTACGAACACTACCCAAGTTACCCAAGCCGGGGGAAGTGCAGTAAATTTTACGAACACTACCCCGGTTACCCGAGCCGGGGCAAGTACAGTAAACAATCCTCCCCTGGGATTCATTGATACCCAGGTGGAAAGACAACAGACGGGGCACCCCCGCCAAACATTTGAACAAGTTAAAGCGTGGGCGGAAAAACCTCAAAGGGAATTCCAAGCTGAGTTGGATGAACGCTTACGTTCACTCCAACAGGCTGACGAATTCGGAAGCACTCAACAGCTCAACATGAGCAATGAGTGCGAGTACTTGGAAGATGATTCGGAGGAATCCGACACCGACGTAAACCCTCGCCATAGGGCGAAAGGGAAGCGTAAGGACACAGACTTCCAACCGAGAAGGAATTTGGGAGAAACTTTCAAACCAAAAAACGCGGGTAGAAACCCGCGTGACTTCTCCAAAGCTTTTAGACCAACTGTTGCAAATGCGGGAACGTCCAAGTTTGCAAGGGACATTGCGGAAGCAATCGCCCCGAAGAGTGCCAAGCAGATGCCCAACATCGGCACTTATGATGGTATATCCGACCCAGACGATCATTTGAACAGATTCATAGCGGGGGCAACCGTCAGCAATTGGACGGAACCCACGTGGTGTTATATGTTCCAGATGACGCTAGTTGGAGCGGCTAGAGCGTGGTTTGACCGTCTACCGGTCCACCACATCTATGATTGGGCAGACTTCCAACAGAAGTTTAGCCAACACTTCAGCCAACAAAGAAAGTATACCGAAGAGCAATGGACAATCCTCAATTGCATTCGAGAGGAAGATGAATCTTTGCTAGACTTCATCACTCGCTTCAACTCAAAGAAGCTAAGTCTGGGTAGTATTAGCGAAGATCTTGTTCGCGCTGCTTTCATCCAGGGCACAAAAGACCCAGAGCTCATCCGCACCTTAACGGGTAAAGATGGCATGCCATCCACATGGGATGCCATCATGACAGCAGCTAAACGCTTCGCGGAAACGGAAAAGCAACTGGGTAGAGATCTTCCCCAGAGCACAAACCTCTATACCCAGAAAACAAGAGAAAACAATGTCCTTACCGCCCGACTAAACAAAAAGAGGAAGCTAGGCATTTGGCAGTCAAGGGTAAACTTTGACACCTCATCCGGCTCGCACCCTCGGTTAGGCGGAAAGGATAACATGCCGTCGTCAAACCGGAACTCCAGATGGACGCCACTCACCAAAAGCGTCACCGAGATATTCGACACCGAGAGACTCCCATGGCAAAAGGCTCCAATAATCCGAGAGCGTCACAACGCTGATCAGAGCAAATTCTGTGACTTCCACAGGACAAGAGGCCACAACACCGAGGAATGCGTAGACTTGAAGGACATCGTCGAAGCATTTGTCAGAGATGGGACGCTCACGCACCTCGTAGCGTAATGAACGCTGAGCAGGCTAATGCGTGTAGAACCCCAGTTGGGGAAAACACGAATAAAACTGCAGCTTCAATGTCGGAGACTACATACTAAGTAAACAACGAGATTCCGAACCAAGTGCATATCGGCTCGAAAGGCTCGATGACACTCCCAAGAACATGGAAGGGAGCTCAATTACACAGTCTGCAGGTAGATCAATTCCAAACTTGTAAAAGAAAAGGCCCAGAGCCACTTCTAATGGAAATGATTCTCCTTATCACATTGACGCTGATGGTCTTAAATTTATACTTAATGAACTTTCCACACTGATATGCCGGTCTTCACCGCATACATAAGTGGGAAAACAAGTCGTTGCATGTGGAAGGCGGCAAAACCCGCATAAACACAAAACGACAAATTTTTAAAGAAAATATAAGGAAAGCCTTCACGCAGGTCAGTCATAGGTAAAGTTTGATCATCCTACTAAATGAAAGTGCCGGTCCTAACCGCACAAATCATGATAGAGGACACCGAACTAACCTATTGACAACCGCGCGTCGAACGGTTAATTTATTCAAAACACTGATATGCCGGTTTTCACCGCATAAATAAGTGTGAAGAAATCGTTGCGTGTGGAAGGCGGCAAAACCCGCATAAACACAAAAAATGGCAAACTTTCACGCAGGTCAGTCATAGGTGAAGTTCGGTCATCCCACTAAATGAAAGTGCCGGGCCTAACCGCACAAATCATGATAGAGGAAACTGAACTTTAACCTATTGACAACCGCGCGTCGAACGGTTAACTTATTCAGAACACTTAGAAAATATCTTCAAGGAAAAAATGAGGAAAACCTCCACGCAGGTCAGATATAGGTAAAGTTTAGCCATCCTACTAAGTGCAAGTGACGGTCTGACCCGCACAATCACGAAAGAGGAAGCAAAACTTTAACCTATTATCTGCCACGTTGATAGGTTAACTTAATCAAAGTACTTAAGAAATTGCTAAGTTAAACTAAAGTATGCACAAGCGAATCATATATTGGTTATGCGGCAAAACAAGTGCCAAATTAAACTATAATATGCATGAGCAAGTCGTATAACGTTTATAAAGCAAGAGTGACGGTCCTACCCGCACAAAAGATTTACATTCCATAAAAATTCAAGTATTACAAGAATGGCCAGGTATCTACCCGCCTACAAGAGTGTAAATCTATACAAAAACATAAACCTATCCTAACAGTGGGAAGGGATCTAATGGTTCAAGCTTCAGGACCACTCCCTCCAAACCCACTTGTACCCGCACCATCACTTGGCTGTGGCGGTTCAAGGAAGGTCTTGAGAATGGTTAACCCATAATCAGCAGCAGCAACTTCGTTCACCTTCTCCACCACTGGATGCGGGAAGGCAGCATACTGGTTCACTGCTTGGTCATAAGCAGCTTCAGTATCCACATCATATAAAGGGAAGTTGGAAGGCGGGATGCCCTTCTCAAAGAACCCTAGACCAAGCAGGAAGCCAGCCTTTTCCCCATCCTCATGAGAAGCGTTGAGGGCTGCGCTCATGGCATCGTCATATGATGTGTCCGTGAAGACCCGATGCACAACCTACAAAACAAAAATACAAGTATCAAAACCTTTTCTAAGTATAAAGAAAAGCGTGAAGACATTATGAAGCTAAGCTTACCTGCGACAACGCTTCTCGTAGAAGCCATTCCTTGGTAACCAGAGCCTCCTGGAGGGCAGCTTGAGCTTGGTTACGGGCGCGTTCGGCTTCACTTTTGTTAAGGTTGGCAAGCAACACTTCTTTAGCCGCAGCCTCTTCGACGCCCTTTAGCTTACGCTCAGTATGGTCAAGCACGCCCCTCTGGTCCAAGATCTCTTGGAGCTTCTTGGCGTCTTCCATGGCCAAGGCATCATGAGCCTGTTGGAGCCTCTCTAGTTTGGCTTTAAGTTCCTCATTCTCGAGGCGTAGAGGCTCAGCAACAGCTTCAGCCTTGGTGGCCCTCTCAGTTGCGTTCCGTGCAGTTTCCTTAGCCAGCCGAAGCTGTTCGTTAACAGCTTGGGCAGCCTTGGAACGGGCCTCGAGACGGGCCTGAACTTCAACCTCGAGGGCCTTTAAGGCCTTCTCCTTCTCCGCAGCAACAGCGGAGAGCCTCCTGTTCTCCTCTCGGACAGCCCGCGCCTGAGCTACTTCTTGGATCCGAGCTGCCTTTAACTTGTCGTTTTCACGACAAAGCAGCTCGACGCGCGGCTGCATCAGGGCTAGGAGAATCCGGAGCTCATTTGTCAGCCTACCCTCCTGGTAGCTTGACATTGCTTCCCCCAGCGCCCCACTTGGGGCGGCGTGGCGCGCCCACTCGACGCATTCCATAGGCGTCCGAAGGGTTGTTCCTCGGCGGATGTTCCATCGTGGAACATACACTTCATTGGAATCCGACACTGCAAAAGCAAAAAGCACTTAGGAAAAGATGATATATATAAAAAAATATAAAATAAAATAATAAAAGGCCAAAGTAACCCTACGCACCTGTAGGGTCGACGACAGGCCTGTAGCCGCCAAACCCATCACCCGAACCTAACGGATATCCATCCAAGAGGCCAGGCAGATGGGAAGGAGGCAGAGATTGGCTAGACGCCGCAACTTCGGACATACCTGAAGGACCGGCCGTAGTCGCCGGCGCCGGAGGAGGCATGGCGGAGGCCGCCGTGGTAGAGACCAATGGAGGTGAACTCACCGGAGGTGAACTCACAACCGCGGTCGTTGCTGCGGAAGAGACCACAGAAAAACTCACCGCCGGCTCAGTGAAAGAATCAGTGAATATGGCACTGACAACCGGCGGAGACGTCGTCACAGTTGGAACAGTTGCCTCAACCGAGTGAGCAACTGAACCAACTGAAGCAGGCGCAGCCGCCTGGGTCATCGCCTCAGGTAGGTTAACCAAACCTACCATCATGGGTCCGGAGGTGCTCCTCCCCGCTCCACCCTGGAATGCGGTAGCATCCACGCCTACACGAAGACAAGATATATAAGTATAATGGCGGAAAGATATGAAGTTAAAAGTAAAGAAAGCTTGTACTTACGAGTCCTCTTGAGCTTGAAGGTACGAACAGGCGGGGACGAACCCGATGGAACCGGCCTCTTTACGCCAGTCACCGTCGCTGTACTGGGCTGCCCGGAGGTGACAGCCTTCTCAACCTCCGGAGCAGTGATCTCAACACCACCAGGGTTCCCCGCCACCTCCTCGCTTTCGGTCTCTGAGTCAGACCGATTCACCGGATCGGCAGTGGAGGCAACCTTCGCTTTCCCCTTCCCGCCAGCAGCCTTCTTCTTCCTCATGAAGAATGGACCATCTGCGGATTCCTCATCAGAAGATGACAAGATTAGAGGAATTCCAGCAGAGGTTTGAGCATTGACAGGTCGAGGGTTAAATAATTCTTTACCTGGCCGCGTGGCGCTTAGAATCGGGTGGCCCGGCGGGTAGACCTCCACGAACCGATCCGCCGTTTGCTCAAGGATGGGCAACTCGTTGTTATCTAGAGCACGAGTACCCATCCGAGCGGGACCATCACTCTCCCGCGGCTGCAGGAGAGACTGCAAGTCGTTTCCCTCTGAAAACAAAAAGAAAAAACGGTTAGAACAAAAACCCTAAATTAACGGATAATATGAAGCATACCGTAAGGGACAGAGTTCAAACCGTATTCAAGGACGATGGGAATCTGTGACGCCTCCTTCCACACCCGGCTCATCCCGAGCATCACCATCCCGAATTCCGCAAAGCGGTAAACCGGAGACTGGATCCGGGAAACCTTGGAGAACCATTCCGCCTCCTGGTAATTGGAGGCGTGAAGGTTCGGGAGAGCTCTCCCGTTCTTGAACGTCATCGCTATGGGGACGACGCGAGCGGAGATATTGAAGAACTCCCGCTTCCAAGATCGAAGACTGCGCTCGGTAGCGCAGATCTTCAAATCCTTGATCCGATTGACCAAGGTATACCACCCCTGGATGCACCTCCAGGAATAGAAGGTCATCAGGCGGTCAACATGGGGCTCCACACCCAGAATGAGACACACCCACTCAAAATGGTGGATCTTGGCGATCGCCATTGGGTGTACCTCAGTCAGATGCACACCGTGTCTCTCCAGAACACGGTATACAAACTTCGTCAATGGGAACCTGAGATTCCCATAGACGAAGAATGCAGCGTACACCCCTATCTTGCCCTTGGGGGCACCGTACACCGTTTGATGAGATGCAGGAAACTCAGGCTCGAAAGGCTCGAGCATGAACTTCCTGACGACGTACTGATAGAGGTCGACTGGAAGAGCACACTGGCACTCGCCAGCAGTACTCTTGTCATCCTTGTCCGACGTGGACGACGGATTCTCGAGGTATACATCGGACTCCTCGACAGTAACCTCAGGATCATGAGAAGACATGTTTGGGATGTAAAGAAGAACGATTTCAGGAGAATTCTCGACGGAAACGTTAGAGTATTCGCCGGAAATCGTTTAGAAGAAGAAGAGAGAAGTGAAAGTGTGGATTAAGCTGCACCCTCTCTCCCTTTATATACTCATCGCAATGAATGCGATGAATTTAATGCGGAGGAGAGAGGAAAACGCAGGTCCAATGAAACTATGACACGTGGAAAAAGCAAGCTGGCAACAGCTGTTGACAGGACGCGTGCCGTAAACTTCGCAGCCACGCGCCCGAAAACTCGCGCCCACGCGCCTGAAAAAGCGTCTGGAATGACCATATACTGTCACGTCGCCATAACTTCCTGCACGTCCTGACACTGTCAAAAGAGACCGTCGGACGACGTTTCAACAGTTTGGACTGTTCTTATCCTTTCACCAACTCTTCGAATTTCAAAAAGATTAAAAAAGATTCAAAAGTAAGCGGGACTATACCCCTTACCTTGGCAACCAAGTAAACTATAAGACAGGTGCGAGTACAGTGTCAAGGCAAAACCCTTCACATACTTAGCACCCGCAGGGAATTGAAGTTAGTAATACCTTGGAAGTAAAGTAACTATAAGACGAGTGCGGGTACAGTGTCAAGGCGAAACCCTTCACATACCTAGCACTCCGCAGGGAATTGAAACCAAGAAGGATCTTCTGGGCCATGCTTGCGGAAACGGGAATAACATCCCCGCATAGCGGGAACGTCGAGAACTAGATTGTTCGAAGCTCCAAGATGGAATTGGTTATTTTAACATAATTGATCACTATGTTCAAAACTACCAAAACCTCATGGAGAATCTACACAAGTGGAACTCAACGCTCCTGACTTGCGAGGAGGTTACAGACCTACCCGCATCATACCCAAAGATCAAGCAGAAAAGTCGGGAATTTCTGCACGTGACATTAAGACTTCCGCGGGAAGAATCCCCATGGAAAACCTTAAAACTAAACCCTTTTCAAAACCCTTTGCTTAAGTCCAAAAGTTCACCTCACTTATTAACAATTCATGAGAAGAACATTGGACTGGGGGGACTTGAAGAGGTAGGTCCCAGCAGAGCCCAGTTGGACCCGCAAGACTCACCTCAAAGAGGGAAGTCTGCGCAGTTGAACCCACAAGACTCACCTTCAACAGGGACGTCTGCGTAAAGGCTAAACTCGCAACTCACCTTGAAGAGGGACGTCTGCGCAGAAACCAACTGGATCCGCAGGACCCACCATGCTCAGAGACGTGACGTCCTTACGCGCAGTACGCAAGCTGTTCCCGCAGGAAAAGCCTCCCAATGGTGAAGTACCCCGCCTGTTCCCGCAGCTGCGGATACAAGCCGTCAGGGAAGGCTACTTGCGCAGCATGGCTACACGCACAAGGCACTTAACTCTTAAATAATTCAGTAATGTCACCTGAAGAAGGAGTGAGCAAGCCGGGAACACTCCCGCCCAAATGAGCCAGTCCGTACGCTACTGGAGGACCTTTTGTACTGTACCTGACGAGGTATGGACAAAAGGTCTGACCAAAGCAGCGACAGCTCACTGTGACAAAGGAATAGTACACAGCCGGCCTGGTCACTATCAGCCGCTGCCTACTCACCAACCCCTGTCACTATTAGCCGCTGCCTACTCAACAACCTATCGTAGCACGTGCATAGCCTGCAGTTGGTGGAAAAGGAATAGTACACAGCTGGCCTGGTCCCTATCAGCCGCTGCCTACCCACCAACTGCCAGCATGGCATGTGCGTAGCCCACAGTTGGCAGAACAGGAATACTATTCAGCCGGCTGTACCTTCTTGGAAACCTACCTTCGGCTATAAATACTCCAACACCTTGGAATGGTATGGACATTACATTACCTTATCACATCTTATCTTCTCTAGCAATCTCTTAATATACACTTATATTCAAGAGCAATCTAGTCTGATTCTCACGCCGGAGGGTGGTCACAAGGAGGTACCCCCCCTTCTCAGTGACGAGCTCACGGTGTCTGTTTTGCAGGTCATCAGAAGAACCATCTTGCCGTACATAACCCTCGTGGGAAACATCTATTTAACCCCCAGATTATCCGTAATCTGCCCGGGGTCAATTAGTGTTTCTTCAGTCGCTTTTTATTGAATTCGTTAAATCATCCCAATTTATCGTTTATGCATATTATTGTTCATTATTCATCGTTAATATTGTATTCACGATGAGTTACGATCATCGTATGCTTAATTTCTATTCGTTTGGTTCAATAAACGAAACTCTAACATTTAACGTCTTATTAAGTTTAATCTATTTGTAAACTTGCGGGTTAACACGAAAAATATCCTAAAATATAACTTATTATTACTTATATATATGATTCAAAAATCAAGGTTCATTTTGTAATTATAACTTTAATTCTTATTTTAAAAATAGTTTGAAACTACAGGGACCTATAGTGTAAATATTTTAAAATTAATATGAAACCTCCCAGCCCCCATCCACTTTCCTGCTTTTTCGGCAGAACAATTTCCGGTTAGCCGCCGCGACTCCGGCCACGTCAATTCATCCTCCAAATCTCGCGTTTTGACCCAATTGACTTTCGTAACGACTTAATCCATCGACGAAAATCTTTAATCAATAGATTAATTGCACCATAACATAGGGTTGTCGTCAATAAGGCCGCGAGACCCGCCGGAATTTTCTTAAATACAATAATGAACAATTAATCGTTAAACGCCCCAATTAATAGTATAAATAGGATCTTCTCATCATCCTAAACCTGCCATAGTCATCAAAATAACATATAACAAACTTGGTATCTCGAATTGATCTGGCAAGTCTAACTCCGGCCAAGACTCAGTTCGCCGTCAAATAGGAATATTTACAGGCAATTTTTATATGCATTTGATTAGTTTTGAGCCGATAAACGAAAGCCCTAACCATATTTGATCAAACATGGAACCATATTATCAAATTGAAATTAGGGTTTATAGGATGAAAAAGATGATACAATATATAATACATATATTTCTTTTTCTATTCTTAAAACAAATAACAGGTTTGTCCAATGGTTAGTTCATGTTAGTGTGTCCATGAGAACGCGGGTCAGTGTGTTCTTTTGGTATATTTTTTTAAAAACCTTTATTTTAATCATCATAAACTAAATATATTTTATAAATTAAATAAAAATCAAATACAACTTTTTTTTAAGTTAAATAAATTAGTTATAAATAAATTTTACCATTTTTCATTCGAAAACCCACATTTTTCACATTTGATTAGGATTCATAAAAGCCAAATTATATTTTATTATTATTTCCACTTTGTTAATTTCTTTCTTTGTTTAAATAATCGTTTAAAGATAAATCTCGTCAAAGTTCGTAATTCATTAATATAACTAAATTCCTTTATTAAATAATAAATTATTAGTGGAAATAATCTTTAAATAATATATTTCGTTAAACCGTCAATATTAGTTTCGTTTAACATTAAACCTTAATCCATTAGCTTTAAAGATCATTAGCTTGCAATTCGTTAACTTCAATTTAATTACTTAGTTGTAATCATTCAAGATAAAATTCCAGTTAAAATTCGTTCATTGTATTATCGTAACTCGCATATTAGTGTTATTACTATATATAACATTAAAATAATATTTAGTCCGCTAAAATCCCGTTTGTTTGGTCCTTAATATTTGTATTTAGTTTATTTATAGTTCGAGAAGTTCGATCGTTTCGGATACTTTAAAGTACTTTCGGGTGCATCGGTTTCGTTATTGTGCTTACGGTTTATATTTCAAGTTATCTTCAATTTCGAGGTGAGTTTCTCACACCCCCTTTTTTAAACGTTTTCATATTTTGGGGGTAGTATATGTATCCTATAAAACCTCAAGAATCACAATTTTTGCTTAGAAACTACAGTTCATATCATGAACCTGTGTGCTTACTTGCCCCCCTTTGCACTCAGGTCCGTTTGTATCGAGTGGAAAATGGACCTCATATCCGAGTACGTTGGTAGGCCCAATTGGAACGGACCTTCGTTTGTTCTTTACACTCAGGTCCATTGCATCGAGTGTAAAGAACCCTTATGTGCTCATTTCACAAGTTTTATGGAATTGTATGCTTTTTACATATTTATACAAACTGTGGGAATCTTACCAGCTATGTTCATAGTTAACTTTATTTTATACATATGCTACAGGTGTAGAGATACGAGGATGAAGGTTAGAAGACACATAGCATGCTGATAGGATATTCAAAGAACAACTGGCCAAGTATGTAAGTTATGTTAGTTTTCTTGGAGCTTAAAACACTAGATTTGGTCCAAAAATAAACGATTTCGGGCCAAAAACAAACTAGGAAAGAAAATCGGCTACACGATCTGTGCAATTTGCCCATAGTGCCGCGCGATGGAGGTGGTGGTGGTGGCCACGCGTCGCTTCGGCCTTCATATGGTGGAGATTTCATTTTTGACATAAATGGTCCTTGTGGTTTGATCTTTGGCTAATTATTGAACTATTTATGAAAGGAATAAACAATGGATAAAACATGAAGGTCTTAAAATGAACATTAGGAAACTAAATGTCTCATAATCATTTGATTCTTGATTAACAATAAAGATCTAAAATATTCCGGGTCGGGTTAAGCGTAAACGAATACGGGTTTGGAAAATCCGAGATGTTACATTATGTACTGTCATGTTTCAGAGCAGCGAAGAACTAAGTCAAAGTATCAAGACCCAATGCGTATCTCAGGTTGGAGGATACTATGATATTCATCTTTACTCAAATTTACTTATGATCAATCACAAAGATTCCACACAGCAACTTCTTGCTCTATATTCATACCTTATGAATATCCACCAATCCAAGTTCATAATAGTCTTACCTAATCCAAGTTCATAATAGTCTTACCTTCATACTTGTTCCCACAAATATGAACGACTACGGACATTTAGAATAATTAACTTATTCATGGATTTAAACATGCTAAAATGGAACATAACTCAAAATGTCATAATCATAAACCATAATCATATGAATAAGTGAAAATTAACAATTGTTTCGATATCCGAATGTAAAATAGATCAAATCTAATCACTAGAATATCGAATTCCTAAGGCACAAGTGTGACATTCATGCTTTGGCCTTTCAAGGAGCTTCGTGAGTGGATCCGCAATGTTTTGATTGGTGTGAACTTTGCGAATACATATCTTTCCTTTCTCAATTTCACCCCTTATGTAGTTGAATCTCCGTTCAATGTGCCTCATCTTTTTATGTGCACGAGGTTCCTTGATTTGAGCAATTGGACCCTCGTTGTCACAAAAGATATCTAGAGGGTCCTGAATGGTACAGACTACCCCTAGGTCGGCAATGAACTTCCTTATCCACGCAACTTCTTGTGCTGCCAATGAGGCGGCAATGTATTCCGATTCTGTGGTGGACAAGGCTACTACATTTTGTTTTGAGCTCTTCCAAGAGACTGCCCCACCATTCATAACGAAAACATATCCCAATTGTGATCGAGAATCATCTCGATCGGTTTGGAAACTCGCATCTGTGTAACCCTTTACAACGAGTTCCTCCTTACCAAAACCGTATATTAGAAACATGTCCTTAGTCCTTATAAGGTATTTCAATATACTCTTAACCGCCATCCAATGGCTACTTCCCGGATTTTGTTGGTATCTACTTGTCATGCTTAAAGCGCATGGCACATCCGGTCTAGTACATATCATTGCATACATGATGGATCCTATAGCCGATGCGTATGGGATTCCTTTCATTTTCTCTTGCTCATCCTTTGAGCTTAGACATTGAGATGCACTCAATATTGTTCCTCTTTGAATAGGTACCAAACCTTTCTTAGAGTTCTTCATCTTGAACCTCTTCAAGATTTTGTCAATGTATGTACTTTGGTTTAAACCTATCAACCGAATATTTATTCCTCAAATATAGGCGGCTTCACCAAGATCTTTGATGGAAAAACAACTCCTAAGCCAGACTTTTACACCTTCCATGGTTGGAATGTCATTTCCAAATAGTAGTATGTCATCAACATACAATACTAAGAAAGTGATGATGCTCCCACTAGCTTTCTTATAAACACAAGCTTCATTACCGTTCTTTATGAATCCAAATTTCTTAACTTCTTCATCAAAACGGTGATTCCAACTTCTAGATGCTTGTTTCAATCCATAGATTGATTTCTTTAACTTTCATACTTTATTAGGATATTATGTATCAATAAAACCTTCAGGCTGAACCATATAAACATCTTCTTCAAGATGCCCATTTAGAAAAGCGGTTTTGACATCCATTTGCCAAATCTCATAGTCATAATATGCAGCTATGGCAAATAATATCCTAATCGACTTTAGCATTGCCACGGGAGAGAAGGTCTCATCATAATCAACCCCTTGAGTTTGAGTAAAACCTTTTGCTACAAGTCTTGCTTTATAAGTATCCAAGTTTCCATGCATATCGGTTTGGAATTAAAAGGTGGTACAACCAAATCCCATACTTGGTTGTCATGCATGGATTGCATCTAAACGTTCATTGCTTCAAGCCATTTTTCACAATCAGATTGTGACGTTGCATCATGGTATGTGGTGGGTTCATCCGAATCTACCACATAGCATCCATCCATGAAAAATCCATATCTTTCGGGTGGATGGCTAATTCTACCAGATTTGCGAACGTTTTGTGTGTCTTGATCAACCATTTGATCATTCTCAACAACCTCTTGTTGATTGCTAGTATCAACCAAACGTGTATCGGCTTGTGATTCTTGATCCTCCTCGAGTTCCACCGTTCTACTAGTTCCTTCCATAAGAAACTTAGTTTCCAAGAACTTGGCCTTTCGAGCAATGAACACCTTTTTCTCGGTTGGGTTGTAGAAATAATATCCTATAGAGTCTTTGGGATATCCTACAAAGATACACTTAGAGGATCGGCTTTCAAGTTTTTTTTGGGTGTTGTTCTTAACATAAGCCTCACAACCCCATACCTTTAAATATGATAATGATGGAACCCTTCCATTCCATATTTCAAAAGGTGTCTTGTCCACTTTCTTGGTTGGGGTCATATTTAGAATACGGGCTACGGAGAGCAATGCGAAACCCTAAAATGATAGAGGCAATGTGCTTCTAGCTATCATAGATCGAATCATATCCAATAGAGTTCGATTCCTCCTTTCGGACACACCGTTATGTTGTGGTGTTCCGGGTGGAGTGAGTTGTGAGATGATCCCACCGCTCCTAAGATGATCTTGAAATGCATCACTTAGGTATTCACCTCCTCTATCCGAACGAAGTACTTTGATGGTTTTGTTGAGTTGATTTTGTACTTCATTTTGGAAGACTTTGAGCCTTTCAAAAGCTTCATCTTTGTGTCTTAACAAGTACACATACCCATAACGACTATAATCGTCAATAAAGGTAATGAATTATCTTTCACCATTCCTTGTCATTGCCTTAAAAGGACCATATACATCCGAATGTATGATACCTAATAAGTCTTTTGCCCTTTCGTTTGTTCCACTAAAGGGTTCGTCGGTCATCTTTCCTTGTAAGCAAGATTCACACTTATCAAATGAATCATCTTCATTTGATTCCAAAAGACCATTCTTTTGAAGTGTGTCTATGCGATCTTTGTTTATGTGACCAAGGCGACAATGCCAAAGCTAGGTCTTACTCAAATCCATTTTGAGTTTCTTGGTGCTTGATTGGTACAACGTGTTATCATGAACTAATTCATAAATGCCATTAGACGACATTGCTTTAAAATAAAAGACATCATTCATAAAAACACAAATACGATTGTCCAGAAATTTCAAATCATAACCACATTGTCTTATAAGAGAAACATAGATAATATTCCTAGTTAAACTAGGAGCAAACAAAGTGTTTTCCAAAACAACTTCCAAACCATTTGGAAGCTTCAAAATGTAGTCTCCTCGGGCTTCGACATCAACCTATGCTCCATTGCCCATGAAGAGACTTATAACTCCTTTCTTGAAATTATCACTTCCTTTGAAATCCTGCAACAAATTACAAATTGCAATAAAAGACATCATTCATAATAAGTCTTTGAAACCATTTGAGTTCCACATCCGGTATCCAATACCCATGTGTCAGAAGAAATAATATTAAGATCAACGTGAATCATGAAATTTGTACCTGAGGTTCTCCCCGCATCCCTCTTTGCTTTCAATTCTTTAAGATAGGTTGGACAATTCCTCATCCAATGTCCTATCTCACCACAACCAAAGCACGGGTCCTCCGCGCCAACCTTTAGCTTCTTTTCCTTTGGTTTGGGTGGTTCCGCTTTAGCCTTCCCTTTGAACTTACCCTTGACGTGTACCTTACCTTTGGCAACCTTTGCTTTGGGTTTCGGGTGATGCCTTTTCCTATTTCCACCTTCATTGATCGTAGAACAGGTAAAACCTATTTACCCATTCCCACTTCGGCTGTTTTGAGCATTGCGTAAAGCTCACCAATGCTCTTGTCCCATCCATTCATGTTATAATTCATGACAAAAGTCTCAAATTTCTTGGTTAGGCCATTGAGGATCAACTCCGTGGCTAACTCTTTTGAGACGGGAAAATTTAGCCGCTCAAGTCAATCAATGTGGTTTTTCATCTTAAGCACATAAGATGAAACCTATTGGGTTTCTTCCATACGACATGCATGAACCGCTCGAACCATTTCGAAGCTTTCCACCCTATCTTGTGTAAGGAACATTTCGTTTAGTTTGGTGATCATATCGTATGCCCCATGATGTTCAAAATCCTTTTGAATCTCGGAAATCATAGTTCCAAACATGAGGCAAGAAACTAGCACCGAATCCTCGATGTATTTTAACCAATCGTTATAGGCTTCAACATCGTCAATGTTAGGTTCATCGGGAATGAGATCGTCCAATAAGTAGGATTTCTTTTCTTTCTTGAGAACGATTCTCAAGTTTCGATACCAATCCATAAAATTGTTATAGTTGAGACGATCCTTATCGAGTATAGCTCTTAGTGATAGGTTATGAACAGGTGGGATAATTGCGGTTAGGTGGATTGTTGATTGCAACCATCTACATAATTTAACAAAGCTCAATTTTATTATTTTCGATATTAATAATTAATTTTAATCGTTATTACCCTTTATGACTCCCAGACAATTAATGATTAAAATCTAGAATCCTAACGTTACATTCAAATAGTAGTTAGGTGACCTTTATCCTACTATTTAAATTAACAAGATAGTCAACGCTTGACGATTGAAACCCTTTACCACTTCTAGTTTTATGGGATCGGTTAAACATCTTATGTTTAATTGGCATGTTTAATCCCATCAACACCATTGTACGCCATGCTTCGGTGACACTATTCACATGGTTTCCAAATTAAGTCGTCCTACTTACACACACGTGTGAGCTTACACATATAAGTGGTTAGGTGACCTTTATCCCACAAATATGGTAAACCCACCTCAAACTCACAAGTGTCCTCCAATGTGGTTAGGTGACCTTTATCCCACATCGAGTTCCCAAGTAATTTGAGTGTTGTATAAAAGGATGGTGTTTGACTTGTTTTATAAAAGGGATTTTCGTTTTCTAAATTCTAGATTGGAAAACAATTTATGTACATTGCATTTGCATGCATTCAAATGTATGGTACTTAGTTGAAAACTTATTTTCAAAGTTCCTTTCAATAAAACCCATTTTATTGTGAAATCATTAACTTATAATAAAGCCAATTTTATTACCGACCGATTTCTAAGGAACCGATTTGATGCAAGTTGTTGATTTTAAGTTGTTAATTATCCATATTTCAAATAAGATAGAACAAAAATAAATCCACCAAACAAGCATAAATTAAAACAACCACAAGTCCATAACCGTAGCCACCTAATCTTGGCAACACTTGTTGACCGAAACAAGTATGCCAAAAAATTTCTCCTAAGGGACAAAATGACACAAGGCTCGTGTCGGGGAACTCCCACTTGATCCCGTATCCAAATGTCTCAAGTGTCCACTTCGTGTTGTGACTCCTCCACTTTATTTGGGCTTCCTTTCTTGGATCTTCTTTTACAAAATTATTATCTAATACAATTTTCTGTAGTAAAAGAAATACAAGTAATCTACTTATTATTACAAACCAATATGAAATAAATAAATAGATTACAAACCCAAATAAATGAATATTAAAAACATATTGAATAATCAAATGAACCACAACACAAATATCCATCCAAACACAAGGCCATTGCTAGGTTATGAATATCCAATACACATCAAAATATGCAAATATTACAAGTCTAAAATGATTCCCCTTTTAACCTCAAACTTCGGCCAAGGCAAAGCAAACCAAAAATTTCGGATTTTGTCCAAACAAAACAACCAATCATCCAAATGACTTAATTCTTCAAGATTACCACATGCATGTAAAGTCTAATCTTGAAAAACCAAGGGGTAACCAAAACTCCACAAACTTTCGGCCATATGATGAACCACACCATAAAACCAGAAAATTTTTAGATCTATTGAAGCATGCATTCGTATAAGCGGCTCTCGATGCCATTGTTGGGTTTTAACAAGATTATCAAAGTCATATAACCTCTTTTATATGAAAAACTCAACTGATAAATTAGTTTTAAATCTTGTTATTTAGATGAATATAAAACCGATTTTATATGTAAAACCCAAAATCCGGATCCATATACGAAACGACATGCTTACCTACACAAACAACCAGATGCATGACAACCTTTCAAGGAGGCTAAGAAAGATGAAGAAGACAATGGTTGAATGGCTAGTCTTCAATGGAGAAGAGCCTCAAGCTTGTATACCCTTCAAGCTTCAACCAAACACCCTTGTATGCTAGGATTTACACTTGAAATAACCTTCTTCATCTTCTTCCATTGGCCGAAAATGGAAAGAAAAGAGAGAAAGTTTTATGTCTTGTGTGTGTGAGAGAGAAAGTTGAGAGTTCAATGATGCACCACCCAACTTCACCAATGAGACTTATTGCATGTTGTAAGATAATAAAGAGAAGAGAGATAGGGGGGGCATTTTTGGCTCTCACCCAAATTCAAAATCAATCTTTTTTTGTTTTATAAACTTATGTTTTTATAAAATGTTATATAACATAATTCTAGAAACATGCAAATAACCTCCTCCTCCTCTTTCTTCCCTTGGCCGAAAATGGAGAGAAAAGAGAGAAAGTTTTGTGTCTCGTATGTGTGAGAGAGAAAGTTGAGAGTTCAATGATGCACCACCCAACTTCACCAATGAGACTTATTGCATGTTGTAAGATAATAAAGAGAAGAAAGAGAGAGAGAGAGAGAGAGAGAGAGAGAGAGGGGGGATCACTTTTAGCTACCACCCAAATTCAAACTCAAACTTTTTTTTATAAACTTATGTTATGTTTTTATAAAATGTCATATAACATAGTTCTAGAAACATGCAAATGAATAAGTCTCACATATAGTTAGTTAACCAACTTTAAATAACATTATGAAATGTCTTCTCTAAAAGTATAAATCATCCAAATGGTTTATTTATTTCACAAGTACAATGTAGTTAGAAACCCCTTTCCAAATATCGTAAGTGTTAATATTTATTTACTTTGATCATATCATCTATAAACAAATATTATTGGTGTTTATTTAGCTTGTTATTGGGTATGACTGATGTGGTCTAAAATATAAATATAAATATATAAATGTTCCCTATACTTTTAGGTACTTTTGAGCCAATTTTTTATTGGATATTACTATTATTTGGTTCATGTGTGAGTTTTAATGATTTAAAGAGACAATAAGCTAAAATAATAAAATATGATAAGTCTTTTATTGGTTTAAATTAATTACTCTTTATCAGTTATTCATTAACTATTTTAATAGTATTACTATTATTATAATTTACAAATGCTACGTATGTTTACTACACAGCACCAATAAATGGAAAAGTTATTTGAGGGATATTATAAGACATGGCTCGTGGGCCCCACTAACATGGAACCATAACAATAGGAAGGAACTTGGAGATAGGTCTTTCGGAAGTGAAGGTTGGGAGATGCGAATATTATTATTAATTCTGCTTGATTTTCTTTGGATTTGGACATAACTCACGGCCCTTGAAAGAAAAGAAAGAAATCAGCCCAAAGCAACATTATATATATGGATTATTTTTGTGAGAGTTGGGAGAAGATATATTTTGGATTGAGAAAAGTAGCCGCAAAGGGGTTAGGATTGAGATCCGAACAGAAGACTTTTAGCATTATTATTATTCTGGGGAGTTCGAACAGACCCAAGGGGGGCCGCCAATCAAGGAAAAGAAAAAGAAAAGAGAGAGCAGCAAGGGAGAGAGCACCTGGTCCGGGTTCAACACCGATTCATCCAAACATCCTTATTAGTCGGTTTGAATTTAATATTTTCGTCATGAATTTGTTATTTGAACCTGTTTATTATATTTTGTTCTTGAGTATGGTTGTTGGCTAAACCCTTAGACTGCCTAGGCTTATGATGAACCTACTTTGATGTTTTGATTTGACTTGGGATTATTTATTGTTATGGTTTAGTAAAAGATTTATTTATAATTAATTGATGCATATGGATATTTAGGATTGTTTGATGAGTTTTAGTCCATAGATTTCCTTGATTATTGTTTGTCATATGATAGGGTGCTATTAGATCAATTACTTTGTGTTCTTGATTATTTTATGGTTGATTTCATGATAAGATCATAGGAATAATATTGTCAAATAAACCTAAGTGTGCTGCTAACCTAAAATCTGTAAAGTGCTAGGTTATTGATAGATATTTATTATTTAATCTTGTTAGGTTTAGTTTTTCGTAAGGAGTCCGTCTAGGGTTGATTATTTATTATTGTCTATTGAATCAATTAAATATTTTAAATTGCCTTTGATTTCCGCGCTGTAAGGTAGGATTTCGTATAAAGGAACTAGATCATAATTAATTAGGTGACCGTAAGGGAACTTGATTTTTAATACTGGTGTGCGTTAAAACTTGTTAGAAACCCGTAGGTGTCTCTTGAGAAGGGTCAGGGGTCCTGTTCGGGTTTTATTTTAAGTGTCTATTTTACTATTCCAGTCCATAACTAAATATTTTCCTGGGTTAAGTCATAACTGAAATTTAGGGGATTCTAGCCTAGGTAGTTTTCTCATCATCATCTTATTTTCACAACAAACTTTGTTTTCGTTTACATTACTCGTTTTCTTAATTAGTTTTTAATTATAGTATTAAATTAGTATTTTAAATAAAAGCCCCCCAAACAAATATAAATTAATAAGTCGTGTTTGTAGTCGAGTCTAATTAGCTAATAAAATGTAATTTAGAGAGTCTCGTGGGTTCGATATTCGGACTAACTTAGCTTTACTAGAGTCGATCGGTTCACTTGCCGGTTGGTAGTTTAGTTGAGTTTTAGAGAGTCTAGAGTATTACTTAGTTTTTATTTTTAGTTAATTTAGTTAGTAATTATTAAACTACTTTTAGCACATCAAGTTTTTGGCGCCGTTGCCGGGGACTCTTGGCGATTGCGTTATTAGATTTGATTGCTAGCTATATACGTGCTATTTGTTTTATTTATTGCTTTGAGTCGTAGGAGTCTAATTTTAAGTGTTAGTTATTTTAATCTATTTTCAGTTTTTTATTTTCGAGTCTTTTATTAGAGCCTACCAATTTTGTTTTGTTTGTTTTTCAGGTACATGCCACATCTGCGTTCGCAATGACCGCCGTTCGATTGTTTTGGACCTTCTCCGTTGAAGTCTGAGGCAAGTTCATCTGAAAAGCAACCGATCACCATAGATACTTCACCGAAATCATCACCCACAAATTCACCCGCAAATTCACCACCACCAAGTCCTAGACCCGTTCCAATGGCCGAGAATAACCGCACCGTGTACCAGCAAGCTTTTGAAGGGTTCCATGGAGATCACTCACCCATTGTCGCCCCCGACATTAATAACCCTAACTCGTGGCAGATCCCATCCTATGTCATGAACAACATCACCAATCACCACCAGTTCCATGGCCGTGAAGATGAAGATGCACCAGCACACATCAACCGTCTGACCCGTGTGTTCAAAACGTTTAATTTGCAAGGTGCTAACCAGGATTCGATCTTCCTTCACTTGTTCCCGTTTACACTTTCAGATCGTGCCGCCACTTGGCTTGATTCACAACCTGCTGGAACATTCACCACATGGGAGGCGCTTCGCAATGCATTCCTCAAGAAGTACTTCCCACCTGCTAAGGCCTCTCGCCTCCGTGATCAGATCCACTCCTTCCACATGGAGCCGGATGAGCCATACGACCAAGCTTGGGAGCGTTTTCAGAATCTGCTGTCTCGTTATTCGCAACATAGACTCACCCCTTGGGCCCTTGTTGAGAAGTTTTGCAATGGGATTACTTATGAGGCTCAAGCAAGGTTTGATACAACTGCTGGGGGAAATCTAATGGACAGGAAGAACATGACCGTGTGTAACGAGATGTTTGAAAGTTTCGCGCAATCTGAGTACGCGAAGAAGCCACGAGGCGGGAATTCAAATCCCGCCACCAGTAAACCCTCATCTGCTCGAGGTGTGCACCAGGTTAATCTGGACACTGGTATGGCTGCTGCTTTGGAGAATCTCACCCGAGAGATAAAAGAGTTAAAGACTAAGGTGGATAAGTGTGAGATGTGTAGAGGTGGTCATGGTACGCTGGATTGTCCGTTGATGAATAATCAGGATGTTGATTTTTTGGCTGGTCAGAACAGGTTCCCTAATGCTTACAACAACAACAACAATCAGAACTGGAACACCTATAAGAATCAGAATCAGAATCAAGGTCAAAGTAACTCGAGTTGGCGTCCGGCCAGTGGGCCACCTAGTTTCCAAGCTCCCTATAACCGAAATCAAAGTCAGAATAATAGTGGAATTTCTAATGAGCAAGGTTTGGGTAACGGGAAAGATTCGAGTGGTAGCATGGGAAGATTGGAAGAAATGATGCAGCAAATTCTTAATAGAGACCAAGTTACTCAAAAGACCCTTGCCGACCATGATTTACTTTTGAAGAATCAACAATCAGCTATGCTCGACATGCAGCGAACCATTGGTGATATTTCTCGACAATTAAATGAAAGACCTCCGGGACAATTTTCAGGATCTACTCAGCAGAATCCGGCCGCTCAAATAAAGGCGATTACTACTCGTAGCGGTAGGGTTTTGGGTCCCGAGGTGCGAAGGAATGAATTTGAAGTGGAAGATGAAGAGGTGATGGATTAAGAAATCGAGATGGAAGTACCGTGTAAAGTGCAGAACACCGCACCAGTTGCACCGTCAGTAGAGAAAAAGCCGGTTGAAGTCCGGCCATCACCTTTGATTGACCATGCTCGTATCCCATATCCCGCTCGCGCGAAACACCAGAAATATACGCGGGAGTATGGGCACTTTCTTGATATGTTCCGACAGTTGAAGATCAATTTCCCATTCATTGAAGCCCTCCAACACATGCCGAAGTACGCGAAGTTCTTAAAGGACCTGTTGAAGAGGAAAGAAAGGTTGGGGGAGGTGTCATCGATTCCACTCATGGGAGATTGTTCGGCGGTAGTGTTGAACTGTGTGCCCGAGAAGTTGTCGGATCCGGGTGTGTTTACAATTCTAGTTTTGTTTGGTAGTGATGCGATGAGCCAAGCATTGGCGGATTTGGGTCAAGTATTAATTTGATGCCGTAATCTTTGTACGAGAATTTGGGGTTAGGCGAGCTTACACCGACTCGCATGTCTTTATCGTTGGCCGATCGTTCGGTTAAATATCCACGAGGTATTATCGAGAATTTTTTAGTGAAGGTGGATAAGTTTGTATTCCCGGTTGATTTTGTGGTGCTCGATATGGAGGCCGACGAGAAAGTTCCCATTATTCTTGGTCGTCCCTTTTTACGAACCGCAAAGGCACTTATCGATGTGTATGATGGGAAGATCACTCTTCAGGTTGGTGATGAAAATGTTACTTATGATGTCGCGAGGTCGATGAAGCACCCGAGTGATTAAGATGATTTCAGTGGTCCATGCCATTCAGTTTATTTTATTAACTCTTTTATTGCAGGTATGGAAAAATGCTTTGATTACATTTGTGGTACGGATCTCGTGGGAAGTAATGGTTTGGTTGATTGTGATGATTTGATTGAGGGTGAGTTGTGTGAGAACGACTCGGTTTGTGATGAGTTGGTTGAGATTTCGGGTTTGCCCGAGATGATAGAGGTGAATGAGATTGGTTGTGAGAGTGAGGCGGATTCGGTAGAGAAACCCGCTCCGTTGGAATTGAAAGTACTACCGTCACACTTGGAGTATGTGAATCTTGACGAGGTCTCGAACTTGCCCGTTATTGTGTCATCCAAGCTGACGGAAGAACAAAAGACGAAGTTGATAGACGTGTTGAAGATGCATAAGGGGGCGACTGCATGGAGACTTTTCGATGTTCAAGGTATTAGCCCCGCTTATTGCACGCACCGGATTTTAATGGAAGATGAGTACAAACCGGTGGTGCAACCACAAAGGCGTCTCAATCCGAATATGCAAGAGGTGGTGAAGAAGGAGGTATTGAAGTTGATGGATGCCGGGATGATTTACCCGATTTCCGACTCTCCATGGGTGGGCCCGACTCAAGTTGTTCCAAAGAAGGGAGGTATGACCATTGTGATGAATGAGAAGAATGAGCTTATCCCTTCGCGTACGGTTACCGGTTGGAGAGTATGTATTGACTATTGGCGGTTGAATGATGCCACCTGGAAGGACCACTTCCCGTTGCCGTTTATTGATCAGATGTTGGAGCGGTTGGCAGGTCAGCAGTTTTATTGTTTTCTTGACGGTTTTTCGGGTTATTTTCAAATTCCCATTGCACCGGAAGACCAAGAGAAGACAAATTTTACATGTCCGTATGGAACGTTTGCGTAGCGTCGCATGCCGTTTGGACTATGTAACGCTCCAGCTGCCTTTCAGCGTTGTATGGTGGCCATCTTTCAGGATATGATAGAGACGTCCATGGAGGTGTTTATGGACGTTTTTTCGGTTTACGGTAATTCTTTCGATCATTGTTTGGCAAATCTTGAGAAGATGTTGAAGAGGTGTATTGAAACAAAGTTGATGTTAAATTGGGAGAAATGCCATTTTATGGTGACGGAAGGGATCGTGTTGGGTCATAAGATCTCGAGAGATGGTATTGAGGTGGATCGTGCGAAGATTGATAATATAAGTAGACTTCCTCCACCAACGAACGTGAAAGCGATCACGAGTTTCTTGGGCCATGCGGGATTTTATCGGTGGTTTATCAAAGACTTTTCAAAAATTACCCACCCGATGACCCGACTCCTCAAGAAAGATGTACCATTTGTGTTTGATGATGAGTGTGTGAAGGCGTTTACGTTTTTGAAAGAAAAGCTCGTAAGTGCTCCCATTCTTTGCTCTCCCGATTGGAGTTTGCCGTTCGAGCTCATGTGTGATGCTAGTGATTATGCGGTTGGAGCGATTTTGGGGTAAAGGCGAGATAAGAATTTTCACCCCATCTATTATGCTAGCAAGATGCTAAACGATGCTCAAGAGAACTACACCACCACCGAGAAGGAACTTCTAGCCGTTGTGTTCGCATTTGACAAGTTCCGCTCGTATCTCGTGCTTTCAAAGACCACCGTTTTCACTGATCATGCAGCTTTGCGTTTTCTCTTTCACAAGAAAGACGCGAAGCCTCGTCTTATACGGTGGATTCTTCTACTTTCTGAGTTTGACATCGAGATCAAAGATAAGAGGGGTGCGGAAAACGTAGCAGCCGATCATCTATCCCGCTTAGAAGACCCGAGGAGAGAGGAGTTGCGTGAGGAGGAGATTGGAGATACATTCCCTCACCATTCGATCGATTTTGTCGCGGCTGAGAAGCAAGGTATGCCATGGTTCACTGATTTTGCTAATTATTTGGCTAATGGTTTTAATTTGGAGGGTATGACTACGCAACAAAAGAGAAAGTTTTTCCAAGATGTTAATAGGTATGTGTGGGATGACCCGTTCTTGTTTAAGATTGGTGGTGATCGGATTCTGAGGAGGTGTGTGACGAAAGAAGAAGGTTGGGATATTCTTAAGCATGTTCATGAAGGGTTGACTGGAGGTCATCATGGTGCGCATGCTACCGCGCAAAAGGTGTTTGATAGTGGGTTCTATTGCCCGACAGTTGTGAAAGATACTGAGGATTTTGTGAAGCTTTGTGATGCGTTCCAAAGAACAAGTAATATTTTTTCTAAGAATGAGATGCCTCAAAACCCCATACAAATTCTTGAAATCTTTGATGTTTAGGGCATCGAATTCATGGGACCGTTCCCCACGTCGAATGGTAATAAGTATATTTTAATGGCGATTGATTATGTGTCAAAGTGGGTGGAAGCCCAAGCGTTGGCTACAAATGATGCAGGAGTTGTTGTGAGATTCCTTAAGAAGTTATTTACTCGTTTCGGTACTCCGAGAGCTATTATTAGTGATCGGAGCACCCATTTTTGTAATACCATCATGGAGAAAGCATTGGCTCGTTATGGGGTTACTCATCTTACCTCTACCGTCTATCACCCTCAAACGAATGGTCAAGTCGAGAATGCAAATTGAGAGGTGAAGAGGATTTTGAGAAGACGGCTGGGGCTAGTCGAAAGGATTGGTCAGAGAAATTAGATGATGCGTTGTGGGCATTCCGAACTGCATACAAGACTCCGTTGGGTACTACACCTTTATGCTTGTTTATTGTAAGTCTTGTCATCTGCCGGTTGAGCTGGAGCATTGTGCTTATTGGGCGTTGAAGACGGTGAATGTCGATCTTACCGAGGCCGCGAGGAAAAGGTACTTTCAGATTCACGAGTTGGAAGAGCTTCGGGATGCAGCATATTCTTGATCGTTGAACATCAAAGAAAAGACGAAAGCTTTACACGATCGGCGTTTGAAAGGAGGAAAGGAGTTCAAGAAAGGCGATAAGGTATTGTTATTTAATTCTCGTTTGAAGTTGTTTGCAGGAAAGTTGAGATCAAAGTGGACGAGACCGTACTTGGTGAAAGAAGTTTTCCCATATGGAGTGGTAGAGTTGAAGAATCCAGATAATGGAACGTCCTGGAAAGTGAACGGTCATCGTTTAAAGCACTATCTTGGAGGACCGTGGGAGTCTATCGAGATGGAGGAAACTCCTCTCGATCCATCGCACTGAATTGTCACACATGATTCTTGAGTGAATATTCAAGTGTAGAGTTTGTATTTTCTTTGTTATTTTTACTTCTATTTTATTTTTATTTTTCCTTGAGTCACTAACGTAGTTTTTATTTGTTTTTAAGTTTTGAAAGTTTCGAAGGAAGAGAGTGTGAGATAGAAGATCCCTTGAAGTATAATGCAACATTCAAGTGTGGGGATAGAGCAGCAGGAGCCGTATACTTTTATGTTTATTTATTTGTTGTTTTTATTCATGTTTATTGGATGGGTCAGTCGGTTTGGTTACATACTTTGAAAGATTAATATCTATCATGTAGATAAGATGAATTTTTAGATATTGTATTGTTGTCGTTTTCGTTCGTGTCTGAGAGAAAGGAGATACTGGTTGTTGAGCATGTTCGGAGATGGAGGGCATCTATGGAAAAAGATTTTGGCATCATATTTCATTCGCATACTACCAGCTAAGTCTTTTCCTTTTTACTTTGTTTTTATATTTTTTAGTTTTTATTTTTTTTGGCTTTGTTTTATTCTTCTTTTTTTTTTTTGTATTTTTAGGTTTTGTTTTGTTTTTAAATTTTTGAGTCGTGTTTCCGTCTCTGCATTGAGGACAATGCAAATTTTAAGTGTGGGGATAGGAACACATGTCTTTAACTTGTTTTGTCTTAAAAAAAATGAAAAAAGTTTTGTAAAATGTCCCTTGTTTTTGTTCTTTTTGCGTATAAATGGGAGATGAGGATACTTATCGGGAATCGGTTTTTCAAACTACTAATAATAAGATATAATTAAAGAACACGCACTTAACTTGGGATGTGTCGGTAGGCTCAGCCTTGAGAATGAAAGGGCAGTTTGATAGTTGGTTTTTAACAATAAATATGATTTTTAGTGGAAAACATGTTAAGTCTGTATAAAATACGAGATGAAAAATCGGCCATACTCAAGCCTCATTTTTAGTTTGATTGTAGAAATTATGAAATTTAAAATATGAATACGCTATTATACGATGCTTGGGTAGGTTTAAACGTTAAAGTATACCGTGTAGCCGGTGATATAAACTTAAAATCTTACACTTCTAGTTTTGGTGGTTAACACTTCATAGGCGTATGGTTTTATAGCCTTAAATCCTGTATTGATGGGATGCCTCGGGTTCGGAGACCACGGGTCTTTTTACGGTTGTTTATCTGGGTATCTTCGGATATTTAAAAAATAAAAGCTTTTAAGCATAAACCCGCAGTTTACTGCCATTACACTCACTTAAATCAATTACAGTGAAGTAAAATCTTGATGATCCAGTGATCATCCCGCTGTTAGTCATACGTGGTCCTCTTACTTGCGTCCCATACCATTAAGAACAGGATCAACTAAAGACACGACGTATGTAAGCCGACAGATGAAAACTTGTAAAATCACTTGTGGTAATGGGTCCGAGGTATTGCTTGATAACGGGGGTATGTCATGAAGTGGGGAACACTAGCTAGTTAGTTAAATAATTGAACCTTAATCGTATCTAATGGCTGCTTGGTATACTTTGATGTTTAAATGTGCAACAATGTTTTAATCTGCTATTATGAGGTTTAAGTCAAGTTGGGGTGGTTTGATCCGGTAAAATATAAAATAAAGCGGGTCTTGACTGTGGGTTCCACTAGATTATATACATAATAAAAATAATAATAAATAATAATAAATAATAGTTGGATCTTACTTGTCCCGTTAAAGACAAAGGCATGGGTTTAAGTGGACAATAATATCGGTGACGGCAGTTTTTGCATTGTTCTAAAATTCTAAGATAACCTATATGTTTTTAATACTGTATTTCTCCGATTCTGATCCCATTGCAATGAGACTCTTTCGGGGACGAAAAAAGGTAAGTGTGGGGATATTTGATGTGGTCTAAAATATACATATAAATATATAAATATTCCCTATACTTTTAAGTACTTTTGAGCCAAGTTTTTATTGGATATGTTATTATTATTTGGTTCATGTGTGAGTTTTAATGATTTAAAGAGACAATAAGCTAAAATAATAAAATATGATAAGTATTTTATTGGTTTAAATTAATTACTCTTTATCAGTTATTCATTAACTATTTTAATAGTATTATTATTATAATTATAATTTACTAATGCTACGTATGTTTAGTACACAACACCAATAAATGGAAAAGTTATTTGAGGGATATTATAAGACATGGCTCATGGGTCCCACTAACATGGAACCATAACAATAGGAAGGAACTTGGAGATAGGTCTTTCGGAAGTGAAGGTTGGGAGATGCGAATATTATTATTAATTCTGCTTGATTTTCTTTGGATTTGGACATAACTCACGGCCCTTGAAAGAAAAGAAAGAAATCAGCCCAAAGCAATATTATATGTATGGATTAGTTTTGTGAGAGTTGGGAGATATATTTTGGATTGAGAAAAGTAGTCGCCAAGGGTTAGGATTGAGATCCGAACAGAAGACTTTTAGCATTATTATTATTCTAGGGAGTTCGAACAGACCCAAGGGGGGCCGCCAATCAAGGAAAAGAAAAAGAAAAGAGAGAACAGCAAGGGAGAGAGCACCTGGTCCGGGTTCAACACCGATTCATCCAAACATCCTTATTAGTCGGTTTGAATTTAATATTTTCGTCATGAATTTGTTATTTGAACCTATTTATTATATTTTGTTCTTGAGTATGGTTGTTGGCTAAACCCTTAGACTGCCTAGGCTTATGATGAACCTACTTTGATGTTTTGATTTTACTTGAGATTATTTATTGTTATGGTTTTTATGGTTTAGTAAAATATTTATTTATAATTAATTGATGCATATGGATATTTAGGATTGTTTGATGAGTTTTATTCCATAGCTTTTCTTGATTATTGTTTGTCATATGATAGGGTGCTATTAGATCAATTACTTTGTGTTCTTGATTATTTTATGTTTAATTTCATGATAAGATCATAGGAATAATATTGTCAAATAAACCTAAGTGTGCTGCTAACCTAAAATCTGTAAAGTGCTAGGTTATTGATAGATATTTATTATTTAATCTTGTTAGATTTAGTTCTTCATAAGGAGTCCGTCTAGAGTTGATTATTTATTATTGTCTATTGAATCAATTAAATATTTTAAATTGCCTTTGATTTCCGCGCTGTAAGGTAGGATTTTGTATAAAGGAACTAGATCATAATTAATTAGGTAACCGTAAGGGAACTTGATTTTTAATACTGGTGTGCGTTAAAACTTGTTAGAAACCCATAGGTGTCTCTTGAGAAGGGTCAGGGGTCCTGTTCGGGTTTTCTTTTAAGTGTCTATTTTACGATCTCAGTCCATAACTAAATATTTTCCCGGGTTAAGTCATAACTGAAATTTAGGGGATTCTAGCCTAGGTAGTTTTCTCATCATCATCTTATTTTCAAAACAAACTTTGTTTTCGTTTAAATTACTTGTTTTCTTAATTAGTTTTTAATTATAGTATTAAATTAGTATTTTAAATAAAAGCCCCCCAAACAAATATAAATTAACAAGTCGTGTTTGTAGTCGAGTCTAATTAGCTAATAAACGTAATTTAGAGAGTCTCGTGGGTTCGATATCCGGACTTATTTAGCTTTACTAGAGTCGATCGGTTCACTTGCCGGTTAGTAGTTTAGTCGAGTTTTAGAGAGTCTAGAGTATTACTTAGTGTTTATTTTTAGTTAATTTAGTTAATAATTATTAAACTACTTTTAGCACATCAATGACCCGACTTGGATAATAAAATACTAGCCACATCAATTGTAATATGTGTCTTCGGCGGACCGAGTCCAAAAACATCCTCCCAACTTGAAATGAATTTCGTCCTCGAGATTCGTTGTCTTAGGTGTGGATGTTTTTACTTGATTAGATTCTATCTAATATGGTTCTTGAGTTTAACTGTCAGTGCATGATGGTTTAAATTTTGACTTTGTTGCTAACTTTACATCTTATATGATGTTATCAGTCAATAATTCTGAATATCATAAGTAATTATAAATTGCTAAACACAGTGATCAGTTGTGTTTAATTATTTATCTTACCTTTTGTATTATAAACATTTACTAAGGTTAGCTCTGTTGCTTCTTGGATTCAATCTATCGAATCTATTCCATTTCTTGATCCTGATCATTTGTTTCCTTGTATTCTGGAAGTAGCTTTGTACTTTTGCTTAATCATATTTGATATGCTATTAATCATATCTTTTGAACATTCTTGAACTCTTTTTCTTTGACTTTTTGATCAACTATGGTTGATACTCTATCAACTGTATTTCTTGATTGTCTTGTGTTTGAGTAGAAATTTCTTTCAATGATGTACTGTCCTTGTATTTTAATTTATCTTTTTCTTTCTCGTTATCCTTTGAGATGATAAATTAAATTAACTTGATATTTGTTATGAGTGTCAGATAACTTTTCAAATTTAGACACTCGATTGTCTTCCTTTGAATATGAGTATTCTTGTGTGTTGATAAAATGGTGCTTCAATTCGGATGTTTGAGTTTCCAATTAACAAAAATTAAGCCGTTTGGATTACTGTTTCAAGTTAAGTTTTATATAAATCGACTCGTATCGTCCTTCCAATCAAAAACCCTACAACATCAATATAAAATTCAGATAAAACTTAATGCCGTTAAGTTTTTTTTATTGGATGTCCAATGAGAAAAAAAATTAAAAGGAGGGATCGCTAGCAGGAATATTCTCAGTTGAATTATTATTGGTCAACCGCACAAAGGTGATATTATTAAAATTCAATTTGTCTGAATTAAATAAAAGGTGACAACAACATCAAGACTATTCGGTGTCCAGATCCGACATAGGAAAGAGATGTGGTCTCGTGTCCAGAATTCCATACAAGATCTCTGCCTTTCACCTGAGAATTGTGAGGAGAGTAGGAGACAGAGAGAGAAATGAACAAAAGAGGAGTGAAAAAAATGAACGAGGGAGGAGATAGAGCCACCCGACATTATAGATGCCAGGATTTTTGTTCATGAGGATGATTGGGAGGCTTAACCGAAGTTTGGGGAGGGGGGGCGGGCATTTGAGATTTTCGAGTAAAAGTAACACTAAAAAAAGGTCATAGAGGGCAGTGATCCCGCCATACCATAAATGTAAGTCTGCCACTTAATACTATAATCATAAGATAAAAGATGTAATATACCAATTGTATAGTGGCAATTAGAAATATAGAAGAATTTAAAAGTGATTAGAGTTGATAATTGTACTAAATATTATATTCTATTAATATGTTTATTGTGTTATGGCATGCAAGATTATATATTTCATCACTCAGTCATGTTTTTGTATAGGGAGGTCCCGTATACTATGCATAATAACGTATTTTCAAATAGTTATTTGATATGTCTTTGTCAGGGCCATCCCAGACTTTTTATAGGGCTCGACCATCTTTTAAGGAATAATATTGATAAAGTCATATATATATATATATATAAATTTTGTTAACCTTTATTAGTGAACTTGGCTTAAAATTGTTGATAATTATAAACCAATAAAGACACAAAATCTTATACAAATATATTAAACATTAAATAATCTATTAAAATGTTATTTGGTCTGCGCCTAATAACGAAGTAAATCAATAATTAACAATCAATTTTAATAAAAATATATATATAAGGGTTATTTATTAGTATTTGTCTTGGACACTTGAAATCTCGAATACGGCTCTATTCTTTGCTCTTGAATATATTCATATTTGTTATCCGATATTAGATCTTAATTATGTTATAGTTGTACACAATGCATTTAGACATTAGTCATTTTATATTTACACATCTTACATCACATCTTACATCTTACATAACTAATAAAAGAAAATCTCTAATGTCACATGGCAACTCCTAATAACTTTCTATCCTATGTCATTTCATAAGACTTTCTAATCCTCTACTTTGCCACATGTGCACTAATAAATACAAAGAAATTAATAAATAATCATAATAAATACAAACTAATAATTAATAAATACTAATAATAACAATGAAATAAAGATAATACTATTGTTACTAATATTATTTATATAATCATTGTTACTATTATAAGTAGCCTTATGGTAGTAAAAAAAGATGTGTGAAAAAGCAATAAAGTAGCTAAGAAAATAAGAATTGATCATCAAAGTGTTATAAGTTTCTGAGTGTAAAAGAGTACTTTATCATAGCCAATTTTTACAGTAGATTAGTTAAAACCGAATCAAGGGTTTTGGATAATATGGAAAAAAATAGATTTCAGGTTATAATCTCTATCAAGGGCAGTTTAGGAACGTGTTTGTACTACAAAATATTGTTAATCGATTCAAAATTTGATACATGTTAAAAGCATTTTTATCTAAAATGAGTTAACGGGCCAAAGTATGTTTCAACTTTCAAATCATGACTTTGGTGACAAATCTCTGGGGTCATGACTTTGTTGACAGATTAAAAGACTGATTTTGGAAATTTAAAATTTGGTTTCGGATTAGACTCAAAGTCAATATTATTTGTTAAATATTTTTTATTTGATAGATGTCAAATTTCTAAAAATAATCTTTTACGCATCTTGGTTTCTTTTAAACTACTAACGGGTCAAAGAAGAATCAAATCGTGAAGAAGTCTGAAGAGGTACATATGTTACTCTATTTAGATTATATGCTAGCCTATAATAATATCTCATTGTAGGCATAATTTGTTGTTAAAATTTGTGACATGATGTGGTGATATAGGCCACAAGAAAAAAAAATTAACAATGTCATCTATTCACAGAAGTTTGAAATGATTTATGGTTCAAATGTAATTTGGGGATATGCATGTTTATTAAACATTTCATATATGTTGAGTTATTACTTACATAATTTAAATTGTTAAACCCGTGTAATACACGGGTAGCTAAGCTTTTATATATATAGGGTTATGTTAGAATAAAAACACACTTGAGTTGTGAAAACTCTATAAATCCATTCTCAACCACATGTTTTTAATTAAAGATTAAATCTTGTGATGCACAATTAAAGTTAATAAAAAATGTAAAAGTTTATTTACATTTTCTCTCTCCTGAAAACATATATAAAAATTACTTAAAAAATGTAAAAAAAATAGCAAAACATTTTTTTTATGTTTTCGATGTTTTGTTATTAAATGTAACAATATATATTACATGTAACAAAAAAAAAAACCGATGTTATATAGGGTTTTCACAACTCAAATGGGTTTTCATTCTATACTTTGTCTATATATATATATATATATATATATATATATATATATATATAGGTGAGATTTCAAATGAGAACCCCTTTGAGTTTTAAGAACTCGAAAAAACTCAGTGTAACGATTTTTTTTTTTGAAATTTTTTTTACACATGCGTAATATGTGTAGGTTACATACACGTAAAAAAATTACCGAATTTTTTACGCACCGAGTCAACTTTTTACACATGTGTAACGGACGTAAAAGTTAGTGTAACCACTTACATCTTTATTCTCTCTCATACTTTGACTTTTTTGTCAGATTTAATCTCAACCACATATTTCAATCCAATTAATTAAATGTGTGGCCTAGAATTGAGTTCTTAAGTTCTTAAAACTCACAATAGTTCTCAAAATATCCCTCCCCTATATATATATATACACACACACACACACTAGATTTTGTCCCGTGTATTACGGGGGTTTTTTTACATTTTTCGTTTTTTGATATTTATTTTTTGGATTTTAACTTTCTTTATTATAAAAAAGTTAATAATATACTTATGGTTTGATGATGAAAGGGTTTCATAAATAAATAATATGTTCTAACCCGTTTAAAAGCTATCTGGATTTGGTGACCCATGACCCGTTTATGTTTTTTACTATGAAATTGTTTATTAATTATAAATAATAACTTTTTCTTTTTAAATTAGATATTAAATTTTAGTATATCCCTATTTTATAGGATTTTCATATCAAATAATTGGTAAGATTAATTTTTAATTTAATGAGATGTTATAACCCGTTTAAGAGCTATCTGGTTTTGATAAGACCTATACCCATGAATTTGAGTTAAATCAATGAGAGACTTCAATTTAAAAATCAAGCAATCTGGTGGCTTCCATAAAATGGGGGAGCGACCACATCACGACACGTAGGATTTTAGGGTTTTCGTTATATATATATATATATATATATATATATATATATATATGAGCTAGCTGTTATGCACTTATATCACATGCGATAAATGAAGTCAAAATAAATTTATTTTTATAGTTGAAGCATAGGAGCAAATGCTTGTCCTTGGACCAGGAGAAAGATGCAAATTCAATTTTGTGAAGTTTCCATTGGAAGGTTGTGTTTTCATGTTATCGTTTTATTTCTTTTCCTCCGGTTTTGCCGCCTTCCACACGCAATGACTTACTTCCCCACTTATGTATGCGGTGAAGACCGGCATATCAGTGTGGGAAGTTTATAAGTATAAATGTAAGATTATCATCGTCAATGTGATAAGGAGAATCATTTCCATTAGAAGTGGCTCTGGGCCTTTTCTTTTACAAGTTTGGAATTGATCTACATGCAGACTGTGTAATTGAGCTCCCTTCCATGTTGTTTGGATAGGAGTGCCATCGAGCCGATATGCACTTGGTTCGGAATCTCGTTGTTTACGCAGTATGTAGTCTCCACAACATTGTAGCTGCAGTTTTGTGTTTTTCCCAACTGGGGTTCTACACGCGTTGGCCTGCTCAGCATCCTTTACGCCACGAGGTGTGCGAGTTCTCCATCTCAGACGAATGTCTCGATGATGTCCTTCAAGTCTATGCATTCGTCGGTGGTGTGGCCTTTTGTCCTGTGGAAGTCACAGAATTTGCTCTGATCAGCGTTGTGACGCTCTCGGATTATTGGAGCCTTTGGCCATGGGAGCCTCTCGGTGTCGAAAATCTCTGTGACGCTTTTGGTGAGCGGCGTCCACCGGGGGTTCCGGTTCGACGACTGCCTGTTGTCCTTTCCGCCTAACCGAGGGTGCGAGCCGGATGAGGTGTCGAAGTTTACTCTTGACTGCCAAATACCTAGCTTCCTCTTTTTGTTTAGTCGGGCGGTAAGGACGTTATTTTCTCTTGTTTTCTGGGTGTAGAGGTTTGTGCTTTGGGGAAGATCTCTACCCAGTTGCTTTTCCGTTTCCGCGAAGCGTTTAGCTGCTGTCATGATGGCATCCCATGTGGATGGCATGCCATCTTTACCCGTTAAGGTGCGGATGAGCTCTGGGTCTTTCGCGCCCTGGATGAAAGCACGCGAACAAGATCTTCGCTAATACTGCCCATTTGAAGCGCGTGATGAAGTCAAGTAAAGACTCATCTTCCTCTCGGATGCAATTGAGGATTGTCCATTGCTCTTCAGTGTACTTTCTTTGTTGACTGAAGTGTTGGCTGAACTTCTGTTGGAAGTCTGCCCAATCGTAGATGTGGTGGACCGGTAGACGGTCGAACCACGCTCTGGCTGCTCCAACCAGCGTCATCTGGAACATATAACACCACGTGGGTTCCGTCCAGTTGCTGACGGTTGCCCCCGCTATGAATCTGTTCAAATGATCGTCTGGGTCGGATATACCATCATAAGTGCCGATGCTGGGCATCTGCTTGGCACTCTTCGGGGCGATTGCTTCCGCAATGTCTCTTGCAAACTTGGACGTTCCCGCATTTGCAACAGTTGGTCTAAAAGCTTTGGAGAAGTCACGTGGGTTTCTACCCGCGTTTTTTGGTTTGAAGGTTTCTCCAAAATTCCTTCTTGGTTGGAAGTCCGTTTCCTTACGCTTCCCTTTCGCCCTATGGCGAGGGTTTACGTCGGTGTCGGATTCCTCCGAATCATCGTCCAAGTACTCGCACTCATTGATCATGTTGAGCTGTTGTCGAGTGCTTCCGAATTCGTCAGCCTGTTGGAGTGAACGTAAGCATTCGTCCAACTCAGCTTGGAATTCTCTCTGACGTGCTTCCGCCCACGCTTTAACTTGATCAAGTGTTTGGTGGGGGAACCTCGTATGTCGTCTTTCCGCCTGGGTATTAATGAATCCCAGGGGATGATTGTTTACTGCACTTGCCCCGGCTTTGGTAGCCGGGGTAGTGTTCGTAAAATTTACTGCACTTGCCCCGGCTTGGGTAACCGGGGTAGTGTTCGTAAAATGTGTGTGATCGCCGGTGTTCCTCCCAGTAGCTGGGGTTGTGATTACCGGGATTTCTTGGTCACTCGCTGGCTTTGGCAACGGAGTAACCTTAACCATTTTTCCAGAAGTTTGAAAAAACTGAAAATTAGTTCTAGCTTTTGTCCCACGGATGGCGCCAATGAAGAAACACTAATTGACCCCGGGCAGATTACGGATAATCTGGGGGTTAAGTAGATGTTTCCCACGAGGGTTATGTCCGGCAAAGATGGTTCTTCTGATGACCTGCAAAATAGACACCGTGAGCTCGTCACTGAGAAGGGGGGGTACCTCCTTGTGACCACCCTCCGGCGTGAGAATCAGACTAGATTGCTCTTGAATATAAGTGTATATTAAGAGATTGCTAGAGAAGATAAGATAATGAGATATCAGGTAATGTAAGATAATCTGTCCATACCATTCCAAGGTGTTGGAGTATTTATAGCCGAAGGTAGGTTTCCAAGAAGGTACAGCCGGTTGAATAGTATTCCTGTTCTGCCAACTGTGGGCTACGCACATGCCATGCTGGTGGTTGGTGGGTAGGCAGCGGCTGATAGTGACCAGGCCGGTTGTGTACTATTCCTTTTCCACCAACTGCAGGCTATGCACGTGCTACGACAGGTTGGTGAGTAGGCAGCGGCTGATAGTGACATTAAGTAATAGAGCATGTTGCTCGTTGTACTGTTGTCAGTGAGCTGTCGCAGCTTTGGTCAGATCTTTTGTCCATACCTCGTTAGGTACAGTACAAAAGATCCTCCAGTAGCGTACGGACTGGCTCATTTGGGCGGGAGTTTTCCCGGCTTTGGGCGGGAATATTCCCGGCTTGCTCACTCCTTCTTCAGGTGACATTACTGAATTATTTAAGAGTTAAATGCCTTGTGCGTGTAGCCTTGCTGCGCGGGTAGCCTTCCCTGATGGCTAGTATCCGTTGCTGCGGGAACAGGCGGAGTACGTCGACCACTGGGAGGCTTTTCCTGCGGGAACAGCTTGCGTACTGCGCGTAAGAACGTCACGTCTCTGAGCATGGTGGGTCCTGCGAATCCAGTTGGTTTCTGCGCAGACGTCTCTCTTCAAGGTGAGTCTTGCGAGTTTAGCCTTTGCGCAGACGTCCCTGTTGAAGGTGAGTCTTGCGGGTTCAACTGCGCAGACGTCCCTCTTTGAGGTGAGTCTTGCGGGTCCAACTGGGCTCTGCTGGGACCTACCTCTTCAGGCATACTTTTATAATTAACCCAAAATACTTCATGCGTACACCTATCAGCCGACAAATTAATTACCAATTACATAATTCACGTAGCCTACTGATTTGTTAAGAGTAGTTATAAATTTATTAACGAAAAATACGTTAATCTAGACACTAAGCAATAATTCTAGACTCTTGAAACTTAATTAAAACTACTATTCGGCAAGTGTACAGGTCGACTCTAGTACAACTAAGTAAGTCCGGATAATCAAACCCACATGACTCTTTAAATTACGTAAACTAGCTAATTAGACTCAACTAATTGACGCGACTATTTTATTTATATTATGTAAATATAAATAAAATGAGGTTGTCCATGAGATTAATGATCGTTTACTTGAATTCTTTCTTGGTGATCTGGTCGAGTACTGAAGCTCATATTCTATAGCTAAGTCCGACTACATAGATGGAAATGTCGATCCAAAATAGATGGAAATGTAGATTCAACTTTATACTCTATTGAACTACTTACCAATCTTAATATATCTGAGCTGTCAAACCACAAGCTTATACTAAAAGTCAGTGTACCCGTGATGCTTCTAAGAAATATCGATAAAAAAAGGCTTATGCAACGGTACTAGGCTTCAGGTTGTTTCTTTGAGTACGTACGTGTGTAATCGAAGTTAAAATTCTTTCGGGGACTAATACCGGTGAAAGGATCTCTGTTCCAAAAATCGCCCTGACACCTTCTGACAAGAACATAACATTCACGTTTACAAGACGACAATATCCCTTATCAGTTTGCTTCGTTATGACAATAAGCAAAAGTCAAGGACATTCATTAAGTAGGGTGAGTTTGTACTTAAAGAACGATATCTTCTCACACGGACAGCTGTATGCCATACTATCAAGATTTACGAGCAAAAAGGGTTTGAAGATACTGATTCTAGACAAAAATGGCAAACATGCTTATAAAAGGACAAATGCCGTTTTCAAGAAAATTTGTTCTTATTTGAAATAAAATTAACCATTATCACTTACAATATTATGATTTCTGGATTTAATAGAATTTCATAAATTTATGACTACAGTCTACAACAACAAAAATAACATCACAACAACAATGATTTAAGAATCTAGTAGAATTTTATGAATTAATGATGTATACTAACAAACATACTAGATAACGGGTCATACTAAGCTAAATCAATAATTAAAAAAAAACCACTTAAAAATAACCCGCATAACATGTGGGCTAAAAGCTAGTTTGCACTAGATGAACAAAGAGAGATACAGGGATATCAAATCAAAAAGAAAAATAAAACAAGGGAAAATTTAAAAATGATAACACGGGATTGACATGTGTGAATCTTGTGACGGTGCAGCCTCCCTTATTTGACCGGACACTCCCTTGACTTTATTTGGCAGCGGCTTCATTCAACTGAATTTCTATGACCCCCCCTTACAATAAAACATCCTAAACTATTTTTTAACAAAAAACATATTCACTAAAAAAAATTGTTAAAAAGTTGCATTTGAAAGAAACAATTGCGTTATCTAACAAAAATGTTACATTAAGTTTAATACAACTTCACTTAATACAACCTTTTTTTGTAAATTAGAGTTTGCCTTAGACCAAATTTTTTTTTTTTTGGGTAGTAATTGTTTTTAAAATAATATAGTTTTACATAAAAAGTATTTCAAATCAACCTAACCTATCTTATATCTAAACAAGTTACATATTATGGCCCCTTACCTAGCCAATACGTATTGTTACCCCTCAATCAACTCCATACTAGAGGTGTAAAAAAAACCGGTTTTAGACAAACCAAACAGGAACCGGTTTGGGTTTAAAACCAGTTTCACCAAAACCGGTTCCCAAACTGACCCAAACCGCCAGTTTTAGGACCGCTTCCCCTTAAAATCTACCAAACCGGTTTTAAAACCGAACTGGTTTGAGAAAAACTGGTTTAAAACCGGTTAAATCAGTTTATAAACCGGACCGAACCGACGTGACCAAGCCGACCTATCTTGCTTCTAAACCGGTTTATAAACCGAACCGGTTTGAGTCAAACCGCTTTTGACCAACCGTTGACCAAACCGGTTTGTTTGGGTTTAAAACCGGTTTCGTACACCCCTAATCCAGACATGCATTTGTTGTTTTCCCTTATGGTCGGTAACTGCTGAGTAAGAGATGTGTATTAGTATCAATTTATCATTACGTAAACCGGTTCGGTTTGGGTTTAAAACCAGTTGTATACCTTTATTCCTTAAACTACGTAAACTAGCTAATTAGACTTAACTCATAAGAAAAAAGGCCACTATATTTTGGCTTCATGAAGTGGGTTATTGTTGTTGCACTTGAGTACGAGATGTGTATTTGCATGATCAGATAGGCCCGTTCTAGCATAGTAGCATTCTCAAGTTGTTGTCGAGTACGGCCCGAGGTGCAACATATAAAGAACTCATTTGAAGGAGTTCCAGAAACACTATCCGATGTTCGTTCAATTTAGTCAGTCATACAAAAAAGAGCATATCAAACAAATAAACATGAACATAAGAGATGAGAGAATATAGGAGAAGAGGATAGACATAAGGGAGGGAGGGAGGGAGGTCCCAACATGTTCTCATGTCAGGTAATGTTAAATTTGTAATAATATGTAGAGAACTAATTACATAAAAGGAGTCAAGAAAGAGTTGGGTATTCTATTTCAAAGAACGGATGGACTCATGAACCCAAGAAAGAGACAGAGTATTGTGTCATGATAAAAAAATGTATTATGGGAAGATGCTCTATGTTCCAACTTCCAAGTGTGTAGCTTAGTGAGGGTTAAGGTTAACCTACTTTCTATAAGAGCCAGGTGGATCAATTCTTTAATGAGCCCATTGAACAGGTAGGTTTGTTAAGGCCCAATGCTATACTTATGGAGTCCGAGAAGTTTAAAATAAAATCTACTTTTAATATGTTTCATTTATAGCTATTTTCCAAAAATTGATTTACTTATTTGCCAAGTCGTGTGATTTTTTTAGTTTTCACAGCAATTTTTGTACAACAATATAGTTACTTAAGCGCATCCATAATAAGGACTTGAAAAACACAAAAAACATACATAGTCATCTGTCACATACTCACATCATAAAACACCAAAAACTCATATTTTTTTTATCACTTTCCTTTCCTTTCTCTTATATTTCCTTCCCAAAAAAACTCTGAAACACCTTTTCCTAACTCCTCTCACTTTCTTTTCTTTTCGTTTCATTAATGATACTTTGGAACAGAGTGAGTCAAAACATCCAAAACCCACCAAATCAAAAATCTTAAAACACAAAAAAACATTGGCACATCATTACCACCTTTTACACCAACCCCCCTCCCTCCCGACCCCACCGTCTGCAAAAGGCCCACCTCCATCTCATTTTTTCAGGTTGTATAAATCATCATCATCATCGTACTCAGTATATCCCACCAATAGCAAAGCTATGGTAGGGTCTGAGGAGGGTAAGATGTAGGCAGCCTTACCTCTACTCCATAGGGATAGAGAGGCTGCTTCCGGTGAGACCCCCGGCTCGATAGTAGTTTTGCATCAAGCCTTGGACATAAGGCACATAGCACTCAATTATCGGGACACCGGCTGATAGGTGCATGTACCCTTATCTTTCAGCTATCAACGCCACTACATGATGCCTGATTAACCGTCCGTCACTTTTAACATTATTTTCACGAGATTAGTAAAATAACGTCAAAATTAGTGCAATTTCACTTTTGCCCACCCGATGGTTCACACATATACACATCATATGTGCGCACCGCAAGCAGGGCTATCAGGTTGTATAAATGAGTTTTAAAAATCTTATTCACAGTAAGTAAAAACTAATGATGTGTAAATACACCCTAAAAAAACTCTCAAAAACACCTTATTGTGTATGCTCTAAAACTGGTATGCAAGAGGACTCAATTTATGGGTAAATAATTATCATGATTTAACATGATGTTTACTATGTTTAAGGCAAAGATTGCATTGCACCATAAACTCCCTTGTCCTGTCGCCTAACCAAAGCCATCTGTCGGAGAGGGGGACCTGGCTAATTAGACTATTACTTGCACTGTTGAAGTTCCCAAGTTCTATATCATTTTACAGAAGGGGGACCTGGCTAAAAATACCAAATACTAGTTAAAAAACCAAAAACAAAAAGCAAATATAAAAACCTTTTTGTTTCGTGTCAACTCGCACAGCATAACTTCATGGTGCAAAGTTCCGATAATATACACTAGGGACGTGTTGGAGCTATTCTTAAGTTCTTGTAGCTACCTAAACGTAAGGCGAATGCGTTTCAAGCGGTTTGATTAAAAACATTTTGGTGTATCTGGAAGATAAGGAATGCACTGGTGTTCGAGACTCGAGAGGAAACCAACTAATCTCAGCAACTTGATTGGTGAAATAAAGGCGTTAGGCTTGTGACATGTGCAAAATAAGTTGAAGAGAACCTAACATGGGAGAGGAGAGGTGGTGTGAGTTCAATTTTAGTTTGTTGTAAGAGGGTGTAAGGGGTGACTTGTAGAAGATAAATAAAAGAACTTAAAAAAAATGTTAAAAAGCTAGAAAGAACTAAACTTAACATTCAAAATCCAACCCTCATAGCCCTCCTCCCCCGACCACACTCCGACAACCTTACCTTTGCAGTTTTCCGTCAAAGAACCACCATCTCTGTTCCCAAATCATATTAATTGTCGAAAAGGTATTGCGGTGCTGAATCAGGTAATGGCCACAAAAGTGACTTTTACTCTTTTAGGTGGCAATGTAGTTTGTAGGCACCATTCTCATATTTTCAGAAACAATTACAGAACATAAAGTTATTTAAAAAAAAATTGAAGGTAATTATTTATATAAGTTATTTGTGTTTGGACAAGCCGTTACATGATGCATGGCATGCAATTATATGATATGATAACTTCTTTGCTTTTAAAAACCCGAAAAGACGGTTTTATTAGTTTGGATAATTTTTAATTTAATTTATGAAAAATTGGATTTTATTAACCCTATCTTTTTTAGGTTGGTCGATAATAATTTTGCTTTATAAAATTGCTGCCAATAGTCTCACCTTTCACGCTATTTTTATTCATTGGATCCCCGTTAAAAAAAATTAGCTCGCAATAAATCTAGGGTCTTGTTTAGGCAAGCTATTGATTCCATTACAGAACCAAACAAGATTATTCCCTTAGACACAATATCATGAGTACCTATGATGGTGAGCATATCTGCTGGCATGTGACGTTTGGACATAGAATCGAGTCCTTGTGAATGCGCAGAGCCAGGTGCTCTTATTTTACGACGGTAGGGATGATTGCTTCCATTACAGACCAGAAAGACACCAAATTCTCCTTTAGGTGCTTCAACTGCGGTATAGGTAGAAGGAGCTGGTACGGAAAAACCTTCTGTATAAGGTTCGAAATGGTGAATTGAGGTAGAGTAGACCGATGATCCTGTAGTCATTTGGCCGGCTATTGAAAGAAAAAGCTTACATCTGCTCCCTCTTTTATATAACCGGTCCTATCTCTCTCTCCAAACCTAACGTGGTAGTTTCCCATCATAGGGCTTTCTATCTATAGATTAAGCCATTACCAAACCAAGGAGCGAATATTTCCTTTAAGTTTTTTCTAAATTTCAAACTGTTATTTTATCGGAAGAAGAATATGAGTCGATTAATATAAAAACTACTTAGAAACGGTGCTCCACTAGAGTAACTTTCTAAATCTTGTCTATATAAAAATCATGTTATTAAACTTAATTATTTTCTTATTCTTTCTTTTCTTTTAATTTTTCTTTTTCTTTCACTCACATCCACCCATAAAAAATATTATAAAATTATACGGAGAAGAATAGTTAAAAGCAAATTTAGGGGCTTGCATGGTTTTCCCATAAAAACATGGAGGATGGGTGTGATATAGATGTGTTTTTTATATTTTGGTTATTTTTTGCTTAAATTTAAAGATGAGGGATGAATTGTGAATGGTCATAAGTCTTAAGGGCATCTTTAATAATTCTTTGTTGACATGCTTGAAATTAGAATAAAAAACAATAAACTGTTGGGCCCATTAAAGTGGTATGCTTAGAGATGATCAACAAAACCGGTTCGTGGAATCGAACCGGTGGACCCGAACCGGTTCCTACCCGTTTTTTTAGGAACCGGACCCTATCTGATTCAACCCGATGTTCGTGACCGGTTCTTGCATTTCTGAGTGGGGGCGGGTAGGAACCGGAACCGAACCGGAACCGGTGTTCCAGAACCGGTTCCTATCCGTTTTTTGGCCGTTTTTTGACCGTTGAGGTCAAAAATAGCCGTTTTTTGACCTGTTACGGTACAGGAACCGGGTTAGTAACCGGTAAGAACCGGTTAGATAGGTTAGGGGTCCGAGGGTGAGAGAACCGGTTCGGTTCCCTAACCGGTTCGAGCCTGGAACCGGTTTAAAAGGTGGTTTTGAATATAGGAACCGGTTAGGAACCGGTTCCGGTTCCTAGTCCCAAACCGTTTTGAACATCTGTATGCTTGACAATAATAATAGTTTGTGGGTAAAAATTGGTAAAAACCATTAACAGTGAGCCAATGTAAGTTTCAACACACATTTGTTTTATTCAACACACAAATCTAAATTAATATCAATTAAACAAAAAAAAGTAGGTGATAAGGTAATTAGAGTTTGAAACAAAAACGGATAATAACCGGTAAAGAATAAATAGTAAGAGTTTTAAACAAAAAGGGTGTGTGTTGTTAAAAAATAAATAAATAAAAAGGGTGTTTTGCATTTGGTGTAACCGAGGAGGAATGGGGTTGGTGTATGGTGGTTGTAACGCTCAGAAAAACAGTAATGATGAATGGTTTTATTAATAATAAGAAAAGTAAATTAAAGCTTGTGTTGTGAATCAATGGTGTTGGAGCTACCCCGACATAAAAGTGGATTCTCTTTCGGGTTTGCTTTCGTAATCCACGCTACTCTACGCATGCTCTCTCTCTCTTTCAAACACAGACACATCGATGCATGCCTGTAATTAGAGGTGCACAAATCGGTTTTTTTGAAAAAACCGGTTCGGTTTTTAACCCCATGCCTGTAATTAGAGGTGCACAAATCGGTTTTTTTGAAAAAACCGGTTCGGTTTTTAACCGGACCGGTTTTTTTTATCCAGAAAAAAACCGGTTCGGTTAATAACCGGACCGGTTATTAACCGGTTATTATTGCTGAAAACTCAAACCGGCCAAACCGGTTTGGACCGGTTTAGAAACCGGTTAGAACCGGTTATTAAACCGGTTTTTTTATAACCGGTTTTTAAAAACCGGTCTAACCGGTTAACCGGTTTTTTTTTTTTTTTTTTTTTTTTTTTTTTTTTTTTTTGCTTTAGGGTTTAGGGTTTCGTTGTTAGCATTCTTTGCTTGGAAGATTAAAAACACATAACTTTCATTTATAGCTTTTACATTAAAAATACAAACATTAAATCGTTATCGCATATTCGTAACTCAAAAATACAAACATTAAAGAATGTTTAGACACGATTACATTAACAAGTTGATGTTTGTTACTCATTTTCTTCGCTACCCGATCCCGAGCTATTCCTTAGGTAATCGTCGTACGCGGCTTCTTCATCGGTCATTGGTTGAGTGTGTCCTTGATTGACCTCGTCTTCATACAAGGCCGCCTCATAGTCCATTTCCCCCTCGAGTGAGCGTTGATGTTGTGCCCTGTCTAAAGAGTCCAAGTAATCCTTGTAGCAAATCGACATCTCTACAGCTGGTGGAGTGAGTCGAGTCCTCCTAATCGATATAACCCTGCCAGAAACAGAAAAAGCAGACTCCGAAGCTACCGTGGAAGCTTGGACCGTTAGTAAATCTTTGGCCATGGCGGCGAGGATCGGAAACTCATCCTCCTTACCTCTCCACCAAGCCAGCAAATCAAGACTTCTAAATTCATCCGGAGTCATGTGTTTCACAAAGTTGGTACCACCATACCTTCCAAGTTCACTGCTTGGGGTGTTTACCCTTTGACGTTTACCGGCGTCTTCCCAAATCATGTAGTACATCCCCATTTCAAGGTCGGTTTGGGATTGGGATTGGGCAACAGCTCTTAACGAGTCATGAATTTGGGAAGACGACCCGTATCTTGTAAGGTAAACATCATACATGTTTGCCAAGGTGGTGTTGAAATCATTCTTTAAAGTTTGGCTATAATAGGGGTTTTGATCGTCGTTTAACCCTAGCTCATCACAAATTTTTTCTATTAAAGCTTCAACACCACCAACATTGATGCAAGGGTTTAACGCAGCAGCACAGGTCAAAACAGCGGGTAGTTCTTGAAAATATTTTTTAAATTTTTCTTTCATTTTTACACCCATATCAAAATAAGGTGCACCCCTACAATGAAGGTCACTCAACTTTGTGCACATGACAGCAATTTTTGGTAAAGCAATGGGGCTTGTTGGATAGTAAACCCCGGATAAACTACTTGTGCAAGATTTAAAAATTTGAAGAACCTCCGTAACGATCTCAATCAATAACCAGTTTCTAGGATCGTACGGTGCACATTTACCCCTATTTGACAAAATTTGATGAAACGCAATTAACGATTGTTTTTGTTGGATGGCTTTCTCAAACATTTCACAAGTCGAGTTCCATCTTGTTGGACAATCCCAGTTAGGCCCCAACCATTGACAGTTAGCTTCTTCACAAAATTTTTTGTATCTTGAAAATGTTGAATTGTTGCTAAAAACATCTCGTAACATTCTTTTAAAATTGTTTCTTTGCGTTTCGATCACGTTTAACCCATCTTGCACGGCCAAGTTGATAATATGTGCAATGCATCGGCTATGAAAAAACGCTCCATCACAGATAGGTTTATACTTTAATTTTAAATGGCCAACCGCGGCCGTATTGTTGGACGCGTTATCAAACGATATTGAAAAGATTTTATCTTCAATCTTGTATTGTCGAATGACTTTATCCAAGAGTTTAAAAATATTTCTACCCGTGTGCGGGTAATCAAACAATTGAAACGCAACGGTTCGTTTCATCATTTGCCACGACCGGGGGTCAACCCAATGAGCCGTCACACAAATGTATGAGTCGGGCGAACCATTAGGTACCGACCACACATCCGTGGTTAAGTTCACACCAGTTTGTAAGTTTGAAAAGTATGAAATTAGTTCGGATTTAGCGTTTTTCCATGCTTTAAGCATATCTCTTCTAAGGGTCGAACGACTTACGTGTTGGTAGCGTGGTTGAACATACGTTTGCATCATCTGCGTGAATTGAGGGTTGTCGAAGTGGTTGAAAGGAAGTGATTGTTGAATCACAAAGTTGCCAAACTGTTGACGTACCGCTTCAAGGTCGTACGTAAACACCGTTCCTTGATTCGTCATCTCCGGCTGCGAACTACTTCCGGATTCGTCCTTCAAGACCTTGCAAGAGGGCTTTTCTACATGAGCTCTTAAACTGGAGTTTGCTTCTTTGTTATAAAACTTCAAACAATGTTTGCATCTAGCTTTTTGGGTTCCGTTAGACATTTCGCATAGGTCGAAATGTTGCCAAATATCTTGGTTTCGTTTCGTGGGGATGACCCGAACGACGGTTTCTCCCGTGTTCGAGGCACCCATGTTGACCGATGAAGCAGCACTTTGGGAGGCCATGATAATCGACTACGAATTAAGAGTGGTATACTCGAGTATGAAATAAACGACTACGAAAGAAGAGCGTTTGGAGTTGTATAATCGCGTATGAAATAAACGTTTAGAGCTTTTGGAGTTGTATAATCAAGTGTGATCTAACCAATACCCAACCTAAACTATATATAGATGTTTGTGGGGGTAAAATGGTAAAAAAACAAAAAAAAAACGGCTAAAAAACGGTCAAAAACACAAAAAAAACGGCTATAAGGCCGTTTGGTAACGTTCGAAAACCGGTTAAACCGGTTAACCGGTTATTAAAAAACCGGTTAACCGGTTTTTTTTATAACGGTAATAACCGGTTATTTTAAAAACCGGTTAACCGGTTTTTTAATAACCGGTTATTAAAAAAAACCGGTTTTTTTTATAACCGGTTATAAAACCGGTTTTGGGTCCAAAACTTATAACCGATACGTAAACCGGTTACGTAAACCGGTCAAACCGGTTTTTAAAAAAACCGGTTTTTAAAAAACCGGTTTTCGGTTAAACCGGCCAAACCGGTTCCGTAACCGGTTTTTTTGACCACCTCTACCTGTAATCAATCAGAGTATTTATTCACCCCTATACCTGCTCACTTTAATCACCCTCTTCATTTCTGCTAGCTGCATGATTCTTTCCAGCAATGTCTGTAAGTCTCCTTCTCTCTCTAAATGTCTACATGTGTACTTATAGTAGTGAAGAAACGTGGATCTACTCACTGGTAGCAGATCTACTTTCCTCGGGTGTGATTATACTATTTCACCGATGGTTCTTCTGGATCAGTGTTCTTCCACCTACAAAATGAACAGCGCCGTTACTTACCCCTCAGAAAGGGACAGAGGGGTCCTCTTTGGGGTAACCCTCCGGCGTGAGAATCAGTATATTTGTGGAGAAGATAATAATGTGTGTCAGAGAATCTCAAGAGTATTTGCTTAATTGCTCAATACCCTTTGGTTGTGAGACTGTGTGATTGTATGTAACTGACTGTGAATGAATGTGATTCAATATGATTGAATGTGTGATCACTGCTTGTAACTGTCAATGATTGAGTATGAATGTGTCATCAAAGTGGAGTTGATGCTGTATTTATAGTGCTAGGGTTACCACCGGTTGGGCTCAACCTCGTTGGCTTCCTCCAATCGCACTGCGCCACGTGTCCTTTGGGACACCTGGCGCTTTCTCGTTGGTTGTAATCACGTGGTAACACATGTGTCATGCTGAGTTGTCGACCTTTCATTTGGCAGCTATCAACATCAGCATATTCTTTCTCCTTAAAAAGATGCCTTCTGGAAGGTTGTCTGATGTGCACAATCAAGGTTGCCCTAATCCTGATTTGGATAAGGACGAGGTTGATGATGTGCACGTATGATATGCGCTCACCCTGAGGATGCGCGGGGTCTTCTCTTTATTCTCACGCGCAGATATTTCATGCGCAGATGTGATATGCACGAGCATGTGATATGCGCCGCGCGCTGATGCGCTGCGCGCATATGTGATGCGCGAGCATATGTGTGCCTGGGCAGATGCGATATACACGGGCATGTGATATGCGCCGCGCGCTGATGCGCCGCGCGCATATGTGATGCTCGAGCATATGTGTGCCTGGGCATATGATGCCTGAGCATGTTTTGTATGCGCCATGCGCATAGGTTTTGGCTTTGTGCCTTCATAATGTCTTTATCTTGTGGGTTGACCCGCCTTGCTCGGTGTTGAGGCGGGTACATACCTCTTCAAGCCCCCCCAGTCTAATGTGTGTCTTATCTCGCGCGAGCGCGGTAAGATGGATATTAGACTTACTGATTTTTGTCTTTTAATGGGGTTTTGTCGTTTTCCTGGTTGCTTCCATCGTTGCGCGAAGTTCTATCCATTTGGTTGAAAACGAAGGGTCCAAACACGTGGTTAGTTGGTGGTGACGTGCGCCGTAAACGTGTCAGACGTTTCGTGTGCTCGAGGTGCTACAGTTGCCTTTCATGTCCCCTCACACAGCTGTCCTGAACACGTGTCGCGCTCGCATTGGTTAGCACCTGCGAGTGGGGGCGCGTCTCTGTCCCGTGGCAGGTCGGTTACAATTTTATGTCCCCTCAACAGTGTTAGGGACACGTGTCGCGCCCTCGTTGGCTTGTACCCGCGAGTTGAGGCGCGTGAAATCCGATCAGCTGCCACATTTCTCTCTCCTGGGCCTATAAAAGCAGGCCCTTAGGAAATTTTTATCTTCATCTTCATTGTTTCAAATTTTCTATTTTCTGCCTTTCATATTCTGAATTGAGTATATTTATCTTTTTGATTTTTCGATTATCTGCTGGTGCAGTTGTATGTCTGATAGTTCAGACTCGTCTAGCCCCTCAATCACCTCTGTTGCCTCTCGAAGACGCCGTGTGAAGTCTGTGGTGATGTCGACATTGAAGCAAAAGGGGAAAGGGAAGAGGGTTGTTGAGACCACATTGGAGGAAGTAGGGAGGACCAAGGCCACCAAAAGGTGGAATGAAATCCTCTGCAAATTGAAGCAGGCCGATCTCGACAACCTCATCGCCTCTCAGGGCTTTCCCACCCTGTTTGGCTGCATGTTGCCTAGGTCCGGGCAAACGGCGGCGGACCCGCCTGCCGGCTATATATCCCTATATAGCCACTTTTTCACCCACTGCAACCTTCGTCTCCCGATGACAAGGTTTGTGGGTGCACTGCTGAAGTTCTATGGGATTCATATATCCCAAGTCCATCCGTTTGGACTCGTGCGCGTGACTCACTTTGAGTTCATGTGCAAATCCCAGCGCGAGGAACCCACTCCTCGGCGGTTTCAATATTTTTACAAGCCCAAGATCCAGGACAATTGGATCACTTTCATTCCTCGCAGTCAGAAGGTGAAGTGCTCCACTGTTTCATTCAAGAGCCTTCATGACTGGTCTGAGAGGTTCTTTTACATAAGGGCTGGTGTGATCCCCATCCGTATGACCATGCGCTCTATCTCTTCTGCGCCTGCGGATGAGGGTGTCCTCAAGAACCCAACTGGCGCCTGGGTTAAGAAACTGACCGCCGAACCATCCCCCGCGAAGAAAATTTGCGAGGAGGCGCTGGTTGGGGTCGGCATGAGTAAGCTTTGGGCCGATAGCGCGCTTGAGCCCGTTATCCAAGTCGACGGGTTGTGTAAGTTTATTTCATTGGTTTATTTATTTTTTCTGCGCGAACATAATTCTTTTGCTGATATCACTTGATTTGTTTTTGCGCAGTCACCAAGGATTATGTCCTTGCCGCTTATGATGAACAAGTGGAGGGTGGCTCCGTCGCGCTTGGCGCTGGGGAAGTTGGTTTCCCAGATCGCTTCGATGACATGTTCATCCCAGTGGATCTGGAATTTGACTTTGACAGTGACGCGCCTGGTAAGCCTTCGCACTTATGCTCATTCCTTTAGAATATCCAAGTTTATTAACAGTTCTGTTGGTTGTTTTTGTAGATGCGCTTGAAAACTACGAGCTAGAGCTCGCGGAAGAGGAGGAGGAGGAAGAGGAGGCGCCCCTACTAAAGCGCAAAGCTAAGGGGAAATCTGGCGCAGGGGCCAGTAAGAAACAGAAGAAAGATGACACCCCTGTCGCTCATCCCCATGCTCAAACGAAGGGACCTAAGGAAACCCAGGTGTTTACCACAAAGGTTTCTTTAGCTTCTCTGCCTGTGAGAGTGGGCAGACCTCCTGTCCACTTGAGGTATGGTGGCGTCGCCTCCTCCTTTCGCGCGGCTGAAGAGAGAAGCAGTGCCGCGCCTGCAACATGTATACTTTATTTATCTTCATCTGGCTGAATTGTTATTAAACCTTTCCTCCTTTGAATGTTTGCAGAACCGGCGACAGTAGGAGATGAGCCACAGGCGCCACAAGGTGCTGAGGCTGCGCCGGGGGCTGCTTCGGAGTCCCCTGTTCTACCCTCTGAAAAGGGTAGAATGAATTTTATGGCGATGTTCGCCGCGCGAACAGAATTGCGCCAAGGTATGTTTTGCACACTTGTCTTCTTTATTTTTCTTTTGGATTCAGTCATAAACCATTTTTCCTTGTTGATTTGTTCATAGGAGTTGTAGCTGGCGTACAAGTTGCTGGCGACACTCCTGGCGCCGTTGGCGGCGCCGCTGGTTCTGGTCCTGCTCCTGCTAGTGCTGATTCTCCCCTTATTGGGGTTACAAAAGAGCAGGAAGCCGTATTGCGCGCCGAACTGGCGGCGTCGAGACATCCCTCGCCTCCTCCTACGCGCAGCCCTCTCCGCGAGGCTGGTTTGGAGCCCCCCAGGTCGCAGGAGAAGAGGCCTATTCAAGAAGATGAGGAGGATGAGGGGGCTCAAGCTGAGGGCTCCTTGGGAGACCGCGCCAGCCCTGCGATGCCACAAGTCTTCGCAACGCATACTTCTGGTGGGGCTGGCGCTGACTTTTCTGCTTCATCCCCGCAGGTATGTTTTGATTTGTTGCTCCGCTGCGCGTACCTCCATATAAGTATGTTTTATGACTTAGAACATTTCTTGTGTTTTGTAGGAAGGTGACCACGTTTATCGCTCGAGATGGAATATTAATGAAGAAAGTTCCTTCCAATCCATGGGCGTATGCGAGGACTTCTGGGCTCATGCCGTGCCTCCTACTGAAAGGAGGTATCAGGAGGAGCGCACTCGCGCTGACTTGCTCAACGATCACATTTTCGCTGGGTCAGCTTTCTTTGCTGCCTCCCAAGAGCTTCATCGCGATTATATTAAAGTACGCGATGCTCTTGTGGCAGCCCAGCAAGAGGCTAAGGTGGCTGCCTGGAACCTTTCTGATGCTCGCGCACGAGCTGAGAAACTCCAGGCGGAGCTCAGCGAAAATAGAGCAAGTGCCAACACCGCCTATATTAAGCGCGGGCATGAGCTCCAAGCTGCGCGGGAGAAGCAGCAGTTGGCGGAGGCCGAAGTTGCCAAGTACGCGCGTAGAGTGCGTGTCTTGGAACAGCAGGCTGAGGCGCGTGACCAAGCTATCGTCCAGAGTATCACTGAAAAATCATCACTGGAGAGCGAGGTTGCGCGCCTGAAGAGGGAGTTGGCGGCCGCGCAGGCCGATAGAGATGAGGCCTTGGCGACGGCGGCGTCCAGCCAGGAAGCACTTGGTGCTGCGCAGGCGGAGAAAGAAAAAATCTTGGCGGCAGCAGCATCTGATAAGGAGGAGCTACAAAAGACTAAGGAAACTGTTGAGTTATTAAACTCCCAGGTTCCTGTCCTCGAGACGTCTGTTGCTGGCCTAGCGCAGGATCGCCAATGGCTGGTGTCACAGGGCATAACTCGCTGCGCTTTGGCGATGAAATATTCCGCCGAGTTTCAGGCCCTTGTGATGGACTGCAATGCCGCCGCGCGCTTGGTGGGCCGAGCTGAAGGGTTTACGGATGGGTATGACTATGGCATGTTGAAGAAGAACCCATCCGAGTACCCTTACAAGAGCGACGCGGCCTGCGCGGACATGGCCGCGGTGGGGGAAAAGTATATGAATACTCCCATCCCCATCCTTATGCAGGTACCTTGACCTTAATGAGTTTTACTTGACTAATTTTTCCAAGTGTTTTGTACTCAATATTTTTCTAATGATTTTGCAGATAGCTGCGCTTGCTGACCAGCCCGACCTCGGCGCGCTAAAGAAGTTGCTCGATGAATGCGAGAGGGCTGGTGGCGATGATGGTGGCGCGGGGGATGTTGCCCCTGCCAGCGGCTCTGGCGCTGCGAATAAATCTGCTCCTGCCACCGTCGTGATAGAAGACTCCAATGAGGAGGAAGAACTTGACTATGGTCAGTTCGGAGATGAGGAGCAGGCCGCGTCAGATGCTGCGGGAGATGATGAAGGTGATGAAGTGGCTGACGTCGACGTGGAGACTTGAGAAGCCCTTCATCAAATTTTACATATTTAATTTTTTATACTTGTAATTTGTAACTCATCATACTTGTAAATTTCAATCCAATGGAATGAAACTTGTTTTCTCTTTTTCACATCTTGCGCATTTCCATTCATCTCTTCATGTTTGCTTGTAGATATAAGATATGCTTGCACGTTAAAATAAGAACAAGGTTGTAAGGAAATTATTCACTTAACCTCTGTTCTATTTTGTTTGTGGTTTCGCAGTATCTTGCTCATGCTGACATGCGCGCTAACTTTTCATTATTTCTTTTTTGCGCGTCGTTGTCGCGCGGTATTTATATGGAAGTATGAGTTTAGCCATTACATGTCAGCGTGTGTTACTCAGATATCCACTATGATTCCGCGCGCGACCTCGACCTGAGACCTTAACATGATATGGCATGTACTTTGCCTTAGTTGTGTTTAAGGATTTTTATGATCAGGCTGCGCGGGATGTAAGATGGATGTTTGTGAGTGTTTTGAGCTAAGGCTCTTTGTTTTGGGCTAAGGCCCTGACGTTTTTAGAGTTAAGACTCATTAACGTGTTTGAGCTAAGGCTCGTAAGTTTGGGCTAAGGCCCTGGCGTTTTAGAGTTAAGACTCGTTAACGCGTTTGAGCTAAGGCTCGCGCATGTATGTTTTACTTCGCTTTATTTTGCTTTGAAGTCAATATAGTGTTGTCATATTGTTCCAAATTAATAAAGGAAGTGTGAAACATGTATGCAAAGGTAATAGAACAAATATTGAAAGATAGCGCGACAAATATTGAAAGATAGCGCGAATCATCATTCATGATGGCTTAAAAGCCTTGATTACATATTTGAACTTTTTACATGAAGCATTTTCTAAGTTGTGCCGCGTTCCACGCGCGCGGTATCTTTTTTCCATTCAAATCTTTTAAAGTGTACGCGCCTTTCCCCAAATCTTCTGAAATTTGATAAGGTCCCTCCCAATTGGGGGACATTTTTCCTGGGGGTATTGCGCGACTAGCTTCATTGTTTCGAAGGACAAAATCATTTTTCTTGAAGTGGCACTCTTTAACGCGCTGATTATAATATTTTTCCAGCTTTTTCTTGTATCTGGCTTCATTAATGATAGCCGCTTCTCTGCGCCCTTCAAGCAAGTTAAGGTCCAATCTTCTTTCGCGCTCGTTATCAGTTTTGCTCATCATGAGTACCCTATGGGATGGGCATCCAATTTCTGCTGGGATCATAGCCTCTGTCCCATAGGTTAGGCTGAACGGGGATTCGCCATTGCTAGTTTTGCTTAATGTCCTGTGCGCCCACAGGACATTAGGTAACTCTTCGACCCAAGAATGGGATTCTCCCTCCAACCTTTTCTTCAGCCCATTTAGCAAACTTTGATTCGCGCGCTCCACTTGGCCATTCCCCTGAGGGTGGTAGACGGACGTGAAGATTTGGTTGATGTGCAATTCTTTGAGCCAGCTTGATATCTTCCTGTCAGTGAATTGTTTGCCATTGTCGCTCACAATTTCCATAGGAAGGCCAAAACGGCAAATGATGTGGCTCCAGATAAATTGCTTCATCGCCTCAGCTGTGATTTTTGCTAGTGGCTTGGCCTCAACCCATTTTGTGAAATAGTCTATCGCCACTACCAAAAATTTCACTCGCCCTTGCGCTTGCGGCAGGGGCCCCACAATATCAATGGCCCATTTGTGGAAAGGCCATGCGGAGGTCACTGGAATCAAGTTGTTCTTTGGACGCATGGTGTTTGGCGCGTAGCTCTGACATGCCTTGCATTTTTGGATTTCTTTTAGCGCATCCAAGTACATGCCTGGCCAATAGTAGCCTGAGCTCATTGCCTTGGCAACCACCATGCGCGGACCAGCGTGTATTCCACAGATTCCTTCATGAATCTCCCTAATCACATAGCTTGCTTCTTCAGCATCCAGGCATTTCATGAGCGGTCCAAGATAAGAGCGCCGATATAATGTACCGTCAAGTAGTTCATAGTTCTGCGCCTTGTGTCTTATCTTTCTCGCCTGTGCGCGATCATCCGGTAACGTCCCCTCCTTCAGGAATTCCATTATTGGAGTTATCCAGGATGAAGGGGTTGTATGAATTACAAGGACCGATTGCGTTTGTACTGACGGGTTGCTCATCACTTCCACCCTGACATCTTTGCCAAAGTGATCAAAATTAGTTGATGCCATCTTACTCAACGCGTCAGCGGACTTGTTTTCGCTGCGCGAGATGTGTATGATTCTGAAGAAGTCAAACTGCTCAACGAACTTTTTTGCCTGCTCTAGATATAGAGGCATTGTGTTCTCCTTGGCGTCATATAGGGCGTTGACCTGAGCAGCTACCAAGTAAGAATCAACATGGGCCTCTAGCCTTTTAACTCCAAACTTGCGCGCAATGCGCAGACCAGCCAGCAGGGCTTCATACTCAGCCTCATTGTTGGTACTCTTGAAGTCCAACCTAATAGCATAAGTATATTCATGATTATCAGGGTCCACCAGTTTGAGGCCTGCGCCGGACCCTTCGCTGTTGGAGGCTCCATCAGTGAATAGCCTCCAAACATCTTCTTCATCATTTGCTCGCGGAGGGTCTACCTCGCGCTGAGCTTCTTCAATCTTTCCCTCTGGGATTTCCGTGATGAAATCCGCCAAAACTTGACCCTTTATCGCTGGACGGGGCTTATAAGTGATCGTGTGTTCACCTAATTCCAGCGCCCACTTTGTCAGCCTTCCGGAGAGCGCGGGGCGTCGCAAGACTTGCTGGATGTTGTAACCAGTCAGAACTTCAATAGGATGACCATTGAAGTATCTATGGAGCTTGCGCGACGCGTGTGTTAGTGACAAAACTAACTTTTCCATGATGGAATAGCGCGTCTCAGGGTCTGTGAGCACCCGACTCACATAGTATATTGGCGTTTGGATCCCCTTGCGATCCACCAATAATACTGCGCCGATCGCGCGGTCTCCAGCTGACAGGTACAATGTAAGGGTTTCGCCAGGAAGTGGAGCTGTGAGCGCTGGCAACTTTATGAGACATTCTTTTATCTCAGTGAAAGCTTGCTCAGCCTCAGGCGTCCACTTGAATTGGCTCTTCTTCAAACAGTTCCTCAAGGTGTTAACGAATGGAGTAGATTTGCTGGCGTGGTTCGCTAGGAACCTGTTGATTGACACCAATCTACCATTCAGCTTCTGAACCTCTTTCATGGTGGATGGTGAAGGCATGTCAAGGATGGCTTCCACCTTTTCAGGGTTCACCTTGAAACCATCCTTAGTGACCATTACACCAAGAAATTTCCCCTCTTCTGCGCCGAAAGTACATTTGCTCGGGTTGAGCTTCATGTTAACTTCCGTTAGGCGCTGAAGAGTTTCCTCGATGTCTTTGAGCATTTGTCTCTCCTCCCTGCTCTTGATCACCAAATCATCAACGTAGACTTCTAGATTTCTTCCGATTTGTTCACTGAAAACCGAATCCATAAGTCTCTGATAGGTTGCGCCCGCATTCTTTAAACCAAAGGGCATTTTTGTGTAACAAAAAACACCCTTGTCGGTTCTGAAGGCAGTCTTGTCTTCATCCTGTGGTGCCATTTGAATCTGGTGATAGCCTTTGTAGGCATCCAGGAAACATTTGAGCTTGAATGGCGCCACGGAGTCCACCTTTGCGTCGATGTTTGGGAGGGGGTAACAGTCTTTCGGACATGCTTTGTTGAGGTCCTTGAAGTCAATACACATTCTCCATGACCCGTTGCTTTTCTTTACCATCACAGGATTGGCTACCCATGTCTGGTATCGGATCGGGCGGATGATGTTTGCGCGCAACAGGTCCTCCACTTGCTCATTCATGGCCTTCGCCTTTTCATCCCCCATGATTCTCTTTTTCTGAGCAATTGGCTCCACCGACTTGAACGTGTTAAGAGAATGTTGCGCCAAGTCTCGCGGGACCCCTGTCATATCGGAGTGTTGCCACGCGAAAACCGACGTGTATTTTGTGAGCAACTTTTTCATTCTCAATCTCGTTTCGTCTGGAATGGTAGCGCCAATTGTGACCGTTTGCTCTGGGAATTTTGGGTTTAAAATCCACTTCTCTGGCGCATTGTCAGCCATTGGAAGTTTCATTCTCCCTTCCCGCGGCATGCTTGTCACTGCGCACAAATGATCGCGGTAAACAAATGTTACGCCTGTTGGTGTAGGGAACCCCAATGCGCCGTGCGCTGGCGACGGTACAGCATTAAATTGAGCAATCGTTCCTCTACCCAGGATCATATTGTGGCATGACGTGGTGGGCAAGACCAAGAAGTTGACAACTTCGGCTCGCTTGTGCTCATCATCCCCCATAGTTAGTTCAAACTGAATCTGGCCTAGGGGATGTATGATTTCATTTGAGACACCACAGATTGGTGCGTTCACAATTTCGAGCCGCGCTTGGTCTGCCGGGTCTAACTTTCTGAAACACTGCTCATACATAATGTCAGATTCGCTTCCAGTGTCCACCAGGACCTTTGACACTTCGTAATGAGCAATGTGTGTGGTGATGACGAGAGGACTGCTTATTGAAGGGCCTCCCCTGATTCTTGGGAAGATGACTTGCTGCTCGCGCCAATCTCCGTGGATTTGCGCGCTTCTCTTTTTTGACGTCTGCCCTTGTCGTCCCCCCCCCCCCAGCCACACAGATTCTTCTGTATTTCTTGCTGGCAGAGGCTCCTTCCGGTTGCTCATCTTCTATTCTTTGGTTTTTTACCAAGTGAGCCAGCCTGCCTGACTTTACATCCTTCTCGATCGCATCCTTTAAATGATGGCATGCGTCGGTGTTGTGGCCCGGGGACCTGTGAAATTCACAATATTTGCCACTGTTTTGCGGTCCCTTGTAGTGTAGTTGCTTGGGGGGCTTGAATTGGACATTCTCAGTACTTAACACCTGTGAAGGTGTTTTAGTGAGGGGCGTCCATATTCTTGGCAGAGGTCTGCTAGGATCTCTGCCGCCCTCCCTCTTGTCACCCTCCCCGCGATTACGAACTTCTTTTTGGGGCTGTGGTGAGGTTGGTTGCGCTTGTTTTTCCGCGGAAGAAAAACTTGTTGGCTGCAACCTGGACCATACAGAGTTCTGTTTGGCCCTCTTCTCTTTGCTGCGCGGTGATTCTGCCTGATGCGCTCTTTCTCTTGCCCTATCTTGGGCAATCTGTTTCTCATTTCTCGCGAAAACTCGCGATGCCTCCATTAACTTGGCCCACGTGGTGGGCATACCATCTTTGCTTACGAGAGCCCGGCGGAGTTGATCACTGCGCGCGCCTTGTATAAAGGCCACGCGCAGGAGCTGCTCAGTTATACCCCCGATTGCCAGGGATTCCTGATTGAAACGAGTGATGTAATCTTCAATCGTTTCATCATTCCTGCGTATGCAGTGCATGATGTCATCAGGATCGCGCGTGTGCCTGCGCTGCTGTACGAAGTGGGCTTGGAACTTTTCTAATAGTTCCTCGAACCCATCAATTTGCCCTGTCGGCAAGCTCTCGAACCATACCCGCGCTGCGCCCGTGAGGCAGCGAGCAAACATATGACACCATGTTGGCATCGTCCAGCTCTCTAGGTTTCCCGTGTTATAGAAACCTTGCAAAAAGTCATCTGGATCTGTTGTGCCATCATATTTGCCCAGACCACTTGGCATCTTTGTCTTGTGCTGGATGGGAGCCTGCGCGATGCGCGCAGTAAACTTTGAGTGTTTTACCAGGATGGCTGGTCTGTAGGGCGTGGTTACGTCCACTTGCCCTCTGACCGGTGGGCTGTACGGCATGTGCAGATCCAGATCTGCTCTGGCTCCAGGCGCCATGTTCACAGGCGCGCGGAGCTGTGAGCCTCCTGCATGAGTATCCCGTGTCTTCCTCATGCTATGCACTTCTTCATCACTGAACTCAGTGTGTGCAGTGTGAACAGAATGTCCTTCTTCCGGCGCGCGCGGCCTCTTTGTAGTCTGCTTATCAAAAGCTTGCCTTTGTGTTTGGTCGGCTAGCTTCTTCTGCTTGACCATTTCGTTGTACTTTTCAATCAGACGCCGCTGCTCGTTTATGAGCCATTCATTCGGATCATTTGCTTCATCTTCTGGACCCATTGGTCCTTTCAGCTTCGCGCCGGCCATATTTTGTAACGTGAGATCGTCTGGAGGAGTTTCAGTCTGGCCGTGAGGGGTTGTGACGAAGGGACGGTTGCTGGTGGTACGCGTAGAATCACGCGGAACCCTCAGAACCTGCTGTCCGTCGTTAACACCCTCACGTTCAATATCCTCCAGAGCTTGATCAACGTTACGAACTCCAGAAACCATGGTGATTGATTTTTTTTTTTTTTTTTTTATAGATCTGATGAGATCTGATTGCCGTTTGTAACAGTGGATGCCGTTTGTAACAGTCCCACGGATGGCGCCAATGAAGAAACGTGGATCTACTCACTGGTAGCAGATCTACTTTCCTCGGGTGTGATTATACTATTTCACCGATGGTTCTTCTGGATCAGTGTTCTTCCACCTACAAAATGAACAGCGCCGTTACTTACCCCTCAGAAAGGGACAGAGGGGTCCTCTTTGGGGTAACCCTCCGGCGTGAGAATCAGTATATTTGTGGAGAAGATAATAATGTGTGTCAGAGAATCTCAAGAGTATTTGCTTAATTGCTCAATACCCTTTGGTTGTGAGACTGTGTGATTGTATGTAACTGACTGTGAATGAATGTGATTCAATATGATTGAATGTGTGATCACTGCTTGTAACTGTCAATGATTGAGTATGAATGTGTCATCAAAGTGGAGTTGATGCTGTATTTATAGTGCTAGGGTTACCACCGGTTGGGCTCAACCTCGTTGGCTTCCTCCAATCGCACTGCGCCACGTGTCCTTTGGGACACCTGGCGCTTTCTCGTTGGTTGTAATCACGTGGTAACACATGTGTCATGCTGAGTTGTCGACCTTTCATTTGGCAGCTATCAACATCAGCATATTCTTTCTCCTTAAAAAGATGCCTTCTGGAAGGTTGTCTGATATGCACAATCAAGGTTGCCCTAATCTTGATTTGGATAAGGACGAGGTTGATGATGTGCACGTATGATATGCGCTCACCCTGAGGATGCGCGGGGTCTTCTCTTTATTCTCACGCGCAGATATTTCATGCGCAGATGTGATATGCACGAGCATGTGATATGCGCCGCGCGCTGATGCGCTGCGCGCATATGTGATGCGCGAGCATATGTGTGCCTGGGCAGATGCGATATACACGGGCATGTGATATGCGCCGCGCGCATATGTGATGCGCGAGCATATGTGTGCCTGGGCATATGATGCCTGAGCATGTTTTGTATGCGCCATGCGCATAGGTTTTGGCTTTGTGCCTTCATAATGTCTTTATCTTGTGGGTTGACCCGCCTTGCTCGGTGTTGAGGCGGGTACATACCTCTTCAAGTAGTACGTATGATAATTGTAAGAAGTGATTCATTACAAGCTAGCAATGGGTGTTGCAGATGGTGGAGATTAGAGTTCCAAATTTGGACTGCCATGGCTGTGCTTCAAAGATCAAGAGAACGCTTTTCAAGCTTAAAGGTACACGTCTACTCTCTTGTAAGCTAGCTTTGTCTTTATGGGTTGATGGGTGGAACATGACACGGACTTGAAAATCATGTCACAAACATAAACCCAAACATAAACCCACACGGGTTTAACCTGAATGAATAATATTTATTTATTTCTTTGTTTTGTTTTGTTTTGTTTTTTTGTTTTGTTTTTTTTTTTTGTGTATTAGCGCTTTAAAAATTTTAATTTAAATATTCTTTTTATTTTTATAAAACAAGATTATGTTTAAGCCATTCCAGTTGTTTTTTAACTACTTAAATTTCACATAAGAAATGCTAATTAAAGTTCTTTCCTGAACGGTGAAAATCTTATTAATTTACTAGCAATGAGCTGGAACAAAGACATAAATAAATAAATAAATAAAAAGAGTTAAACAAGTCAACCTGTTAGGTTGGCACGAACACAACTTTTTTAGCTAAACGTGTTTACAAGTTCGACCCGAAACCATATACATTATACATTAAACTCAAACACGTGAACCTTATTTTAGTTTCGTCTGGTGTTTTCTTTTGTGTCATACCGCTACTGTAAATCTATTTTTAAAAGGTTTTTTCTTTTTGTCGGGTTTTGAGAGTCGTGCTTATACTTTATGTATAGGAGTGGAAGAGATCGAAATCGAAATGGAGATGCAAAAGATCGTGGTAAAAGGTTACGGGTTAGAAGAAAGGAAGGTGTTAAAAGCCATCAAGCGAACTGGGAAAGCAGCTGAGCCGTGGCCTTATCCGAGCTACTCCTCCCATTTCGCTTCATTTTACAAATACCCGACCCATATTGCCAATCAGTACTACTATGATCGGAATGAAGCCAGCGGACACAACTTGCACACCTTCTTTCACACACCGTCGGTTTATTCGGTTGCTATTGCCTCTGATGAAGCCGTTGCATCACTGTTTAGTGACGAAAACCCTCATGCATGTGCCATAATGTGAGAGACGTTCAAGGCAAATGTTTGCTAGGTATTTGATTTTGTTTAGAGTGTAGTAACGTTTGTGAGGATAAATTAACTTAATACATTTTGATTGCTTGGACTAAATGAATGATCCGAAAATCGTACGTACGGCATGAAGTATTATTATTATAAGCATATAACGAGTACCAACAACATTAGGCTGAGGGGTGTGGGGGGCTTTAATGGGGGCTCCAACCAATAATATTATGAAGTGTGGCAGAGAGAGAAACTGGATAAGGGGGTGTTGGAGCCACTGGCCCTGGTGTGGGGGGCTTTAATGGGGGCTTTAATGGGGTATAATTATATAGGAAAAATATTTTTTTTTTGGGTTTGTTCGGCTCCCAACGGTCAAAAAACCATCAAATCCCGTGCTTTTCTCTCTCTTCTCCCGCTAACAGGCTCACGCCTGCATGGTTTTTCGCGCTAGCGCCCCGTTAGCACCCTCGCTAGCCCCGGTGGTGTGGTGTTAGCGCCTGGGGGCGCGAGCGGAGGGGCTCTAGCGCCCCCGTTGAAGCCCCACACCCCTCAGCCTTATATGGAAAAATCGAAGTGCACAAGTTGAATAAATACTATCCCATAGAATTTGACATGTTGCAAGTGCTCTACGACAATTAAAAGAAAAAAACTTCAGTTCTTGTCTTCCCTTGGGAAAGCCAAAAATCTCTATCTTTCTCTCTAAAAGTTTGGCTTTTACCTTTTCAAAATACAATAAACTATAAAGCTGAGGGGTGTGGGGGGCTCTAATGGGGGCTTTAGTGGGGGCTCCAGCCAATAATATTATGACGTGTGGTAGAGAGAGAAACTGGATAAGGGGGTTGTTGGAGCCCCCGTTGGAGCCCTGACCCCTGGTGTGGAGGGGTTCCAACAGGGGCTCCAGCGGAATTTTTTTTTTATTTTTTTATAAATATATTCAAACAACGTATTATTAAAAAAACTCATAAATTATTAAAAAAACACACATTAATAAAAAAAACACATTAATATCTAAAATTCAAATTACAAAAAAAACATACTAAAAATTAAACAAACAATAATACTTAATAATAACACTAATCTAATACAAGATCATCGGGTCACATCGCCCACAAATGTTCAACTAACTCATGTCGAAGATTCCCGTGTATCTCACGGCTCTTGATATTTGCTATGTTATGAAGTCTTTGTTGATCACTGATTGTGGATGGTTGTGGCGGAATGTCACCTTGGTAGTTTTGGCAGATAGCTTTGCCCTCGTCTTCTAACGTCATGTTGTGTAGGATCAGACACGTGTAGACGACGTCCGTTATCCTCTCCCGAGTCCAATAACGTATCGGGTTCGCCAGTACATAATATTGTTTTTTCAGAGCTCCAAAAGCTCTTTCAATATCTTTTCTAGCAGACTCTTGCTTCTTCGTAAAATACTTCCGTTTGTCGGCGATTGGATCTGTAAAAGCTTGAACTAACAAAGCCCATTCGTTGTAAATACCATCGACCAGATAGTACCCGTACTTGAAGAGTTCTCCATTTGCAACAAAAGATTGAGGTGGTTCAACCCCGTCGATAAGGTCGTTGATCAAATGTGACTGATCGATAACACTAAAGTCGTTATTTGACCCAGCAACACCAAAAAAAGCATGCCAAAACCAAAGATCCTGTGACACCGCCGCCTCAAGTATAAGGGTCGGCCCTTCATGATCACCATGGTGGAACTGACCTCGCCAGGCCGTTGGACACATAGCCCATCCAACATGCGTACAATCGATGCTACCAAGCATCCCAGGAAAACCATGTTTTTCTGCGTGCACCTCATATATGCGTTGGATGTCATACATTGTAGGTTTACGCAGATATCTCCGAGCGTAAATCGATATGACTCCTACGTATATAAAATAATCTATAAACATATAATATATATTACAAAATGTAATAAATATTTAATAAAAACTAAAATTAATGTTTTTTATCTTGGCAGAAAAAATGAAGGGATTCACGTGCAACCCTTTTCGACATCTGTAAATACTCATCCAAAGCGTCCGACGAGATGCCGTACGCTAATTGACAGATAGCAGCCGTGCATTTTTGAAGAGGGGTAAAACCGGGGAGACCCCTAGCATCCTCCCTTTGTTGAAAAAAGGGATACCGTGCCTCTAAATCACTTGCTATACGCATGAACAATTGTCTGCTCATTCGGAAACGAGTTCGAAAATCCGACTCCTCGTATACTGGTTGAGGGCTAAAATAATGCCTAATCAAAGTATCGTTAGCACCCGATCGATCACGATCACGAGGTGGTGCTCTAACCCTCGGGACTCGAGGTTGATGGGCTTGATTTTGCAAGAGATCCACCACGGTTGCGGTCAAAACTTCCCCTACATGAAGAAGCAAATCATCCTCTTCGGAGGAGTCGGAATCAGACGAGTACCACGACATTTTTTTTAAAAAAAGTTGAGAAGATGAATTGATTTTGGGTGAAGGTTTGAAGTTGTGGTATAAAAATTGGATGAAATGGGGTATTATATAGGGAAAAAAACGTTTTTTTTTTAATTAAATAAGAGCCAACGGCTCTTTGTAATAAAACCAACGGCTCTTTGTCCCTTCCCAAGGCCACTTTACGCTCTCTTCTGCCGCTAACCCCATCACGCCTGCATCTTTTTTCGTGCTAGCGCCCCGTTAGCGCCCCGGTGGTGTGGTGTTAGCGCCTGGGGGCGCGAGCGGAGGGGCTCTAGCGCCCCCGTTGAAGCCCCACACCCCTCAGCCTAATAAACTATAGTGTGCTAACTTTAATACAAACTAGCTATGAAAAACCAAGGTTGTGAAAAACTTGACTAGGACTGATTAATCACTAATTAGTCCTAGTTAAACAACATTAATTCCAATTAATCTCAATTATTTCTTTATTAATTGCTAGTCGCCATTCTATCGGTCGACTAGCGATTAGACTAATGCTTAATGGTATTTTTCTTGGCTAAAAGTGAAGTGACGGATGTAAACCTGAACTCAGGGGGGGAAATACGGTTTTGAAGTGGAACCACACAAAGAAAAATGGAAAAAAAAAAGAAAGATGAAGTGAAAAAAAAGAGAAAAGAAACATTATGATGAAGAACCAATGTAATTTTGAGAATGATTGATTTCTAAACTTTGTATGACTTCTTTCTCTTTTTGCAAAAATGTGAGATAAAACACCATGATTTGCAATAATATGTAATCATATATGAATAAAAACGTTTTCAAAGTTGTATAATCATGTGAATTTTTTTAAAGGCAAAAACTTTTATTACCAGCACCAATGGAGCTCACCAATTAAACGTACCAGAACATCCAAGGTTACAAATACCCAAACAATCACTACCCACCAAACTACAATAGTCTTTTTGTTATGTTCGTTTAAGGCTAAGGGTAGTGGGGCTTGATCCAAGTCCAAGTGATCCAATATATTTACGATACGTAGGCGGTGACGTGGCACAGGATCAAGCCCCAGAGGGTGTAGTGGTCCAGGTGATCCGGGCATGATTGAATTTTTTTTATTTTTTTAAAATAATTTAAAACATTACATTAATAATAATATAAAACATTACATTAATAATAATTTAGAATATTACTAGTCTAATACAAGATTATTGGGTCTTCTATCCCACAAATGCTCGATCAATTCATGCCGAAGGTTGTCGTGTATCTCACGGCTCTTGATGATATTTAAGTTGTCGAGTCGTTGTTCATTAGTGATCGTCGATTCTTGTCTTGGAATATCACCTTGGTAGTTTTGACAAATAGCGTGACCCTCGTCTTCTAGTATCATGTTATGTAGGATTACACACGTGTAGACGACTTCCGTTATCTTCTCCCATTGCCCATTTTTTCTTTAGGACTCCAAACGCCCTTTCAATATCTTTTCTGGCCGATTCTTGTCTCTTCGTGAAGTACTTTCGTTTGTCAGAAAATGGAGACGCTTAAGCTTGAACTAGTGTCCCCCATTCGCTGTAAATGCCATCAACGAGGTAGTACCCGTACTTGAAGTGTTCTCCATTTGCAAAAAAAGCCTGAGGGGGTTCAACCCCGTCGATAAGGTCATCGAATATTGGTGATTGATCGATAACATTGAGGTCATTATTTGACCCGGCAACCCCAAAGAACGCATGCCAAAACCAAAGATCATGTGACGCCACCGCCTCAAGTACAATAGTAGGGCCGGGGTGATCACCTCGGTGGAATTGACCTCGCCAAGTAGTAGGACACATAGCCCAACCAACATGCATACAATCGAGGCTACCGAGCATCCCGGGGAAACCATGCCTTTCACCGTGCACCTTGTATAGGCGTTGGATATCATACATTGTTGGTTACGTAAGTATCTCCGCTTGTATAGCGATATGACCCCTAAATATAATTATTTAAAATTATATAAATAAATGTAAATAATAAAATTTTAAATAAAACTATATACCTTTACAAAAGTGGTTAAGCGAATCGCGTCCGGTCTTTTTAGCCATTTGTAGATACTCTTCCAACATGTCCGAGCCAACACCATACGCTAGTTGCCGAAGAGCGGTGGTAATTTTTTGAGTAGGCGTGAACCCGGGATGACCTCTAGCGTCATCCCTTTGTTAAAAATACTCAAAGTGCTCCGGCAAGTCATTTGCTAGACGCATGAATAATCGTCTAGTCATTCGAAAACGGGTTTTAAAACTTTCCTCACCATATGCGGGATCGGGGCTAAAATAGTGACGTATCAAAGTTTCATTAGCAGTCTTTCGATCACGAAGACGTGGTTTCCGGAATAATGGGGCTCGAGGGCGTCTTTGATCGATCAAAAAATTTATCGTCGTTTGAACCGCTTGACAAATGAGTTCTTCTTCTTCGGAAGAATTGGAAGATGAAGACGATGCAATTTATAAAAATGGAGAGAAATATAGTTTTGGTAGAGAGAAAGTATGGTTTTTTTAAGAGAATAAGAGAGAATGGGGTGAGTTTTAATTAAAATGAAGTGTGTGGATTGGTATTTATAGGGTAAACAAAAAAAAAACTTTTTTTTAAAAACCTTAATCAACCAAACCAACGGCTATATGCACACCCAACGGCTCAAAAGAGCCCCGTGGTCCGGCTCGCCCCAGCCATTCGCGCCCCTCCTCGCGTGCGGGTGGTAGTGGTGTGCGCGATCAAGCCCCGCTGCCACCTAGATAAAGCCCCTTGGTTCACCCCCCATTACCCTCAGCCTAAGTTAAAATCCTAATTGGTTACTCTTGGTTGTTCTATAAACATTTTTTCTTGTTTATCTAACATCTGTCTTTTCTTGAGAAATTGGCAAGGTCTTGAACAAACTTCAAACATCTCTAATAAAATTCTCTTTAAATTATTCGGGCTCTCCCCCTCTGCCAGTAGATACGTGTGAAATGTTGACTGGAAAAATATGGTGCCAAAATTTTCAAGAAGAATGTCACGCTTATTTGGAATATCCCAGAATAATTTATATTAAGAAATTTTTTTTAAAATACTTTTTTTATCGGGGACACCTGTCTTTCTTGTGGTATGTGACACATACCCTCATTCACCAAAACAGTATCCTCATACGTTAAAACAAAGACCAAGACGCAAAACGATGCTCTAACAATGTTCACAGTTTATGGCAACATGACCTCTAACACCACAAGAGAAATAAGTTTTCCTTTCCACAAATTTATATGATGAGATTAGTCATGTTGGTGAAACTTCAGGTGTTGAGAAGAAGAACCAATCTAAACTTGAGAATCAGCAAATTGCATAGACTTTTTCTGTTTATAAAATTCAAGATTTGAACACTCAGCAAAACTTTTCAGCGTGTTAGAACTAGTTAATTTAACAAACTTGTTCTGTTGAACAAATTAGGCTTGAATTCCTTTTGGGGTTTTGGTCTCATCATATTAGTCTTCCCAATAGGAATCACATTTTCACTAGATAAATGTTTACCACAATCATAAACCTTTTCCACACATTCAGGTTTCACAAAGAGCTAATGGAAATAACTCATCAGCTATTAACTTGTGAACACCTTTCAGCTTATACATTTTCCAATTTCTTTCAACATTAATAGGTTTTAAAATTGACTTTAGAATCTTATCTAAGACAACCTTCTTCTCAGATTATTTGGTGCAACAAGAGATGATGTTTACCAGTCTTAGATTTTTTAACTGTTTGTGGTTCTGAAAGAATATGGTTTTCAACTAGAATGTTAGCATTCTTATGAATCACAACTAGCTCAAGCACATCTTCAACAATTACACCTTCATCACTTTGAGAAAATACCAGATTACTCTTGTAATGAACTTCCGGAGTCATTTTTCCGCCATTTTTCTTAATAGACTTGACATAAATAGCACTCTCCTCTTTTCTTGATTTTACTAAATTTTCCTTAACGGGAGGATCTACTGTTAGAGGTCTTTGAGGTTCTTTGTGTAAGGAATTTTAATATAATCTTGACCAAAGAAGGATGAAATTCAAAATAGCCTATGCCATTTTTAGTTCCTTGAGGATGACTACTACTTACCTCGGTAATTTGATTTCACAAGAATGATGAATTTTTGAAATTGTTAAGTATTCTTTATAACTCCAAAATTTCATTTTCAAGTTCGGTGATGTTAGATCTTCCTTTGATGATTTTCATCAAATTGAAGGTTCATCGAATCTTGCTTGACAGAAACATCAGGTTTTAAGTCATGATTACTTATTGATAATGCTTCAATTTTCAGTTTAAATTGTTTCCAAATTTTAAGCAATACTCGATAGTTGTCTCTCTAAGTAGCAAGTTCTGGTTCTGTTATGGTTATGAACTTCCTCAGGTTTTGACAAACTCTCAATACAAGTGGCACACACAGTAACTTGTGAATCAAAGGAATCATCAGAATCAGATGAATAGAACTCAAATAATCAGATGAAATAGAAGAAATAGAACTTACCTCTTCAATATTTCCCATATAAGCGAATAAATTCTTTTGATCAACTTCTAAATATGGAACAAATTCTTCTTTGGTGTCTTCAGTGTTGCAGTTTAATTATGATTCTGAGTTATCTATCAATAACTCCTTATCAGCACCTAATTCTTGATCAATCTCAGTGATAACAGCCATATTTACTTGCGGTTAATCATCAGATGATGACTCACCCAAAAACTCACTTGACTAGTCAACACCTTCAGCAGCTTGAGTCACCATTGCCTTTGCATAATTTTTCTTGTCTTTTTTCAAGGCCTTCTGTGGCACCTCACTTGACTCTTTGTTGTTGAACTTCTTTTGAAAACTTAAGATTCTATCTTGGGTCTTGATTTGAGGATACTTTCTCCCTGGTTTGTGACTAAATTCTTCACGATTATAACACTTGACCTTAAACTTATCAAATTCAATTCTCTTACTCATGGTAGGAAGGTCATGTCCCGTCCTCTCCATATACTTCTTAATCTTTCTCACAATCATTTCCATGTTCAGTTTGAGATCCATGAACTGCAAATGATCAAGGTTGATTTGATTATAATTTTCATCAATCATGTCACAATTGGTAACTTTGCGTTCCACAAATTGTTCATAGGCTGACATGAATGCTGCCATGAAAGCAAAATGTTGTTAGGCTTCTTTCATGTTCACATTCGGTGATGATTGTGGAGGCATATAACTTGATGCTTCAAAATGATTTCCCAAGCTTGAGGAACATTCGCTAGGATAACTTACTTTAGGCTCTTGTAATGCTTCAAGTGATGGACTAGGAATACGAATATGAGTATAGATAGCAGTGATAAGAGTAGAAGCATACTTGCTCACAAGATTAGCCCCACCATATAATGTTGGATCTTGATTAGCTCTAGACATACCATGACACTTGATCTTAGTTCCCTCTTTTCAAGTCTCTTAATAAGCTTCATGCTAGTGAGCGTTGGATCTTTGAAAAAACCATTTTCAGTAAAGATCATCACAAAGGTGGAATATGAATCTGGTAAAGCATCATTTAGCGTTTCAATTCTATCAGCTTCATTTAAAGGTAACTCATGACGGTTTAGCTCAACAAGAAGATGACAGTATCTAGTCAGTAAGTCACCCATTGTCTCATTTGGCAAGATGTTAAAGTTCTGGTATTGAGATTTTAACATTGTCCTTTTGCTCTCTTTCATGTTTCCCATACTTATTGCTTTTAAAGCAGCATATGATGTGGTTGAAATCTTAATGTCACAGAATTGGTGAAAGATATTCTCTAGTATTGCCATTGTGAGGGTAGAATAAGTCTTAACCTCCAGATCATGTTTCTTTTTCTCTTCAGCAGTCATCTGCTCAACTATCTCAATGTTACATCAGCATCGGTAATCTCAACAGTGATATATGGCTTTTCCAACATAAGTAGACAGTCGGGATCAATGACACCCAACTGAGATTCAAATGTCGTGCTCCATCTTTGAAAATCATCGATATTAGTCAACTTTGGAGTCTTGGCATGCGAACCTATCTCGCTATCATAGTTCGTTTCCATGATCGCATTATGAGAAGCAAGAGCATGATATTTCGTCATCTTGAAAAATATGGGTTTAAACTATCAAGAATCAAAGATTTAGGGACTGATTATGATGATCTTTTAACTTGAAGTAATCGAATGGGTTAAACCAGCAAATGAGTGAAACTTTTAAGCGAATGAGAGATAAATGAATAAATGCTCAATCGTATGGAAAGAGATTGGGAATTGTAAGCCAATGAGTACCAAGCGAGTGGAAGTCTTTTGCCGCGAAAGAATGAATAGCTAAGCGAATGAGCCGTTATAAACGGTAACAAAATTGGCGAATGAACTCAAAATCCAACGTATGAATTCATACATTCAGCGTATGAACTCATCCAAACATTCAAACCTTCAACTTCAAACCCAGTTTCAATCATATACCAAAACCAACACAAATCCAACCAAATCACAATCGCACACAATAACACAATTCGTACCAAAACCATAGTCAAACCACAATTTATTTTGAGTTAACAAAGTCAAAACTCATTAGTGTTACATCTCGCCATAACCGTTTCAAATCAAAACCTTCCAAATTGATCAATTATAATCAATTGATTCAACAATCACTCAATTAAAACCACTACGGCCAATCCTCAATCCATTCTATAACAAATTAACAATAAATTTGAATGAATTTAACTGTTTTTTAAGTCCGATACGTAATGTCTTTAAATTAGTCCATTAACACTTCAATTACACCTAACTAATAGTCAAATTTAAAAAATCAGAACGTTTGGATGTTCTGATACCACTTGAGAATCCTCGATATCAACTCACGAAGGTCGATATATTCATTTGAGCTGGATCTTCTTCTATGTTAAAGTTAATTCGATCAATTAGGGTTTAGTGTGTGTACTCTGTGCTTTCTGGAACAATTTTGATAGAGTTTGGACGTGAAGATTATAAAATAACTGAATTCATTACTTTACTATTACTAAAACAATAAGTTACAAAGTATATATAGGGCAGGGGCCATTTGCTAACTTTTTCTAAGCGAATGGACGCCCATCGGCCAAGCCATTCGTTGACACACCAGCGAATGGCGTTTACATTAGACGAATGGCCCATACGCTTACAAACAAGCGTATGGGCTCACAAAAATATTCATACGTTGACATTACCAGCGTATGTACAACCAAAACTGTCACACCCCGACTTAGGGTCTGGGTGCGACATCCCGGGTTGGTACCTATTTTTGAAAATATATCAGAGTTGCGGGTTATTAGCGGAAGTATTTTAAAATATAATATTCATTTATAAAATGTCGGTCAGAATACCCGTTGGATTTGAATATTGTATAAAATATCAACGGAAGTCATTTTAGATAAAATATTATATTAAAAATTCGGGAGTTGAATACCCGTTTTGATATTTCAAATACCTGTTATTTCAAAACATAATTCTCTTATAATATTTTGAATAAAATATCTGAGCCATCAGATCACCTCTAATGACTATGTCTCCAATCTTCTATCAGTCCTGCTTGTCAGTTCTATTCTTTACAGTTTCCCTGAAATGTGGGGGGAAAATACGTCAGCACACAGCCGGTGAATGACACTGACTCAATAATATCATTGCATAAACAATAATAATACCTTTGTGACAATACTCATTAGGCACCCAACTCAATTGGGTTAAAATTACCCTAAGTACATGTGCAACTAATCATATACACAATATCATTTCTCTGAACAGTCTGTAGACTTCCAGAGGCATGTTTGATGATATGCATGGACTCGGGGAACTGCGAGTCACCATGTATGAATGGATCCAGACACATGTATACTCTTAATTTAAGTATGCCCGTTTCTTATTATTGTAACACAAAGTTTTAAGGATTCGTAAATTCCATGCAAACAGTTTAGACTCGAAAAGAGTTATAAAAGTTTAGGGCACATAAAAGTTTCTGACACTGATTCCTGTATATTGATCAGTTTGGTTACTAACCCCTATCTGTAAATCAGTTTCTGTTACTGATTCCTGTTTTTGATTTCAACTTTCTTGATTGATTGATTGACTGTTATCTCGGACTTATAGTACGAGATTAACATTTATATAAATATCTAGATCAACGATCTAGCTTCAGACCCCGTAGTCTATTTTGTATAGCTGTAACCTTGACAAATCATTTATTTGTACAAAACATGTGGACCTTTATTCCCTTTGTTTATTTATTAATTATATATCAGGTTTCTTCTTCAGGAAGAAACATTATTTTAACTATAACCTGTGTGAATGAGTAGTATATTTCTTAATCATTAAGAAATACTATTTAACTATACCCCTTGCATGTACATGATTACGCTTCTTAATCATAAAGAAACTATAATTTGACTATAACATTTGCTTATGAAAAGTTATATTATACTTAACAGTGATCAAGGTTCAGGCTATACCCCCGACTATGTTCTAAGCCATAATAATAAAATATTATTTAAACAGAGCCCCTACCTCGTACGGGTATTTGGAGTAGCTGGTTAAGACTGATTGAGCGACACTTCTACTCTATATCGCGTACTACTGCTTAAACCGTCAAAGCTTCGGAACTTGGAACGTTCCACGAAACCGGTACGTAAACCGAGACTAGTGTGTGAGAGTGTGTGTGTTTGAGGTGTGGAATGAAGTGCCGTGAGCCTCCCCTTTTATAGTCGAAATTGGGTACCATCGCGTAGCGCGATGGTCCCTTGTCTTAAGCCATCGCGTAGCGCCGCGTGGCTGCTGACTCAGCCCTAGCGTTTGCCACGTGTTCCCCTGTCGCGACACGTGTTGCTGCGTCATCATAGACCATCGCAAAGCGCAATGGTCCTGTGTTTGGGCTCATCGCGTAGCAATGGTTTCCAGAACTTAAATTTTTATTTTTAGTCCCTCGTCTTTGATAACTTGCCACTTCTTGATCATACTTCCATTTTCCAAAAATACTAAAGCTGCCCTTATGCGGCTCGCAGTGATGCGAGCGTGCGAAGTGCGCCGTCAAAACGCCACATTACGCCCATCGCCCGAGTCCGTGTACGAGTTTGAGTCCGAGTCAGTGTCTGTGCGCGTGCGCGTCAGGTGCTTCCCACCCCCGTTAGGACTATGAGAGTGATTAGCCATATTAAAACATTTCTATGGAAACTTGCTTCCTTATAAAGAGCTTCCATTTCTCTTCTTGTTTCCATGTGGGATGAAAATTCAATTTCTTGTTTATGCCCATGTGGAATGCCTCCAATTTCTTTTATCTTTCCATGTGGGATGGAAATTTTTCTTATTTCCTTAAGATAAGATGCTTTCTTTTTCTTATCTTATTTTTCCCATTAATTGTCTTTGTAATTATTTTTTAATCCTTCAACTTTCAAAGTTGACAACTTTAGCCCAACATATATATGGGTTTTTTCCGAGATGTTACAAAAACTCCAGTCGCTGACATACCCAGCGAATGGACTTTACATAAAAACAGTCTAGACCCTGCACTATTACTGTAAGACCAAAACTAGCTAACAAAAGACCAAGACGACAATAGATGTGTCATCCTATCTTCGTCGAGACGTATTCAAAAGTAAGTTATATAAAGGTGAAGGCAAAAAAAACTAAATTGGTAGGTAAACATATTTAATACGGAGCTAAAACATCCCAACTAAGAGAAAAAAAAGGGGGTCGAATAAAGTGAGACTTAAATGGAGCCGACTAAATGGGTAAAAAATTTAATTTAAGTAAAAATATTTAATTTGATGGCTAAATCTTTTCGCCTAGGAGAAAGAAAAAAGAGCCGCTAAAACTTCAAATTCGGTAGATAGAATAGTTAATTAGGCCTAAAAGATTGCAAAGTAGATGGCTAAAACTTTAAACTAGGATAGAATAGTTAATTTGGCCTAAAAGATTGTAAAGTAGATTGTAACACCCTAACCCGGAACAGGCTAACGTGTCACCTTTACAGATATCAAAACATAACTCATAAAAGCCTAAGTTAAATTAAATTCAATCAAATAACCGAAATGAATAGTCTTCTAAAATCTTGAACTTTGTTACTCTCTCACAACACTAATTCCCATGATTTCCCGAATTACTTGTGAGCAAGTAAGAAAAACACAGACAAAGAAAACACGGCTGAGCCAAAAATTGCCCAGTAATGGAAAGAATAATAACACATGTAAAAACGGACATACGGAAAACACCACATATATTGAACCGAAGAAAGGACTGAATTGGCACCAAAACTAATACGAACACAAACTCGAAATCCACACCGAAACAGAAACAAATGCTTTGCAAAATCAAAACCAAATCCGACACACGATCCTAGCATAATCAGATGCATATATATATAAACATATTAAAACATATCAGAAACAAAAAGCATATACAGATACTAAACTACACGACCGTGATGCAATAATAATAAAATAGGTCGTGTCTCACAGAATCACCCAGAGCCAGAAACAGAGGGGTACACAGCTAGCTAGTCCATGCACCTATGAGATGGTACATGTGGCGTATACGCATTGTTCCATCCCCCAGAAGTCAAGAGTCAAGGGTTAGGAGTCGGAGCTAAAATCGATCTATATGCCTCTAGGGGCCAAAGTGCTGCACAAGCACAAGTTAGAGACGCCGTGAACTTTGATTACGCACTGTCACAATAAGTGTCATGTCGTTGACGCCCCAACGACAAGTCAGAAATGCTCGGATAACAGAGTACTGAAGCTAAAGTCATATAACTAAATTCAAACAGGAACATGCAACAATGAATACAAACTATATATAACCTATTGTATGTTATAAACTTAATATAAATATATCATACGAATAAACTGAACTGAATTTGAAACTGAAAGATAACAAAAATCCGTACTACGAAGTGACGGACAGAGAATATAAAATAGAACCAATACTACGAGTGAAGAAAACAAAATCTTTACTACAAAGTAACGAAACATAATTAATACTAAGAGTGAATGACAAGAGAAACCGTACCTTAATAGTCACTGAGCAAGCAAGGCACAACCAGTTAAATCTAAGTGTGCGCACTGCGTACGATAACCTATGGTTTGATTACAATTAGAATTTGATGTATTAACATAACTACTTGGCGTATTCGTTGAGTTCCCCATGACGGCCATAACGTATTGTGATATGCTCGATTTAGTAAATACTCAAACAGGTTTAAACTTCTAAAATATAACTAGTTATATAATTAAAAGATTAAAACCTCTACTTAGTTATAAAGGAGTAAAGTAATTTAAATAACTTTACTCGAATTTCATTACTATTATCATTATTTTTATAACCTGCCAACTGTTTCGTTTAATTAATTTGTTTTAAAATTTCCAAATCTTATATATATAGATAACAGTATATATTAATTATATATATATATATATATGTATATATAGGTGGGATCTAGTGAAAATTTCTCTTAAAGAGAAAACTTAAAAACTCATAAAAAAATATTTTTAACTTTTAAATACAACACTACTACACATATACCATACAAAAATATTGAATATATGCAATTAAACACTATTAAACTCAAAAATACGTAGTAATACACATGTGTAATAAAACGGTATCGCACAATAATACGTATGTGCACTACAGCTTTTTTTTATTTTTATTTTTTTCGAACAAAGGGTAAGAAAATATAAGAATAATGGCAAAAACAGAATTTTAAAAATAATTTTTTATTTTTAATTAAAAATAATTCTTTAAGAGTTTTTAAGTTTTCTTTCTAAAGATAGTTTTCTCTTGATCATCTCCCTAGGGTGGGATCTAGTGAAAACTTCTCTTAAAAAGAAAACATAAAAACTTCTAAAAACTATTTTTAACTTTTTAAAATTTTTTTTTGAAGTTTCTTTTTTTTCCATTATTCTTATATGTTATTTTTGGTTCCAAAAATAAAAAAACTTATCAGTAACCTCGTCGGCATAGTGCGCATGTGTAATAGTGTGCATTGCATATATGCAAAAGTATTTGTATTGCATAGAATACAACACTATTACACATATTTGATACACAATGTTGTTATTGGTTCCAAAAAAAAAAAACTTGTCGGTAACCTCGTCGGTATAGTGTGCATGTGTAATAGTGTGCATTGCATATATGCAAAAGTGTTTGTATTGCATAGAATACAACAGTACAACACTATTGCACATATTTGATACACACTATTGTATATATGCAATATATGACTAATACACACATCGAATACACATTAGTACGTATGTGTAATACAACATTAACGCACATGTGCACCATATCGACTTTTATTTTATTTTTTTTTCATATTAGTAAATACATAGTAATACACAAAAACTCATAAAAAACTACTTTTAACTTTTTTTTAATTTTTTTTGAAGTTTCTTTTTTTCCATTATTCATATATGTTGTTATTGGTCCCAAAAAAAAAAACTTGTCGGTATAGTACGCATGTGTAATAGTGTGAATTGCGTATATGCAAAAATGTTTTTATTGCATAGAATACAACACTATTGCACATATTTGATACACACTATTATATATATGCAATATAAGACTAATACATACATCGAATACACATTAATACGTATGTGTAATACAACATGAACGCACATGTGCACCACAACGACTTTTATTTTATTATTATTTTTTTTCATATAATACAATACTATTACACATATACAATACACAAATATTGAATATATACAATTAAACACTATTAAACTCAAAAATACATAGTATTACACATGTGTAATACAACGGTATCACACAGTAATACGTATGTGCATTACAGCGGGTATTTTTTTATTTTTTTATTTTTTTTGAGCAAAGAGTAAGAAAATATAAGAATAATGGCAAAAACATAAATTTAAAAATATTTTTTTATTTTTAATTAAAAATAATTCGTTAGAAGTTTTTAAGTTTTCTCTCTAAAGATGAGTTTTCTCTTGATCCTCTCTCTATATAATATATATATGTATATATATATACTAGGTTAGGTACCCGTGTGATACACGGGTTTAACAAATTTTATTTTATAATTCTAAAAGCATTTGAAATATTTGAAGAAACAATTTGGTATTAAATATTAAATGTAGAAACATACATTTAATTTACTAACACATTAATCTTAAAACATCTAAAATATCATATGATTGGACACAATATAAATGATAGATCTATTCATGTAGTGAGCGAAAAAACAGAGACAAAAAGTGGTAAATCAATCAATTGAACAAAATGGGTTTACCAAAAGGAGCAGAGAAATAAAGCTTATGTATATTTGACATCACATTATGGTATTTATAATGTTATATAATTAACATTCATTGAATGTTAATTATATAATTAACATTCATTGAATGTCTTTGATGTTATTTTGGTAATAGAATAATTTGATTGAGCGTAAATTAATCAACTTAACAGATTATATATTTAAAATAAAATTTCATAATTAAACCAAATTGTCCAAAAAAATATGAAGTTAACAAAAAATAGTTGAATTTTAAAAGTCAAGGTAATTGCAAAAAAAAATATGTAGTACAAATATGAATTTTAGCCCATGGGTCTATGCACTTTGTATTTTTCAAAAAAATATAAAGTTAACAAAAATAGTTGAAATTTAAAAGTTAGTAACTAATCTAAGGCCTTAATTTACGTTAGTTAGTATATTACATAATTAAACCTTTTAGAAATGGGTTTTATATATACATATATATATATATATAAAAGTTCTAAGTTAATAGAATATTAACGAACACGGGTCTATGCACTTTGTATTTTCCAAAAAAAATATGAATTTAACAAAAATAGTTGAAATTTAAAAGTCAATTGCAATCTGGGCCCTTGATTTACGTTAGTTAGTATTTCCCATAATTAAACTTTTAGAAATGGATTAAATATATTTTTATAAGTCCAAAGTTAACAAAATAATTTGATTGAGCATAAAACAATCAATTTAATAGATTATATATTTAAAATAAAATTCCATAATTAAAACAAATTATCCAAAAAAATATGAAATTAACAAAAATAGTTGAAATTTAAAAGTCAAGGTAATTAACAAATAAATAAGAAGTACAAATTGTATTAATATATGGTAATGGTCAAACACGTAATTGAATTTTAGAAATCATTTAATTTAAAAGTTTACAAATATGATACATTCTTATTTTTGGTAATGGAAATTAATCTAAAACAACTTCATTAGTTACACTAAAATAAAATTTTACCTAAAGCTGTGCATCACAGACCAGCAAGAGAATCAACATACTTCTTCCCATTGATATCATAGACATATGAACCCTATCAGAACGTGAACACTAAAAATTTTATAAAATAAAAGTAAAAGAATTAGATAAAACAACAAATACATAATCATCGAAATTCACAAAATTTAAGACAATTAGTTAAAACAACAAATACATAATCGACTCTAAGAAGAATAACTAAATAGTCAAAGAACGATCTGTTACACTAATTAAAGATGAACTAAATTACAAATATAATTCATAAACTTATAAACAAATCAAAAATCTCTAAATATTTCCTTCTACGAATACATAATCGACCCTAAGAAGAATAACAAACACGATTTAGAGTTTATATCAAAAGAAAAATAAAGAATAAAAAGCACATATCGAACATTATTTGCATACACTATAAAACCGAAGAATAAACAATCGCCACCAACTTGTGCACCGCCGTTTCCACCTCACTATTGACCGCCATCACCATCACCATCACCATCACCATCACCTCCATCTCCAGTTGTTGTCTTAGTATTCACATCATGAACTAACATTATCAATATATCATCACAAAATTGTAGCAATGAAAAGGAAAAAAAAAAAAGGAAGAAGAAGCAACCTGAAGTACCACTAGGGTTTCTAGTATGAACTTGCTTCGGTTCCATCTCTACCACTACAGAATCTGACATCAAGAATGTTTTTGCCAATGCTGAAGCATGCTCATAACCACATGTTGTCATTTGGACTTTCATCCTAAATATGAATGATAAACCTTAAACACACCTACTCAATATAATTTAGATCTTTCATTGTTTTCTAATCCAAGCGGTTCTTAAACTCTCCCCAACCTCTGAAATCCTACTGGAATGTACAATGTTGTGTTTTGTACTGTCTTAAAACAAAACATCATCTCTCCCATTTGGTTTCTTTTCTGTCTCTGAGCCTGCCACAAACTTGTCTTTGCAGAGTGCTTTCTCATTGGAGATGGCATCTCTATTTCTAATATATCTGTTACACTAATTAAAGATGAACTAAATTACAAACATAATTCATAAACTCATAAACAAATAAAAAATCTCTAAATATTTCCTTCTACGAATACATAATCAACCCTAAGAAGAATAACGAACACGATTCAGAGTTTATATTAAAAGAAAAATAAAGAATAAAAAGTACATATCGAACATTATTTGCATACATTATGAAATCGAAGAATAAACAATGGTGAGACGATGCTTGTTAATCAATTCAAAATACATAATGAAATCGATTTAGGGTTTATATAAATAATTAACGAACACCGAAGTTGCTGCTTGTTAATCAATTCATGCCTAAATACATACTGAAATCGATTTAGGGTTTATATAATAATTAACGAACACCGAATCATATGAGAAAGCAAGAACTATAACATACCCGCCTGAGGTCCAAACACCGGTGTACCAAAAGGTTGTCGGCGGGACCAGTGGTGGAATCCGGTGAGAAAAGGGGGGTGGCGGTGGCGGGTGCGGCTGCAACATCGGAGACGAAGGTAGCTAAAGAATGACTTAGGGTTTCTATGAAAGACGGCATTCAAAAGTGGTTAGTCTAACAGATGAATCGGACCAGTGGTAAAATCCGGTGAGAAAAAGGGGGTGGCGATGCCGGGTGCAGCTGCAACACAGGAGATGAAGTAAGCTGGAGGATGATTTAGGGTTTGTATGAAAGAAGGCGTTCAAAAGTGATTAGGCTAACAGATTGAATCGGGCTGGGTATAGGAAATGGGTTTGTAAATGGATATTGGTGGGAGGCGGGAATGGGAGATAGAAGATGGGTTAAATGGATGACACGTGGCATGAAGAAAGTTTTATTTATTTAGTAGTGTATATATATATAGGGGAAGTATAAAATGAAAACCCACTTGAGTTGTGAAAACCCTATGTAACATCGTTTTTTTTTAATTTTTTTTTTACTACACACGTAATATATGTTGTAACATTTAATACAAAACATTGAAAACTAAAAAAAAAATTGTTTTGCTATTTTTTTACTAATTTTTATATATATGTGATTGAGAATGGGTTTCCAGAGTTTTCACAACTCAAGTGGGTTTTTATTTTAACCTTATCCTATATACATATATATATATATATATATATATATGTATATATATATAAAGGATAAAATACAATAATCCTTTATCGTACATTACGTACACGACACTTCAGCCGTTAGATTTTCAAAACCCAAAATCACAATTACACTCATCTGCTCGTCCCTCTTCCTCAATCCGTCTCCACTACCAGTTGCCGACATCATCACACCTTCTTCACCATCAACACTCTTCGTCACCATCATCGCCGTCGACAACGAACTCATCGGAAAAACGCAAAACTCGTCACAGGTTTGTTTAGTTGAATTAAAATTGAAATTGAAGCCAATTGATCGGTTCATCTTTGAAATCGATCCAATTAATCATTAATTTGGATCTTCAATCGATCAATTTTGAGTTCTGAATGACGGGTTTTAAAGTTGTCTGATAAAGAACATATTAGCAAAGCATATTAACATAAGGGTATAATTGTCTTTTAAACATTTTCTTAAGAAAATATCAGAGAACGTTTTAGCAAACCGTATTAGAAGAAATCTAAAATTAGAGTGTTGATGAATTTTGACATTTTTAAACTGAACGTATAAGAGGAACGTATAATAGGAACGTATAAGTGGAACGCATTAGAAGAAATCAAAATTTGGAGTGTTGAAGAATTTAAACTAATACTTTCAAGTAATAGATTCAACTAATACTTTCAACCAATACTTTCAAGTAATACGTTCACGTAAGACGTTCACGTAATACGTTTATAGCTTCTGGATGGTCTTCTTCGTCGGCGGTGTCTTCGTAATCCGAATTGTCGTCGATGAAGTTGTGGTTGGAACCGAAGGGGTGGAGCATGCAGGAGTTGATTGACCTCTATTTGTAAGCAATTGGTGGTTTGATTGCCGTTTGGAATGCGGTTAACGGATTTCGGGGAATTTTGAAGAACAGGGATTTAGCGAAATTGAAGAATAGAATTGGGGAGCATAGTTGGACGGAAAATCTTTGGACGAAAATACCCTTCTGATAACTGTCGTATAACGGGGTATAGTTGTATTTAAAAAATTTAATCACGTATAATTAGACGTACAGGATATTTGCGTACGTAATGTACGATAATGTATTAGTGTACGTTAACCGCCCTCTATATATATATATATATTCACTTCACACAACAATACAACTAATATGTTCGTTTGGATTTAGTCAAAGGAAAACATGCATGTGCATGAATTATCCAAAAGACAATAAAAGTGAGAACTCATGAATGACAACTTATGAAGACAAAGGATGACTACTCAAAAACAATCACAACCACACACAACTCTTATTTTCCTTTCTCTTAATATTATGTATGCATGAGTTATAATAGGAAATTCTAAATACAGTTTATACTTGAACGTTTCCATCTCCAGAACAAATCAACGATCGTAGACGCCACATTCAAACAACTTAATGAGGCATGCGAACTAGAAGAGAGGGAGTTGAAGATTACCTCTATTGAAGAACAAAGCTGGCAGCGCACGGAAACGAGACGGTTCGAACCGAACAAATAGAAGGCGGAACTCGAACGGTCGGTGCTTGCGGGAAACTGAAACGAGTGGCGGTGCACGACGTGAGTCACCGGAACTAGATGCGAACTAACGAACACGCCGGTGGCGTCTGACTTGCGGCGGTTGTTGGTGGTACACGATACGTGACGGTTCGTCGGCAAGTGGGGTAACTCAAGAACGCGTGCGGCTCGGTTTAACTCGGAAAAGAAAACGACGAGCGGCAGCGCTAAACGGATACGAGATGATGGCCAAAACGTGCCACAACTAGTATAGAGCTTCAAATCTCGCGTATGGCAGAATGGTATCCGGTTCCCTAACTGTTGTGCACCCGCTTCGGCTTATACAGGAGCGAGACTGATGTCGGTTATGCTGAGGTGATGGTTCATGGCTGGTTGAAATAGCCGGCGATGGAAAACGGAACCAGAATGGTGGCGGCGAGTTGTGCGTGGTGACTACGGTAGTGAAATAATACGGTTTAGGGTTTTAGTAAAAAGGTTACAATATATTTAAACAAGTGATGAATCCCTGAGCTTCGGTTTAATTCGTTTAGAACATATTAGGTTTACTCAAAGATAAGGTTTCGTATTTGACGGGGTTGCAATAGTCACCTAATGGTTTCAAATTTGGTTTTAAGATATGATCCTTCATCTTTGATTCTTAATTTATTTCCATATTTACACAATAAACCTTTTACTTTATTATTTGTTTTAACTAACCCATGAACTTATAAGAAGTGTTACTAAGTTAAATTTTTTAATATAATAACTATATTAAAAACGTTAGGTTATTTGTCATTAACATTATACCCGTTTAACAAGATACTAACACTTTTAATTAATGACATACTCGACAATTACTATTTTATTGTTTAAGAAAGTTCCGAGTATTACATAGACGGCTAACTAAAGTTTTAAACAAGCCACCTAAGAAACTAAGTTGTAAACTAAATTTAGCCAACTACTAAAGTAGTAGACCGACTTTAGCCGACTACTAATACATGTCGTCTTTTAATTATTTAAAGTGGTGCCATCTACTTTTTACTAATTTCATTGTCCGAAAAGAGTTTACTTTTTTACTAATTTCATTGTCCAAAAAAGTTGAAGTGGGTCACATCTACTTTTACTAATTTCATGGAAAAAAAGCTGACCAGACTAGACAGACAAAGTCTCACATGCCTTCTAATTGGTTGAAAATAGGTCTCATTATATATATATATATATATATCAGTTTGCAACTTTTTGTTGCATAACAGGTTGTACGTTCTGCATTGTGAGTTGTACATTAGGTTTTGTAATTAGTGGGTTGTACAAAATGCTCTATTTGTTTGTACCAGTGTGAGCACATGTCTGTATTTCATCCAAAGAAGACGTTGTCTTCTTTCTTTTAACGTATTGACGGCTCCTGCCACACCAGCTGCCACTGTTACACCCACACCTAATCGTCGACAGCTGCCGCCCCTGCTCCTTCTACATCTTCGGTACATTATGAGTTGTCAATTGATCTTGATAGGGCTCAAAAGTTTAAGATCTGAAGGTTAGTAGGCGGATTTTCCTCTTAATCGTCTTCGTGGTTCGTTTATTTCTATTGTACGCCAGAGGTAACTCCTCTGTCTTTTTTCCCATTTCTGCCTGCTTATTCTGTGTTATTGAAGGAATGCTTTTATTGATTTTAAGCTGTCTATTAAGCATACGTTTTTCTGTAAAGACTTATGTTAAAAATTTGATCTAATTTTGTTCATTATTTCGAACTTACTTTTTGAAGTTTTGGTTTGAATGAAATATATATTAATGCATCACAGTTGAAATTATGTTAAACATAAAACATGCCACTTAACACCACCAACTTAACTAGATGATTACTCAACATGCCACTTAACACCACAAATGGTAGTATTTTTTGTACCTTTTTTTTTGTCACACTCCCATGGTTTAGGAAATATTGAATGTACAAATTGCAGTAGCATCCGACTTTTGGTAGTTGTTATGTGCCTCTTCTTCCTTTTGCTTGGTTTAGTGTAAGAAATTGCTTGATTATCTAAACAACAAATTGATGATTCATCTGTTTTGTACCATCTATTCAAATCACAATGTTGGTCAATGGCCATCTTAACCCCGCCGCAACGCGCGGGGACTGCTTTCTAGTTTACTTTAATATTGATTTTTTTGAATAAATTTCAAAAATCACCATCTAATTTCATTTTCCTTGCCATACACTAAATATAAACATAACTACACATGATCTACCTATCAATATTTAAACAAATTTCACAAATCACCATCTAATTTCATTTTCCTAGCCATACACTAGGCATGAACATTACCCATATCTACCTATCAATATCTACCTATCAATATTGAACAAATTTCAAAAATCACCATCTAATTTCATTTTCATTGCCATGCTTTAAATATAAACATAACTACACATATCTACACCATCTAATTTCATTTTCCTAGCCATACACTAGGCATAAACATTACACATATCTACCTATTGTGAGAACGTTATATGAACGTTTACGAGCCTAGGAACTAGTCGCAAATCAATATGTTAAGTCGAGTTCATTCAATACGTTAATGTAGATCAATACATTAAGCCTTGAGAGAATCCGGCAGCATAACGTTATAGGGGATAAATATGGCACAGATCTCTATGTACATTCACTAGGGAAGGCCTATTTATAGGCAGTCCTCCTCATTCGTTAACATCACTAACGAATGAGGCTTCCCATAGCAAATGACCTCCCATTCGCTAAACATCCTTAGCGAATGGGCATTACTTTAACGAATGAGCCTCCATTCGTTACACAGTAGTAACGAATGAGCTCTTACATTAACGAATATGTCTAGCCTTTAACGAATGAGGCCTATTCGCTAAACATCCTCAGCGAATGTGCCTTTATACATTAATATAAAGACTAAACAACCCCTATCCTATTCGAACAGCTGCGGACACCAAATCTGTGCACTAACAAACTCCCCCTTGACCGTAGCTGTCGAATGCTTTCCAATACTTTAGCATCCAATACTTTAACGTCGAATACGTTAACCTTCAATACTTTAGCGAAGAATACGTTAACGACCAATACCTTAACGTCGAATACGTTAACAACGAATACGTTAAAGTCGAATACTTTAACCGCTAATACTCTAACTGCATATCATCAGCCGTACAACCAACCTCCCCCTTGGTTGATGATTCTCGGACTTGAGCAAACAGACAAAATATAACTCTTTGTAAGCAAACCAACAACTTGTAGCGACTCGTATAGATCTCCCCCTCAAACAAGCATGTCCATGTGATCATTTCGATCATCCAGTTGGCATATGATATGGTTCAATCAAACGAATCAATTAGCAGCAAGTCATCGGCTATCTGTCGCACCGGTAAAGTAAATGTCTTTACGTTTAACCTCGTCACACATCTTCATGAACAACCCGATCATTCCACATCTTTCACAACGGTCTTCACTCTCTCGATAACGTCTATCCCAAAATATAACCCTTTAAAGCTCTTCGGCAACCAATACGCTTGGATGCGCTAATGCTTTGGGCATATGATTCAGAGTTCCAACCTTCGATAATCAATCCCGAACGATCATATTCTTCAATCAGATGACAAGACTCGTATATTCCTCAATCAGATCAACCCATTCAAGAAGTGCCCCCTTCAACATAAGCAATCCGCCGAATACTCGTAGCCAACATTGTCAGGATCAAAGTCCCTCAGAAAGAAGTAATCGGACAGACACTCGTATCCTACATAGTCAGGTTTCAATTTTGAACAAATCAATCACCAATCGAAGAACAAACACAGTCTTGAACTCGGTCAAACATAGCTTTGCAAACATGAATTACCACCCGAATTGCAGTAATTTTTCAAGAAATCCTTGCAAATGTAGGAAAGATACCAATCATTTAAACTCTTTGAAAGTTTTATCTCCCCCTTTTCTTGACATGAATATATTATCAATTTCATAATTCATCAACGAAATCATCCGAAATAAGATCAAAACCCGATGAACACGAAGAACACGAACTGGTACGTATCATGAGCAACCTCTTGCTCTGATACCACTTGAAAGAGCTTGGTTAGGATCTAGAACTTATGATTACAACGATACATGATGTTTAGGTATACGATTAAGGTCGATATACGTTATGATTGATACGAATGATGTGAGAGAATGAATTGGCAGAGTAACGAGAGAGAATTGATAAAAAAAACTTGAAAAACTTTTATTAATGAATAAGTTACAGCATATAAATAGGGGATGATCACATTCGTTAACATAACAGTTAACGAATGTGTCATTCGTTACATTAAACCATACGAATGAACTATTCATTCGTTAATACATTTACCACATAACGAATAGCCTTCATTCGTTATCTCATTCGTTAAACTGGGTTAACGAATGAGTTTACAGATTAGACGAATGTGTTACATTCGTTACCCGTAACGAATGTAACATTACATTAGAGCGAATGGCCCATTTAGCCGTATTTACATTAAGACCCCTATACTTTAGATTAATTACATTAATGCCCTGATAAAGACTGAGACGTACAAAACGTGTATCAACACCTATCAATATTGATTAAAATTTCAAAAATCACCATCTAATGAAAATATCATTTTAATTGCCATACATTAAACATAAACATAACTACACTATATATGCTGCCATACATTAAACATAAACATAACTACACTAATATGTTGGTCTTTTGCTAGGACAGGGGGTTAAAGAGGTTTGGAGTGAGGTCTCAAATTCTATGGGACTAGAATAGAAGGAAGGATACTTGAGAGATGTTCAGGTGAACTTCTAAAACTTGTTTATTTGCTTATTTAAGCAAAAGGTGTTTGATAGAACTCCAAACAAAAACTTATTTTGAATGTTATTTAAGAAGTAATTAAAAAAAATAAGTATATTTAACAAAAATGTGTTTGATAGAACTCCACCAAAACCTTATTTTGAATCCCATTTAAGAAGTAAATAGAAAGAAAGAATAAGTAAATTTTATTTGAATGCTATTTAAGAAGTAAATAGAAAAAGGAATAAGTAAATTTAAAAGCTTACCCAAACATAAAACACTCCCTCCAAAAAAACTTATTTTGAATGGTATTTAAGAAAGTAAATAGAAACTCCCTTCAAAAAAGTACCCAAACATGAAACACTCCATTCGGGAAAAAAAACTTATTTTGAATGTTATTTAAGAAGTAAATAAAAAAAAAGTAAATCTTCTTACTTCATTTGGAAATAATTGTTTTCATTTGGAAGGTGTTTAGAATTATCCTATCTTTTTATCAATCTATCTATTCTAATCAAATAAAATAAATGAGGACACTTGTTATGTTTTGGTTAATTCTCACAAATTTTTTCTCTCCAAAACTAATATACCATAATATATGTAATAAATCAATACTTATTCACTTTCTTTTTACACAATATTTATATAATATCTATATATTTTTATAAATATTAACATATTATTTTACTATATAATTTCAAAATACTTGGTGAATTTCAAAAATCAACAACAAATCATGTTTCTCAAATGAAAATTGTTTCGGGTCTTTTTGTGAAAGTTAAATTTGATTTTATGGGTCAAAAGTTGGTAAATACATTGTTTGGTACCAGTTAACTACATTTGGGTCAAAATTTGTTACGGGTCAAAAATGAAAATTTTGAGTATTTTTAAAAGTTTGAGAATGCAAAATAGATTTATCGTTAATTTTGTTATGAGTTCAAAATTTTGACTTTAAATTGTCAAAAATATGAAAGTTAGAATTTTAAACATGATTCGGGTTTCAAGTTTACTTTTAAGGGCATTTTTTGAAATAATCAAAAGGTTCAGGATTTGACAAATTGACTATTTTTCCCTCAACTATTAAAATTTAAGAAAAGATTGCGAACACTTTCAATATGCCACACCCACGCCTATCAATGCTTCTAACTTTTATCAAATTTGAAATATTTATGTCAACATTAATTTTTCCTTCAATGATGATCAAAATGTTATAGAGAAGCATGTCATGCAAAACTATGCTCAAATGAAACAAAATATTCACAAAATTGAATTGGTTAACATGCTATTTTTTATGTTGTCAAAAAGCCTTCTAAAACTTATCAAATCATTTTTATGGTGTACCTCAGAAAAACATAGTTCTTAAAGAACATCCATTGCTACAATTTAATATCCTACTTTTCTTTGACAAGTGGTAAATTGATAAATATATCAATAAAGGTAACGCATCTTTTGTATTTAGGCTGAGTAGTTAGAACCACAATCGTATGAAAAGTCTTATTTTCGAAATTGGTTCATAACCAAAAATCTTTCAGTTATACATATATGACACCAAAAATAAATTTTTTAATAGAAAGAAGCATTCTCGGGTACGATTTTGCACGGACATTTTTTTTATTAAGTTCATTTAAAAAAATGATTTTGTGACATAAATAAAACTAATTTATGTACACATTGTATAGATATAAGTAAAAGATATAAGTATAGATGTAACATATTTTTTCATATACGCTATATAATTATTTGTTTTACTTATAATTTTATAATTTGAATTATTCCGTACGTGACACGGGCTCTAAAATAAATAACAAATATCCACATACGGATCAAAAACTGAGTAATAGCAGTCACAACCGTATCCCGTTTATTGTAAATCACATACATATAGAAATTCTTTTTAACGTAATATACCACCAGCTACACCAACAAACAACGCTCAAAATAAAATACCATATATTAGCTCCAAACTCCAAAACACCCACTTTCGCAACTCAATTCCCAGATTCTTGCAGCCTTCTTTCTCCTTCCTCTCTAACCACTGCAAAACATACCATATCTATCACCAAATCATACAACAAAAAACAAAAACATCACAACATAAAACATCCACACTTACCATAGGTAGTGGTAGTGGTCTCCTGCGTCGGCTGGTTCCCTTTACCCCGGTGAAAAGCATGCGTTATCGCCTCCGACAACACTTTATCATCGTCCCCCGGCTTAAACGTATCCACCAAAAATTCCTTCACCGTAGCTCCCTTACCCGGAGCCTCATCATGTCCGCCCCCCTGCATTTTCGACGTCACCTTCTCATAAACCGGACCCAATGTGCTCGACAACGTATCCGCAACTTTATGTGAAAACGCGGTAGGGAACGATGACTTGGTATTTGTTTTAGGTGATGTCTCGACTTTGTTTTCAGTGGAAGAACCTAGTTTAGAGACTAGGGTGCCCTTAACCGCCGCCGCTTTGTCGGCTATAGCTGAAGTTGCGGTCGATATCCTTTGGGAGTAGCTACTGTTTGGGTTGGATGGGTCGGCGGCTATAGTGTCTAGTGGCGGCGGGTTCTTAACAGGTTCAGGTGCAAATTGATCATGAGATCCTGTATACACCTTTGGTTCGGTTTGGTCGGATTTAGGTTTAGTGTCGTGTTCGCCGAAAACCTTCATTTTGTCGAAGGAGTGCAAGACTCCTGTGATCCCTACTTCTTTCTCACCTGTAAAATTATATGATCTATTTTCGTAACGGCTTTTAATTAAAATAATAAATTCAAAACAATAGTTTGAAATTTGATACCAGCTCCATGGAACGTATTTGAATGTTGATCTTCATTCGCATAGACATGAGCGCCTCCAGGATGAGCTACATAGACCCCGCCACAATATTTCCCCTCCTCTTCCAACCCACTCGGATTTCCAACACCAACCCTTAAATGGTTCATTATATACATCACCACCAAATGTGTACTGGCCACCATGAGGTAGGTTGGTGAGATGAGTTTCGTAGCCGGTGGAGGGTGGCGGTGGTGCGTAATTTATTTCCTTGTCCTCCCACTGCGCAGGGTCTACTATGTTGGAGCGAGTTGCGTACATATCCTCGGCTAAAACCGGTGTACCCATAACGGTGGGTTCCGCCAAACCGCTCCTAACCACTGCCGAATCGTTCACTGCCAAAGTTTATAAAGAAACCGTTACGTTTTGATTGATTGATTGATTTGAAGACAAACTGAAAGCAACTCACCAGTATCTGCTTCATCTTGGTTTACTACAGTACCTACAATATACATTGATCACTTCAAATTAACAAAATATAAATAACGGTTGGAAATAATCAACTATGCATGCATAATAATGGCTTGTATTATTATTATAATTATTAATATATATAAAAATAACCTACCGGCAGGATGGAGACGATCGTCATATTCACGGGCGTAAGTACGGTGCAATTGTGATTCCATATTAATTACAAATGTATTGAGTTTGCAATGGTGATGAGCAAAAGCAAAAGATGGTGCATTTTAAGGAGAGTAAGCGTAAATGGATAAGGACACAAGGTTAGCCAGCTCGGATCAAGGCTACATAGGTGGGCAGCTGACACGTATCATACGGTGGACAGGTGGCATGATTCACCACTTTATTAGCTTCATCATCACGTGACATTATTCTAGGCCGGGTTGTATTTTGTTTATCTGGAAGTAACATTTGTTTTCTTTTGCACATTACTAATTTGTCCTTTTTTTAAGTGTAATTATTACTAAAATGTTTAATTTGTGATCTAAGTAAAACTAGTGGTGAACTAAGTCGTGCTTCGCCACGGCACTATCCGACGTAAACACGCAACCATGAATAAAAAATAAAAAAAAAAGATGTGCAACACAACCAGATGTAAACACACAACCAACGAATAAAACATAAAAATAATGTTTATGCCTTTTCAAAAGTTAAAAAGTAAACATAAGTGTTTTGAATATTAGATATTATCGATCTTCGGTGAAGTAGTGCTCCCACGTGTTTTTACCATTATTTACGCTCTTATCAGGTGTCAAATAGCAAGTGATAAAGTAATAAAATTATTGTTAAATAGGGGACTTTTATTTAAACATTAGCCTTTGCTTATAAAAGATTGTGCTACTTTTATTTGAAACTTAAAGATTTTCCTACTTATAAAGCAAAACATCATTATAAAATTCACCAGGGGCAAAATTTGATTTTTAAAATAACAAAGGACTAAAGTTGGTATATCTCATAAGGTGCCAAATGTTTATTCACATCGCAACAGTATTTTATGTAAATATCAAAAGAACTTGTCCGGTATTGGTTCTGCTCATTACGGTATCGACACTCGGTATAGCTTACGATAGAATGCTACACTGTTATAAATGCTGTTGTATTTTCAACAAAACTTATATACTTTATTGTGGTTTTAATGACGCGACATAGGTAAAAATAAACATAAAAATAAATATGTTGTAAAGGCACACACAAAAAAAAGAAAATATCATCTGTTAAGCATTATAAAATAATAAATAACGTAAATTATTAACTAAAGTAAATTTGGCATAAAAAACAAATGTGAGGGCATAAATTAAAATTGTGAAAACCTTAGCGAGTGCAAAGTATATAAAGCCTTGGTAGAATATATTAGGGTACAAATTGTCAAAACATAAAAACTTTGGAGGGCTTGTAGAATGTCAAGAATAAGTGGTGTAGATGCTACAGTGTAACCCTCACTTTCCTTTAATACATAGTATAATGTTTAATTTAATTGGTTATAATAAACATATATATTAGTTATTATTAATGCTATCTAGTTACTTTCAACCCTCGTGATACAGTGGAAACTTGGTTGTACACTATGGCAACCGTAAAAGAAAAACCAAAAATTACTTATTATTTATTTTTGTTTTGTTTTTTCTTTTGTAGTCGGAAAATCAGAAGACCTTTTGATGACATCACCAATGATATTAATTCTATATTATATCTTATTATGATTATTTTATCACTTTGAACACAACCTATAAATTAATTAAATCTAAATACAAAAATTATGGTCTATACTTACAAATTAGCATAATTGGCTAATCAATTTTACTTTTAATAAATTTAAAAACCTTTTTTTCCCTTTAGCTGTCAGAATCGAACGAAGACCTTTTGAAGAAATTCCCAATGGTTAGTAATATTTTTTTACGTTACAATTTATTATACTCACTATTGATTATCAAAACTTGCTAAAAGTAGAGTTCCAAACTCTATTCAATTCAATTACTTAGAAGAAAATTGTTTTTGATCGTATAATAATGGCTGCTCAGCAGAATAAATGGGGTGTGCTCTTCGTATATGGTTATGGTGGAACAGGTAAAACGTACTTATGGAAGACCTTATCAACTTCCATAAGATTAAAGGGCGAAATCGTCCTAATTGTTGCTTCAAGTTGAATTGCTTCGTTATTGTTAACCGGAAGTCACACAGCGCATTCTAGGTTTCATATTCCTATAAATCTGAATGCGGATTCTACCTGCTACATGGATCCAGGCACAGACGAGGCACAATTATTAGAAAAAACCATATTAATAATTTGGGACGAAGTTCCAATGGCTTTCAAGCTCTTGGTAGATCTTTAAAAGATGTTTTATCTTCTAATTTGCTATTTGGAGGAAAAGTTGTATTTGGTGGAGACTTTCGACAAATCCTACCTGTAGTTCAAAAAGGCACTAGACAAGACATTAAACGCCTCTCTTTGTTCTTCTTAAATTTTGAGTGAATGCAATGTCTTGAGATTAACAAAAAAAACCTAAGGCTAACTATGGGTAGGCCATCATCTGATGTTAAAGAAACCAAATTATTTGCAAAATGGCTTTTAGATATAGGTGAAGGTAATGTTGGAAGTCTTAATGATGGTGTTGCAATGATAGATATACTTAACGATCTGCTTATAAAAGATTCTGTTGATCGTATATCAAAAATTTTTGACTTTGTATATCCTGATATTCTATAGAATTACGAGAACCAACATTACTTTCAGGATAGAGCCATACTTGCACCAACAAACGAAATTGTTGATGAGATTAATGATAGTTTGCTTAAGTTTTTTCCAGGTGATGAAGTCGAGTACTTAAGTTCATATACCATATGTAGTTCAGAATATATCAATGACACGGTTGATACAGCTCTAAACTAGCCTGAACTGCTTAATGGTCTAAGAATATCCGGACTACCAAACCATAAGATTGTGCTAAAAGTTGGTGTTCCTGTTATGCTCCTTAGAAATCTTAACCAGAATGAAGGCTTATGTAACTGTACTCGACTACAAATTATATCTTTAGGTACTCGTGTAGTTGAAACAAAAATTATTTCTGGAACTAACATTGGATATTTTTGATCCAGAGGTCGCCACTGACTCCAACAGACAACAAAATTGCATATAAATTTCAAAGACGACAGTTTCCCCTTGCAGTATATTTTGCGATGACCATAAACAAAATCCAAGATCCATCATTATCTAGGGTTGGTTCGTACTTGAAAGAATCCATGTTCTCACATGGACAGCTATACGTCGCCTTGTCAAGAGTTACAAGCAGGTGTGGGCTAAATATTCTGATCCTTGATAAATAAGATAATCTGACTAATACAACCACAAATGTAGTGTACAAAGAAATTTTTTCTTATTTGTAAAATACTTTCATAATATTTGTTTTGTAATTCCTGTAATTGTAATGCAAGTTGTAATTGTATTAACAATACATGATAATTGTGTTATTGATTGTATTTTGCTTAATGCTTAAATATTGTAAGTTTCATTAATTCCCTGTGTAATACACGGGTCTCAAACTAGTATAATATAATATAATATTGATAATATAATTTCTTATTTGAACCCAATCGACCAATCGAAGCAAATGTAATATAGGGTAAGGTTAAAATACAAAGTACAGGAAAAATGAGAAAGATGAGAAAAAATCTAATTCATTGATCTTAGATTTGAATGTTGGAGATTAATTTAAGAATAAAAATTGAGGAGAATGACATTAAGGTAATAAGTCACTTATGATAGCTTTCTCTACACATGCAAGACGCATGTCAATTTCCACATCATTTTAGAACGGTCCAAAACTTTTTCATATGGAGTTTTTTTTAAATTCACCATAATATCAAGTATTTTTTTATCTTTAATATGAATATCATATTGTTATCTAAAATTAAAAAAATTAGTGGGTTTTTTTTATATTGTGTTACTTGGTTGTTCATTTTGTTTTTCTATGCATCATGCTATAAAATTTTGGTGATGGTATTTTTCAACTAATACTTATATTAAAGATAAAAATTAAAATAAAGAAGACATCATTGCGTCATTTATTCGTCATTGTGTCTTTATGCTCAATATTTGTCTTTCTACTTATCATTGTGTTTTACCTTCATTGTCTTTTGTTCAGACAATTGGCACGTGACATTCATTTAATTTGAGAAAAGTAGTATTATGTTCATTGTGTATTACATTTAAGTCATTGTGTAATATGTAGTTTCTATTGTGTTTTACGTTTCAGGTCATTGTGATATATGTATTCACCATTATGTCCTACCCGTTCTAGGTCATTGTGTTATATGTATTTATCATTATGTTTTATAGTTCAGGTTATTGTGTAATATGTATTCATCATTGTATTTTATGTATTAAATAATTTATTGGTAATTTTTATTATATTTACATTATTATTACACAACGATGTTATTGGTATGCAGAAAAAAAAACACAAATGATAAGTTGAAAAATAATGATAAGTTAAAACACAATAACGAAAAAAACATGACAAAAAAAAACACAACGGTAAGCAAAAACGTAATTTTTGTTTTAATTGTTATATAAATAAAATCATACTCATATTAAATATAAATGAGTTTTTTTATTTTTTTTAAATATCATATGAAAAAAAAGTTTTAATAGATTTAAAATAGATGCTTTAAAATAATAAGATTAGTTTTAATAGATTTAAAATAGATGCTTTAAAATAATAAGATAATTAACATGTAACTTGTATATGGAAATATACAATATTATTTTTTTACCCTATTTTCTTTAGTGCCAACTTTAAGACACCCATATAATAATAAATATTGTTAATATAATATAATATAAAATAAGGTAAAACTGTGAAGTTTCTTATTTGAAATAAGAAACCAATCTTACTAAAGTATTTGAAATCAATCGAAGTAGAGAAGTAATTGTAGTATTATTGATAATAAGGTCGGCGACAATAAATTTTAGACTTATATCAATGGTGAATTAAGTAGGAGCACTGAACATAACAATGTGATCATTAAGCGTGAGCACTGAACATAACAGAATCCCCACAGTATGCGATTATTCATATTAATTGTCAAAATAAAAACAATATTGATCATTTCAAACTCACACGACAACATTTAGACAAAACCAAACCCTCCCCCACCCACTACTTATTTTGTTGTACCTTACAAATATGTACTTATTTTTCTATCGCACCTACAGAAAACAACATACCAACAAAAAACAACACTTAAATAAAGTATAATTCAAACACAAAGCATCTACACATGCAACTCAATTGCGACGTATATAATTGGCTTCTGTGATTCTGGCTTGTCGCCCACCTAGAAAATGACAGAACTCTTTTTAGTAATCCATTAAAAAGTCAGCTTCTTCAGTAGTCCATAAAAAATTAAGTTACCAAAGATGTCCAACCGAAGGCAATGCTTACGTCACTTAAGTGCATTTTAAAATCTCGGTTTAACAACTTGCTTGAGTTGTGGCAAGCTCAATTGGTAACAAACTAAATACTAAATGAGCCGAGTCGACCTGCTACAACTAGCAGGTAGGTTTGAAAGTTTGTTTAAAATAAACTTTCAAAAATCAAAATTAAAACTTCAATGAGCCAGAATCATGCTGAAATAGCTCGTTTAATTAAAAATTCATCTTAATATTTATCTGAAAGAGGTTACCTGAATTCGTCCCTAAGATGAATGCTATTATTTTTCTTGTTAAGATGAATACTATCATTTCAATATGGTTTTATTTCAAATTCAAAAAAAATGATCAAAAATCGAAAATAACGTTTTAAGGAGTCGACAAATAGAGTTAAGATGAATACCATTATATATCTTAAGATATGGTTTATCTTAATGACATTTCAGCCAGCCAGCTCTTATTTATTTTCAGAGCTGATAAATATCATCTATCTTTTATCTATCTTAATGACATTTGACATTTCAGCTCTTGTTTATTTGAAGGAGCTGACAAATATCATTTATCTATGAACAAGGTTTCAGGTCGTCAAGAAACGAGCAAGACGGGCTGATCCGCCTAGTGACGGACGGCTCAACTTGTTTATAGCCTATATCGGTTGTACATGGTGAGATTCTTGATGGTACCTGTATACGCGGAATCCTCCTCCACTACTTGACTTGATATCCCAGGAGGCACCGGGTAAGTATTTAAATCTTCATCCCCATAGGCATCATACCCTACCCGAGATTGATCGGTAGGAGGAGTTTCATAAATACGAGTTTCATACACTCCAGTCTCATAGACTCCAGTGGCTGGCGGCGGTGGTGCATATCCCCCCTCCCTGATCAGCTGTTCCCTATTTACCACTTGATCATAAGACGGGTCAATCTGGTAACCCGCGGGAGGTGGAGGTGGAGGTGGCGGTGGCGGTGGTGCTCCATGTCTCCCCATCTCTTCCACGCCAGTGGGATTTCCAAAACCACCCATCAACGGTTCCCTATTCACATCTTCGCCATAGCGGTCCGTAAGACTTCCATAACCTGTCGACGGTGGTGGCGCATCACGTCTCTCTTCATCCTTCAACTGCACCCTCCCATGGTCACCATGAGGCATGTCGATATGACGAGTTTCGAAAGCGGTGGACAGTGGTGGCGGTGGTGCATCATCTTTCTCCTCCTGCACGTGAGTGTGTTTTCCAATCAACTGCTCCCTATTTTCATCCCGGTGCGGCAGGTCGGTGTGATGAGTTGCGTAATTTGTGGACAGTGGCGGGGGCGAACCGCGTTTCTCCTCGTCCTGCCACTGCGCAAACGACCTCACCGGGGGGTCTAGTATATCGGAATGAGTGGCGTAAAGATCCTCGGCTAACAGTGGGTTCCACCAGACCACTCCTAACCACAGATGACTTATTCACTGCCAAAATTCATTAACAAACATTAATTAAACTAAACTGAAAGCAGCAAGTAATTAATAATTACCCGTTTCTGCTTCATCTTTGAGCTCTGATCCGCCATGATGCCCATGCTTGATTGTAGCCTTCAACTTGTCAACCTTCTCCTTCACCTTCTTCATCGTAGATTTTGTCTCTCCGCTACGTTTTTCTTCGCCATGAACATCTGCAATACATTGAAAAAATAATAGTAATAATCTATGTAACAAATGTAACAACTCATACATTTGTTAGATCGTAAAATAAGAAAAGGTACATATTTGGGTGGTTTGCGACGATACACTAAACCTCAACGTGGGTAATACCCATGCATATTGTTTGACGGTATTTTTTTTAGTCATGATTCGGCTCCATTCCATATCTTGTGGTGAAAATGTTGTGGTAAGTACCTAAAAATGTCGATGTTTTTGTTCTTATATCTCGCCACTTCGTGGCAAGTTGCTGACTGGTTCTGACATTGTCGACACCCTGCCGTTGAAGAAGCAAACGAAACCGAGTGATTACGTGATCCGAGACGGTATTGGGAGTTGTTTACTTCTACCACACACTTCAACCACCGCTCCCCCCCCCTATTTTTTTTAAGGAAAATTGGATTTTAATAATCCTAACTATTGACCAATATTAATCTCAACTATCATTCTGACCGGTGATAATCTCAACTATCACTTTTGATACTAATAAAAGTCATAGTCTAACAAATTGCTAACTTCGTTAGTTTTGTTCCATTAAGTTAACGTAAAATGACCAAACTACCCTCATTAACAAATAATAATAATAATAATAATAATAATAATAATAATAATAATAATAAAACGTGTAGCTGAATGACTGAATTCATAGCTTGGAGTTAGTAGTGACGATATGAGTTGTAAGGCGCGGGAAAATTGGTAACTCCGGTAACCACCGCCAGACCTCACCTCACCGGAAAATGGAAACTCCGGTAATCACCGCTGGACCAAACTTCACCTTCATCACCAGATACAACGAGTAGAACTCCACTCCGACGACCACCGCAAAACCAACTCCAGCAATCATTCTCTATATCCCCGGTCTCCGCCTCCTTCTCCACGCATTTTCCATGAACCACCATCTCCACAGTAGTAAAACCCTCGCCTCTTTGTCTTCCTCGCGTTTTTCCAGCGAAGAGTGTTGGGCCGGTCACAAGCAACCAGATTTCTCACTCTTTCTTTGTCGGGTGGTCAGTCGGTAAGATGATGATTGTCTCTAACATCATTTCAGACGATAGATCTGAGCCAATTTGGGAGTAGGGTTTCACATTGAACTTTGTGATTATGCGTTGTACGTCGGGTGTGATATGAACCAAATGAATGAGGTCTCTAACATTGTCTATGAGTTTAGTTTATGATTATTCGTTGATTTAGTCGAGTTGCAAGTTTGGCGGTGGTTACCGAAGTTCCCATGGAGTTAGTTTCGGTAAATTTAGGTCCAGCGGTGGCTACCGGAGATCGCAATTTTCCGGTGAAGTTAGGTCAAAGGATATGACTAATGAGGTTGGTTAGATGGTGTTATAATTTTTACTATTATTTGTTAATGAGGGTAGTTCGGTCATTTGAGACTAACTTAACGGAACAAAATTAACGGAGATAACAATTTGTTAGACTGGGATTGTTATTAGTAACAAAAATGATAGTTGGGATTGCCATAGGTAAAAGTGATAGTTGGGATTGATATTGGCCAAAGGTCTATAGTTTGGATTATTAAAATCCAATTTTTCTTTTTTTAATAAAATTAGAAATAAATTTGATGTAAGGTTGTTTGTAACATTGTTATGTAATATTGTCTCAGATTATGTTAATGTTGAAATTTTATAATATGTATATTATGTATCTCAATATAAGTTTGAAAATATTCATCACAAGTATCTCAATTTATGTTAATGATAAAGGTTAACAACAACCACTAACAACGACAATTAGTTGTTTTATAATCAATTATGTTTGGGATCAGGCAACCACTTGGGTAATGATGACAGTTTACAACAACTTCTAATACCGTTTTGGACCAGGTTACCACTCAGTTTTATTCGCTTCTACAACATCAGGGTGTCGACAGCGTCCAAACCCGTCACCAACTTGCCAAGCGGTGGGCATGATTTGAAAAAAAAATGTCGACATTTTTAGGTATTTACAACAATATTCTCACCAACGGTTACAAGATATGGAATAAAGCAGAAATCTTGACAATGGCTGAAAACAAATACCGTCAAACAATAGGCATGAGTGTTACTCATGTTGAGGTTTTGCGTATTGTCGCAAACCACCCAAATTTGCATCTTTTTTTATTTTAAGATCTACCGAATGTATGGGTTGTTACCTTTAGCCCTTAAATTTTCCACTAAAAAATAAAATAATGTTTCGATTATTTGGATTTTTTGTTTTTATATTATCAATTATTTAATAAAATTAAACATAAAGATTTGAAGGAACCAAATAAATAGATTTGAAGGCTCGGCGGAATAGATATGAAGGCCGCCGGAATAAATCTGTTGGTTGATGGAGTACATATGAAGGCCTAATGGAATATATATAAATGTAACATCTCGAACTTTCCGTATTTGTATTCGTTTACATTTAACCCAACTCGGGAACGCTATTCGGATCTTTATTATTAATAAAATCAAACATTTATAATTATTCCTTCATGCATTTTCAATTCCTACCCTCTATGTTATTTAAATTGGTCATTTATTGCTTAACGACTCTTAAAACATAAAAAATTAACACTCTAACAAGTTTAAGGATCAAAACAGCCAAACCACGCAACTCCCCCCCCCCACCTAGGCATTTCGCGTCGTGCGGCCAAGGAGGGTGAGGTGATCGTGTGGTGCGGCCACATGCCTGCATAGATTCTTATTTTGTTTCCTAGTTCGTTTTTTGTGCTAACTTGGTTATTTTTGGACCAAATCACATCAATTAAGCCCCAAGAAAACTAATCTAGACTAGGTACTTATCCACATTCAATAACCCCTTCATCAAGAATGAATTTTGATGATTCTATAGTTTATTTAGTCATTAAAACGATATTCTGTTTCTTAATCGAGCTTATTAGCTAAAATTAACTTATGCTTGCATATCCTATATAAACAAGACATCAATCATCTGCCAAATACTTCCCTAAACCCTCAATTATTATATCCCAGCCTTCACCCTCATTATACCCTCAAGTTCTTCTCTGTTTTTGCCATATTACTCGAAGATACAAGCTTTGGTGTTTGACTTTGCCATAATATCAACCTTTGACTTCACTTGTCTATCGATTCTTACACATTCCTGGTAAGTTGTTTACTGTAAATCATCTATCATTATTCCTTAGTCAATAGCCCTCAATCAATATCTAAGATTGAGGGGTATTGATGGGTCAATTCGATTCAAACCCGTTTAATGGCGTATTGGTCAATAACTTTGACCAATCAATTTCTCATACTTCTGGTCATAGATGACTTTCGGTCCAGAAGACTTTTATTTTTTTTTCGAGATTTTAAGGCTATTGACCAAAACTCGACTTCCGACTCGCTGTTCGGATTATGGTCAGTATCAGCTCGGTTAAACGTTAAAATCTCATAACCGGATTTCTTGATATCCGTTTGGATGGATTCCAGCGGCTATGTTCTCGATTTTAATCATAGTTTATTATATCTAAGTTTCAGGTCTGTTCGGTTTATCTCAGTCAGTACGTTAAAGGACGGTTCGTTCGTTTAATCGTGTTTTATTCTACTTTCTCGCACACTCGCCTAAGCAATAAGGTGAGATATCATTCCCCTTTTATTTACTGTTTTCCAACGTTTATAGGGCATATGCGTAATTAACTCATATTTTCATTATATATATACAAGCTCGCAAACATTAATATTGTGTGTATTTCAATTAAATGTTAATTGCTATTTGTTTAAGTGTTTATATGCTATCATATTCAGAGAGGTCCATCATAATCATGTTATAGTATGATCATACTCCGTCCTAGTAGCCATAGGCTGTGTTCGTGAGGCATGGTTAACCGACAATCACACTTGTATGCTAGTCCTAGTAGCCAATGCCCGATTCGCTAGGAATGGTCAACTGACTCATTATTTGCTTACGGTTTAATTGATTATTACTCACATTATTTTGTTTGCGTATTTATCATATATTATACACACACACACACACTATTATATGTATCATGAAAACTGGTGATCATCTCACTCAACATGTGTTGTTGACAAATCTCTTTATTTTCTACCCATATGCAGGTTAATAATTGATTCAAAGCTAAGGTGACGAACGCATAGAAAGACCTTATGAAATAAAATAAAGAATATTTGCTCTATTATTTAATTTGGATTTATTATTGTTATATTTGAAACTTATGCACTTTATTTGAAATTTGAAATAAATAAATTAAATAGATATTGTCATATTTTATTATGTATGATAGTACCTTTTGAGCTGTGAACCACGGTTCGCACCCCGGCATTTCCGACTTAGGTTGGGGTGTGACAATGAAGGCCCAACTGAATAGATCTGTTAGCCGACCATTTATTAGACCGTCAGACCGACCGTTTAAAGGTTTTCAAACTGTCAGACTGACGGTTTAATAAATGGTCGACGCCGTAACTAAACAGTCGTTTTTTTAAAAACGGTTGGGCCCGATTGTTAAAGTGTATGCGTGTCTGGATGTGATTGGTTCAAAAACAGAAGGGCTAGTCAGGAAATTAGTTTGGTAAAATGGAACATTTTGGTAATTATCCATATTAATTTTTTTGACTGATATTAGAACTACTAATATACTGCTTTTTCTTATTTAAATTTTATATTACTAATAGCTATTAGCCAACGTGTTACACGGGTTTATTCAGGTTTTTTTAATATTACTTTGAATATATAATCTTTTATAATAATGTAATTAATTGTGTGCTGCAATGTTATAAACCTGCAAGGGCTATGGTTGGTGTGTAGTCTTAATAAAAAAAAATGGTTCAAGACTCCATTTTGGTATGTGGATTATGTGAAATCAATTGCAACACGGGCTGCAGCTAACCTTGCATGTAGGCCTGTCAATTTTCACCCGAACCCGAGAACCGAACCCGACCCGAATAGACCCGAACCAAAGACACATATAAACCGCATAACCCGAACCCGAGATACCACGTAACCCGCCGATTGCAATAGTTTAGGTTGGTGTTTGGATAGGATTTCCTCAATTCGGGTTAACCCGATTAACTTGAGAAAGTAGCGATTTGAAATGCCGAAATTTTCTAGGTATGAATCTTTACCTATTATACCAACAATACAATTCAAAGGTAGAATAATAATAGATGCATATGACACACTCTGTTTCTTCATTAGTTTCTTCATCAGGCAATACAGTTTCAAAGTTTCAAAGTTTCAATCAAAAAAGTTTGCAAAAGGTATGCTCGATTAATGTTACATTGAAATTAGTCTATCAATGTTAGTCACTGGTACAACATTCGTGGTGTCATGATTGTTTCTTCGTGGTGTCTGATTGGATCTGTCACTATTCTTCCTAATTGCCAAATTAGTTAATTTTATATGAATAAATACAATTTGTCTAACATCCAACTCAAGGTTCTGTTTGAATACTATTCAATTTATGAAATTAGACTATCAATGTTAGTATTTTATATGAACAAATAGGGATGAGCAAATTTGGTACCGATTTGGTACCGTCGGTATCGAATCGGTACCAAATTTTTGAGTTTCGGGATCGGAACGGTACGGGACGGTACTAGTATTTTCCGAATTTTTACCTTCAATATCAGTACCATCCCGGTACCGAACCGAATATTTCGGTACCGGTACCGGTACCAAGATTTTGTGATTTTCAGGATCGGTATTTTCGGTACCAGTACCGATCGATACCTGTACGGTACCGAGCTCATCCCTATGAACAAATACAATATATCTAACATCCAACTCAAGGTTCTGCTCGATCAATGTTCGTTTATATTGAAGTATTAATTTATGATATAGTTTAAACATGATGTAGTTTATTTAATACATGTTCAGTTTCTAAAATTTGAAAAACATGAAAATATTAATTTTTTAATATTTATTTATTTTGTTACAGATGTCAGGAACATTCGATGCGGCTGAAGAACAAAGGATTAATCTTGATAGCAATGATGATGAGACTCCACCAACTCAGCCAACTATGAACAAACCTTAAATTTATCAAACAAGATCGAAAGTGTGGAATGATTTTGAAAAGTACAAAGATGTAAACGGGGTTCAAAGAGCAAGATGTATGCATTGTAATCATTCGTACAACTGCGTCAAAAACTCAAGGTACGAGTAATCTTAGCAACCATTTAACACAATGTGAACCGTACAAAGCTAAAAACAATGGTGGTCAAACACAAATTGTATTTGGGGCTGAAAATAAAATGACCACATGGAAGTTTGAACAAAAAACCATTAGGAATGGCCTAGCCTATATGATAATAGTAGATGAACTGCCATTTAGTTTTGTGAAAAGGAAGGGCTTTAGGTATTTTATGAGTCTATGTCAACCATCCTTTAAAGTTCCTTTTAGAAGTACAATTACAAAAGACATATATCATATATTTCAAGAAGAAAAAACAAAAGTTCGTGATTTTATTAAAAAAAATGTTGGGATTTGTTTGACAACAAACACATGGACTTCTAATCAACAATCTAGTTTCATGTGTATCACCTCCCACTTCGTAGATAACGAGTGTACATTAAGGTGCAAAATCTTGACATTTTGTACCCAAGAGAATCATCGTGGTGTAGATATTGGGAAAATGGTTGGATATTGTTTAAATGAATGGGGAATAGAAATATTTTAACGGTTTCGGTTGATAATGCTAGTGCAAATGATGCTGCAATAGACATTTTGAAAAGGGTATTCCAAAATTCTAATAAGTGCCTTTTAAATGCTAAATGGAGACACATTAGGTGTGTTGCACATATTATAAACCTAGTGGTCCAAGAAGGAATTAAACTAGTTAGCAAGTCGGTTGATAAAGTTAGGTAGGCGGTTAAGTGGATTAGGCAGTCACCATCAAGGATTGACAAATTCGACAAGTTTGCTAAGATTGTTAATGCCGATACAACAAAACACCTAGTTTTAGACGTAGCAACTAGATGGAACTCCACTTACCTTATGCTGGAAGTTGCACAGACTTATGAGAATACCTTTGAGAGATATGATATTGAGGAGTCTGTCTTTAGAATTGAACTTGAAAAAGCGGGTTACAGGGAACTTACAACTGAAGATTGGCAAAGTTGTAAAGATTTATGCCATTTTTTGAAACCATTTTATGATATTACTTTGAGAGTCTCGGGGACACGTTATGTAACGTCAAACTCGTGCATTGAAGAGATCTATAACACTCGTGGCATATTAGATGAAGCTATTGGTACTGCTAGTCTATGTCAGATTGCAATGGCAATAAAGGAAAATTTTCAAAAGTATTATGGGAATATACAAAAAATTAACTTATTGTTATACTTTGCGTTGGTTTTAGATCCAAGGAACAAAAAATATTACTTGGATTTACTTTTCGTCGATCGTTATGGGAAAAAGTTAGCGGATGAGAACATAAAATTTGTTATGGATTCTATGCATGAGTTATATAATGAGTATATTAGAATTCATTCCCAAAGTTCTAGTACTGCCGAGTCGTCTGGTTCGTCGGTGTTAGGTAAACGTGATAAACCTGAAGACACGACACCAAGCCAACCATTCAGAAACAAACTAAGGGAACAGATGATTACACAAAGAGTTGAACCTATTGGTGAGTTAACAAATTTTTGAAAGAAGATTTTGAAAAGTATTCGGAGAACTTCAATCTTTTAGAATGGTGGAAAGTTAATAGCCCAAGATTCCCGATTCTGTCTTTGATGGCTAGAGACTTATTCGCCATTCCAGTGTCAACAGTGGCTTCTGAATCAGTTTTTAGCACAAGTGGGAGGGTTTTGGAACCGTATAGGAGTTCTTTGACTCCTAGGATTGTTGAGAGTTTAATCTGCACTCAAAACTGGCTTCGGGATAGTTCTACTTTAAGCATCCAACTCTTGACCGAAGAAGATTGGAACACAATTCAAGAAATCGATAAGGTATTTTTATCGCTAAATAGTTTTGTAGTGTTTGTTCATGTTAATATGCAACTATGGTAATACTTACTTTAATTTACTTTTATTTGATGTAGAATTGGAAAACGAGGAACATAAAACATGAAGTGGGCCACGTCAATTTGAAGAATGAAGAATGAACACATAATATGATATTTATTTAATGCATTGGATTTTTGTTATTTGATTTTGATACGTTTTGGTTTGGGACATGGTATTTCTATTTAACAATTGCTTGTTATGAATTGAGATTTTGTTTTTTTTTTCATTTAAATGATTACTCTTATTGTTTAATATAACTATTGTTAAGTGCTATTATGTTCATATAAGAGGTGTTGTTTCATAATACTATTTCAGTGGAATTGTACACTATGATGACCAAAAACCCCACTTTTTTTTTCTAAATCATACCAGCCCTTTCACAACCTTCACTTAACCCGAAACCCGAATCAAACCGACCTGATCTAACCCGACCCAATAAACCCGAAAACCGTAAAACCCGAAACTAGAATGGTTTGGTTTTCAGTTTATATTTTCACACATGAAAACCCGAAAAACCCGAAGCCCGGCAAAAAAACCCGAAGAACACCCCTACCTGCATGTGTGTTGATTTTTTATATTAACGGAGTACTGAAACCATTATTATTTTAGGACCAGCCATTTACAGCCAAACCAAAAGTACAAACATGCATAAGAGGTTAATCATTCAATAGTAGGCCGATAAACGAACCAAATGAACATGAACATTGTCACACCCCCGGCCAAAGGCGGAAACGCCGGGGCGTGCATAGATTGAAATCATGCACATAGTATTAGATGTAAAAACTCATATTAAAATGAACTAACAAATTGTTGAAACCAAATATAATCCAAATAGAAAGCATGACATAGTTAATCATTAAACTTCTAAGTCTGACTCATCCCCTATATGAAACTTCAAGAATCTTCATAACTTAATTCCCATCACTTGAAAAACATGCGAGAGTGTCAACTAAAAAATAGTTGGTGAGACCATAGGTTTTAAAATAAGTTTTATGTTGAAAACATTCCATATGTGTTAAGTTACTTGTATACTTTTGTGAATACAACCAAACCTTTGACACGTTTAGCAAGTCGTCGAATCCACGATTAGACTATTATGTTTAATGTTTAATGATCGTCGGATTATGAACACACAGGCCTCTACCCGAGGCCTGAGTGGGCGGGTCGGGCCAATAGATCTATCATCATACTACCACGGGCTTAACAAGTTAATGGTTGTCAATGCAAATATGTATACACTTGTAATGATCACACACAATGAATATTATGAAAAAAGCTTGAATCAAATAGCATTTATAAAACATTGAACAAATAAGTTGCATGTTTCCACCCCAAAGTATAAAACGTTTAAAAGCATGTAAAAGGGACTATGAACTCACCTTGTTTGACAGATGAACACCAACATGAGCAAGAGTTTGTTGAACCGGTTACGGGATGCCCTAGATTAAGTATGATTTTTAAATTAGTTAATAGTGTCACATACTAGAATGTTCTAAACCAAGAGGATGACCTCCAGCAAGTTGATTCCCAGGTAAGAGTCACGGGTCCAATGGGATTATTTACGCCACTCTTACCTTTGACAGAACGGTTTGCTTGTCAGATGCTTACATACTCGGTTTATACTCTATTTGTATACTAACTCAAATGTTTTAGAATGGTTTTGATAAATAATAAAGTACGAGGTTAAAAGTATAATATCATATAGTTTGGGTGTCTATTGACATTTAAGAAAGTATAGGGTTCAAAGTGTAAATATTATAGTTTAGGATGTTTATTAACATTTATGAAAGTATAGGGTTTAAAGTATAAATATTATAATTTAGGATATTTATTGGCATTTATGAACGTATAAGGACCAATTATGTAAATATAATTTTTAGTTATGATAACTTTATGGGTTTTTGAAGATCATAAAAATATTCATAGTCGTTCATGGAAAAATTATACTTTGGTATAAGATTTTGAGAAATAATTAGGACTATTGGTTTTTATTGGTCCAAAGTATTTCATTTTTGCCGGCGCTGGTCCCAACTATCACTTTAACTGCCAACGGTCCCAACTTTCACACATGTGTCTGCCACCAGTCCACGACTAACCGAGTACTAACTCCGTTATGTTTTAGATGACGTGTCCATCCTACGTGTTAAAAAACCTTGACGTGGCTGCCTACGTATATATTAATAACAAAAAACCCAATTTATATGTGTTGATTGGCTTTGGAATTACCTGACAACGAAGATTACCTCGTCCTTTGTAATCACATTCCAATAACCACAATCTCAACGCCGTTGCCGGAAACCAACGCTCCTGAATTCTTCTCTCTTGACGTTGCTAACGACGGAGATGATTACAGTACGCCTACGCCGCCGTTAAAACGGTCAAAATTGGCTACGCCGGTGGTGGATGAAGAGCCGAAGAGGTTGCTTGAAGCTGGATGGTTTCGAGCTAGCTTCCAAATCTGCAAATTAAAGTCAAAATCAAAACCAATGGGGTTAGGGTTACTAGCTTCCAAAGCTCTCCGATCCAAACTCATACCCACAAACCCTAGACTCCTCCGTACCATCACCTCAACACCGGACCTCCACAAACCCGAATTCGCAGCCGAACCGGATCTCCTGAAGCGGACACCGATTGCCGGAGCCAGGGTTCATTTCCCCAACCCGGATGACGTCATCGAGGTCTTTGTGGACGGCTATCCGGTTAAGATCCCGAAAGGTATGACGGTGTTGCAGGCGTGTTCGGTTGCCGGTGTGGACATACCGACGTTTTGTTACCATGACCGCTTGTCGATTGCCGGATTGTTGGGGCAGTGGCAGATGCCGATAACGGCGTGGATTTTGCGATTGAACTGGAAGTCCTCCCGGGGGCTGGGGGGCGATCCGCCGGGGATGAAGTTGAAGCGGAGGGAGCCGGAGTGCCAGGGCTTTGAATTGGTTTTGATTTTGACTTTAATTTGCAGATTTGTGAATGAGGAGAAGGGTTTTTTTGTTATTAATATACACGCAGGCAGCCACGTCAAGGTTTTTTAACACGTAGGATGGACACGTCATCTAAAACATAACGGAGTTAGTACTCGGTTAGTCATGGACTGGTGGCAGACACATGTGTGAAAGTTGGGACCGTTGGCAGTTAAAGTGATAGTTGGGACCAGCGCCGGCAAAAATGAAATACTTTAGACCAATAAAAACCAATAGTCCAAATAATTATGATTTCTTAAAATAACATGATCATCATAATCTTTTAGAGCAAAGAGTAAGGGTTTTATTAACAGTTTATGATGATCATGGTGAGGGTATATGAACAATTATGAAGATTCAAAATAAAACTCAAAACATAAGAACAAATTAAAAGAAATTCATAAGAACAAAACCAAAATCAAAGAAATATAAAGAACAACAAAGAAAATATGTAAAACTTACTTGATTATGTTTAAAGAGAAAAGAAATAATGTGATTTGGTGTGAAAAATAATAAGAATAAGAGGCTTTATTTATAGTGAGGGTGGAAAGTTTGAATTCAATTGGGATAGAGATAAAATTGGTTTAAATATTAAGAGATAAGCTAATAATAATAATAATTAAAAAAAATATGCAAATGTGCATGCACATTAAATGTGCAAGGCACTGTGACAACCCCAAAAGTAGTGCAAAATTTTTTTATAAAAAAAACTTATCGTTAGATACCGAACATAACGTTGGTTGAAGCGAACCGTATGTCGATAGGTTTGGCTCAAACAGGAACAAAACGAACCGAAACTCTTTTAACCCAGACGAACCCGAAACTAATAACTCAAAAATTCTAAGAAACATTTCAACAAGCATTTAATCTTACCGAGTATTCAAAATACATAACTCAAACATCAAACAACATTCTATATTATGTTCAGTCACTGAATCAAACACAACAAAAACCGAAATATGAGATTTAAGACCCATTAGGTATTTCAAAAATTACCATAAACTATGTTTTTATAAAAATAAAAACACTCCTTTACCTTATCAAAAACTAATTATATAAGTTATAAAATAACAAAATATAATATATAGTTTATTATAATCCTAAAACAAATCTCTACAGAATCCATCAACCACCCCTGCCCCCCCATTCACGTTCATCCTCTAAAGCCCCAATCAGACCTTGTGCATGTCCTCAGTACCCAAGAAATCCTCTGACCTTAAGCTTTATATCAATATATTGATCTTCATTTCCTGCAACACCTCAACCCTTTGTTCTCTCTCTGAATAAGCCAAGAAATACCATGGGAAACTGCAATCCAAACTCTCTATATTCGTGGGTTTTGCCCAAGATCAATAAAATCGGTAATTCCTTGTCATAACATTATTGTATTATGATTCTGAGCCATACTCGATTGTTTCTAATCTTCTGGTCACTTACAGCAGCCCTAATCTTCTCGTGTCTCTCTATAGCCTATGTTCGTTTCTATGTATAAATTATTCTAAGCTTTGACTCCGTGTTAAACCTGTGAACGAATCAGTAAATAACTTTGCTTAAAAGTTATCTCAACACTTGTTAACGAACATATTAAAATCTGATTAAATGGATTAGTAAATTAACACTTTGAATATTTAGAATCTACAAACAAAAACTATGTTTTTAAACTAACAAACGGGCCAAAAGCCAAACTTTAAAATTTTGTTTAAATAATCAGAATCTGCAGAACTAGATATTGGTCTGGAACCTTAAAAATAACATGTCATGCAGCCCCAAAACCGAGGCCAAATTAATGGTCATTCGGTAACTCGTTTAAGGACGAACTAGTTCGAAAACCGAACAAATAAACGACTTTTAACTTCTGAACTGTTAATATAATTTCCAGAAGTTAAAATCATTTTATTTTGGTCCTTAAACCTGGAAAAGAACCAACCCAAAAACTAATGTTAAACCGTGCGTTAAAAACCTTTCAAACCAACATTCGGTAATACTTTTTTAGGCAAACTAGTTTGAAAAACACACCGATAAGTAACCGCTTCAGCTGCTGAATTTTTACATAATTTCCAGAAGTTAAAATTGTTAAAAACCAGCCCTAGAAACTGCAAAAAACCAGCCCCGAAAAACAACTCTAAACCTCACATTAAAAACCTTTTAAAACCGCATTTTGCAACTCGTTTAACTAAGAAATAAGCCCGTAAACATAAATAAGAATATAACATTATTTTACAGCTCTAAAATGATATTTTGAAGGATAATAATCTGACCCGGAACTGGTTTTCGCGAAACCTCGCCTTAAAAATCGAACTAGAAGCTAAACGGGCCAAAACCGGGTATGTTTGCATTAGTGCAGCCAAGAGCATGATTTTAAAACCCGAGGAATGATAAAACAACTTATTTTTATGCATCATAACTGGCCTTAACAAGTTTGATGGCTAAAAGTGGGTTTTTGTTTAAAAAGGGTGTTTTTGGAACAAAGAATCGAGTTAAACCGTAACTTCCGAAAAATATAAAACGAACCTTTAAAATAGAAGATTTTAATTTTAAATAGGTATATATAAGCTATGAAATGTTTAAGAAAAATTGGATTTACAAAGCGGGCCCGTTTGCAAACTTTAAAGTGTTGTTTCGTTTAAAACCGAACGGGCCGGTTTTTAAGACTTAAACGCTTCAAAAATGTAAGATTCACATTTTTTCTAGAAAAATATGTTTTAAAATAATTAGTATAAATGTATAAAACATTTTATGGAAAAACAACACCTCTTTGGACAAGATTTGGCATTTAACCGTTAGTTGGTGCGAACCGACATAAACCGAACGGGCAGTTTCAAAAATACAAATATATGAAGGTTCTGATTTTTTTTCAGTAATTATATTTTAATAAAGTCATAATTTTAGTGTTTACTTATTTTCCTAAAATTAACGAAGTTTAAAGCCCGGTTTTCGCCAAAACGAATGCTAAACGAAAGTACTGGAACTAAGTCCTTACAGCGCCAAACTCGCTGAATTCTCAGACATGAAAATAATATATTTTTTGTATACCTTTAGTTTCTGGAAAATTTGGAGCTTCAATTATAAGGAAATTGGTTTATGCAAACTATATTTTTAAGGCTTATCGTTAAAAACCGACAACACCGATGACTACCGGTATTGATAACTTTTGAAAACCCGAGGCCTAACGTTCCAACCAGAAACAATTATGTTATTGACATGAATAAATTATATAGTTTTATGGTCGTACGGTAACCCGCAACCGAACCTAAGGCCCGAACTTTCTAAATATATAAACTTTATTAAAACCCGGTCAAGTAAAACGAGATAACTGACACATTTAGAAGTTAAAGTAAATACTTTAAAACACATCATCGACATTATAAATTGTATAAGAGTAACATTTCCATAAAAGGAAACTTTATCCACCAGGAACTTAACACTTGGGCCAACGCTTAGAATAAAATACCCGTTTCACCGTTGAACCTTTGTTAAGGTTGGAACTAGAGATGGCCAAAAAAACCGGTTGGGGAACCGGTTTACCGGTTTAAACCGGAAACCGGTTTTTACGAAAACCGGTTTTTTAAAAACCGGTTTGACCGGTTTAGAAACCGCCGGTTCGTCTTTCGGTTACAAGTTCTAGATCCAAAACCGGTTAACGAACCGGTTAATGGAAAAACCGGTTTTTTTTATTAACCGGTTATGGAAAAACCGGTTAACCGGTTTATAAAAAAACCGGTTTGTAACGGCTATATGACCGTTTTTTTTGTTTTTGGACCGTTTTTTTTTTTTTACCATTTTACCTCCACAAACATCTATATATAGTTTAGGTTGGGTATTGGTAAGATCACACTCGATTATACAACTCCAAACGCTCTAAACGTTTATTTCATACGCGATTATTTTGTTATCTCACGCTCAATTATACCACATTACCACTCCATACGCTCTTATTTCGTAGTCGTTTATTTCATACTCGAGTATACCACTCTTATTTCGTTGTCGATTATCATGGCCTCCCAAAGTGCTGTTTCATCCGTCAACATGGGTGCCTCGAACACGGGAGAAACGGTCGTTCGGGTCATCCCCACGAAACGAAACCATGATGTTTGGCAACATTTCGACCTATGCGAAATGTCTAACGGTAGCCAAAAAGCTCGATGCAAACATTGTTTGAAGTTTTATGGCAAAGATGCAAACTCCACTTTAAAAGCGCATGTACAAAGGCCCTTTTGCAAGGCCTTGAAGGACGAAGCGGGAGTAGTTCGCAGCCGGAGATGACGAATCAAGGAGGGGTCACACGTACGACGTTGAAGCGGTACGTCAACAGTTTTCAAACTTTGTGATTCAACAAACACTTCCTTTCAACCACTTCGACAACCCACAATTCACGGAGATGATGCAAAACTATGTTCAACCACGCTACCAACACGTAAGTCGTTCGACCCTTAGAAGAGATTGTCTTAAAGCATGGAAAAACGCTAAATCTGAACTAATTTCATACTTTTCAAACTTACAAACTGGTGTAAACTTAACAACGGATGTGTGGTCGGTACCTCATGGTTTGCCCGACTCATACATTTGTGTGACGGCTCATTGGGTTGACCCCGAGTCGTGGCAAATGATGAAACGAACCGTTGCGTTTCAATTGTTTGATTACCCGCACACGGGTAGAAATATTTTTCAAATCTTGGATAAAGTCATTCGACAATACAAGATTGAAGATAAAATCTTTTCAATTTCGTTTGATAACGCGTCCAACAATACGGCCGCGGTTGGCCATTTAAAATTAAAGTATAAACTTATTTGTGATGGAGCGTTTTTTCATAGCCGATGCATTGCACATATTATCAACTTGGCCGTGCAAGATGGGTTAAACGTGATCGAAACGCAAAGAAACAGTTTTAAAAGAATGTTACGAGATGTTTTTAGCAACAATAAAACATTTTCAAGATACAAAAAATTTTGTGTAGAAGCTAATTGTCAATGGTTGGGGCCAAATTGGGATTGTCCAACAAGATGGAACTCGACTTGTAATATGTTTGAGAAAGCCATCCAACAAAAAGAATCATTAATTGCGTTTCATCAAATTTTGTCAAGTAGGGGTAAATGTGCACCATATGATCCTAGAAACTGGTTATTGATTGAGATCGTTACGGAGGTCCTTCAAATTTTTAAATCTTGCACAACTAGTTTATCCGGGGTTTACTATCCAACAAGCCCCATTGCTTTACCAAAAATTGCTGTCATGTGCACAAAGTTGAGTGAACTTGATTGTAGGGGTGCACCTTATTTTGATATGGGTGTAAAAATGAAAGAAAAATTTAGAAAATATTTTCAACAACTACCCGCTGTTTTGACATGTGCTGCTGCGTTAAACCCTTGCATCAATGTTGGTGGTGTTGAAGCTTTAATAGAAAAAATTTGTGATGAGCTTGGGTTAAACGACGATCAAAACCCCTATTATAGCCAAACTTTAAAGAATGCTTTCAACACCACCTTGTCAAACATGTATGATGTCTACCTTACAAAATACGGGTCGTCTTCCCAAATTCATGACTCGTTAAGAGCTGTTGCCCAATCCCAATCCCAAACCGACCTTGAAATGGGGATGTACTACATGATTTGGGAAGACGCCGGTAAACGTCAAAGGGTAAACACCCCAAGCAGTGAACTTGGAAGGTATGGTGGTACCAACTTTGTGAAACACATGACTCCGGATGAATTTAGAAGTCTTGATTTGCTGGCTTGGTGGAGAGGTAAGGAGGATGAGTTTCCGATCCTCGCCGCCATGGCCAAAGATTTACTAACGGTCCAAGCTTCCACGGTAGCTTCGGAGTCTGCTTTTTCTGTTTCTGGCAGGGTTATATCGATTAGGAGGACTCGACTCACTGCACCAGCTATAGAGATGTCGATTTGCTACAAGGATTACTTGGACTCTTTAGATAGGGCACAACATCAACGCTCACTCGAGGGGGAAATGGAGTATGAAGCGGGCTTGTATGAAGACGAGGTCAATGAAGGACACACTCAACCAATGACCGATGAAGAAGCCGCGTACGACGATTACCTAAGAAATAGCTCGGGATCGGGTAGCGAAGAAAATTAGTTAAAGAAACAGCAAACATGGAGGCAAATCATGAGTAAGAAACAGCAAGTTGTTCATATAATCGTGTCTAAGCATTCTTTTTCCTAATATGTGCTCTTATTTACTTGTTGATTTGGATTTTTCTAATTTAGTTAAAGAAACAGCAAACATGGAGGCAAATCATGAACAAACTGCGATTGGAAACAACAGGAGCATCTGCTAGTTCACGATTTAATGTTTGTATTTTTGAGTTAAATCATGAACAACAGTTCTTGGCAGAGATTTCTTCAGTGTTAATGATTTAATGTTTGTATTTTTGAGTTACGAATATGCGATAACGATTTAATGTTTGTATTTTTAATGTAAAAACTATAAATGAAAGTTATGTGTTTTTAATCTTTGGTTTGTTGAAAACACATTCACCAACACACACTCATACTCATCTTCCAAGCAAAGAACCCTAACAACGAAAGCAAAGAATGGCTTCGGTCAGTCCGTTTTGCCTTGTAGTTACCGTTTTGCCTTGTAGTTACCGGTTTGTTTATACTGTGAAAAAATAATGGTCTTCATTAAGTACAAAATATAAAAAACAAATATTCGTATTTGAAACCGCGAAATTTAAAAAAAAAAAAAAACCGGTTAATAAAAAAAACCGGTTTAAAAAAACCGGTTTATTAACCGGTTCTAACAGGTTTCTAAACCGGTCCTAACCGGTTAGACCGGTTAGGGTTTTGACAGCAAAAAACCGGTTATTAACCGGTCCGGTTATTAACCGAACCGGTTTTTTTCCGGGCAAAAAAAACCGGTCCGGTTAATAACCGAACCGGTTTTTTTAAAAAAACCGGTTTGTGCACCTCTAGTTGGAACTAGTTGATTAAGTATTTATAACTTATTATTTACCATAGGAACCATTACTTACAAGAAGTCAGTCGTTGAATTACTTGGAGCATCCGGTAAGTCTCGCGTGTAATCCCTTTTTACTTAAATTTTTGGGAACTAGTACATACTCCTAAACTTTTTATATGGTATGGAATTATCGGGGTGTTTTACTGCTAAATTTTTGTCCCAACTTTTACACAATCATTAGCCCGAGGGAATGGGCCGGAGGCTTGTATGGATAGTACTATTTAGGAGACCCCCACGCAAAGTGACCCTATGTTGGATAAACCACACTGAGATCTGCAGATTGTTGCGGCATATAACCTACTTGTTTGATTATTGCTTTTAGCAGGGCGATAGTCCGGGACGGTTTAACTTCTAGCATGAGTTGGGGATGCTTATGCTAGTTGCAAGTTTGATTGTGGACTTGATATATGTTATACCATGATGTGTCAATCTTATTATTATGTGTCTTAAACTCACGAGCTCAATAACATTATGTTGACGTATTTTAGTATGTACTTTTTAGGTAACTTAGCCATTGGGGTGAGGAATCCGGTAATGCCCTAGTCGCCTTAGCGAACCGTAGAAGCCTTGGTTCTCAAGAATAAGTAATGCAGTCATTGGAAGACTACTTGATAAATAAAGATGTAATCGTTAGATGACATCCTAGATTAATTAACGGTGCTATGCACGTAAGACAATTTAAGGGTCATGGTTGACCTGTTTGCTTTAATTATACCTTTGAATTTGCAAACTCTTAGCATGTTATTAAATTCCTTTAAGTTTATTAATTTTCTGCTGCTTATGATTGATACCAATTGGTCACGACTAGCCCCCCTTGGGTAGGGTGTGACAGGCGCTTTTCAATTTTTTTTTTCAAATTAAAAAGATTAGATAAAGTAAACTTGAGGAACAAGGTTAAGATAGAAGGTTCTAGAATGTTCTATTTCTAAATCACAAGATTAATTTAAATACTTTCGATAAAAATAATAATAACAAAATATTTTGTTGAATGTTATAAATCATTAATCTAGGCATTCCGGTTCAACGTGTCATGTTAACGATTAAGCATGATTATAATAAAATGATCATAGGATCCTATAATTACACATATATAGATAATGTTATTCAATAAATGACACATAATTCAACACTAATAAATGTAGACGATGAAATTAATACGAGAACTATATTAAATACGAGCACAATAGACTAGCGTTTTTGTAAGAAAAATCTATAGATGTTACAGTCTCGCCCACTTAAGGGGATTTCGTCCCCAAATTAAATAGTGGAAACTGCTTTGGATTGAGAAAGATGAGGGTATTTTTGTTTCATTTGATCTTCATGTTCCCAAGTATACTCGGGTCTTTGTTTATAGTTCCACTTCACTTTTACTAGACGGATTTGATTTCACTTGAGTTTCTTGACATCACGATCCACGATTTCGATAGGTTCCTCAACAAAGTGAAGTTTATCATCAATGAGAATATCATCAAAGGGAATAAGCGGAGTGTCAATGGGGATATTAGAAAATCCTGAGCCCGAGGAGTCAATCATTCAATGGGGATTGGCTTTGCTATTTAAAAGGGTATTGCATCGCAGCTTGTTGCTCGTTTGGCTACCACTAATTTTTGTTATTTCAAAATTTTGTTTATGTTATAGATAATAGTTATATAGAATATTATGTTTACAACCTGTCTTTGCACAAAAGCGGTAAACAATAAATAACCAAATAGAGTAAAGATCGTTAACAATATATTCATATAAAATCAAACAAAGAATGTATAATTTCTCAAGTTTGCTTTTATTAAAAAACTAGGATTTAAATTCAAGGCAATCCACGCCTTATAGCGTGAGTGTAGGTTTGTCTAATTTCGTGTTTATAAGCATGTAGTAGGACTGACATAAACTTAGTACTTTCAAAGTTTTTTTTTTGGGATAGTTAGATTACAATAATTGTTTATGTACCACACGTGTTTTGCATTCACTTTTGCAATTCGAAGTCGTTGTATAGCATCCTGCCTATCCGACATCCGCCAGCAAAATCCACTACAAAAATGTTCCGGGGTGGATTTTCTAAGTTGAGGGTATGGGTATTTTTTTTTCTTTTCTTGGGCTGTCGAATTGTAGCTGCTGTTTGGTGGGATTTAGGTAGCAACATTTGAAGTATTAATAGAGATATAAAACATTGTTGGCAAAGCAAATAACAACGTTTTGAAACACGGAATGCATTAAAAGTTAGTATGTAAAGGTTTTCTAACTTTTCTTGTTATTATGAACACTTGTAATGAGCATCCACAATGCCAAACCTATACAAACCGTCACATTAACGTTACATCATCTTCCATTTTTTTCTCAAAAGCTCACTTTTTCCACAACACCAACCGCCACAAACCTCATTAAAAAAAATACTAAAATTGTATGAGAGAGAGAGAGAGAGAGGGAGGGGGGGGGGGGGGGAATATGCCCCGATAAGACTGACACCTCCTAGTTAGTCCAATCTTGGTCATTTAAAGATGAAATCGGGAATCTGGAGTACGTTTTGTAAGAGCATCGCCTAACTGATTGACCCCGACAATGTGTGCAATCCGAATAGATTGATCGGACACTATATCGCGTACAAAGTTGAAATCAAGTGCAAGGTGTTATGCGGGAGTGAAAAATGGGAGCGAAATATTGTGTGGCACTTAGGTTATCAAAAAAGATGGTTGGGGTGATTGATTGATTGTAGACTTGAATCCAAGTTCGTGTAAGAGAGATTTTAACCATAGAACTTTTGTAGTTGTAGATGCAACAGCCCGAAATTCTGCTTCAATAGAGGAGCGGGTTATGGTTGGTTGTCTGATGGAGCTTCATGTGATTAGATTAGACCCCAGGTAAACAATATAACCCGTTGTGCTGCGATAGTTGTCTTTGTCTCTTACTCAATCTACATCTGTAAAATATCGATGCGTTTAAATAGTATGTTTCGTTCGTCTATTCGTTAAAATTATTCAGAAGTTTTTTTCTCTTAAAAATATATTTTCTTCACTTTTGTTTATGTTGTTGGTGAAATGAAAAAAAAAGTTTGGACATTCATCCCGGTCGTAAAATCATGATGAACTCGCAAACAGCTTGAGACCATTTCCGTAATTTACGAAAGCTAGGACGAAAGCTAGGACGAAAGCAAGAATTTAAGAAAACTATATGAACGATCCAAGAAATTTACACACACACACACACACACACACATATACATAGGGGAAGTATAAAATGAAAACATACTTAACTTGTGAAAACCCTATGTAACATCGTTTTTTTTAATACAAAACATCAAAAACTAAAAAAAAATTGTTTTGCTATTTTTTAACATTTTCTTACTAACTTTTATATATATTTTCAGAAGAAAGAAAAAGTTATATTTATATTTACATTTTTTATTCACTTTAATTGTGGATCACAAGATTTAAACTTTAATTAAAAACATGTGGTTGTGAATGGGTTTCTAGAGTTTTCACAGCTCAAGTGAGTTTTTATTTTAACCTTACTCTATATACACACACACACACACACACACACACACACACACACATATATATATATACACACACACATATATATATACACACACATATATATACACATATATATATATACACACACATATATACACATATATACACACACACACACACACACATATATATATATATATATATATATATATATATATATATAAACGAAACCCCTAAAATCATACGTGTCGTGATGTGGTCGCTCCCTCCTTTTATGGAAACCACCAGATTGCTTGATTTTTAAATGGAGGTTTTGATTTAACCCAAATTCATGGGTATGGGTCTTACCAAAACCAGATAGCTCTAAAACGGGTTATAACATTTCATTAAATTAAAAATTAATCTTACCAATATCCTATAAAATAAGGATATATGTCACACCCCGACTAGCACAATGCGGAAGCGTAAAACGAGAAGTAACAGACACCTCTGATATCAACACATTGTTTATAAAGAAACATTACAAACTAATTTACAATATATTACATTTCTTCGTTCTATCATTGTTTTACAGTCTAGGCGATACAAACAAAACTAGTTCGTTAACTATACATTCTTACTACTATCGCCCTTGCTTCTATTCACGTAGCATCGACCACACACCTCAGGCAAGTAACAGATCACCAAATTACTCCGATTTAGGTACACCTGAAAAGCAGTTTAAAACGGGTCAACTACTAGAGTTGGTGAGTTTCACGAGTTTCAAGAAAACAGTAATGAGTATTCACAAGTTAACACTTGTAATCATGAAATAAGTATGTATGTATGTAAATGATGTAATTATGCTAAGCTACAGTGAAGCCTCGACTGTATGTGCTACGTGCATCCATTTCCCACGCTCCATCAACCACTGTGGCCCCTTTCCGCCCACAACATGCCCCGGTAGCTATGTCTAACACTACATAGCCTGTTTGTATAAATATGGTCATGTGCAAACGGCGCTATGTGACACGGAAACCAGGCCGATTCCGTTTGGGTTTGTCAAACCAATAGTACTATTCACAATCCACCAGCTCGAAGTTAATCACTGTGTTAGTGGGGACTTTCATGTGTTAGCACTTACATAATTCACATCATCACATGTTTTAGGTATGTATATGAGATCAAACATGCTTTTCACCCCGAAAGTTCGTAAAACTGTTTAAAGAGTGGGGTCATGAAACTCACGGTTTAGTAGATATTCAGTTTGTATCAGCTCGTGGTTTGTTCGGTCCGCTATCAGTAGTTCCTATAATCAATATTATAATAATATTAATATTTTAATATTATTATAATCTCAATACTAAACTGGGCTGTATAACTAATCTGGGTGTAGCTGGAACGCCCAGAAAGTGGCAATAGGCTTAGGTTGTGATGTTGTTCAATGTCTAATACTTAAAACCGAACTTGGCTCAGACTCCCGTTTTCCCAGCTGGACCAAGTTGCTCGTTTACGCGTTCAGAAAGCAGTTATGGGAAAATAAGCTTGGGTAAATGTATTGGCTAATAAAATGATTAAGTTATAAAGAAGGATCACATACTGGGGTCCCGGATTAGCCACGGGGCCCGTTTTCGTTTATTCAGTTTGATTTGAGAAGAAACGCGCACAATCCATCCGGATTGTCCAGGTTTCTCATAGAAAAGTTCATTTTTACTTAATTAGTCCAAAAATATGATTTTTGATCACTCTTGGGGTTTTGATATTCCCGCAGATTCACTAGTCGCGAACTTGCCGGTTTTTATAAAAACTGAATTTGTTTAATATTTAGATTAGTATAATTAATTAACCGTTAATCATTAAATTATGAAAATTTAACCACTTATCAATTAAAATATGTAGATTTTAATAAAAATATTTTTGGAATTATTTACTGATTTATTAATTTATAAAAATTCATTTTATCAGCTATATTTCGCCTGAAAATCGTCCGTTTACCCCAAACAATTTCCAAAAATTCACCAAAAATTCCTGAATACTCAAATCATGTCCCAAAACAACCTGTATCAATTCCAGAATGTAAAAAGCTCGTGCAATATTCTTTTCGGCCCAAATTCGGCTGTAAAAATTCACACGAACGCAAATAAACAAAATACCTTTAAACTTCTTCAAATGATTCCAAAATTCATATGTGATCAAAATACATCAAATCTAAGTTCACAGAAAAATTTCATAATTTTTGAAGTATTTTAGCTATTTTTCCCAAATAAACATCCCAATTCGGTAATAAATTCGCCAAATATTCTCGGATGGTCGAAAAATTACCAAATTTGAACAGGGACTCATTGACATGGTCCCTGATGTCCCTGCAGAATTTCAAGTCCTAAAAATATGCACATCACAACCTTAACCTAAATAGCCCGTAAGCGAGTGTTTCAGCATTACCTTAGTGGGTTTGGCTCGTTTCCGACTCTTTAATCAAGTTTTCAGGTTCTTGTGCTTCTAAGAAAGATAGGTACAAGTCCTATATCACAAACCAAGCAATATTTAATCAACATAACAGCCCTTAAGTTAGGGTTTCGGCTAGTGCACAAAAACGAACTTTTGAACCGTAAAAACGTCGTTTCAACCCTTTAATCCGTGTTTATGGCAAAAAAAAAAACTCTCAAAACAGGTTACTTACCATGTGTATGATCAAAACATGTTTATGGACCATTTTTAGGATTTTTTACACCGTTAGGAATGATTTTTAGTAACCAAGACATGTTTTTATGGTATTAAACAAGTTTAAACAAGCATAAAAGCTACTTATTTAAGCTCCTTACCTTAGGGTTTGTAGGTTTTCTGTCTGGAGCAAAAGTTGTGTCCAGAATTTTCAAGAAATGAGGTTGAAAATGGCTTGAATCTAGTTTATATGTGAAAAGAAAATGAAGGGGGGTGGGGTGGCGGCTGCGGCCGGAGTCCATGGGCCCCTTTTTGGGCCCATTTTGGCCCAAGTTTCTGATTTATCAAGCCCAAATACGAAAAGCCTGGTCCAATTTAGTTCGGGTTCGGTTTTTGGCGTGAAAAACTTATCGGGTGCGTTATACAGCGCGAAAACGAGTGTTTTTCGGCTAGTTTTGTGTAAAATTATAAAAACATACTATACGTTTGTAAAAATCAAAAATATTTTCACGGGTCGCTTAAAACATTTCAAATAAGTTTTTGGTAAGTCTTTTTCGGCTTAATGGATGATACAATGCTTGGTTTGTAACTAACTTTCGCATTTAAATCTATAGAGGGTAGTTAAACGAGCATATTTTCGTTTAACTTGTTTGCTATCAAACTAAGGCCATATTTCTAATGTTTTAGCATGTATTAAACGTATATCACTTATAGATGGCCCCCAGAGATATCTGGGCCATAACCCGACCCGTTCTGTTAATCGTTCGTTTGTTACGCAAAAGGCATTTATTTGCTTAATCGGTAAATACATACTGAGGTGTACCTTGTTTTGGCTCAAATGTCACAATATACTAAAATTTAATATCTATTTATAAGTAATAAACAATTTTATAGTAAAAAACAAAAGTGGGTCATGGGTCACCAAATTCAGATAGCTTTTAAACGGGTTATAAGATATCATTTATTTACGAAACCCTTTCATCATCAAACCCTAAGTATATTATTAACTTTTTTACAATAAAGAAAAATTAAAATCCAAAACCTAATATTAAAAACGAAAAATGTAAAACAATCATTCTTTCAAGCCATCAAATTGCTTTATTTGTAAATAAAGGCTTCTTAGGCATTTGACCTGAATTCACGGGTAAAAGTCTCACCAAACCCATATAGCTCTTAAACGGGTTATAACATCTCATTATATTAAAAATTAATCTTATCAAATAGCTGATATGAAAATCCTATAAAATAGGGATATACTAAAAATTAATATTCTATTTTATTTAAAAAAAATATTATTTATAATTAAGAAACAATTTTATAAAAAAGAAAATAAACGGGTAACGAGTATCACCAAACCCAGATAGCTTTTAAACCGGATTATAACATATCATTTATTTGTGAAACTATTTCATCATCAAACCTCAAGTATATTAATTATTAACTTTCTTACAATAAATAAAATTAAAATCTAAATATACATATATAAATATTAAAAATGAATAATGTAAAACAACCCACGTAATATAGGGGGATAAAATCTAGTGTGTGTGTGTGTGTGTGTGTATATATATATATAGGGTAGAGTTATAATAAGAAGTGTAGTGTGTCTAAAAAGTGTAGAAAGTAATCTGGTGCATTAGATTTGATAATCTGATGGTCTAGATGAAAAGTGTGTTTTTTAGGCGGTGTGTTTTATTTTAATTCTTGCTTTATAACACTCTATTGGCATAATCGTCCGGTGTGTTATATTATATATGGAAACATTATCAATCTATAATTATAATTTTTTAATCAAACGTTAAAACACACCACCAAGAACATCACAACATATATAACAGTGTGTTTTAAATAAAAATAATCAAAATTTAAAAAAACACAATATTTTAATCTAAATTTAAAACACAATACAAAGAACACCAAGAACTAAAACACACTAATGAACAAGATATAATTCGTCAAACAAGAAATATAAAGAACAACAACACTCTGAACACATCATCTACGTCATTTGAACCTTTACCGGAAACAAGCCACTTAAAAACAGTGGTCGGCGACATCATCTTCCATGCCATGCCCGCGTGTGGCAAGTCCACAAATCATCACATTCCCATGTTGAAGTATCTCTTTCGGGCATTTTGTCAAACAACTAGCGTGCTTTATCAATGTACCCACATTTAGCATACATCAACAAGCCTGTTCCACACATTCACCGTCATATCATAATCCAACAAGTCTATGATCGAATGAATCATTACACCAGTTTCAATCAACCCCAACTGAGCGCAAGCCGAAACAACCGTCACTAAAACCGCCTCATTAGGCACCAATCTAACACCATTCATCCGTTTAAAACAATCCAACCCTTGTTCCTAAAACATGTCTGGAACAATCCAACCCTTGTTGGTGCCGGAGAGGCTTGGTGGCAGGGTGGCAGTGGCAGTGGCTGTTGTTGGGTGGTACGTCGGAAAAACAGGTCTGGAACAATCCAACCCTTGTTTTAAAAACTCGTTTCGAACATAACTGGTTATCAACCTTCACTGAATTGATTGTGCCGGAGCATCTTGGTGGCAAGGTGGGGTGGTGGATGCTGGGTGGTGGTTGTTGGTGACGGAGCGACTTGGTGGCAAGGTTGTGGTGTCGGATAGGGTTGGTGGCTGGGTGGCGGTGGTAGACATGGTTGGTAGCGGTGGCTGCTTTAAATGGCAATGGTAGACATGGATGGTGGCGATGGCTGGTCCAGTTGGTCCCGACGATAGGACGGAGTAAGTTATAATTAGGAATATATATAAATGAGTAAAATTGAATTTGCACAATAATAATAATATAAAGATTTGATCTTTGTGATGTAATTAGACATGGCTCAAATTAACCAGAAAAATATATATAAAGATTTGGTATAATTCATGAAAAATTAGTTTAGAAATATAATTCCAAAATTAAAAATTTTGGTTGATTACCATCATGTCCCTATGTGTTATATTGCATCTAATGATCCAGATTTCTTCTTACATTTCTTATGAAAAATCTACTTTTTATTTTAATCTATCTCTCTCTCTCTCTATATATATATATGATTTAACTAAGATATTAAATAAATAAAAACAAATCTTAATCTTAATCTTAATCTTAATCTTAAATATATATAAACAAAACATTTAAAAGTTTTCTCGTTGTTTCTCACATTCTCTCAAGTCATCAGATTTTCTTTATTTGTAAATGGAAATTTCTCATTCATTTGACTAGAATTCATGGGTATGAGTCTCACCAAAACCAGAGAGCCATTAAACGGATTATAACATTTCATTAAATTAAAAATTAATCTTACCAAATATTTGATATGAAAATCCTATATAATATGGATATATTAAAAATTAATATCCGGTTTTTTTAAAGAAAATATATTACTTATAATTAAGAAACAATTTTATAGTAAAAAAAATAAGAAGATCATGGGTCTCACCAAACCTAGATAGATTTTAAACAGGTTATATCTCATTTATTTATAAAACCATTTCATCATTAAACCCTAAGTATTTACAACAAATAAAATTAAAATCCAAAAAGATATCTTAGAAACAAAAAAAATGTAAAACAAATTTGTTGAAGCAAAATTAGAGAGATTTTAAGGTAAAATAAATTTGTTGTTAAAAAAATTATTTTTCATATGAAAATAATTTGCTGTAAAATTTTTGTTTTTATATGATCATCAATTATCAATTTATCATATTTATTGTACTTTGAATGAGCTTAAAACATGGCCACGTTGGGGCTTGGTTAGTTGTTGGATACGTTTAAGTGGGTAAAATGAGGGGGCCAACTACTCATCATCATTTATATCATACATATTGTTTAAAATCTGTGTCATTTGCCAGAAACGAAGGGTGAAAATATAAGATTTATGAAAAAGAAAATGTTGACGAGCATAATTAACCTGAAATATATTTAAAATACAACAATGACAATTACTTGATTAAAAGTTTTATATAATTCTTTTTCTTAACGTATGTCTTTGTATGCTCATTTAGCTATAACTATATTACTAAAAGCTACACTTATATTACTAAAAAACTACACTGTTGCAGCTAGGTACCGCAAAAGCAACGCTATGGCGACATCTACATGGCGCATTGGCGCTCGATGATATAGACAAGAACACAAGATACCCTGCATCTACTCGCTCCACTCTAAGAGAAATAAGTAGTTAATTAGTTAGCTGATGATACTTCCAAACTTAAAAATTTCATCCTTTGAAGACATATGGTAGATTTCATCCATTGAAGATATAAAGATAGATGGTTCAATTTTCATCTTAACAAATACGTAATTATGTATTACAAGTGGTAACAAGCCGTCTTCACCTTATACTATCATCACAAATATACAATCTTACATATATATATATATATAACAAAATCTTTAAAAGCTTTCAGGTTGCATCCCACTTCCTCTCGAGCCACCAGATTAATAGAGGCTTCTTATGTATTTCACCTGAATTAACGGGTATGAGTCTCACGAAACCCAGATAGCTCTTAAACAGGTTATAACATGTCATTAAATTAAAAATTAATCTCACCAAATATTAGATATCAAAATCCTATAAAATAAAGATATACTAAAATTAATATTCGATTAAAAAAAACTATTTGTAATTAAGAAACAATTTTATAGTAAGGACTTTTAGAGCATATCACATGCGCTGGTATTTGATTGTGACACTTTATCATGAAGACGTAGGATTAAGGTTAAGGACTTTTTGAGCATGTCATATTTGTATCTTAGTTTAGCTTTAGACTCTTATACATTTTAGGCAGATTATGCCTGTATTTGTTTTTTGTTGGTATATCTATTGGGATTCTATGATCTCACATGTGCTGGTATTTGATTGTGACACTTTATCACTGTAAGTTTTGTTATTGGTACATGTGTGCTTATATAGTACAAGCTTTGGAGCCGAGGGTCTTTTTGGGAAGCAGCCTCTCTATCCTCATAGATAGAGGCAAGGTATGCCTACATCACACTGATGGTTGGGTAAAAGTTAGTTATTATTATATATTAATTAGTTATATTTAGGTAATAAATGAATGAACATTGGTACTTCAAGCATTGCTATGTGTTTTCAGGACATTGGAAGTTATGGAGTTTAAACGAGCTAATTCAGAGCCATCCAGATGAAGATTAAGCAAGCCTCGAGATGATGGAAGCATGGGGAAAAATGTATTGAGGGTTAAGAAGGATTCGGGAAAGGATTGGATGAGAAACTTGAAGCCGAAGTGAAAACTGAACAAGATGGGTTACCAAGAAAGTGTCTTTTAGTAAAACGGGAATATCTCGGCCTAGAAAATGAGTTACGGGACCCATAATATATGAATTTCATGTTTCTCAATGAGACGAATCCGAATATGAAGTCAGTTGCATCTTCGCGATACGCAAAGAGGCTGGACATGCATCTTCGCGATACGCGAAGAGGCTTAAAGTCGGCAAAAGTTAGGGTTTTCACTATATAAACGATTTTTTGACCCTATTTCGGATATCACGACTTCCAGAGGCAGAAGAGGTGTTCTAGGGCTACTTTTATCCATCCCGAAGCTTCCGGTTCCATCATTGATCGTATGTTCATCAAGATAAGTGTTTTAACAATTATGTCGATGCTCGGCTAAGTTCCCATGTTCGTTCTAGGCTAAGGTTTTGTGTGAAATACTGTTATAAACAGATTCTTATGCTTAATGAATATAGCTTGATTGATTTTATATGAATTTGTCTTGCTTAATTAGTTATTTGGTTGATTAAAGTTTGTGTTTGCGATTATTGATTTGTGTAACATTTGTTTGGTTGTTCATCAACATTTAGGGTTTAAGCTCTTGTATCATTAAACTAGAATCATCAAACGTAATCATTGAGTTAGTTTGTCCTACACATAGAATTGGCAATTGTGTTGTCCGGGTTCATTTGTCTCAACAATTCGGTTAGGATATCGTTTGTCATCATAAATCAAACCATAGCACTAGCAATTATTATAAAACCAAAGACTAAAGAATCTGTGATTAATGTATGGAACACATAACCTGAACCTAGAATGAATACTTTTTATTAATATTATTTACAAATCTTTTAAGTAATCATTAGTTTTAATTAAATCTTTTTCTAAAAACCGTTTGACATCGTCTGTCTGCTTAGGTTAAATAATTAGTTATAAATTAAATAAACTTGTACTTTCCTTGAGTCCCTGAGGAGACGACCTTACTTACCAGTACTTATTATAGGTATTTAAATCTTTAAAATTGATTGTTTGAGTAGACCGCGACAGCCTACGTCAAAATGGCGCCGTTGCCGGGGACTCAACGCGCTTAGTGCTAGTTTAGTTTAGTAATTTAGTTTTAGTTTTTTTTTTATATTTATTTTGTTTGATTTTACGCGAGGTATTTGTGTGTCTCATGTGTGTAGGTAACTCAAGATGACGTGGATTTGGGTTTATGACCAACATGAAGGATATAAGGTTGTGGAGGATGATTATTCAGAATAGCCACATTCATATGATGAACCATCGTCACCAAACCCTCAAAGCTACTACGAGTCAAGTGAATATGATAGTGATGGACCTGAGACGCCAGCTTTTGTAAGTTACCGAGAGGAGGAAGACTACTATTATAATGAGTACCTCCAACCTATATATGAAGAAGTCCCTCAATATTATAATCATGGTGGTACTTATCAAAAGAATTATCAGCAAGATCAAGAAGATTCCTCCGGTAACAATGAAGGGTCTATGATAGACGTTATGGATTTTCTGAAGGAGATGAAGAGAGATCAAGAAGCTCAGTATAAGGCAATAAATCAAAGGTTAGAGCTTCAAGAAACGTCTAATGCGGCCCAAGATGAACTGATGGGTCACCTATTAAAAGAGGTGGCCCAAATTAAACTAGAACGAGAGAAGTTGGCTAGTGGTGTCGTGGTGGATGTGGTTATGACAGATGAGGTTCAGGGACTTTTAGAGCACGAAATGGAGGAAGAGGTTGTGGAGATTAATACCACATCAACTCCGTTAATTATTGATGAGCCAATGAATGTGGTAGTTGTGGTTGAAGAAGATGACATTGAGGGACACAGTTCAGATCTTTTAGGGCATGAAGTTGAGAGTTTATACCATGTTGAGGACACAGAAATCTTTGAAGAACCCATAAAGGAAATAACCCAGGTTTTGTTTGATGATGATGTAGTAGTAGGAGAGGATCCAGAGCTATTGGAGCATAGAGTTGAATGTCTAGACCCAACCGAAGAGATAGTTTCATATTATTCTGATCATCATCCATTACCCATTATTCATATTAATAAAGTTAGGGATGATGATTTGAATTCGAACATAAAGAAGGTGAAGATGAAGAATATTTGGACTCACATGGGTTCTAAAGACATGTCAACCATGGAAAAAAGTTTGGACATGGCAAGTCAAATACCGAGCATACACCGAGAACTCGATGGGAAAATGCTCGGGTCGGGCCCGATCAACATTTGACGTTTCGAAGATAAGAAAGAGCATGTGGGATCGACATGTTAATCATCGGGAATATGTTAGAAATTTTGAAGGGAAATGTGCATTCACACCGGCCTGTATTGGTTCATTGGATATGCTGAACATGGCAGAGGAATCAAAGCCGATGCGTGCTGATTACCGAGCTTACTTGGGAAATTCGGTAGGTAAATGTTCCATTAGACCACCGTAACCGCCAAATCAGGTAATGGTCTGGCTGAAGACCTTAACAAAAACTTAGAGCTAACCGGGAGGCAACCCGGCCTTGTATTCAGGTATGTGTATATTTTTGTTGTAGTTGAACTTTGTGGGTGCAGTTCACTATAAACCCTCACGAGACCATACTCGTCCACCCGGGCTACCGGGGGGTTTAAAGGGCTTGTTGCATACGGTAAATGCAATCGTAATTCCTACGAAAGTGAGTTAGGTCTTTTAACATTTTTACTCGTTTAACAAATTTGGTTATGAAATTAATTAATAATATTTGGTAATTTAAAATCAACGGTTTTGCAAACGGTTTAAAATACCTATATTTTTAACACTTGTGAGAAGCGTGCTTCTACATGTTTGAGAGTTTGCAGATTTTGTTTTGAGAGTTGAAGAGGTAGGTTCACCGAGAGATCATCGAGGGCACGAGAGTTGCACATGAGAGTTTTATTTTCTATCAGGTGATTTTGTTTTCATAACCTTATTTGTTTTATTAATTTTTGTGTTAAAAGTGTAATTGTATTTTTGTATATTTAATAACCACCATCACATTAGGCCCGGTTTGAAAATTGTCAAGTGAATTTTAAACCATGTCCCTATTTTGTGTCTTAAATTTTAAACATTGAGGACAATGTTTTCCTCAAGTGTGGGGATGGGGGAGAAATTGAAATTTTTTAATGTTCCTTGAATTAAGATTTTTTGCACAATAATGGAAAATGATAGAAAATCGGGGGTTATTTTTCAAAATTATTATATAATAAAAGATAAATAAAACGGGAATACACTTAATTTGGGATGTGCCGGTAGACTCAACCTTGAGAATGAAAGGATAATTTGGTTGTTGACTTAATTGAACTTTAAATGCTTGATTTTTAGTGGGAAACGCATTCAAGGTTTTGTTTGTTTAGCTAAGCCTGTGTAAGGACTGGAGTAAAAGATTAGGCCATACTCAAGCCTTTTATTAGATTTGATCACCAAAAATAAATTTTTAATATGAATAGTCTATAGTACAATGGTTGGATAGGCTTAACATTAGAGTATGCTAGATGGCTTGTGATATAAACATAAGTGAAAATACTGCTAGTTTAAGTGGCTAACACTTCATAGGCGTAAGGTTTTATGGCCTTAAACCCTGTATTGATGGGATACCCCGGGGAATGGAGACCATGGGTCGGTATGCGGTTTATTATCTGGTATGCGTAAATCCTAAGTGGGTTTATTCATATTAAATAAACTTAAAAAGAGCAAACCTGCAGCTTATCTGCCAATTCATAAGTCAATAAACATGATCATAAAAAGTGCTTTCAAAGTGCAAATTAAGTACTGACTTGATCATCCACGCTGTTAGTCATATGGGGTCCCCGTGCTCGCGTCTCATTACCAGTAAGAAACGGACCACACGGGACACGTCATATGTAAGCCCTACAGATGAATTTGTGCCTACTCACGTATGGTGATGGACTTCGGGGTATTGCTTGATAACGGGGGTATATCATGTAGTGGGGGCTATTTACTAGTTGGTTACCTAATTGCACCTTAATCGTATCTAATGGCCATTTTGGTACACTTTAATGCTTAAATTCAGGTTTTGGTTCGATAAAAATATCCAAGATTGTCTTAGCTATTACATATGGGCTTAAAAGTTGTACACATGTGCAAAATTTTGATCGTCTAATTTTAAGGTTTAAGTCAAGTTGGGGTGGTCTGGTTCGGTAAAACTATAATGAAGCATGGTAAGGCAGCTTCAGGGCTTTGAGGTGTGGATTACATTTTAATCATATGAACTAATAAAAACTGTCACACCTTATTTTTCCCGGTAAGTATTGAGGCATGAGTTTAAGTGGACAACAATATCGGTAATCGCGGTTTTTGTGTTCTTTGTGCTTAATTAAGATAATCTATGAAGTATTTTGAGAATGATCTCTGATTCTAATTTCATTGCAAAGTCTTTTTCGGGACGAAAAAGGATAAGTGTGGGGATGTGATGGTTGGGTAAAAGTTAGTTATTATTATATATTAATTAGTTATATTTAGGTAATAAATGAATGAACATTGGTACTTCAAGCATTGCTATGTGTTTTCAGGACATTGGAAGTTATGGAGCTTAAACGAGCTAATTCAGAGCCATCCAAATGAAGATTAAGCAAGCCTCGAGATGATGGAAGCATGGGGAAACATGTATGGAAGCATGGGCAAGCTTCCGGTTCCATCATTGATCGTATGTTCATCAAGATAAATGTTTTAACGATTATGTCGATGCTCGGCTAAGTTCCCGTGTTCGTTCTAGGCTAAGGTTTTGTGTGAAATACTGTTATAAACAGATTCTTATGCTTAATGAATATAGCTTGATTGATTTTATATGAATTTGTCTTTCTTAATTAGTTAGTTGGTTGATTAAAGTTTGTGTTTGCGATTATTGATTTGTGTAACGTTTGTTTGGTTGTTCATCAACATTTAGGGTTTAAGCTCTTGTGTCATTGAACTAGAATCATCAAACCTTATCTTTGAGTTAGTTGTCCTACACATAGAATTGGCAATTGTGTTGTCCGGGTTCATTTGTGTCAACAATTCGGTTAGGGTATCGTTTGTCATCATAAATCAAACCATAGGACTAGCAATTATTATAAAACCAAAGACTAAAGAATCTGTGATAACGTATGGAACACATAACCCGAACCTAGAATGAATACTTTTATTAATATTATTTACAAATCTTTTTAAGTAATCATTAGTTTTAATTAATTCTTTTTCTAAAAACCGCTGGACATCGTCTGTCCGCTTAGGTTAAATAATTTGTTATAAATTAAATAAACTTGCACTTTCCTTGAGTCCCTGAGGAGACGACCTTACTTACCCGTACTTATTATAGGTATTTAAGTCTTTAAAATTGATTGTTTGAGTAGACCGCAACAGCATACATCACACACCCTTCCTAGACCCTACCAATAGCTTTTGCTATTTGTGGGATTTACTGGGTACGTTTATTGTTGTTGTTTTAAACAATTTTATAGTAAAAAAAATAAACGGGCCATCACCAAACCCAGATAGTTTTTAAACCGGGTTATAATATTTCATTTATTTGTAAAACCCTTTCATTATAAAACCCTCGTGGCGCGTTCGTTTCACGGACTTTTTTTAAAGGATTTTGAATTGGAAGTGGAATGGAATGGAATGTAATGTTTGAGAATCTCTATCATGTGTTTGGTTTGTTAATATGTATTGGAATTGGAATCTTCTTCATTCTCGATTTTTTTTAAAGAACGAGGGCAAAGGCGGAAACGTTTTAGTTTTTTTACATTTTTTGTTTTTTATTTATATTTTGAGTTATGATTTTTTTATTAATTTTATTGAATTTTTTTTGAGGGGTTTTTATTAACAATAAAAACCCCTCCAAAAAAAATTCAAAAAAATTAATAAAAAAATCATAACTCAAAATATAAATAAAAAACGAAAAATGTAATAAAACTAAAACGTTTTCGTCTTTGCCCTCGTTCTTCAAAAAAAAAACCCGACCTGAAACCCGTTTTGACCCTTCCGACCCGGACCCGAACCTTTTGACCCTACCGGTTCCAACCAAACCAGAACAACCCCTTTTTTTAGTTGACCCATTCTGACCCTAACCCGTTCCGACCCAACCCAACCCATTTGCCACCCCTAGTACTGATTAGGGTTAATAAAACAATCATTTATTTTCCATAACAATCTTTTAAAATAGGTGGGATTTTAAAATCCCATGAAATGTGGGATTTGATGGGATTTAGTTTCCAGTCCCGTCCTTTCATTTAATGAAATGAACATATCAATTTATGGGATTTAAAATTCCATTCCTTATAATTCTTTCTAAATACTTGAAACGAACATGACCTAAGTATATTGTTAATTTCCTTACAATAAATAGGGTCAGGTTATTTTACAAAGAGAGATAGAAATGAGAATGATGAGAAAGATTTGTAGGCATAAAAAAAACTCTCAAAATAAATAATGAAAAATTAATAAAAAAAATCATAACTCAAAATTTAATTAAAAAAAATGTAAAAACACAAAAATGTTTCCAAAAAAAAAGACGCAATGTTGAGGAAATAGATCATTGTGTCTTTTTATTTATCATTGTGTTTTTTTTTATATTCGTAATTGATTATGTCTTTTTTTTTCTTGATATTGTGTTATATTAATCAAATTGTGATATATTTTGTTTGACATTGTATTATATTTTATGACATATTGTCTTTTTAATTTATCATTGTATTGTTTATTCATTTCTGTATTGTGTCTTTTCAATGTTATTTTTAGAAAAGGGAATGACAAAGAAACATTTTGGTTTTTTAAAATGTTTTATCTTTTATTTATATTTTGAGTTATGATTTTTTATTATTTTTTTCAGTTTTTTAAAGGTTTGTTGTGTGACCATAAATCTTTTTCACACTTAACAACAGAGATTCATTTAATCAAACATAAAAGAAGTTCTTGCCACCCTCCGATCTTCCGTAGATTTCTTGTGTATCCTTTTTAAAAAGATACATTTCCAAATTTTCACTTTTTAAAAAATATTTGATATATGACTAGCTTATAAGAAGATACTAGCATCATATATATTATGTATATGATCAAAATTCAAAACAATCCAGCAAAATCAAAGTATCGGAAAGATTTGGTTGGCAAGTATCGATACAAAAGTTTTCCAACAAGAATCATTGTTGGGTGAACGCATCTTGTTATACTTTATAAAAAAAATCAAATCCTAAAAACCAATTAATAAACAGGATGAACAGTCTGTTAAACAGCAGATGTTTCCAGCTCATTCTAAACCGTCCACACTATATATAACTATGATAAACCGCCAATATCCAACACCAACACATCCTAAACCCTTCAGAACTTTCATAACCTCAGACATGGTAGCAGAAGAAGCTAACAAGGTGGAGGTTCAACCGCCGCCACCACCCACCGAGGTGGACTCCGAACCAGTTCCTGAACAACAGCCTACCGATGTTGAAAGTAAGTTGTGTTATTTACTTTTGATGCTAGACCTGTCAACTATGCCTTCTTAACTGTTAGATTATATCAATGTCAGACCCGGAGAAACCACGTGAAGAGGGTTCTAAACACAGAGGTATAGTAGTTAGTTTGATTATTCATATTCATGTTTTGAGTTTTGTTCATCATGACTGTTTGCTTGCTCAGACGAGGTTCTTGCTCGAGTAGCAACCGAGAAGAAAGATGCACTCATCAAAGCATGGGAAGAAAGTGAAATATCCAAAATTGATAACAGAGCCCAAAAGAAGCTAGCAGCCATTGGAGCATGGGAAAACAGCAAGAAAGCTGAACTAGAAGCTGAACTCAAGAAGATTGAGGTCACAATCTCTCTCACCATTTTGTTATAACAGATTTCAGCCACAAAGATTCACATAATTCATTCATTTACTTACCAATTTTCAAACATATACTAACAGGAGAAACTAGAAAAGAAAAAAGCTAAATACACAGAGAAAATGAAGAACAAAATAGCTCTTGTTCACAAAGCTGCAGAAGAAAAGAGAGCAATTACAGAAGCTAAACGCGGAGAAGATGTTTTAAAAGCAGAGGAATTAGCTGCCAAGTGTCGGGCCACCGGTTCGAGCCCGAAGAAACTCACTAGATGGTTTTCTTCAAGCTAAATGTTTCATGTTTACATCATTTTGTGTGCACTTGTAAGAAAAGTTTGTAACAAAAGTTTGAAAAGTAACATTTATATCATCAAGTTCTGGCTTACTGGTCTTACTTCCTACTTCCTAATTTAGACATAATAATACCCCATGGTTTTAACATTTAACCAGCACTGATTTTAAACAAAATGAGGGCATTATAGTAAATAACCTGTCAAGTAGAAGCTTGATTATCATCATCTGGGTCACCTTGAAGATATTCTAGAAATTCACCATCATTTGGAAAATCAAGCAGCAGATCCAATGTTGCTTTATACGAATTTGGAGAGTATGAACCGCTGTTTGTTGCATCTTCAGTTTCAATCTTGCAAATTTGATCACTCGAGCTGGCGTTAAATGCGGGTTCCGCTTGCATAGTCACCACATAATCTGACTCGACTTTTAACACGGGTTCCGCCTGCATTGTTACCACATAATCTGGCTCGACTTTTATCGCGCGTGCCACGTGGCTTGTACCCTTTGTGTTTTGAAATGATTCACCAGCTTCAGAATTCCATGCGCGAAGAAAGTAGTCGCAATCGGGTAGTCCAGGTGGTGAGCTGTGAATGATTGTGTCCATTGGCAGCTTAGCATCGGCCTCCACCTGTTCTGCAGTGTGGGTAGCTGATGTGGAAGCTGAGCTGGCTTGCAGGGTTGTGTTTATGTTGGGGATGCGTTTTCTCAAATGCGAATTCCAGTAGTTTTTTATCTCATTATCTGTTCTTCCTGGAAGCCATGATGCTATAGTTGCCCACCTGCATAGTTCGGTTTTCGATTTGATCAACAAAAAAAATCCATAATTCCGAGAGAAATGTTTAAAAAGATTTAATAAAGAGTCAATGAAGTAGTTTATTACTTGTTACCGTGCAAGGCGTGCAGCTGGAAGATTGTTTGTTCTTCATCATAACTGAATGCACCTCGTTTAATATCAGGCCGAAGATAGTTTGTCCACCTGAGTCGACAGCTTTTCCCACATCGACGAAGACCTATCGCATAAGAAATTACCCTTTTACCCTTCGTTGTCAACCTAGTTCGGATAAATAAACTACCCTTTTCCCCTTTCATGTCAAACTAGTTTGAATAGAGAAATTACCCTTTTACCCTTTATTGTCAAATTAGTTCCCAATGCTAAAAGCCTAAAACTCACCTAATATGAACAATGACATATGAAAGAGCTAAAGAACATGAAGTGCAGACTTGAATGCTAGTTTAACCATTACCAGTAATGTAGGACCATGTAACAAGAAATCACACGCATGAGATAAATGTACCAATTAAATATAGAAAACAAGATTATCTTTTTGTTAATATGCTCTGATTATCAGTTTACAGTCAATAAAGGATCAATCTTTATAAGATATCATGAGTTTTCAGAACACATGATAACTCTGATCAGTGAGGACCAAAATTTTAACATGAAACAGACTTTTCCACCTAGGGTTTTTGACTAGATAAATCGTCTTTCTGCATCATCATGATATGATATAACATAACATAACAGGACATCTATAATGAGCCGAAACCAACGGCTCTATGTGGTCCAAAGGATTCAAGATGGGCTGTCTCAATCGGGACCAATCTGGTATTTAATTGCAATATGGTACAAACAAACTTTACTTTCTAATTCTAATTGTTTTGGGGATTTTCTTCAACTTCTGTTGAGATGCTTAGTGCTTACAGGCATCTCATTAATCGGTCCATGAACATCAATAACGACAGTGCTCCAAATCACTACTTCTTTTGGCAAAACAAACATTGGAATGATAAAAGTATACTCAACAATGCTGATTTGTTATCTTTCTTCTTCTATACGCCTAACAAAACGTTTATGCACAAGCATAGGCGGATCTACAATGGAAGCAAGGGTATTCTGGGATACCCCACAACTTTCTTGCGAAGTGTAAAATTGGTGCAAAATTATTTATTTTTCTTCTCCGTTTTATTTATGTACATGTATATGTATACACCACATACATTTGAATAATCACGAACACAGTTAATGCTACGGGGAGAAAGGATTAACCTGCAAGCTTGGGAAAGGAACGCCAGGTGCCGTGGCCGTTCTTCGTGATGTAATCGAGAAGAATCTTATCTTCTTCGGCAGTCCAAGCACCTTTTTTGACCTCACCTTTGTTGCAGCATGGCAATCTCCCCATACTTTTGCCCCTCTTTCTCATCCAACACACAAGTGTTTGAATAAAAAATGTGTGTTTGTAATTTAGAGAGAGAAGGGTCAAACAACAGATGCAGTAGGTCAGTAATGAACCGCCATTAATTCGTACGGCTTCATCACTGCAGCAATTTCCAGCACGATTTATTAGAAACATTGAAACATTTCAAAAGGTAAACACGTCTTCATCACACATTGAAACGATTACGTAATAATTGGTGCAATTATAGCAAAATTAAACATATTTATTACGGTAGCCAGGTGTGACATTCGGTTAAACATGAAAAAGGTGATGAATGCTGACCTGAGGAATTGAGAGAATGATTGAGGTGGAAAGGGGGGATTAGGGTTTTGTTTGAAGAAATATGTTTGTTACATACATGTGTGTGTATGTATGTATGTATGTAAATGAGAGGTGGTCGAGAAAGATGACAAAAAGAGTGTGAGGTTTTAATGCTGGTGTAATGTGATGGGTTTTGATAAACTCACACTCACTGCCTGTTTATTTGCATTTCCCGTGCACCTGAATCACGTGCTATGCTTATTCTTTTTCTAAATTTTATAACAAATAAAAATATTATCCAATGTTATTTTTTTAGGTTTATTAACGTAAACGGTTTGTTGATTACAATGTGGAGTCTTTGAGGGAAGCGAAACAATTTAGCCCATAATGGGGACCGGTTCATCTATGAAGCTTGATTGAAGGGACTAAAGTTATTGGTTACTTTTGAATCAAATATAGGTCCAAAAACAGAGGGTTGATATTAGGGGATTGGGGTGGTTTTTAATTGCAGTAATTGATGATGTACATAAGTTTCTTGTGGGTGAAGAATAAGTCCAGGTTTGACAAGGGTAAAGTGACGTGTATCGGGAGTGATATAAGTCATTGGGTGATGCTGTTTTCATGTTTTTTCAATGTATAGATGGATTTGACTCTACTAGTATCTTGCTAGTTTGCGATGATTATGTGAATATTCTAGGGGTGGCAATCTTGATCAAAACATTTTCAAATGAGTTAATTTGGGTTGTTTTAAAACTTATATGGGTAGATTTAGGTCATAAATTTTAATAAAATGGGTTACTTGAAATTCCACCTTTTTATTTTCGGGTCAAAATGGGTCGACAAATTTAAAGAAATAGGTCAGTATGGGTTACTGTCTTAAGGAAAAGTGGCAAGCTCAGGTTGAAACGGGTTTTGGATTGGAACGAGTTCGGTTTAGGTTTTGAGCCGACACGAGTTTTCGCACTGGACGGGTTGGGTTTTAGTTTCCTTTGTTTCTTTTTGGTCGGTTTCGGAGCACTGGACGAGTTGGGTTCCGGTTTATTTTATTTGTTTTTGGTCGGTTTCGGATTCGTTTTCGGCCTTTTGTTTCGTTGTGGTCGGTTTTTTCAGTTTCATTTCTGTCGGTTTCAGGTTTTTAGTTTTATTTTGATTGATTTTTTCGGTTTCGATCAATTATGTTCAGTTTTGGTTTATGTTTCGTTTTCGTCGACTTTCGGTTTCAGTTCATTTCTCGGTTTTTTTTTGAAGAACGAGGGTAACGGACGAAACGTTTTAGTTTTTTTTTTACATTTTTCGTTTTTTATTTATATTTTGAGTTATAATTTTTTTATTAAGTTTTTTGAAATTTTTTTAGGGATTTTTATTAACAATTAAAACCCTCCAAAAAAAATTCAAAAAAATTAATAAAAAAATTATAACTCAAAATATAAAACCGAAAACGTTTCCGCCTTTGCCCTCGTTCTTCAAAAAAAAGAAAAAAAAAAGAAAACCGATTCGAAACCCATTTTGACCCGTTTCGACCTTGACCCATTTCGACCCGGACCCGTTCTGACTTGAACCTTTTAACCTAACCCGTTCCGACCCGAACCAAAACAACCATTTTTTTAGTTGACCCATTCCGACCCTAACCCATTTCGACCCTAACCCGTTCTGACCCATGACCCGTTTCAACCCAACCCAACTCATTTGCCACCCCTATACTGAATAATAATATGTTTTGTTAGTTGTTAAAATAACACAAGATGAGCCAAAAAAACATGTTGTACACATTTATAATCATCTTATCAATCTATCTTGATAAGTCAAAATAGATTGATAGGCTGTAAAATGAGTAGTAACATAGATCTACAAATGTAATTGTTAAATATTTAGTTTTGTTATCTAGAAAATACTAACGGTGCAGCTTGCTGTTTATTTATATTCTACTAGATTTTATCCCCCGTATTACAGGGGTTGTTTTATATTATTCGTTTTTAATATTTATATATGTATATTTGGATTTTAATTTTATTTATTGTAATAAAGTTAATAATTAATATACTTGAGGTTTGATGATGAAATGGTTTCACAAATAAATGATATGTTATAATCCGGTTTAAAAGCTATCTGGGTTTAGTGATACCCATTACCCGTTTATTTTGTTTATTATAAAATTGTTTCTTAATTATAAATAATATCTTTTTTAAAATAAAATAGGATATTATTTTTTTATTATATTCCTATTTTATAGGATTTTCATATCAAATATTTGATGAGATTAATTTTTAATATAACGAGATGATATAACCCGTTTAAGAGCTATCTGGGTTTGGTGAGACCTTTACCCATGAATTCGGGTCAAATGCGTGAGAAGCCTTCATTTACAAATAAAACAATCTGATGGCTTGAGAGAATGGTTGTTTTACATTTTTCGCTTTTTAATATTTATTTTTTGGATTTTAATTTTCTTTATTGTAAGAAAATTAATAATATACTTAGGGTTTGATGATGAAAGGGTTTCATAAATAAATGATATGTTATAACCCGTTTAAAAGCTATCTGGTTTGGTGACCCATGACCCGCTTATGTTTTTTACTATAAAATTGTTTATTAATTATAAATAATATCTTTTTTTTAAATTGGATATTAAATTTTAGTATATTCCTATTTTGTAGGATTTTCATATCAAATAACTGGTAAGATTAATTTTTAATTTAATGAAATGTTATAACCCGTTTAAGAGCTATCTGGTTTTGGTAAGACCCATACCCATGAATTTGGGTTAAATCAATGAGAGGCCTTCATTTAAAAATCAAGAAATCTGGTGGCTATTATAAAAAGGGGGAGCGACCACATCGCGACACATAGGATTTTTGGGTTTTCGTTTATATATATTGTAGATTTTAGTGTTAAAAATTGTTAGATGTTTCCTTGCCAATTATTTATTATTGTGTTTTATCCCTGTATTACGATGATTGTTTTCATTTTTTGTTTATATATATATATATATATATATATATATATATAAATGAAAACCCAAAAATCGTATGTGTCGCGATGTGGTCTCTCCCCCCTTTTATTGAGCCACCAGATTTCTTGATTTTTAAATGGAGACCTCTCATTGATTTAACCCAAATTCATGGGTATGGGTCTTACCAAAACCAGATAGCTCTTAAACGGGTTATAACATTTCATTAAATTAAAAATTAATCTTACCAGTTATTTGATATGAAAATCCTACAAAATAGGAATATACTAAAATTTAATATCCAATTTAAAAAGAAAAATATATTATTTATAATTAATAAACAATTTTATAGTAAAAAACATAAGCGGGTCGTGGGTCACCAAATCCAGATAGCTTTTAAACGGGTTATAACATATCATTTATTTATGAAACTCTTTCATCATCAAACCCTAAGTATATTATTAACTTTCTTACAATAAAGGAAATTAAAAATTCAAAAAATAAATATTAAAAAACGAAAAATGTAAAACAACCATTCTCTCAAGCAATCAGATTACTTTATTTGTAAATGAAGGCTTCTCACGTATTTGACCCGAATTCACTGGTAAAGATCTCACCAAACCCAGATAGCTCTTAAACGGGTTATATCATCTCGTTATATTAAAAAATAATCTCATCAAATATTTGATATGAAAATCCTATAAAATAGGAATATACTAAAAAAATAATATCCTATTTTATTTTAAAAAAGATATTATTTATAATTAAGAAACAATTTTATAATAAACAAAATAAACGGGTAATGGGTATCACTAAACCCAGATAGCTTTTAAAGCGGATTATAACATATCATTTATTTGTGAAACCATTTCATCATCAAACCTCAAGTATATTAATTATTGACTTTATTACAATAAATAAAATTAAAATCCAAATATACATATATAAATATTAAAAACGAATAATGTAAAATAACCCCCATAATACGGGGGATAAAATCTAGTATATATATATAGGAAAGAGATGTTTTGAGAACCATGTTGAGTTTTAAGAACTTAAGAACTCAATTCTATGCCACACATTTAATTAAATGGATTGGAATATGTGGTTGAGATTAAATCTGGCAAAAAAGTCAAAGTGGGAGATAAAATAAATATGTAAGTGGTTACACTAACTTTTACGTCCGTTACACATGTGTAAAAAGTCGACTCGGTGCGTAAAAAACTCTGTAATTTTTTTACGTGTATGTAACTTACATATATTACGCATGTGTAAAAAAAATTCGAAAAAAAAAATCGTTACACTGAGTTCTTTCGAGTTCTTAAAACTCAAAGGGGTTCTTAATTGAAATTTCCCATATATATATATTGGATTTTTAATTTTATTTATTGTAAGAAAGTCAACAATATACTTAAGATTTGATGATAAAAGGGTTTCTCAAATTAATGAGATGTTATAACTCTTTTAAAAGTTATCTGGGTTTGAAGAGACCCTTGAAATCGCTTATTTTTTATTTTAAAATTATTTCTTAATTATAATTAATATATTTTTTTTTAAAATTGGATATTAATTTTTAATATATCCTTATTTTATAGGATTTTTATATCAAATATTTGATGAGATTAATTTTTAATATAATGAGATGTGGCTATCTGGGTTTGATAAGACCCATTTCTTTAAATTCGGATCAAATGCATAGAATTCTCAATTTAAAAATAAGAAATTTGATGGCTTGAGAGAACATGGGAAACAACCAGAGAGCTTTCAAAGATTTTGTTAATAAGATTTGTGCATCATTTATGTGAGTAAAGTTATATAAATATAAACGGATTTTAGATGGAATAGGAGGTTAAAACCATAAGTTATAGCTTTTTATTTTTGTAAATATGATCATAGCAGGTTAATTTGTCCAACTTTTTAGTTTTAGTACAATGAAAGATGATTCATTTATTAATCTTGAGGTATGTCATCTTAAAACATAAGATAAGACACGTATTTATTTACGTGATCTTAAATAAAAATGACCGATTATTTGTTATTAGGTTTTTTAACCGCCAACGAATCCTCCAAATGAGTTATTGACTAAATTCATCGTATCGAGATACACTTGTCTTTCGATCCGGGAAAAACCCTCACCTAAGGCCAACGTCTGTGAACATTCGCCCGAAGCCACGACAGTGCGGTGAGATAAACCCTTCAGTCCAATGATCCAACTATTGAAAGCCACTTAATCGCGTAGTCTCCCGTCATCACTCCGATGCCTTTGAAAACTAAATGCTGTGTGTAGGATTCGAATCTAAGTCATATGAAACATCAAATCTCTTCCTTACCGGTGATCATTGGCCTTATTAGTTATTAGTAGTTTGTGTATTTTCCATTTTTGTTTAATTGGTAATGGAGACGTTATTAATGTCTATATTATTATATTTTTTAAATTACAAAGTTCTTCAAACACACATCTGTCACTGTTTGTTAGGCTTTAAGCTTAAAACTATGTACTTGTTGCTTAGACTATTGTACAATATCTTCTCATTTATAGCAACTCCACGTGTTAGCTATATTTACACCTAGCCTCTTTTGTGTGGAAAGTGAAAGGCAAACCACTGCTTCTTTTTGGTTTCTTCATAGTATCCACTGGTGGCTTCTCTCTCCACCTCTTTAATTTCGTCAAGGGGTTGTATGGCGACATTACTAGTTCAGACGGCACTCCGCTAGCCTTAGTTAGACGGTGAGTGTACGTGTTTTTAAGTTCTGATGTCTCCATTCTTTACAATTTTCTTTTCAGATGCATTTTCGGCAGCTGATGTTTAATTACAAAATATGGATCGTCTATTATCGACCTCTGATTACACATTGCATATGTTGTTCTTCTGTTTGTCTTTGTCTTTTCGTCCTGCATGTTTGATTAAATGCCTGAGTGAACTTTTGCTTCAAAAATGACTCAGCCAATTCATATCAATTTTCTTAAACTTTAAACCCAAAGTATATGATTACCACAAACATGCAACAGCTCGATTCAGGAGGACATCATATGCTTTTTTCCAAAATGGATGATGTCCATTTATGCTTAAAAGAAATATCATTACTACAAAAATAAAGTGAACCTCTAACTAAGACAAATTTATATGATATTAACAATAAGAAATTTCTAAAGATATTATTTAAAACAGGAAATTAATCATTCTCTTGTTGATATTTTAATAATTAATAATCAAATAAGTAGGGATCGTTTTCTCACTCTTATTTAACGTTATTATATTATTATTTCAGTTAAAAACAAATATTTTAAAACTAAGAATTATTAATTTTATATCTGAGTAACTTATATAAATTGGTAAACGTATAGACGCGTTGCGAAGAAATTTTGCATCGATCAAAAGTATAAAAGCTAATGTCGTTAGTGTTTTGGTTAAAAATTAACAAATGATAATCAAATAACCAAACTAAGATTGTGAGGTAGGATGCTTGTAAGGATAATAGCGTTGACACAGTGATGAGCGAGGAAAACCCTTGATCCTTAAAGATCACCGACACAAAACCTCGGGAGGCGATTGAAAATCGACCTGCCTAGGACAACATTATTTGGTAAAAATACAATTACAAATTTGGAGGTGTTATGATCTCTACTATAAGTACAAGAGTGTGTTCATGGCGAGCGTGTGTGTGTGTGTGTTGTGTGTCTTATGCGATCAAATCACTGATATATAATATATAGTAAAACTAGTAATAATGAGTAATAAATGCATTGCGAGGATCCTGGAGCAATTACAGAATTTAATATCTTCATTATTTGAATTGTTGTGGCAACCCCCAACGTCCTAATATTCAATGCTTGAGCGAGTCTTTAGTTGGGTATTAAGTACTGGTAGTTTCCTCCAAGACCGAGTCAAAGATAAAAGGATTATGTCAATTAATAAGGCTAATTACCAGGGATATTGTCTTCTATTTAGGATCCTGATGTGCTGCAAGGATCCTAGAGCTGGTTCTAAATTATGGTATTCTTAGAATTTTTATCCGTAACAATTGCCCACAAATATTTACAGCTGTAATCCACTTTACAAGGTTGTGAATATTTCAAATATTTGAAAATCCTCTTAATAAAGGCGGTTATTTGAATGATTTGACATGGTGCGATAAACGAGGCGTAATTATTGCTTTGTGGTTATTATCTCATCCTCAATATCACAATCTTCCATTGCTTATTCCTTGTTGCTCTCTAGGTAAGTTTCTTTCTTCCTTATCTACTTTTCAAACACTTACTATTGTTTCTTAGTGAACCACGGGGAAGAAAATAATCAGGTCTCGTGCTTCCATTTCGGATGTGTCGATGAATGAGTTTGTTGATCAACGCATTCTTGAGCTTATCGTCCAAGATAAGTGTTCTTTCATCGATTCTGACGTCGAAGCTATGAGATCTTCTCTTTCTTTTTATAAAATACCGTTTTTAAACCGTTTGACCCTAAATCCAAATCTGACTTAGTATTAAATAAATGAGTTTTCTTCCCTTATCATCCTTTCAATATTGGTTTCTCTTATCCTTTTCCCAACCTAACCGTTGATTTTTTCAAAGTCACTGGTTTGAGTTATGCTTAAATCATGCCTATAGCCTAGAAAGATCTCTTCGTCCTTGAGAACTTGATCTAGAACCACAACCTAGATTTTGGTGTCTCAGAACTTGCTTATGCATATGATCTTCGTCCCATGGTTTTTATCGCTTCTTTTCAAAACCAAACCTGGCCAAGAACCCCTCATTCTGATGAACTTGCTCCTTCTCAAGAGGATACTACTACCAAGGTGAGTCATTTTTATAAGCTTGAACCGGCTGAAAGAAGTTTAATCCAAAAGCCTCAAGTGTCGAAGTGAGTTTCGAATCCCAACATTCTCAATCTGCCATGTATCAAGGTAAGGATCCTGCATAACTAGTTAGTGTACGTGTATACATATGTAAATAGGATAATGACATGTTTTGATCCTCTTAACAGGATATAAGAAGCCCTGTTTTGATTTCGGTGTTGACGAAATTGACAACATGCTTTCTACTGGTGGCATGGCTATCAAGGAGGAAAAGCTGATTCCCTTAATCTCCAGGCCCCCTTGTCCTTTTCCAACCCAACCGCTAATTTTTTCAAAGTCACTGGTTTGAGTTATGCTCAAATCATGCCTATAGCCTAGAGGGATCTCTTCGTCCTTGAGAACTTGATCTAGAACCACAACCTAGATTTTGGTGTCTCAGAACTTGCTTATGCATATGATCTTCGTCCCATGGTTTTTATCGCTTCTTTTCAAAACCAAACCTGGCCAAGAACTCCTCATTCTAATGAACTTGCTCCTTCTCAAGAGGATACTACTGCCAAGGTGAGTCATCTTTATAAGCTTGAACCGGCTGAAAGAAGTTTAATCCAAAAGCCTCAAGTGTCGAAATGAGTTTCGAATCCCAACATTCTCAATCTGCCATGTATCAAGGTAAGGATCCTACATAACAAGTTAGTGTACGTGTATACATATGTAAATAGGATACTGACATGTTTTGATCCTCTTAACAGGATCTAAGAAGCCCAGTTTTGATTTCGGTGTTGACAAAATTGACAACATGCTTTCTACTAGTGGCATGGCTATCAAGGAGGAAAAACTGATTCCCTTAATCTCCATGCCCGTAACCCGAAGCACTCCCCCTATTCCACCCAAACCATACCCTCAAGCAAGAAGATGAAAACTCAGGATCCTTTCAAGGACTAGATCATGACGGGATCTTGGATAGTCTGAAAATCAAATTTTTCATTTTTAGTCCTTCTACTTTTAAGAGTTGACAAAAGTAGCCAGAAAGTTTCTAGATGTTACAGAACTCAACTTCACGAACCGAAGGAAGAACAAATTCGTCATCGGGGAAAACTTCAGGGTAATCAGAAACAACGGGGATATCACGAATTTGTTTCTCTTCCTTCTTTTCCACCACATGGAGAAGGAACATCATGTACCTCTTGCGTACTTTTGGGCTTGAACATACGAAATAATTTTAAGCCCTCGAGGAGGCTTTTCACCGAAAACCCTAAGGGTTTGACCATGAAGAAGAGGAATTCGAACGTACTGTTCAAAACAAACAATTTCAGCATGGTGTTGGGCTAGCCTAATACCTACTATGATGTCAAAACTTCCTAATTGCATTAGTACATGGTCGATTTAAAATCCGGGTCTGCTAAGGGTTAAGGTGCAATTACAAATGATGGAATCAATGATAATAGATTCCAAATTAGAAAATTTGACCGAATAAGAATATTTAAGTTGAGAATATTTAAGTGATATGGATGCATAATGATTGTTAACTAAGAACGTACCGTTCACCACATCGTTGTTATGTTGGGTTTGGTGATTTTTGATCACAAATGCATGTCTACAAGCACCTTTAGCAATAGGAGGAGCTCGAGAAAGTTGGGGAGCTTGAGCAAATTTGGGGCACTTGGGCTTGGACGAGTTGAACATGTATAACTGGAACTTGGTTGGCTAGGAGTTAGAGTTGAGGTTGGTAAGCTTGGACTTGATAGGTTTGTGTGGTGTTAGTTTGAGTAGGGAAAGCTTGAACTTGGATTTCAAACACGAGTCTAGGACACGCGTTGAGAAGATGACCCAGACCGCCACAACTGTTTCAAGCACGCATGGTAGAGAAAGATTAAGCAACGAGTTAAGCATATGGTGCAACACGGGGTTGAGGATAAAGTTGAGCAATACGGGGAGGCTTGAATGTATTGGGTTGAGAATGCATTGGATCACGACAATCGTTATGGAGATGACCATAACTCCCGTAATGGGCGCATTGACGGCATGGATACCAGCCGGTTGATGGCATTGGTAAATGTTGCAATTGGGGTATGGGCCCGGGTAAGGTTTCTTGGGTGGAGCTTGAGCAGTTTGGGTTTGAGGCAGGTTAGGAAGAGTTACGTCATAGTTATTTCTCATCTTGGTGTAGTTGCTGTTAGGGTGTATGGGTTTGGAAGATGATTCAGCCTTGACCTCCTTAGTAGGTTCGGTCATAGCCTTCTCAACGGTTTTCTTGGCTCCTTTTCACGTCAAGGTCCTGGACATAACATGATTTTCAGAGAGGGTAGCAACAAGACCAACGGCATCAGCAATGGTTTTGGGATGACGACTAAGCACAGCATCCTAGATGGTTATCAGCAATGGTTTTGGATCGCTCTTTCAAGCAGGGTAACCATGCGGGGAACTAGCAGACTCAATTCATGAAAACGGTTTATTATAGTTTGAATTGTCACAGCTATCTTTCTTGAAATTCCAAAACTCTATCTCGAGCCTCTGAAGTTCATGTTTCGGGAAAAACTCCTTCCTTAGGAGAGCCTTGATGTCTTCCCATGGTAATGCCATAGCAATTAGGATCCTTGAGAATTCTTTATCCCGTTCCACTATGTGAGAGCTCTCACATCGAAGACGCTTGAAGCAAAACTCGTCTTCTTGGTTCCAGGACACTCGTAATGGAAAAAAAATGTTCTCTATGCTTTCGAACCACTGAAGGGGCTTGGTTGCGTCCTTCGCTCCCACATATCCAGGTGGGTTAGTATTGGTGAATTGCTTAAAGTTGCAAGAATTGATGAGATTTGGAGGGGTTTGGGTAGCATTGATGGATTGGATTTAGGCTATAAGGTTGGGATCACAGCAGCCATTTCCGCAATCTAAGCAGCCATATTGTGATCGGAGTTACCAGCAGGACGACGATGTCGACAACAAGCTAAAGACATTCTGCAACACACAATAGTATGGGAAAAAGTGTGAGTTACATGGAGTATTTGTGAAAACATGAGGGTGTAGCGTTGTAACATTTCGAAATTACCAATAAGAATTTAAATTTAGTTCTCATGAAATGGAATTGTGAATTGAAAACAAAAAAACAAACTTAGCAACACTATATGAAATAACATTTAATTTGAAATTGGATCTTCATGGATCACAATGATATTCCCATTTCAAATAAATCTTTAAAAAATTGCAATGGTTAGTTGAAATATTCACGAACCATCATTGATATTTCAACAAAAATCACAAAAGAAATGATAGTTTGGAGTGGATAGTTGAAAATTGAAATGCCACATGGATATTCATATTCCAATTGTTTACCCAAATGAAAAATAATAGCAAAATCGAACTTAGCCATGAATCACCGTGAATTTGATTATAGAAGAGGAGTGTAGCCATTTGAATGACTACATTGCCCACTTGAGGCTTTTTGATTCATATGATGTTTGGTATGGTATGCTTTGGCCTAATAGGTTTCATTGCCCTAACCGAACTCCTAGGAAAGTAATCGGATTCCACTTCTGATTGGGATTTATATGCACTGTTTTCCTTATCTTAATAAACCTTGTTGCCAAGAGTTCGGATCGCAAGCCTTGTCCCCCTTCTAGGTACTGAATACCCGCCATATTGAATCATGCCCGAAGGATAGGAGAGTGAAAATTGAATATAGGGAATTTCTAATAAAATTCCCAAATAAAAATCATCAAAATTTTGAAGACTAGGAATTATGTCTTGAAGGAAATGCGTGTGTAGTGTACATGTGATAAATGATAATAATATGAATGAAAAAATAATAGGCCGTGAGCAAAACAAGCATATTACATAAAGCATAGCATGTAAAAGGACCCTAAAAGCTATAACTATTCTAGGTGGTTGCATCAAACCACCTATCTTATAGTTACGACTCTAATACCAATCTGTAGCACCTCAACCAACGATGGAATATGTCGGAACGGTATGATTACTCATAGCTCATGGCACTAAATTAAAGTGATAACATACTAAAATGCATATTATTAAAGCATTCATCCCCAAACAATATCTGAATAAAACAACCACATTCAAAAGATAAGTATCCATAAAAATGTCATTATTAAATCCTAGAAGACCATCTAGGCCTTTTTCAAATCATGTGTATCCTTAAAATATATCATGTAGAAAATAAACTGCCAACAAAAGAGGTTGGTGAGAAATCATAAGTTCATATATATATTATATAGAAACTATACAATTCAATATCATAGGCTAAAATTCAACATAATTTTAAATACAATGAAATAAATAAAAACTCCTGTTCAACCTTGACTTGTAGCCAGTCTACTAAGGAGCACATGTACATCACAATGACCATCCCACGATAATGTTTGCGTTCGTGTTCGTGTTTGCGTTTGCGTATCATCACCAATCAACCATAGAATAAACACATAGTATACGTGGCACATATCATGTAAGTATAAACAAATGTGAAGAAAACCAATACTTATGATATTGTATGAATCGTATGAAGTTAGTAAAATATAAAAACCTTTTATAGAGTTACATGTTGTACCCAAGTTATTAAAAGAATAAAAATGGGCTACGAAATACTCATATCTTAAATCAGGTGAGAAAAAGATAAAGAGAATAAGCTTTAAACAAGTGAATGGACTTGAGTTGGCTCAATAAGAAATCCTCGATCAAACTCTAAGATTTAGCAAGGAATAAAAGAAAATATAATAATTAACATGGAATAGACTACATATCTAATTTCTTTTAATCAGGTTTTAACGAATACGAATTTAGGTTTAACGAGTTATATGTATCAAAATTCAGTTTTTATTACGAAAACCAAGTTAAAATAGCTATATTTATATTTCAGATGTTTTTGTTAAACATACAAATTATGAACTTAAAAGTCCACTAAATGAGTGGTTCGGTTTTATCGGACTCAAACCCAAAACTAGGTCGGATTCGCTTCCAACAATCCTAATATAGAAAAACGATAATAAATAAGTTTCGTTTCTGTCCTAACTCAATTTATAAGTGAATTAATTGAAAACCCCTAAATTCAAAACATAAACCCTAAGTCTTAAATCTCTAAATTGGATGTGGAAACTTCTCAAATCAATGATTTTGATTGGGAGGTTTCGATTCGCAGAAGGTAACCCACCAAAAAAATACAACAATTACCCAGGACGCAAAGTAGAAGATGAAGAATAGGACTCGGGTTGACTTTCTTGGTCATGAAGAGATGAACACCAAAATTAATAAAGAATTCATGAGAGATGACGTGTTTTGAGGGTTGGGTAGCAATGAGCAGAGGTAGAATAAGGTTGTTTATATAGGAATTGGAGTAAAAACGTTTCACTCGTTAATTAGGGTTAAAACCAAACTTGTAAGAAAGAGTATGGATTTTGGACAAATCATAGCATGTCTTGAATAATAAGTCGAGGGAACGTCGAGGAATATCCTCTAGAAACTTTCTAAAGTCGGTTAAACAAGTTATAATCGAGATTTGGCGAATCAGTTTGGCTTGGAAAACAATTTTCATGATCAGACATTTAAGTCGTGTATCGCGACGACCAAGAAGGATGGGCATCTCATAGCGTGAGCCAATTACAACCTCTATTGTTCTTGGTGTCGGTCGCTTATCGCATTGGACTTAAGAAGTCCGTTGTGTAGCATGACCCAAATGAATTTCCGACTGAAACCCTAGCATCTTCACGTATCACAACGTGTTGGACTGAAGTTCTTCGTGTAGTGTGAATGACAGGTTTTCATAAAAAAAAGTTTAGAATTTGACGATTTGACTCTTGAACTTTGATTAAATGCAGATAATGCATAGAATTACAAGTAATAGCGTTCACGTTTGACATACAAGAATGCTCTAATAAAAAATAAATAAATAAATAAATAAATAATCTATAAATGAATAATGCAGCTTTTTTACTAATGAAGGATCCGAATTATAATACGGGTCGGGTACATGAAAATGGAAAATGAATAATGTCACAAACGATCCGCACCCTCGGCCGAGGCCCGTTTTGTTCGACTTGAACCGCAACTAACCATTTTAATTATAACCATTTGAGATCAAACGAAATTCAAATATAACCAGTTTGTCAAAAAAATTTCCCCAACAATGGCATTTGTCTTTAGTGACAATTGCATATATCCCCCTCCGTAGGTTCTTAAATGTATATTTCCATATTGTATTGGAATTGACAAGATCGCCCTTTAATTTAAACACCCTAAGAGGAAGGAACTAGTTTCGACAAGAACTTTGAACGTAAATGTTCAAAGGACTAAGGTGCTCAGTCATTTGAATATAGATATGTGCAACCGTTGGAGTTTGTCATTGGCAATTCCCTAACAGTCGGACGACCCTCCCTCTCCTAGCGATCATTGGAATTCGCCGACGAAAATAGTCAGTTCACGAGTCCCCCTCCCTCTATATTGCAACAGAGTTTGCCGTCAATTGCGTTGGAAATCTTTGTCGATTCGTTGGAGTTCGACGTCGATTGCGATTGTGTTCAAGGTAATATATATCCTTTTGAAACCCTACTTATCTTTTTGAGTAAAGTGCCATTTTCGTCCTTGTGATTTGACAAACAATGTGAATTAAGTCCAAAAAGTTTATTTTTTGCATATAGACCATCCATGTTTCTCAATTCTTGCCAGTTACATCCAAATCACGAACCCCGTTAAATTCAATCGTTAAGTCAGGGGTAGATATGTCTTTTCACTCTTTCTTTATTATATAAGTAAAGTGCCAAAATTGTCCCTTAGGTTTGACCACATTTGTGAATTGCATCCAAAAATATCTTTTTTCGCAATTAGACCCTCGATATTTTCCAACCGTTGCCAATTTCGTCCATTTTGTTAGCTCGGTCTAGATTCAACGTTAACTCAGGGGTGTTACTGTCCTTTTACATTATTATTATTATTATTATTATTATTAGGGATATAAGTAAAAATCCCTTATTATTACTACTACACTGAGCTAAACCCTTTATATGACTAAAAATAAAGAAGAATAAACAAACGGATACTATATTGTATTCTAGCATAGGAATCGTGAGATGTTATATATGTCATTGAATAAATAATAATAATAATAATAATAATAATAATAATAATAATAATAATGTAAACAAACATGTAAAATGGAAGTAATATCGTGAGTTAACGTTGAATTTAGATCGAGATAACAATTTGGACGAAACTGGCAACAGTTGGGCCAAGAGTCTAATTGCGAAAAAAAAATTTCGGACGAAATTCGCAAGTGAGATCAAACATCAGGGACGATTTTGGCACTTTAATCACATAAGACATGTCAGGAACTTAACGATTAAATTTAACAGGATTAGTGATTTGAATGTAATTAGTAAGAATTGGGAAACGTTGATGGTCCCTATGCAAAATATAAAGTTTTTGGACTAAATTCGCATTATTTACTAAACCAAAAGGACAAAAATAACACCTTACTCTATATGATATAAAGTGGCTTAATATTGCAAAAAAAAAAAAATAATAACAAATAATAATGAAGATTAAACACTCGACTCAGCATACGCACCTAGTCGGTTCTAAATTCCAAACCATCGACCAATTTTCTAAATCGCAAACTAGACAGTATGATAGTTAAGTGAAAGATGAGCCAATCCACCCCACCCAACTAACCCAAACTAGCAAACATAAATAGCATGTATGTATGTGACATGAAAATATTCATCCAATAAACTTAAACTCAACACATTATGATTAAATGCAATTAATATTGTGGCGCATAATAAATAATCTTATTGCATCATTCTGATATTAGATGCTAATATGCACACTTTAATGGCGTTAAAAAGTTTGAAAATCTTGTACAGAGGAATCAAGTGTGAGTTTCAGCATACTTAAACTAGACCAAAACAAAACAAAATGGAGCAAACTAGGAGTGGCAACCTTGACCCAAACCATTCTAAATGGGTTAATTTGGGTTGTTTTAAAATTCAAATGGGTTGAACTGGGTCATAGGTTTTAATTAAATGGGTCAAAATGGGTCACTTGAAATTCCACATTCTTATTTTTGGGTCAAAATGGGTTGACAAATTTAACTACATGGGTCGATGTGGGTTAGTGTATTAAGGAAAAGTGACATGTTTGGGTTGAAATGGGTTTTAGATTGGAACGATATCGGTTTAGGTTTCGGCTCGGATCAGCTTTCATGCCGACACGAGTTTTAGCATTGGACGGGTTGGGTTTCGGTTTCTTTTGAGTTTTCGCACTAGACGGGTCGATTAATGTTTTTGATTCGTTTTCGTCGACAATTCGGTTTCGGTTAATTTGTCGGTTTTTTTTTTTTTTTTGATGAACGAGGTTAACGGTGAAAATATTTTGGTTTTTTTACTTTTTTCGTTATTTGTTTATATTTTGAGTTATGATTTTTTATTTGTTTTTTTTGAATTTTTTTTTGAGAGATTTTGATCTTAATAGAAATCATCAAAAAATATTCAAAAAAATTAATAAAAAAATCATAACTCAAAAAATAAAACAAAAACAAAAAATGTAAAAAAACTAAAACGTTTCGTCCGTTGTCCTCGTTAAAAAAATCGACAAATTAACCGAAACTGAAATGTCGATAACAACGAAACAAAAACATGCTGAAACAAGCTGTTAAGTGATGAAAGGAACTGAAAAATCGCTAAAGCAAGCTGTTAAGTGCTGAAACGAGCTATTAGATGCTAAAACGAACTGAAAAATCGCTTAAACGAGTTGTTACGTGCTGAAATGAACTGAAAAATCGCTTAAACAAGCTGTTACGTGCTAAAACGAACTGAAAAATTGCTTAAACGAGCTGTTACGTGCTGAAAGGAACTGAAAAATTGCTTAAACAAGCTGTTACGTGCTGAAACAGACTGAAAAATCGCTTAAACGAGCTGTTACGTGCTGAAACGAACTGAAAAATCGCTTAAACAAGCTGTTACGTGCTGAAACAAACTGAAAAATCGCTTAAACGAGCTGTTACGTGCTGAAAGGAACTGAAAAATCGCTTAAACGAGCTGTTACGTGCTGAAACGAACTGAAAAATCGCTTAAACAAGCTGTTACGTGCTAAAACGAACTGAAAAATCGCATAAACGAGCTGTTACACGCTGAAACGAACTTTAAAATCGCTTAAACGAGCTGTTACGCGCTGAAACGAACTGGAAAATCGCTTAAACGAGCTGTTACGCGCTGAAACGAACTGAAAAATCGCTTAAACGAGCTGTTACGCGCTGAAACGAACTGAAAAATTGCTTAAACGAGCTGTTACGCGATGAAACGAACTGAAAAATCGCTTAAACGAGCTGCTAAGCGCTGAAACAAACTGAAAAATCGCTTAAACGAGCTGTTACGCGCTGAAACGAACTGAAAAATCACTTAAACGAGCTGTTACGCGCTGAAACGAACTGAAAAATCACTTAAACGAGCTATTACGCGCTGAAACGAACTGAAAAATCGCTTAAATGAGCTGTTACGAGCTGAAACAAACTGAAAAATCGCTTAAACGAACTGTTACGCGCTGAAACGAACTGAAAGCTTAAACGAGCTGTTACGCGCTGAAACGAACTGAAAAATCGCTTAAACGAGCTGTTACGCGCTGAAACGAACTGAAAAATCGCTTAAACGAGTTTTGACCCAAATTCGTTTTGACCCGTTCCAACCTTGACCCGTTATAACCTGAACCTGTTAACTTTAACCCGTTCCGACCCGAACCAAAACAACCCTTTTTTAAGTAACCCATTTCGACCCTAACCCGTTTCGACCCTAACCCGTTTCAACCCTAACCCGTTCCGACCCATAACCCGTTTTGACCCAACCCAACCCATTTGCCACCTCTAGAGCAAACACAAGTCTTTCTTATTCAAACCCAACATTATGCACCAAAAACAATAGTAGCATGTTTATCTGCATTTAACTAACACAAGGAAAGACATAGTATCTCAAATATTCAAGAAAAGGCAACCACATTTGCCCAACAAAGTATTATAACGTTGTGATGAAGAAACTAATACAACTCAATACTCCTTGTTCCCGAAATTCTTGCACCATATCTGTGATGGAACTGGGCGAACAGGCATATGTGGTCGTTGCTGCAGTAGACAATAAACAAAATGCAGAATTATAGCGTGCATATAAAGACAAATTAAAGAAAGAAAAACTGCAACTATAATAGGATCAATGGCATACTGGCATCAGGATTCAAACTGTTTACTGGCTTCATAAACAATACCTACACAGACCACCACAGACTAACGCTCTAAACAAGTCGAGTATGAAGACGTAGACACTACAATTTACACGCAAATATATATGATCAACAAACCAAATATTGTACCAAGATCAAATTGTTTACTGGCTTTATAAACATGAGATTCTTAGCCATTGACTAATGCTCTAAACGAGCCGGGCAAAAAGCTGTATACATTATAGTTAACACACAAATTAGAAAGGCCAACAGAGTGGCAGACAAAACATTGCATAAAAAAATATAAACTAAAGCACACCTGCACCAAGATATGCTCTAGGCTGAGAATCAACATGAACAAGTATTAGTAACAATTGGATTATACATACAGAAAAGTCAAGATGAATATGTGTGTAGTTTCCTGTAGTTCTAATAGATTGCAAATTCACGAACTCAAAAACATAAACTAGAGAGGTATCAAAATACAAGTATGTAAATTATAGAAAACATAGAGCTCCCAAACAATCCAAAGTTTTAAACCCTAAAACTGAATCTATTCAATCAGCAAACTACTGCACAAAACAAAGTGCATAAATATGAAATTAGAGTGATCTCAAACCCTAAAATTAAAAACACTAAGCGACCCGAAATCAAGGTATCCTCAAATCCAGATCTCAAACATTAAAGTAGGGGAAAACATAGATGATGATCGATCCGTAAAAGACAGATTAAAGAAATATATAGTGCGGCTATAACAGGATCAACGGCATACTAGCATCAAGATTCAAACTGTTTACCGGCTTCATAGACATGATATCTAGACCAATGGCCAACGCTCTAAACAAGTCGAGCATGAAGATGCATACATTACAGTTTACACAAAATTAAGAAGGATCAACAAACCAACTAATGCACCAACATCAAATTGTTTAGTAGCTTCATAAACATGAGACTGTGTGCCATTGACGAGTGCGTGCGAAATTGTAATACATTACAGTTCACACGCAAATTAGAAAGATCAAGAGACCAAAGAGTGGTTTCAAGATGAATCCTAAAGCCCTAAATCCACATATCCTATAAAATCAAACAAGGCATAAGAGTGCATAGATTTAAATTAAGAGTCGAATGATTTGAAAACCCTAGCATTGAAAATCCAGATCTAGAACATTGTAAGGGGAAACATGAAAGAGTATATATATGTGAAAATGACGGGTGAGTAGAAATAGAAGACCTCAAGCTCGGCGGATTTCATGGCGATGGGGATGCAAACGAGGAAGATGCCGGCCATGGCGATGGCGGTGTTGCGCTTCCAGTGGACAGGGCGGCAGTTGGGACCACCGGTCATGGTCCAGACCTTACTTCTGAAATCGCCGCCGTGATGTTCACCTCCTCCGCCCATTTTGTGTTGTGTGTCGTCGTCAACTACCAACAAAACAAAGGGGGAATGGTTCAGTGATTGCCCTATTTTTGGTGTCTTCGGGATATAGGATCAACTTACTTCCACATACACCCCAATTTTTAACCTTTTTTTCTTTTCTTATTAATATACATGAAACTAGATTTTAATAATTTAAATTTTTATATTTGTTGTCACTAGCAATCCTGATAAAAATTCCTACTTACACCCTTACCGTTCCACAATATGCCGGTCTTTGTTGTCACCAACACCATCGACGTCGTTTGTCTTCACCACCAACATGTAGCACCAGTCAATATTTCAGCTTTAATTTGAACATTTATAAAGGAAAGGGACTTAGTTTTAATTAAGCATCAAGTCCATGGTCAAAGGTGATAATATGGAAAGATATGAACACCTTGTCCCTAGCTTAACTCCTTTCCTTTTTCAAGATCCCCCCACCCCCTCCGGGTGTATAATGCTTTTGGGCTCAGCGACATGCCTCTTCATAGACCAATGCATATACCCATTTTGTTGTTTTGGACTTATGTATTGAAGTCCTTAAGCTGGAAAATGTTTATAACGTATGGTCCGAAAGCTAGAAGCTTGTGGCCTGTAGCTTCTAAAGCCGAAGCTTAGGACTAGAAGCTAGAAGCTTATGGTGTTGACCTATCGTATGCTATACTGCTTACTGATATAACGTTTAATATACATTAATCACGTGTACATTTTATATAATATTTTATTAGTTTATGTTCGGTTTTTGTTAGGATTTGTATACTACCAACTTATTTGAATAAATGTAGGTCCCGGAACTTGTTCGTGGTTAAAGAGGGTGAAAAAACGATAAAAAAACAAGCTGAACCGGTGAACCGAGCCATCAGGAAACGAACCGGACCAGACTAGGTGGAGAGCCGGACCAGCTAGGCCGGCCAGCCCCCCCACCTACCGGAGTGCCGCGCGACGGGGAAGAGGAAGCCCGCTGCGCGGCGGTTCCATATTCCAGAATCTTCCGTTCGTTTGCCGACTTACGTATTTTTGGACAACTGTTGCCTATAAAAAGACCCCTAAACTCACCCTTAAGCATACCTTGAAGTTCCAGACGAATTTGGCGAGTTCCGAGGCGTCCGAGATCAGTTTTCAGCAGCTTTGGAGTCGAAGAATCAGCTGGTGTTGTGCGTATTAGTTGAAGACGAAGAACACGGGTTTTATCTTTTGTTTATTTCGTTTTCATTATTTTACACACCATGAATTCTTACTTGTTTGTTTTGCTTAAACCTAAGATGCTAGGCTAAATTGCATGAACTACTTAGGCTTATGATGAACTTACTTTAATGTTTTGATTTGACTTTTGGATTTATTTACGTTATGGTTTTTTTGGTTTAGTAAAAGATTTAGTTATAATTAATTGATGCGTATTAATGCTTATGATTGTTTGATGAGTTTTATTCCATAGTTTTCCTTGATTGTTGTTTGTCATATGATAGGATTGCTGTTAGGTCAATTACTTCGTGTTTTTGATTATTTTATGATTGATGTCATGATAAGGTCATAGGAATAATATTGTCAAATAAACCTTAGTGTGCTGCTAACCTAAAATCTGTAAAGTGTTAGGTTATTGATAAGTCTTTACTATTTAATCTTGCTAGATTTAGTTCTTCGTAAGGAGTTCGTCTAGGGTTGATTATTTATTATTGTTTATCAAATCAATTAAATATCATAAATTGCCTTTGATTTCCGCGCTGTAAGGTAGGATTTCGTATAAAGGAACTAAGTCATAACTAATTAGGTAACCGTAAGGGAACTTGATTTTCAATACAGGTGTGCATTAAAACTTGTTAGAAATCCATAGGTGTCACTTGAGAAGGGTCAGGGGTCCTGTTCGGGTTTTCTTTTAAGTGTCTAATTTACGATCCCAGTCCATAGCTAAATATTTTCCCGAGTCAATTCATTATTGAAATTTAGGGGATTCTAGCCTAGGTAGTTTTTTTATCATTATCTTATTTTCATAACAAACTTTTGCTTTTGTTTAAATTACTTGTTTTCTTAATTAGTTTTTAATTATAGTATTTTAAATAAAAACCCCCCAAACAAATATAACTAATAAGTCGTGTTTTGTAGTCGAGTCTAATTAGCTAATAAATGTAATTTAGAGTCTCGCGGGTTCGATATCCGAACTTACTTAGCTGTACTAGAGTCGACCGGTTCACTTGCCGGTTAGTAGTTTAGTTAAGTTTAAGAGTCTAGAATTTATTACTTAGTGTCTAGATTAGGTAATTTTAGTTAATAATATTAAACTACTTCAAGCACATCAAGTTTTTGCCGCCGTTGCTAGGGACTCTCGGCAATTGCGTTATTAGCTTTGATTGGACCTACTTGCAACATACGTGCTACTTGTTTACGTTTTGTTTGAGTCGTAGAAGTCTAATTAAGTCTAGTTTGTTTTTAATTATTAGTTTGTTTTTCGTTATTTTCGTTTTATTAGAAACTACTTACTCGGTCTTGTGCGTTTTGTAGGTATATGCCACATCTTCGTTCGCAAGGACCGCCGTTCGATTGTTTTGGACCTACTCCATTGAAGTCCGAGGCAAGTTCATCATTGTCTGAAAAGCAACCGATCACCATAGATACTTCACCGAAATCATCACCCACAAATTCACCCGCAAATTCATCACCACCAAGTCCCACACCCGTTCCAATGGCCGAAAATAACCGCACTGTGTACCAACAAGCTTTTGAAGACCCATTGTCGAACTCATGGCAAATCCCATCCTATGTTATGACCAACATCACCCAACATCACCAATTCCATGGCCGTGAAGATGAAGATGCATCGGCACACATCAACCGTCTGACTCGTGTGTTCAAAACGTTCAATTTGCAAGATGCTAATGAGGACGCGATCTTCTGTCACTTGTTCTCGTTTACACTTTCAGGTCGTGCCACCACTTGGCTCGACTCGCAACCTGCTGGAGCATTCACTACTTGGGTGGCGCTTTGAAATGCATTCATCAAGAAGTACTGTCCACCCGCTAAGGCCTTTCGCTTCCGTGATCAGATCCCTTCCTTTCACATGGAGCCGGATGAGCCATACTGCCAAGCATGGGAGCGTTTTCAGAATCTGCTTTCCTGTTGTTCATAACATGGTCTTACACCTTAGGCCCTTGTTGAGAAGTTTTACAACGGGCTTACTTATGAAGCTCAAGCGAGGTTTGACACAGCTGTTGGGGGTAATTTGATGGACAAGAAGAATGTGACCGAGTGTAACGAGATGTTTGAAAGTTTCGCGCAATCTGAGTACGCGAAGAAGTCACGAGATGGGAATTCCAATCCCGCCACTAGTACATCCTCATCTGCTCGAGGTGTACACCAGGTTAATCTGGATACTAGTATCGCTGCTGCTTTGGAGAATCTCACCCGAGAGATTAAAGAGTTAAAGGCTAAGGTGGATAAGTGTGAGATGTGTAGAGGTGGTCATGGTACGCTGGAGTGTCCGTTGATGAACAATCATGATGTTGATTTTGTGGCTGGTCAGAACAGGTTCCCTAATGCTTACAACAACAACAATCAGAACTGGAGCAACTACAAGAATCAGAATCAAGGACAAAGTAACTCGGGTTGGCGTCAGGCTGGTGGGCCAACTGGTTTCCAAGCTCCCTATAACCGAAATCAGGGATAGTATAACAATGATGGCTCTAATGGTCAAAGTTCGAATAATGTGCCGGATCTGAGTAAGAAGTTGGACGAGATGATGCAGCAAATCATTACTAGAGATCAAGCCACTCAAAAGACCCTTGCCGAACATGATATGCTTTTCAAAATCAACAATCAGCTATGCTCGACATGTAACGAACCATTGGTGATATTGCTCGACAGTTGAATGAAAGACCCCCAAGACAGTTTTCAGGTTCTACTCAGCAGAATCCGGCCGCTCAAATAAAAGCAATTACTACTCGTAGCGGCAGGGTTTTGGGTCCCGAGGTAAGAAGGAATGAGGTTGAATTGGAAGATGAGGAGGTGATGGATGAAGAGATCGAGATGGAAGTACCGGGTAAAGTGCAGAACACCGTACCAGTTGCACACCAGTAGTCAAGAAGCCAGTTGAAGTCAGGCCATCACCTTTGATTGATCACTCTCGCATCCCGTATCCCGCTCGCGCGAAACACCAGAAATATACGCGGGAGTATGGGCATTTTCTTGATATGTTCTGACAGTTGAAGATTAATCTCCTGTTCATTGAAGCCCTCCAACACATGCCGAAGTACGCAAAGTTTATGAAAGACCTGTTGAAGAGGAAAGATAGGTTGGGGGAGGTGTCATCGATTCCCCTTATGGGAGATTGTTTAGCGGTAGTGTTGAACCGCGTGCCCGAGAAGTTGTCGGACCCAGGAGTGTTTACGATTCCGTGTTTGTTTGCTAGTGATGCGATGAGCCATGCATTAGCGGATTTGGGTGCAAGTATAAATTTGATGCCGTATTCCTTGTACGAGAAGTTGGAGTTGGGTGAGCTTACACCGACTCGCATGTCTTTATCGTTAACCGATCGTTCGGTTAAGTATCCGTGAGGTATTATCGAGAATTTGTTAGTAAATGTGGATAAGTTTGTGTTCCCGGTTGACTTTGTGGTGCTTGACATGGAAGCCGACGAGAAGGTTCCCATTATTCTTGGTCGTCTGTTCTTACGAACCGCGAAGGCGCTTATCGATGTGTTTGATGGGAAGATCACGCTTCGGGTTGGTGATGAGAATGTTACTTATGATGTCGCGAGGTCGATGAAGCATCCGAGTGATCAAGATGATTTTAGTGGTCCATTCCACTCGGTTTATTTTATTAACTCGTTGATGTGTTGTAAAACACACCTATTTTCCGCACCTTTTATCTACGTTATTATATTATATTTTATGTATTTTAACTTGTTTCGTATAGGTTATACATAGTTTTAATTATCTTGTAGGTTATGGGTTAAAGAATGAAGAAACCGGACTTTTCGAGGAGTTTAAAGGCCCTTTACGCATACTATTTCAAGACAAAGCTAAAAGCCCGGCCCGATTACATGTTGGACAAGCCCATGCCTACCTTTTTTTTATTATAACATAAAAAAAATAATAACCCTATGCAGCCCCCATAGTTCCGGTCGGAAATCAGCAAGGGAAGAAAAGAGAAAAAAAGTCAGGGTTTGAAGGTGGTGGCGGCTAAGGAAGGAAGAAGAGGCAAGAACCAAAGCTCGAGATCGTTTACTATCAGTTTTCACAGCCAAGAAGCAGCCCATATTCATCATATATCCTTTCTTTTATAACATTGTTCAACAATTTGATTTGCTTGTTCAATTCATTAGTAGTTTTGCAATTGCATGAGATATTGACTTGTTTATGATTATTGTTGATCATTGAATGATTGAATTGATGTTTGAGATGAGTTATACAATGTTTTTATTGATAAATATCTGCTGTCCAAATATGATTAGAGGCTAATCTTATCGGTTCTACCTAGGAATGATGATAATTGCTAGTGTTTGATGAGTTTTATGGATTGTTTGATTAATAGACTTTAATTGTTATTGTAAAGTTTGATTTAGACATGAAATAGGTTGTGTTTAAGGGCTGGAAATTTTGGTAACTCATTGCTTAAACTCCTTACGTTGATTGATTAGTTTTGTATTGATTGATCGGTGCTTGTTTGATTCTAGACTTTGTGTTTAGGGTTTGTTTGCGGTAGGTACAACCGTAGGGTTTTGTTGCATGAATTTATGGTTAAAGTACAGCGGTTAGACACCTTCTTAGAGACCGAGAGGTGATAAGAAGTTAGGGTTGTCTCATTGCCTTGCATGCCAGAATAAGAATTGCGCAAGAGCGAGTTCGTTTCTTGTCAGGTTTAGGTGTTTTGAGCGACTAGTTGATCTATTTTGGTTTAAGTTGAATTGTTCCTCTATCCTTGGTTGTGTATTATTCATTTCCATTAGGGTCGAGTGTCTGTGAGACCGAGAGGTGAGTCAGCATTAGAACACGTTAACAATTGTTTCCCGGTTTGGTCGTTTTAGCCGGTTAAGAGTAGTTAAGGTTTATTGAGTGAGACCGAGAGGTGATCCAGTGAGCCTAAGCGATCCTTAGTCGTGTCATCTTTAGGAACCGGTGTCTAGATATCATCCAATCCATTTGCTTGTTAGGCCTACAGTTTGATTCAGACCTAGGTAGACGTTTTTCTCCATCCGAAGTCAACACAGTCAGTTTTCCGTTAAGTTTTCTATTTTTGGTAACTTTTGTCAGTCAGTCCAGTTAAGTCATTTTATAAAAAGAAAAATCAAAATTAAAATCAATTAAATATTATTCTTAGGTAGGTCTTGTCTAGGGTTAGTGATCATTAGCTTTCTTACGTGTCCTCGTGTTCGATACTCGGACTTCCTAGGTCTATACTACTTGCGATCGGTACACTTGCCGGTTGTGTGTGGTTTTAGGATTTTCGTTTTAAATTTAAAGCTTAGTTGTGAGGGTCATTCTTTTAGACATATCCAACACACATCACTTGTTTATTGCAGGTATCGATAGTTGTTTCGATTATATTTGTGGTGCGGATCTCGTGGGAAGTAATGGGTTGGTTGATTGTGACGATTTGGGTGAGGATAAGTTGTTTGAGAACGATTCAGTTTATGATGAGTTGGTTGAGATTTCGGGTTTGCCTGAGATGATAGAGGTGAATGAGATTAGTTGTGAGAGTGACGCGGGTTCTGAGGAGTAGCCCGCTCCATTGGAGTTGAAAGTCCTCCCGTCACACTTGGAGTATGCATATCTTGATGAAGGCTCGAACTTACCCGTTATTGTGTCATCCAAGCTTACGGAGGAAGAAAAGATGAAGCTGATTGACGTGTTGAAGCTACATAGGCGATTGCATGAAGATTGTCCGATATTCAAGGTATTAGTCCCGCTTATTGCACATACCGGATTTTAATGGAGGATGAATACAAGCGGGTGGCGCAACCACAAAGACGTCTCAATCCGAATATGCAAGAGGTGGTGAAGAAGGAGGTATTGAAGTTGATGAATGCCGGGATGATCTACCCGATTTCCGACTCTCCATGGGTGAGCCCAAACCAAGTTGTTCAGAAGAAAGGAGGTATGACTGTGGTGATGAATGAGAAGAATGAGCTTATCCCTTCGCGTACGGTTACCGGTTGGCGAGTGTGTATTGACTATCGGCGGTTGAATGATGCCACCCGGAAGGACCACTTCCCGTTGCCGTTTATTGATCAGATGTTGGAGCGTTTGGCAGGTCAATAGTTTTATTGTTTTCTTGACAGTTTTTCGGGTTATTTTCAGATTCCTATTGCACCGGAAGACCAAGAGAAGACGACTTTTACATGTCCGTATGGCACGTTTGCGTACCGTTGCATGCCGTTTGGAACGTGTAATTCCCCGGCTACATTTCAGCATTGTATGGTGGCCATATTTCAAGATATGATAGAGACGTCCATGGAGGTGTTTATGGACGATTTTTCGGTTTACGGAAATTCTTTCGATCAGTGTTTGGCTAATCTTGAGAAGATGTTGAAGAGGTTTATCGAAACGAAGTTGATGCTGAATTGGAAAAAATGCCATTTTATAGTGACGGAAGGGATCGTGTTGGGTCATAAGTCTCGAGAGATCGTATTCAGGTGGATCGGGCAAAGATTGATACTATAAGTAGACTTCCTCCAACGACGAATGTGAAGACAATTAGGAGTTTCTTGGGTCATGCGGGATTTTATCGGCGATTTATCAAAGACTTTCCAAAATTACCCGCCCGATGACCAGACTCCTCGAGAAAGACGTACCGTTTGTTTTTGATGATGAATGTGTGAAGGCGTTCACGATTTTGAAAGAAAAGCTCGTAAGTGCTCCCATTCTTTGTTCTCCCGATTGGAGTTTGTCGTTCGAGCTCATGTGTGATGCTAGTGATTATGCGGTTGGAGCGGTTTTGGGGCAAAGGCGGGATAAACATTTTGACCCCATCTATTATGCTAGCAAGAGGTTGAATGATGCCTAACAGAACTACACCACCACCGAGAAGGAGCTTTTAGCCGTTGTTTTCGCATTTGACAAGTTCCGCTCGTATCTCGTACTTTCGAAGACCACCGTTTTAACCGATCATGCAGCTTTGCGTTTTCTCTTTCACAAGAAAGACGCGAAGCCTCGTCTTATACGGTGGATTCTCCTACTTTCCGAGTTTGACATCGAGATCAAAGATAAGAGGGGTGCGGAAAACGTAGCGGGCAATCATTTATCCCGCTTAGAAGACTCGAGGAGAGAAGAGTTGCGTGAGGAGGATATTGGAGATACATTCCCTCACGAGCCGATCGATTTTGTTGCGGCTGAAAAGCAAGGTATGCCATGGTTCACTGATTTTGCTCATTATTTGGCTAATGGTTTCGTGTTAGAGAGTATGACTACGCAACAAAAGAGGAAGTTTTTCTGGGATGTGAATAGGTATGTGTGGGATGACCCGTTTTTGTTCAAGATTGGTGGTGATCGGATTTTAAGGAAATGTGTGACGAAAGAGGAAGGTTGGGATATTCTCAAGCATGTTCATGAAGGGTTGACTGGAGGTCATCATGGTGCGCATGCTACGGCACAGAAGGTGTTTGATAGTGGGTTCTATTGGCCAACAGTTGTTAAAGATGCTGAAGAGTTTGTGAAGCTTTGTGATGCGTGCGAAAGAACAGATAATATTTCTTCCAATAATGAGATGCATCAAAACCCCATACAAATTCTTGAACTCTTTGACGTTTGGGGCATTGACTTCATGGGACCGTTTCCCACGTCGAACGGTAATAAGTATATTTTGGTGGCTATAGATTATGTGTCGAAGTGGGTGGAAGCCCAAGCATTGGCCACGAATGATGCACGGGTGGTTGTGAAATTTCTTAAGAAGTTATTTACTCGGTTCGGTACTCCGAGAGCTATTATTAGTGATCTGGGAACCCATTTTTGTAATACCGTCATGGAGAAGGCGTTAGCTCGTTATGGGGTTACTCATCGTACCTCTATTGCCTATCACCCTCAAACGAATGGTCAAGTCAAGAATGCAAATCGAGGGGTGAAGAGGATTTTGGAAAAGACAGTTGGGGTTAGTCGGAAAGATTGGTCGGAGAAGTTAGATGATGCATTGTGGGCATTCCGGACCGCGTACAAGACTCCGTTGGGTACTACACCGTTTATGCTTGTTTACGGTAAGTCTTGTCATCTTCCGTTTGAGTTGGAGCATTGAGCTTATTGGGCATTGAAGACGGTGAATGTCGATCTTACCGAGGCCGCAAGGAAAAGATACTTTCAGATTCATGAGTTGGAGGAGTTTCGGGATGTAGCATATTCCCGATCTTTGAACATAAAAGAAAAGACGAAAGCTGTACACGATCGGCGGTTGAAAGGCGGCAAAGAGTTCAAGAAAGGCGACAAGGTATTATTGTTTAACTCTCGTTTAAAGTTGTTTGCAGGAAAGTTGAGATCGAAGTGGACGGGACCGTACTTGGTGAAAGAAGTTTTCCCGTATGGAGTATTGGAGTTAGAGAATCCGGATAATGGAACATCATGGAAGGTGAACAGTCATCGTTTGAAGCACTATCTTGGAGGACCGGAAGAATCAATCGAGATGGAGGAAATTCCTCTCGTCCGTCACACTGAATTGTCACACGTGGTTCTTGAGTGAAAACTCAAGTGTAGAGTTTGTACATTCTTTCCTATTTTATTTCTATTTTATTATTATTTTTCTTTGAATCACTAACGTAGTTTTTTTGTAGTTTTACTTTATTTTTAAGTTTTTGTAAGATGTGAAGGAAGATAGAGAGAAGATCCCCTTGATGTATAATGCAACATTCAAGTGTGGGGATGGAGCAGCAGGAGCCGTATACTTTTCTTATTATTTATTTGCTGTTTTTATTCATGTTTGTTGGTTGGTCTGGTTACGTACTTTAAATGATTAAATCTATCAAGTTGATAAGATGAATTTTTAGAATTGTTTGTATTGTTGCCACTTCCGTTCTTATACGAGAGAAAGGAGATACTGGTTGTGGAGCACTTTCGGAGATGGAGGGCATTTGTGGAAGAAGACATTAGCATCATACTTCTTGCATACTACCAGCTAAGTTTTTTCCTTTTTTAATTTGTTTTTATATTTTTAGTTTTTTGATTTTAGCTTTATTTTGTTTTTATTTATTTTTGTATTTTTAGGTTTTGTTTTGTTTTAAAATTTTGAGTCGTGTTTCCGTTCCTACATTGAGAACAATGCAAATTTTAAGTGTGGGGATGGGAATACATATGTTTTTTCGTTTAAGTTTTTATTTATATCTAAAAATAATAAAATAAAAAAAAAGTTTTGAAAAATGTCCATTGATTTTGTTTCTTTTTGCGTATAAATGGGAGATGAGGATACTTACCGGGAATCGGTTTTTCAAACTACTAATAATAAAATATAATTAAAAGAACACACACTTAACTTGGGATGTGTACCTGTAGGCTCAGCCTTAAGAATGAAAGGGCAGTTTGATAGTTGGTTTTAAACGATAATATATGATTTTTAGTGTAATACATGTTAAGTCTGTATAAAATACGAGATGAAAGGTCGGGCCATACTCAAGCCTCAATTTTAGTTCGATTGTAGAAAATTATGAATTTTATAGAAATCTGAATACGCTATCATACGATGCTTGGGTAGGTTTAAACGTTAAAGTATACCGTGTAGCTTGTGATATAAACTTAAATCTTGCACTTTTAGTTTTAGTGGTTAACACTTTATAGGCGTATGGTTTTATAGCCTTAAATCCTGTATTGATGGGATGCCTCAGGTTCGGAGACCACGGGTCGTTCTACAGTTGTTCATCTGGGTATCTTCTGATATTTAATAATAAAAACTTTTAAGCATAAACCCGCAGTTTACTGCAATCATTACACTCAATTACATCAAGTACGGTGAAGTAAAATCTTGATGATTCAGTGATCATCCCGCTGTTAGTCATACGTGGTCCTCTTACTTACGTCCCATACCATTAAGAACATGATTGTCACACCCGGTCCATAGCCGGAAACAACCGGTGTGCGACTCATGAAAGGTTTTCGAGAGCGCGGTTAAGCAACAACTATATGATTAAATACATGAGGATTTCATTCATAATATAAGTTTTACAAAAATATCCATAAAAAGGTTTACATATAACATATTGAGATTTCACAGTTATGTCCTGCCGAAGGGAGATATAACCGTGAAAACTCCAAAATATAAAATCCTCATACATGAAATTTCCATAGTTAAACATAAAATCGTAGTGAGACACCGTGACCTCTCCACGTGGCTAAAAACCTGAAAGACACGTAAAATAATTTAATCAGTATAAACTGAGTGAGTTCACAAGTTTTGTGACTCGATAAAATGCTTTCTAATATAATTCTCATAACGTCATGAATGCAATATCCATGACTTGCAGTGTAACGTGAATACATGAGTTCGTAACCATTCCTTGACTATATATATACACCATAAAGCCCCACATAACATCCCACGAGTCCACGAGGGAATAAATAAATCGGAAAACTAAGCACCCGTCTTATAAAGTGGCGCGACCACTTACGAGTGGGTTGGTCAGACCAGTAGTACTACCCGTAGAGTTCCTCGGCTATAGTTGCCTATAGTTTATGGTTACAATATATACCGGGGACTTTATGTACCATGAGCGCGCCAAATATCTCATGTACACGCACATTGTAAATCAAGATATACACCATGATAAAACATATTTAAACACGTGTCCCTCGCCCCGAAAACAGTTTAAAACATAGTGAAAATAGTGAAAATAGGGGCTGTGAGACTCACCTTAAATCGAGGAATAATGTTCCGTTATACTTGGTGAGTTTCCTGTATTATATCGTATACGTACATTCTTCAGTATATAATACTTATACTACTATTAATACTTAGCCCGATACATACTTATGAGGTGACGGTATATATGTATTTTTTATACCTTAGCGATATGGACGTTAGACAACGTCTTATACTTGTTATATATATGCCCGTTATATTCTCTTTATATATATATCCTCCGAGCATTAGGGAATGCTCGATACAAATTATTAGTCGGTAATCATGACGTTCGTGACATGCTTTGGCCTAATAGGTTTTGGAGCTCTCATCGTTAGTCCCCAGGTAGGTAACGGGCCCATCTATGATATATTCAGTTACCAGCCTAGACAGGACGTCCCGACTACCGGCACCTCCACCCTTCCAGTTACTCGCAATGTCCATCACAAAAACCCGTATTTTATATTTATTGCACATATATAGGAATATATGTGTATGACTTGTATACTTATTTTGTTATGTATATATTATAAGTATTATTAATATCCTTTTTAAATCTTATAAGCATATATTATATATATCTTACTAGTACTCATATTTTATCATTATTATTATTATTATTACTATTATTATTACTATTATTATTTTTACTTTTATGACAAACCCGATACGGTTTTTAATACGTTAGTTATATCCTTTGTAAAGTTTAACATAACCAAAATTCCATTTTTACATTTAGATCATCTTGTTTATTTATAAATGGGTTTTACTACTGAAGATCATTTTTACCTTAACCTTCCTTAAACACCCCTTTAAATCCTTTATATCTTTTACTTAACATGATTTATCCTTACTTATATGTCACACTTCAAGTTTATATTCATGATTTATCACCTCATTAAATATATGTATCTTAGGCTTAATCCATGTTTTTCTATTAAACATAATATGATTTTATTACCTTGGAAATGTCGGTTTTTCGAGACGTTCTTGAGCGTGTTTAGGCTCTTGGATGATGGTCTTGTAGTGTAGGCTCTAGAATATGTTTATTAAACATGAACACAAGTGTTAAAATCAAAGGAAACGAGTGTGTGTTGGCTGGACAGAAAAGAATCATTTTCCAGCAAGTATTTTATGAAGAACAATTAGACTTTTAGGCTTACCAAGTGCTGAAATTAAGCCGGAAATGGATATTCGAAAGATGGTTCGTGATCCTTACGAGTTTCCTTGGATTTCTAAACAAGAATCACCGAAAAATACCAAGTAGTTTGTGAGATATGAACAAAAGAAGAGAGGTGGGTACTGCTGGAAAATGCAGTTTCCCAGCAGTGACCTTCGAAGGTTCAAAGCTTCTTACCGAGGTTTTCCGGGCAGAGATCCGTTCTAGGCTTTCCACTAAGGTTTAAGGATTTCTTCTAGCTTTCCAACGATATATAGGGTTCAGAAGGTTCAGGGCAGAATTATAGAGAAAATGGGTTGCAAAGAGGCGGTTGCTTGGTGTTGCGCTGCTGCTGTTCTTCAGCCATGAAAAGAGAGAAATTTGGAGTGTGTTTAAGGGTTTGTATGAGTTTGTGTGTGGTGTTTTTTCATCAAAATAATTGGTCTTATTTATAGGCAAACCCAAGGGAACACATCCCTTGATTTGGGGGATCCAAAAGATTACAATCCCTTGATTTAAGGGTGTCAAATCTTACACCATAAAGTGAAATAGTTAGTCAAAGCATGGTTTTTATTGTTGTTTATTTGATGGAATGGGGGTAGGCGGCCATAGGGAATGGTTAGGAAGATTTTGCTTGATCTTGCAGTACTTTCAATATTGTGCCCATACCTTGGCAGGTAAAAGATAAGATCTTCCAGAAGCATAGACTGGCTCATTTTGGGCGGAAGTATTCCCTTCCCGCAGGTCTTCCCGCAGGTCTTCCCGCAGGGTCTACCCGCAGGGTCTACCCGCAGGGTCTTCCCGCAGAGTCTTCCCGCAGGGTCTTCCCGCAGAGTCTTCCCGCAGGGTCTTCCCGCAGGTTCTTCCCGCAGGTCTTCCCGCAGGGTCTTCCCGCAGGTCTTCCCGCAGGTCCGCAGGGTCTTCCCGCAGGTCTTTGAGCACAGGGTCTTTGAAAAGGATTTTTGGTTATTAGGGTTTTTCGCAAGGATTCTTCCCACGGGTTTCCCAATGTCACGCAGAGTTTTTCCACTCTTCTGTTTGAACTTTGGGTATATTATAGATGATATGGAACCCGTATTTATTTTGGTTCCCGGTATGATGTATATTTAAATTTAGCCCGGAGTTATATTTGGTTAAATAATGCTCCATATTGTAATCCTTTATGGATTGTTTAAATTATTAACTTCATATTATTTTGACTAGTATACCTTTAATTCCTTCATAGTTTCATATCTTGGTCATCTCACTGTATAATGTATCATTGATTTGGCCGGTTCGGCGACTATATTCCATTATTTAAACGTTTATGGCGTTTTGGTCCTAATTAGAGTATTAGAACATTACTGCACATGGTCTTACCATTACCCCTTATATTGGATCATAGGTATATATTTAGCTTGATATGTTTGTCACCTCTGACTATTACTGGGCTGTCTTTATCATATAGTAGTTCTCATCGGCACTTTATACAATCCTATAGGCATTACGACTGTTCTCGTTCACATTTCAAGTATACTATGGTTTATACGTCATATAACTTATATAATCAACACATATTTTAAATCAAGTATATAGATTAGAGTGTGAAATAATTACCGGGTGTCACATTCTCCCCCTGTTGGAAGAATTTCGTCCCGAAATTTGTTGTTAGTTATCCGTTATAGTTGGGTCCGGGAAAAGGTGTGGGTACTTCTTTCGAATTTGATCTTCTCTTTCCCAGGTAAACTCGGGTCCCCTTTTAGATTTCCACTGTACCTTCACTAACTTAATCCGACTTCTTCGTAGTTTTGTTCTTTCCAGTCGGTAACGGCTATCGGTTCTTCAATAAAGTGTAACCGATCGTCAATATGTACTTCATCTAAAGGTATAATTAAAGATTCATCGGATAGACACTTTTTAAGGTTCGACACATGGAATGTGTCATGTACCCCGTTAAGTTCTTCCGGTAGCTTCAACTTATAGGCCACTGGACCTATCCTTTCCAGGATCTCGAACGGTCCGGTATATCTTGGGCTGAGCTTGCCCCGCTTTCCAAACCTTGGAACTCCCTTCCATGGCGAGACTTTTAAAAGAACTTTATCTCCCACTTGGAATTCCAAAGGCTTGCGTCTCACATCCGCATAACTTTTCTGTCGGTCGCGGGCCGTTTTCAGTCGTTCTTTTATTTGAAATATCTTGTCAGTTGTTTCTTGAATTAGTTCGGGACCCGTCATTTGTCTGTCGCCAATTTCCGCCCAGCACAAGGGCGACCTACACTTACGACCATACAAAGCTTCGAACGGTGCAGCCTTTATGCTCGTGTGGTAGCTATTATTATATGAAAATTCCACCAAAGGAAGGTGAATATCCCAGCTACCACCAAAATCAATTGCACACGCTCTTAGCATATCCTCCAATGTTTGTATAGTTCGTTCGCTTTGGCCGTCAGTCTGGGGATGGTAGGCGGTACTCATATCTAATCGCGTGCCCAAAGCTTTTTGTAACGACTTCCAAAAATGAGACGTAAATCGACTGTCGCGGTCAGAAATAATCGAGACTGGGACTCCATGTCTTGACACGATCTCTTTTATATATAGTCTAGCTAACCGCTCCATCTTATCCGTTTCTTTGATAGCTAAGAAATGCGCGGATTTGGTTAGCCGGTCGACTATCACCCATATGGTGTCATAACCTCCTGGAGTCCTAGGTAACTTCGTAATGAAATCCATCGAGATTTGTTCCCATTTCCACATGGGAATCTCGGGCTGTTGTAATAATCCGGATGGTTTCTGATATTCCGCCTTGACTTTTGCGCAAGTTAAACATTTTCCCACATAATTTGCTATATCACCCTTAATATTAGGCCACCAATAGTATCCCTTTACATCTTTATACATTTTATCTGCACCGGGGTGCACGGAATACTTCGTCTTGTGGGCTTCATCAAGTATTCTTTCACGTAATCCTCCATTGAGAGGAACCCATATTCGGTTGACAAAGTACAGGGTACCGTCTTCTTTGGATTCTAAGTTGTCAACCATACCACGGAGACCCTCGTCTTTGATATTATCAGGTTTCAAAGCTTCTCGTTGGGCTTCGTGGATAAGGGTGGTGAGGTTCGTACTTATAGTTAGCCCTAAAACTTTAACACGTGATGTTTTCACCTTTTCTTTCCTGCTTAAAGCGTCTGCTACAACGTTCGCCTTTCCAGGGTGGTACTTGATTACACAATCATAATCATTCAATAATTCAACCCACCGTCGTTGCCTCATGTTTAATTCTTTTTGATCAAATATATGTTGTAGGCTTTTATGATCGGTGTAGATTGTGCAATGGGTGCCGTATAAGTAATGACGCCATATCTTAAGTGCAAACACCACTGCGCCCAATTCTAAATCGTGAGTGGTGTAATTTTTCTCGTGCACTTTGAGTTGTCGTGACGCGTACGCGATGACTTGATTTCTTTGCATAAGGACACAACCAAGTCCTTGATGCGAAGCATCGCAATAAACTACGAAGTCATCCGTCCCTTCAGGTAGAGCTAGGATAGGCGCACTACAAAGCTTCTGTTTTAGCAACTGGAACGCCTTTTCTTGTTTATCTCCCCAATTAAAAGGTTTATCCTTCTGTGTGAGCGCAGTAAGGGCTTGTGCTATCTTCGAGAAATTTTCAATAAATCGCCGATAGTAGCCTGCTAGCCCTAGAAATTGTCGTATTTCCGTCGGTGTCTTCGGCACTTCCCAGTTTTTAATGGCCTCTACTTTTGAAGGGTCAACATGAATTCCCTTCTCGTTGACGACATGGCCTAAAAAGTGTACTTCTCTTAGCCAAAAATCACACTTTGAAAACTTTGCATACAACTTCTCCTTTCTCAACAATTCTAAAATCAATCGAAGGTGTTGCTCGTGCTCTTCTTCGGTTCGGGAATAGATTAATATGTCATCTATTAACACTATCACGAACTTGTCTAGGTAAGGTTTGCACACTCGGTTCATTAAGTCCATGAACACGGCAGGTGCGTTCGTTAGCCCAAAAGGCATGACTAGAAATTCATAATGACCATACCTCGTTCGAAACGCAGTCTTTGGTACATCATCCTCGTGTATCTTCAGCTGATGGTACCCGGATCGTAGATCTATCTTGGAATAGAAACTAGATCCCTGTAATTGGTCAAACAAATCATCAATCCTCGGTAAAGGGTACCGATTTTTGATGGTCAGTTTGTTAAGTTCCCTGTAATCAATACACATACGGAACGAACCGTCTTTCTTCTTGACAAATAGTACCGGGGCTCCCCAAGGTGAGTAGCTCGGGCGTATGAAACCCTTGTCTAGTAGCTCCTGTAATTGATTCGATAGTTCTCGCATTTCCGAGGGAGCTAATCGATAAGGTGCTCGCGCTACTGGTGCAGCTCCTGGTACTAGATCGATTCGAAACTCCACTTGTCTTTGAGGTGGTAACCCTGGTAGATCTTCTGGAAAGACTTCGAGGAAATCTCTCACTATAGGTATACTTCCTATCTTCCTTTCTTCATCCTTCTTCTCCACCACGTGGGCTAAGAAAGCTTGACACTTCTTTCGCAAGCACTTTCGTGCTTTCATACACGAAATTAACTTCATCACAGTGCCACGTCTTTCCCCTTGAATAGTCAGCGTTTCACCACTTGCCAAGGGTACGCGGATTTGCTTGTCATAACAAATAATTTCAGCATGGTTCTTTGCTAACCAATCCATGCCTATAACGACATCAAAACTTCCTAAATCTATCGGCAACAGATCTACGTTAAATTCATGTTCTCCCATCACTAGTACGCAACTTTCCACTATATCGTCTGATCGTAACTGTTTGCCATTAGCTATTTCTATAGTATAGGGCGCTGCTAATTTACTAGGTGCTAAACCAAGCAGGTCCTTAAATTCAGTGGATATAAAACTTAAATCCGCACCAGTATCAAATAACACAGACGCATAGTGGTTGTTAAGTAGGAACGTACCAGTGACGACATTTGGGTCTTCCTTAGCTTCACCCGCCCCGATAACAAAAGCCCTAGCTTGAGCTGTATTCTTCATCTGTGGACAGTCCTTGATAAAATGACCCGTATTTCCACACCCATAACAAGCTCGTGGTGTCGTTTTCCCCGGTTCTTGCTTCACAACTACTGCACCATTCTTAATTCTACACTTAGCTTCCACATGCCCTCTCTTGTGACAATGCTTACACACAATACTTGAGCAGTCACCAACATGATAATACTTGCATTTGTCACACCACGGGTTTGACCCGCTATACGTCTTCCGTGGTTGATCCGTGGTCTGGGCGGCATACACTTTCACAGTTTCTTGTTTCTTGACAGGGGGTTCTTTGGAACTTGACCCTTGATTACGAGAGGCCCAGCTCCTCTTGTGATTGTTATGGCGGCTGTTGCTGCGTTGGGAGAATGGTTGGCTTGCTTCCTTCTGAGTTGGCTTTCCTAGGGTGCCAGCTCGTACTGCATCTTCTGTCAGACTCAGACCTAGTTCAACAGCCTCGGCCATGGTCGCAGGCCTAGTGGCCGTGATTGGTCCCCTGATAACTGTTGCTAATCCCCAGATGTACCTTTCAACTCTCTTTTCTTCAGTGGTGGCCATATGAGGAACTATTCGGCATAGCTCGTGAAATCGCGTGTTATATGCTGTGATGTCGGCTCCCTTCATGGTGAGCGTCCAGAACTCATTTTCCAACTTCTGCATCTCAGTCCTTGGGCAATATTTCTTTTCCATCATCTCCTTTAACTCTTTCCAGGTCTTACCATAGGCCACGTCTCGGCCTAGGGTTTGTACTTGTAAATTCCACCACGATAGGGCTTCATCTTGAAACATACATGTCACGTACAACACTTTCTGTTTTTCTGTGCATCCACTGATTGCTATCACAGATTCTGTCTTCTCGATCCAACGGATAACTCCTATGGCTCCTTCCGTTCCCTTAAAGGACCACGGTTTGCATGTCATGAAAGTTTTGTAGGAACATCCTCGTTCCTCACCGCCAGTCTCTGGAACTACATTTTCAGTGTTTGCGGAATTCCTTCGTTCTTGACTTGAGTCGCCCCTACTGGCTTCGTAGGCGGCTATCGCTTGCGCTATGACTTCTTGTAATTGCGCAGGTGTATTAGGTAAACTGTCGTTCCTTCTCCTTGGCATTTTCCTTCAAGTTGAGAATAAGAAGGATCGGTTAGTATTGGCATCACGCTTGTATGTAAGTAGTTGTAGGGTTCGATACTTATTACATTCACACCCATATATTTGCTTATAGTCATACTTATCAATCATATACTCGCATACATAGATTTTATTATTACATCTCATTATACCACATCGTATACTCATACTCATATATCATAAACATAACTTCATTACATCAAAAGATTTGATTACATAAGTTTATGTTTAAGTCTACTACAAACTCCTACAACATACAAGCGTTTTGCCAAAAGATCGGGTCGTAGTCCGTAATATATTACTTCCCATACATATGATTACTACCCGCTAATACTAGTCTATAGTCGCTTCATGGCATCGGTGGTGGCGGTGGTGGAAACACGTCTCCCAAAAAGACTTGAATTGTCTTAACCTCATTCTCCAATTTCATCACCCTTCGTTCGGCGGCAGCGGCCCGCCTCGCTCCCACATCAGCTAAGTGCAATGCATCTCTTACCATATGCTCCAACTTTAGCACTCTCATCCTTGCGTCCGAGATCAAGTCATAGTGATTATCAAGGCGGAGACTGGTCTCACAGGCCTTGCCTTTCACACTCTCCATAAACACCTCGACCCTCTGCTCCCAATCCATGAGCCATTCATCAAGGGCCTTTCTCTCAGCCTCGGCGGCTGCTGCGGTCGGTGGTACGGGGACCTCTGTATCATCGGAGGTAGCGCGCCCTTGGGGGCGTGAGGACTCGCCTACCTCATGTATAGTCCGGGGCACCTCGTCGTCGGAGTCCGTGGCATACCTTTTCAGCCCAGCGGCTCGTATCTCCTCGGAGGGCACTGCAGCCAGCTCCTCCATCTCCTCAAGGTCGTCGTTGTCATAAGTTACCTTGTCGTCCTCATCGAGCCTGATTACCTCGGTAGGCTCGTCATCGGAGATCTCTATAGGATCATCAGGAATTGGAACAACGTCGCTCATATGGACACTGCTGCTATCAGTGTCAGAGTTAGAGCCGGAGTTCGAGTCAGTGATGGCTAGGCCATGATATGGATCATTGTTTGGGAAGGCCATCGCTGAAAGGATTAAGGTTTAATTAGTGATAATATCGCTTTATGTTTTTCCTATCCCTTATTTTGGTCATTCCTATACTAGACCATTAGTTGCGATAAAGGTGTCGTGAAGACACGTGCACTCTCGTGTAATGCAAGTTTTGAAAACATGTTATGCATGAAAAACGTTTTCATGAGGGAATCTAAGGGGTTATAGTCTAGACTCATGGTTGAATCCTAGTTCGCTATAACCTTGGCTCTGATACCAGTCTGTCACACCCGGTCCATAGGCGGAAACAACCGGTGTGCGACTCATGAAAGGTTTTCGAGAGCGCGGTTAAGCAACAACTATATGATTAAATACATGAGGATTTCATTCATAATATAAGTTTTACAAAAATATCCATAAAAAGGTTTACATATAACATATTGAGATTTCACAGTTATGTCCTGCCGAAGGGAGATATAACCGTGAAAACTCCAAAATATAAAATCCTCATACATGAAATTTCCATAGTTAAACATAAATTCGTAGTGAGACACCGTGACCTCTCCACGTGGCTAAAAACCTGAAAGACACGTAAAATAATTTAATCAGTATAAACTGAGTGAGTTCACAAGTTTTGTGACTCGATAAAATGCTTTCTAATATAATTCTCATAACGTCATGTATGCAATATCCATGACTTGCAGTGTAACGTGAATACATGAGTTCGTAACCATTCCTTGACTATATATATACACCATAAAGCCCCACATAACATCCCACGAGTCCACGAGGGAATAAATAAATCGGAAAACTAAGCACCCGTCTTATAAAGTGGCGCGACCACTTACGAGTGGGTTGGTCAGACCAGTAGTACTACCCGTAGAGTTCCTCGGCTATAGTTGCCTATAGTTTATGGTTACAATATATACCGGGGACTTTATGTACCATGAGCGCGCCAAATATCTCATGTACACGCACATTGTAAATCAAGATATACACCATGATAAAACATATTTAAACACGTGTCCCTCGCCCCGAAAACAGTTTAAAACATAGTGAAAATAGTGAAAATAGGGGCTGTGAGACTCACCTTAAATCGAGGAATAATGTTCCGTTATACTTGGTGAGTTTCCTGTATTATATCGTATACGTACATTCTTCAGTATATAATACTTATACTACTATTAATACTTAGCCCGATACATACTTATGAGGTGACGGTATATATGTATTTTTTATACCTTAGCGATATGGACGTTAGACAACGTCTTATACTTGTTATATATATGCCCGTTATATTCTCTTTATATATATATCCTCTGAGCATTAGGGAATGCTCGATACAAATTATTAGTCGGTAATCATGACGTTCGTGACATGCTTTGGCCTAATAGGTTTTGGAGCTCTCATCGTTAGTCCCCAGGTAGGTAACGGGCCCATCTATGATATATTCAGTTACCAGCCTAGACAGGACGTCCCGACTACCGGCACCTCCACCCTTCCAGTTACTCGCAATGTCCATCACAAAAACCCGTATTTTATATTTATTGCACATATATAGGAATATATGTGTATGACTTGTATACTTATTTTGTTATGTATATATTATAAGTATTATTAATATCCTTTTTAAATCTTATAAGCATATATTATATATATCTTACTAGTACTCATATTTTATCATTATTATTATTATTATTACTATTATTATTACTATTATTATTTTTACTTTTATGACAAACCCGATACGGTTTTTAATACGTTAGTTATATCCTTTGTAAAGTTTAACATAACCAAAATTCCATTTTTACATTTAGATCATCTTGTTTATTTATAAATGGGTTTTACTACTGAAGATCATTTTTACCTTAACCTTCCTTAAACACCCCTATAAATCCTTTATATCTTTTACTTAACATGATTTATCCTTACTTATATGTCACACTTCAAGTTTATATTCATGATTTATCACCTCATTAAATATATGTATCTTAGGCTTAATCCATGTTTTTCTATTAAACATAATATGATTTTATTACCTTGGAAATGTCGGTTTTTCGAGACGTTCTTGAGCGTGTTTAGGCTCTTGGATGATGGTCTTGTAGTGTAGGCTCTAGAATATGTTTATTAAACATGAACACAAGTGTTAAAATCAAAGGAAACGAGTGTGTGTTGGCTGGACAGAAAAGAATCATTTTCCAGCAAGTATTTTATGAAGAACAATTAGACTTTTAGGCTTACCAAGTGCTGAAATTAAGCCGGAAATGGATATTCGAAAGATGGTTCGTGATCCTTACGAGTTTCCTTGGATTTCTAAACAAGAATCACCGAAAAATACCAAGTAGTTTGTGAGATATGAACAAAAGAAGAGAGGTGGGTACTGCTGGAAAATGCAGTTTCCCAGCAGTGACCTTCGAAGGTTCAAAGCTTCTTACCAAGGTTTTCCGGGCAGAGATCCGTTCTAGGCTTTCCACTACGGTTTAAGGATTTCTTCTAGCTTTCCAACGATATATAGGGTTCAGAAGGTTCAGGGCAGAATTATAGAGAAAATGGGTTGCAAAGAGGCGGTTGCTTGGTGTTGCGCTGCTGCTGTTCTTCAGCCATGAAAAGAGAGAAATTTGGAGTGTGTTTAAGGGTTTGTATGAGCTTGTGTGTGGTGTTTTTTCATCAAAATAATTGATCTTATTTATAGGCAAACCCAAGGGAACACATCCCTTGATTTGGGGGATCCAAAAGATTACAATCCCTTGATTTAAGGGTGTCAAATCTTACACCATAAAGTGAAATAGTTAGTCAAAGCATGGTTTTTATTGTTGTTTATTTGATGGAATGGGGGTAGGCGGCCATAGGGAATGGTTAGGAAGATTTTGCTTGATCTTGCAGTACTTTCAATATTGTGCCCATACCTTGGCAGGTGAAAGATAAGATCTTCCAGAAGCATAGACTGGCTCATTTTGGGCGGAAGTATTCCCTTCCCGCAGGGTCTTTCCGCAGGTCTTCCCGCAGGGTCTACCAGCAGGGTCTACCCGCAGGGTCTTCCCGCAGGGTCTTCCCGCAGAGTCTTCCCGCAGGTCTTCCCGCAGGTCTTCCCGCAGGTCCGCAGGGTCTTCCCGCAGGTCTTTGAGCACAGGGTCTTTGAAAAGGATTTTTGGTTATTAGGGTTTTTCGCAAGGATTCTTCCCACGGGTTTCCCAATGTCACGCAGAGTTTTTCCACTCTTCTGTTTGAACTTTGGGTATATTATAGATGATATGGAACCCGTATTCATTTTGGTTCCCGGTATGATGTATATTTAAATTTAGCCCGGAGTTATATTTGGTTAAATAATGCTCCATATTGTAATCCTTTATGGATTGTTTAAATTATTAACTTCATATTATTTTGACTAGTATACCTTTAATTCCTTCATAGTTTCATATCTTGGTCATCTCACTGTATAATGTATCATTGATTTGGCCGGTTCGGCGACTATATTCCATTATTTAAACGTTTATGGCGTTTTGGTCCTAATTAGAGTATTAGAACATTACTGCACATGGTCTTACCATTACCCCTTATATTGGATCATAGGTATATATTTAGCTTGATATGTTTGTCACCTCTGACTATTACTGGGCTGTCTTTATCATATAGTAGTTCTCATCGGCACTTTATACAATCCTATAGGCATTACGACTGTTCTCGTTCACATTTCAAGTATACTATGGTTTATACGTCATATAACTTATATAATCAACACATAATTTAAATCAAGTATATAGATTAGAGTGTGAAATAATTACCGGGTGTCACAATGATCAACTAGAGACACGACGTATGTAAACCGACAGATGGAAACTTGTAAAATCACGGGTGGTACTGGGTCCGAGGTATTGCTTGATAGGGGTATATCATGTAGTGGGGAACACTAGCTAGTTAGTTGAATAATTGAACCTTAATCGTATCTAATGGCTGCTTGGTATACTTTGATGTTTAAATTTAGGTGGATAAACAATATCCTTGATCGTCTTAGCTGTTCATGAAAAATGTGCAACAATGTTTTAATCTACTATTATGAGGTTTAAGTCAAATTAGGGTGGTTTGATCCTGTAAAATATAAAATAAAGCGGGTCTTAACTGTGGGTTCCACTAGATTATAATAATAACAACAATAATAATAATAATAATAATAATAATAATAATAATAATAATAATAATAATAATAATAATAATAATAATAATAATAATAATAGTCGGATCTTACTTGTCCCGGTAAAGACGAAGGCATGAGTTTAAGTGGACAACAATATCGGTGATCGCAGTTTTTGCGTTGTTCTAAATTTCAAGATAATCTATATGTTTGTAAGACTGTATTTCTCCGATTCTGATCCCATTGCAATGAGACTTTTTTAGGGACGAAAAAAGGTTAAGTCATAAATAATTAGGTAACCGTAAGGGAACTTGATTTTCAATACTGGTGTGCGTTAAAACTTGTGAGAAATCCATAGGTGTCTCTTGAGAAGGGTCAGGGGTCCTGTTCGGGTTTTCTTTTAAGTATCTAATTTACGATACCAATCCATAACTAAATATTTTCCCGAGTCAATTCATTACTGAAATTTAGGGGATTCTAGCCTAGGTAGTTTTTTTTTATCATCATCTTATTTTCATAACAAACTTTTGCTTTAGTTTAAATTACTTATTTTCTTAATTAGTTTTTAATTACAGTATTTAATTAGTATTTTAAATAAAACCCCCCAAACAAATATAACTAATAAGTCGTGTTTTCGAGTCTAATTAGCTAATAAACGTAATTTAGAGAGTCTCGTGGGTTCGATATCCGGACTTACTTAGCTGTACTAGAGTTGACCGGTTCACTTGCCGGCTAGTAGTTTAGTTAAGTTTAAAAGTCTAGAATTTATTACTTAGTGGCTAGATTAGCGTAATTTAAGTTAATAATATTAAACTACTTGAAGCACATCATTCACGTTTTCATTTCGTTATGTTTTTTTTGGTTTTGGAAGCTGGAAACTCATGGGATAAGACTTCATGTTTTATTCTAAGGATGAGAGCTTGAATATTCTTTCTTAGAAACTGTTAGGTATTATTGTGATTTACTAACATGACGGATGCTGCATGCTTTGTCTAATTGATTTGACCTTTGTGTCAAAAGCCCATTATGCAGCCGACTAACATGGCTAGAGCTATGTTAATTCTAACCTTCCACTTGTCCAGATTATTAGGGATTTGAAATTCAAAAAAATCCCTTTATAAACCTAGAGAACCACCATTCTCATTATTCCCTTTAACTTCGCTTGATTATCACCGGTTATACTTCCCTTTCGGCGGTTTTGTTTTTGTTTTTCCCCCTTTATCAAGATAGAAGCTGTTTTTATTTCTTCGCTTTCTATGATTATGGGTTCTAAGGGTGATATGGCGACTCAATTTTTAAAATTCACCCAGCCGGAACTTGACCGGTTTTGTTCCGATTGTGGGATTGGGGCTGATCTTCAGCCGGAATTGCCCAAATTTTCTACTCTAGTGCATGGTTTTCCTCATGGCAAAATCCCTATTTACACTCGTTATTTTGAACAATGTAACCTTCGGTACCATTTTACTAAGTTTTCGTGAGCGTTTTGAAGCACCACAACGTTTCTCTTGGTCAATTAACCCCTGTTGGGGTTGCGCGGATACTACATTTTGAGGTAGTATCCGTTCTCTTGGGTATGATCCTGACCATTTGATGTACCGGAGGTTTTTTCAGTTGACCAAGAATGGAAACTAGTTTACCATTGAGAAGACCTGTTGTGAAGCGGGATTGATTTCAAGTACGGTTGGGCTCACTTCCCCGTGGAAAGATAAGTTCTTCTTTGTTTCGGAATCCATTTTGCCCTTTTCCCCTATTTGGAGGAAACATGAACTTGCTTTGAATCATGCTGAGCCTAAGGTTGAGGTTCTTGATGCTACTTTGTTGGAGAACCTTCGCTCTGTTTAAGTGAAGAATCGGACCGAGGAGTTCCTTGTTTACTTAGGTTTTACAACAAACCAGTTTATAAAAGAATCATAGGTTCAATATTCAAGATATGATCAAATATTATTCATATCTATTGTAACCAACTGTTTATTTATTTTTCAATCATGTTCATTCTATTTGATTTGTTCATAGTAATAATGCAGAAATAATCTATTGATCATTTTGTTTCTTAGTTAACCTTAGTTATTAGAGTTTATTAATGTTTCGCTGTGATTTATTGTAAGATTTTTTTGTGGTTTATAATTTTGTCTCATCAGATGAACACGAACACGAATTCCTTATGAAAATTCTGATGTTAGTATAAAAATAGGTTTATTCCAAGAACTAGCTTACAAAAATTATCACTTCAAAATAACGAATAGCCACAAATTGAAAGACAATTTGTTATTGTAATCAAGAAAACAGGTGGATGTGAATCGCAATATCAGAAGGCCCGACTCGTGTAAGAAAGATTTTGATGCTTATGTGGAAGCGACCGGTGTTGGTGTGCAGATTAGTGATCATTTGGTATCAAGTAATAGCAATATGATACTATTCGTGTCCAAATTGTTTTAAAGAATGTAATTAGTAGAGACATATTCAATTTTTGTTAAATAAGGAGGCTTTTTGGTGTGTCATATTATCTGATTTTGATATTTGTTACAGAAATTTTATATTCTAATGGAACATGGAATTGAGCAAAATGATATAGTGATAAATCCGTCAGTAAATCATTGTGTAGCTTGAGACATAAAGTCATAGGTATTTGTTTTCATCTTTGATTATTCTTTAACACAATTAGTTAACTATTATCAATATGAATATTTTGTTTTGCATAGAAAGAAGATGCATCAATTACTTCACGTGAAATTCTGGTTGCAAAGGTGCAGTCAAACTGTTAAAAGTCAATGGCAAGATTTGTGCTAAAAGGTCAACCTTAGCGCATGTAGTCTTTTTAGCTTGTTGTGAAGACATGTTAATGTATCCTTCAAGATAGTGAGGTGCCAGTTTTGATCTATTTACTTATAGATTGTTTTTTGTATTAATATTATATTATATTATATTATATTATATTATATTATATTATATTATATTACTTTTGAGTTCAGTTTATGGTCGGGTTTGGCACTGTACTGGTAGTAAGTCAGATGCCAAACCAACACCTATGTCTGGTTTTGTACTGCCAGGCATCCCTTTGCTTGTGATTGACTATTATCTGCATCCTAATCCAGAAGCAATAAGTTTCATCTTTTAGGCCTTTGAAGTAGATGACGAGAATTGGATGTAAGGTGGTTAGTTTTAACATAAATAATTTTTACAGAAGGGATCACTCATTTTTATTACTTGTAAATCTCTTAATTCAAACGTTTTAATTTACCTTTAAGTGGTATATTATATATAGTATATAGATATAGATGATATGTGTAATTTAGTTTTGTTTTATCAGAATGCTTGAGCAAACAAATAACAAATTTAAGATGAATTGCTGGTTAGCTTTTTATGTAAAACTAGCAATTATTTATTTAGGTTAGTGAGTTTTCCCTCAATCTTATTATGTTGACCATATGATAACAATAATGTTACCTTTAGTAACAATTTTTTCTAATGCAGTGGATCGTACAAAGAAATAATCGAAGTTTTCTTTTTATTTTTTACATCATTGCAGTTGGTACACATTTTGAGTTATTGTGCTATTTTTTTTAAAATTAGAGTGCACCCACAAAAAGTGTGTTATTGGCTTTCGCATATAAACATCTGAAACATAATGAGCTCATAAAGTATGCATCATCTGCCTCATGATTATTGTTGGTCATCTAGTGTCACTTATAATCACTATTAAATTTGACTGGGCTCCCGGGTTATTGCTAAAGATTGATCTAATGTTTCTAAATATGGTTCGCTTGGTATAAGTGTACTTATCTATGCAGGGACAAGATAACCCATCTTTAATATCGGTATTTCAAAGTTGGTATTTTGCTTTTACCACACTAATCTTTAAGAATTGCTCAAGGTTGTCTTAGAATACTTTACAATTTCATGTGACTTATTAAATTAATGTATTTGATTTTCATTGCAAACAAACTCATAAAGATATAAAGATGTTTATTCGAAAGCTTGTTTTCAGGCATCATGTTTTTATTTTATTTCATAATTTGTCTAAATTTTTTGAATCCCCGTAGCATATTGACATCTCATCATAAGTTTATTATTAATTATATTTGTATTTTAATGCTTATTACAAGAAAGACAAAACAACTTTCATTTTGATTGTGTTGCGGGTATCCTAGTAATGCGTATATGGGTGAATCAAGAAATTAGAGCTCATGCTATGAAAACAAATCTATGTTCATTTAACTTTCTATAATGACAGTCGATTTTAGAATTAATTTCATATATATCCTTAGAAATATAAAAAATATTATATATACTCTCACAAAACTAAAAATATCTCATATATATCCAATTCGTTAAAAACAATTTAATAGATGATCATGTTACCCTGGTTTGATTAGATGTGATAAGGGTTTCGAGTGCAAACTATTCGATGCGATAAAACCTTCGATAGGTCTACAATTTTAAAGAAGTGACGAGGGACGATTCGATTGTCATCAAAGATGAGAAATGTCGATTAAAATTAAAAAAATAACATAATGCATAAACACATCATGTAATGAAAAGGGATAGAGTGGTATATTCGTTAAAAAATGAGCCAATATGAAATTTAATATTTTTGAAAAATAAGGGTAAAATGATCATTTATTTAATATTAGTTAACAAATTGGGTATGTATGATATTTTAACTATTTTGTAAGGGTGTGTGTATATATATATATATGATATTTTAACTATTTTGCAAGGGTATATATATGGTTACATGTCGCTCTCTGGTCATTCCCTGCCCCTTATGGAGTCACTAGATTTCTTCATTTGTATATGGAACTCTCATTGATTTAGTCCGTTTTTGACCCGCGGATCCCAAAACCCTAGATGCCTGGTTCATAACATATCAACCTGACCTTTTCAGCTTCTGCCCCTCTTTATTCTCCAATTCCATCTAATTGTCTATTCTCTCTGTATCCCTTCTTCTAAACTCACAAACAGATGATCTTAATTTTTTTTTTCTTTCCCATCGCTCAAAGTAGACCACCAATTTTCACTGCTGAGGAATTTTATAGTTGTTGGTGATGTAATGGAATGACGATGCGGGGAAAAGAATGTCGTATTGAGAATGCCAAAACATATATGAAATCATCGGAGTGGTATCGGAGATAGGGACCCCTTTTTAGGGTTTGTTTCTTAGGTGTCCAGGTTTCCTATGGACAACTGCATATTGCATTTTAGGGGTGTTCTTCGGGTTTGTTTTCTGGGTTTCGGGTTTCTCGGGTCGGTTTTTTTGGGTTTTAAAGTTTTAACTTTATACTAGAAACCTAACCCAAATCTCTCATGGTTTTCTGGTTCGGGTTATTTGTGTTCGTGTTATTTTTGGGTTGAGTTAATCGGGTTTCAGGTATCTAAGAAAACGAAAAGAAAATAAAGAAGTAAAGAAAATCTACAATGTGAAAACTAAAAGCAATATATTCTTCTTTAGTCGTTACGTAAATAATCAAATTTTAAATAAACATAACCCGATAAAGCAACATTTTCTTCTATTACTATTGTTATTAGAAAATATATAGGCTAATTAGATTATAATAATCTCTATTGAATATTACTGACCGATAATAATCCATATTCATTTTATAACCATTGGCGGTCCCAAATTTAAAAAAGTTGGCTTTCAATGGTCCCCTGTTAAAAAAAGACTTAACGGTGTTATACTCTGATCTGAATTTCAAACTAATGTTTTAGGTTTTTTGATCGGAAGGAGGATACGAGTCGATTGGTGTAAAACTTAATATAAATAATAAATAGTCGATCAACCATAATATGTAGCATAAGAACAAGTGGAATGTGTAGAGTATTCCATATATGGTATACATACCTAATAATAATATCATGTTTTTAAACAAATAGTTTATTCGGGTTGACCCTAAGCCTAGAAATCAGACCCAAGAACCAACCCGAATTACTTCGGTTCGGGTTTTTCGGGTCGGATTAGATTGGGTTTGGGTTTTATCGGGTTGGGGTTCGGGTAAATATGACAGCCCTATTACATTATCAACAGTAATGAGTAGAGGAGACCCTTAACTATTAATAGTGGATAAAGATGGAAAAACTATTAATTGACAATAAGACTTTTTTCAAATTTGAAAATTGTAATTGCAAAGCTTCTATATTCATATAGTATAGGCAAAAGTATATATATAAAACACATTTTTTCACATAATTATGCACCTATTTCATTTATTTTTTTTATCTTTATTGTATTTTTATTATTCGGATCATCTCATGTATTATACGAGCTAAACAACCATTTTACAACTTCTAATCTTAGAGCATTCACAAATTCGGTCGATACCGAACTCATCCCTATTCACAACCTTTCTCCGTAGCTTTTGCACATATTGAACAACCACCAAACATATATGATTTTGCTCATGTCAAGTACTTTGTTGAGGCATATTTTTAATGCCGTTAAGTTTTCTCTTAATAGATAACCATTAAGAGTAGATTTTTTTTAAAATTGGAGACACCAGTATGAATAAACTCAGTTGAGATTATTATCGGCCGATAACCTTTACTTGTGATTAATCCAATTTAAAAGAACTAAACCCTAAACCAAAATTAAACCAAAAACCAAAAAAGGATTTCTTTGTTATCATATGAATATGTCTAATACACACCGAACATTGTGCCTTTTCGGTAATTTCTTTACCGTTATTTGCAACAATTTTTAATATCCGCGTAATAAGCGGGCTAAAAGCTAGTCATAAAAGAAACGGGGCACTCTAGGTTATTTCATCCTTCTCCATCCTGGAGAGAATAGCATCGCCGTCGGACCTCGTTTCCTACGCACACACAGGTACGTTATCCGAAAGAAGTAATGGGAATCTGGTAACAGTTGACCTGGTATTTAAATCGTATCATTCATTCCACTGGTGCTTCTTCCGTCTTGTTGTACACTTAATAATCTAACCGCAGGTCCTTGAATTCCCCATGCATAAGACCTCGAGTTCGGTAGCTAGGAGTAAAGGAAAGGAGGTATGTAAATAAATCCATATAAGTAACGCAAAATGCTTGTTCTGCTAGGATGTCTTACTTAATATTTTAATCGCAGTCACAGGTCATCCATGATGAACTTCTCAACCAAGATCTCAACTATGCACTTGACATATTGTTTAAGGTATTAGTTTCTCTTCAGAAGGATGCTATTTTGCTCAGAGTATCAGGTTATATGGTCCTGTGTTTCTCGTAGGCTATCATGACGTACAATATATATAATAGAGATGATTAGTATATATATATATCCAATGTATATGCGCTAATTGTGTTGTGTGGTTAACATGGATGATGATGATGATGATGATGATGATAACAAGGATGGAGACCCCAATGACCAAATCCGGCAAGTATATGCGATCAGGTGTTTGATGATATATTTGGGTATATTTTATATTTGCTTTTGTCATAATTAGCTATAATCATCTTTATGCATCTATCCTAGCTAGACACAAAAGAATATTGTTCATTCGAAACTCATTAAGAACAACCCTTTACTAGTCAATTTCTAAATCTCTCATGGCGAACAACCCAATTCCAGCAATAAATGTAATCACCTCTATCTCTATCTGAAGATATATATATAATTCAATGCGTATGTTCTAATTGTGTTTTTTGTTGTTAGCAAGGATGGTGACCCGAGTGATAAGATGATGCTATATTTGTGTATATTTTTTTATATTTGTTTTTGTACTGAATTCTGTTTCTATGCAGACAACGCTTGGGGATGAACCAAAAGCAACAATTCCTGAATCTTGTTCACCTGTCCACAAACCAAGTTCTTCAGCTACAGCTGTAATCATCTCTATCTGTTTAATACCTTTATGCATGTGGCATAGATAATCCAATGTATTTGTGCTAATTGTGTGGTTAACAAGGATGATGATACTTTTAAGTTTATAGTCATCAAGGATGCAGTGATCAAGCTCTGTCAGGTATATGTCATAAGTTGTTTGCTGATATATTTAGGTATATTTATATATTTTTTTTTGTATGCGTTAGAGATTGCATGCTTCGTAATCAGCTGTAATCACCTTTATGCATCTATCCTAGTTTGACACAAAAGAATGTCGTTATCAGAAACTGATTTAGAATAACCCTTTACCTTTTTATTTATGCAGCTCTTTGTACAAAGAATCAAAGGCTTTGAAGTTGACTAATTTAACAACTGTTATCACCACTCTCTCTCTCTCTCCATATATATATATATATATATATATATATATATATATATATATATATAGGGTTAGGTTCAAATAAGAAGTTTGATTTTTCTAAGAAGGCTAGGAAGGATGGTATTTTAGTCTAACACTTTAATATCAAAACCCATTTAAATTAATTTCAAAAATCCACTTACATAAAACCCAATTACATCTTCACTCATGTCTTACAACCACCACCACTCCACCGCCCACCGCCCACCGCCTCGGCGGAAAAGTCCGAAAAAATACAATGAAAAACACTATGAAAAAAACACAATGGAAAAATACACTATGAAAAAAAAACACAATGATAAAAACACAATTGTATGACACAATGTAAATAACATAATGGAAAAAACACAATGAAAAATACAATTGTATAATACAATTTTGTAAAACACAATTCGGTAAAACACAATTTGTAGAAAATTCATTAATTTTTTTTTAATTTTTATATTACAATATGGTACTCATATAAAAGATAAAAAGACACTCGTTATTATGGTGAATTTGTTTTTCAATAAAAACATCGTAAAAAAAAGTTATGGACGTTTTAAAATGATGAGGGAATTTGGCATGTGCCTTGCATGTAGAGAGAGAAAGTTAACAAATGTGTTATTCCTTTTATGTTATTTACCTTGTGTTCACACTTGATTTCCTCCTAAACTAATCTCAACCCTCCATATTTAAAATCAATGGACAAGATTACTTCTTATCCTTCCTACAAAAAGTATACTTCTTATTATAACCTAACCCTATATATATATATATATATATATATATATATATATATATATATAGGGGAGATTTCAAATGAGAACCTTTTGAGTTTTAAGAACTCGAAAGAACTCAGTGTAACGGTTTTTTTTTTCCGAATTTTTTTACACATGCGTAATATATGTAAGTTACAGACACCTAAAAAAATTACATAATTTTTTACGCACCGGGTCGACTTTTTACACATGTGTAACGGACGTAAAAGTTAGTCTAACCGCTTATATCTTTATTTTCTCTCTTACTTTGACTTTTTTGCCAGATTTAATCTTAACCACATATTCCATTTCATTCAATTAAATGTGTTGCCTAGGATTGAGTTCTTAAGTTCTTAAAACTCAACATGGTTATCAAAAAATCTCTTTTCTATATATATATATATGGGAGGGTTCGATGGGGAACTCCAAAAAAGTGTAGAACTGGAGCCATGTTTTTTACATATAAAAAAATAATATGAAGCTTGATTTCACATGTAAAAATTTAGTTTTAACATTAACTTTTTTTTTTTGGAGATTTTGCTTCTAAACACATGCAGAAGACATTCCAATAAAAAATAATTAATTTTGTAAAAAAAATTTTTTTACGGTTTTTTAACTGATTTTTTTTTTTAAATTATGAAAACGGCTTCTTATATATATGCAGTCAATTTCTAAATCTCTCACGGTGGATAACCCAATGCTTCCAGCAATAGCCGTAATATCCCTATCTGAACATATATATAATTCAATGTGTATGCTCTAATTGTGTTTTTTGTTGTTAACAAGGATGGTGACCCAGTGATTAGATGTTGATGCTATATTTGTGTATATTTTATATTTGTTTTTGTACTGAATTCTGTTTCTGTGCAGACAACGCTTGGGGACGAACTGAAAGCAACAATTCCTGAATCTCCCTCTGTACGAAAAGGAAAGCGTTCAAGACTGCCTTCATCAGAATCAGCTGTAATCACCCGTTATCTATATTCCTTCATGCATTATATATGCTAATTGTGTTCCGTGTTTCGTGTGCTAATGTTAAGGCGTTGATGCTATATTTGTGTATATTTTATATTTGTTTTTGTACTGAATTCTGTTTCTATGCAGACAACGCTTGGGGATGAACCTAAAGCAACAATTCCTGAATCTCCTGATGTCCACAAACCCAAACATCCGACACGGTCTTCTTCAGCTACAGCAGTAATCACCTCTATCTATATAGTACCTTTATGCATGTGACATAGATAATTCAATGCATTTGTGCTAATTGTGTTTCATGTAGTTAACAAAGGCGAGAATCCAAAAGTGTTTTTGTGTCAAACTTGGATAGATGCATAGAGGTCATTACAGCTAGTTATTGGGTATATTTTGTATTTGCTTTTGTATTTGTTAGAGATTGCATGCTTCATAACTAGCTGTAATGACCTCTATGCATCTATCCTAGTTTGTCACAAAAACACTTTTGGATTATCTCGCCTCTTATTCTTTCTTATAAGTCTTGTATAAAGCTCTGGAATTTGTTTCTTTGAATTCTCTCAGTTCATAGTTTTCCAAAATGAGATTGCAGACTGTGAACATCCTTAAGATTGCATTGTTGGATGTTTCTGAAAGAAAGTCCCCTAATTGTTTGCAAACTAATTTGTTGAACTTATAAGGGAACTTGGTTGTCATGTTGGTAGGCAGAAAAAAATCCATTCCTTTTCTAGGATCTTTCCTAGTTAGGTTAGACGTTTGTCTTCAGCTATCTAATTGGATAACAGGTCACGTTTTTGTTTTTGTTAATGAAACGACATATTTTTTAGATTACAGACATGAATGCAACTTTTCCAAAAGAAAAGCGTATTTATATGGTATATGTCTAACACAATCCTCATCACACAGGACAGGAGGTGAAACAAACGATCCACCTGTGTGGCAGAAGAGGAGTGATGCTAAATGTAAGTGGCAAAAATCTTTGATGTGTAGAGTTTGTTCGTTGTTTGTTTCAGTTTAATACTTATACAATGATGCTTCTTGTTGAACAGGGATTAAGTGAAGTGCTATAAAGAACATTCTCAAGATGAGGTGTTAATCAACTGTTTAATATGCTAGTTAAGAAGTTGTTTCCTTTAATTCTATCACTTTGTTTATCTGTCATACTAATGCTTGTTTGTGAGCGGATTTTTTAAATGATGTTACGTTTTTTTTGCCTATGTTGATGATGCACCAACCAGGTTTCTTCGTTTAGATGGTGTTTTGTTTGTTTCTGTTTTACTAAACTTAAATTTAAGAATCTTGCAAAGTTTGAAACTTTAATATGTTAAGCATAACAGTTTATTTTGCATCTGGTAGTCCAAAGCAACATCTAGTACCACATAAATAAACTGGGCAACAAGACCCCAACCTGACCTGCCTGGGTGGTAAACCCTAGGCAGAAACCAGCCCAGGGTTGCCAACCTTACTCTAGGCATAAACCACTCCAGGGTTTCTGCCAGACGTCTAAATAGTTCACTGGTTTGAATCAGGTGACATGATAATTAATTATCTTCCCTGTAAAAAAAATCCATGGGTAAGCTGTATTTCTTCCATCCCATAAAATAGAGGAGTTGCTTTTAGAGGTGCACAAAAAACCCGAACCCGAAAAAAAACCCGGAACCGGGTTTTTTTTAACCCGGGTTTTTAATACCCGAACCTGAACCTGACGTGACCCGTAGGGTACGGAAAGGGTATGATTTTCAATGCTGAAACCCGAACCCGAAACCATACCCGATCTAACACCAAAAATACCCGAAACCCGGTTCTAGTTATACACGAAACCTAAAACCCGGTTCTTATTATACCCGAAACCCGAGTTTTTTGCGTACCCGAAGCGGGTTTTTTGCATACCCGGATATTAATGTTTTTAAATTTTGATCGTTATCTGCTTTTAATGATTTTTACACCATATGTAGTAAAAACAGCTTGCTGACGTTTGTTTTAGTCACAACTAACAAGTCACAACACTTGAAGAAAATGGCTTCCTCTTCCGTTGTCACAGTTTCTAGCTCTACAACCTGATTATCACCAATTTGGATTCATTTCTAATTAAGTAAATGTCATCATGTCCGACGAAAGCTTGATGTGTTCATTGTGGCTCTATGTTGAGATCGGATTCAATAACGATTTCGAATCAACATGTGAAATCATGTCGAGCGGCTTGAGTCGAAGACTTTTTGGAAAGACAATTGGATCTCAGGACTCACGGGACTAAATGAAGACGATCAACTTAATTGAAGACGATTTAGTGGTTTTAACTTTTATCCGGAAGGATCAAAACTATCTATGTTTTTGTACCATCTTGAATTTAAAAAAATTAATATATATATATATGTGTGTGTGTGTGTGTGTGTGTGTGTGTGTGTGTTTTATATGATTGTTTAGTTGTTTTTATATGTTTGAATGAACTTTGAAGTTTGAATGACAAAAAATAGAGTTAGGATATTCAAATACCCGGAAATAGGGTATTCAAATGCCCGGAAAACGGTTTTTTAATATCCGCAAATAGGGTATTCAAATACCCGGAAAACGAGGTTTTTCAATACCCGGAAATTGGGTATTCAAATACCCCGGGTATTGAAGACCCGATTCGATACCCGACCCGGCCCCGGTACATAGGGTATGGTTTTTCAAGCCAATACCCGGACCCGAACTAGGTATTGCTAATACCCGATTTTCAAATGTCCAATCATACCCGAACCCGGTTCCATAATTCTAATACCCGATTTGTGCACCTCTAGTTGCTTTCACTAAATCACCTCGCAAAGTCCAACACTATATCTTTAGACAATAGAATAAAATTTGATCAATACCATATGTAAAACATGAGTTACGGACCTTTAAATTTTGTGCAATCTACAATGCATTAAGATTCCAGGGGCAATGTGGTCATTCAGTCACTAATATCACTTACATTCTAAAAAAGTAAGTATAATATTGATCCTTAAATTCACTTACGTTTTGTTAATATAAAGAATACTTACACATATATCCCCTAATTAAAATCAATCTCCTACGACTTTTTAACGGCTATAACTTTTTCACACGCTAATATTCTTAAAAAAAATTACATCACAAAAACGAGGATTTTATTATCTTTATTTAGAGTATGATATTGCTATACTTTTTCAATTTAAAAAATTAACATGCTATGTGATTATCAGTTAGAACCGACAACAGGTCGAGTCAGGCGAGCTTGAGTTATGTGCAAAAACGGATTAGGGTCGGAACAAGTTGATACAAAAAAGGGGTTAATTTGGTTTGGGTCAATATGAGGTCGAGTCGAAAACGGCCAGGTCAGAACAATTTCTTGTTAGAACGATGTCAGACCGGAACACGTTTTGGCCAAAACGGGTAGGTTTAAACGAATACTTCAGACTTGCTTCTTGATTTTTGCCATCGGTTACCAGCACAACGTAACGCTCGTAACTTAATCTTGGTAAGCGCTCAACCCAATGTCACACAACAATAATTGGTGTGTTACGAGTGGGTATCAGTCAAGTATGTGTAATGCCGACAATGGGCATTCCGGTGCGGATTATGCGTGTTTAACCTTCGGTTACACGCGTAATGGCTTTAAACGAGTTATGCGTGTCATCAGGACACGCATGTACTGACACTAATTATGCGTTCAATGTTGGGTTATATGCCGGGCACCCATCTAGTAACAAATAAAAGGTAATAGTAAAAACAAAAGTAGCTATACTATTAAATAAATTATAAATCTCTATCTCGATCTCTATCTCTATATATAATAAAGGAAATCAGCTTTATGAAATCTTCGTCAGGAAGCTTTTTCTCTCTCTCTCTCTCTCTCTTTCAAATTCAAATTGCAGATCTGAAATATCCAAATTCATGACTCACTCAACCGTTTTCTTATGAAGAACCCTAGGTCATAGTTCCTAACCACCTATTTAGTAATCGTCAACAATTAGTAGTGATGAACACTGACTGAACAACCTATTCTGATTGCAGAATACACGACAACTTGTGTATTACAGCCAATAGGTTACCTTTTTATAATTTCACAAAATAGAAGACAGTAAGGTTCCTAAGGTTACTTGAGTTTTTTTTTTAGACATTTTCATAAAAACTTCTAACTTCTTGTACTTTTGGAGAAAGTTGGTGAGAGATGCCCAGTCTCGTTTCAGAGAGATAATTTTTTATATGTACCATGGATTCGTATTGCTTTGGGGACTCAACATGTATGCAGAAAGATATAGCGTCTTATTACCTATTGAGCGATACGGCCTAGGAGCTCAACCCTATACATGAGAAGGTACTACGACGAACCTCATGGAGCCTAGTTCGGAGGGGCTCACCCTTACATAGGATACTAAACAAGTTTTTACTAAAATTATAATATCATTCATTAATTTTTCAACTTTCAAAAAAACAAAATAACTACATAGAATTTTTAATGGAGACCTAGACTAGGAATCATTTAAGGTGCTTGTCACACCAATGGCAACACACCTTCTTTGCCTCTAGGTCGTTAAGCTTATAAAATCCACCCTTGTGGGCTTGTCTTATGATGTAGGGACCTTCCCATTTAGATCCTAGCTTTCTAGAATGTCTGATGTTTGCTAGCCTTGTTGTTACTAAGGACTAACTCTCCGAGCTTAAATACTTCTTTTCTTACTCTTGTGTTGTAGAAGGCTTCCAGCTTCTTCTTGTATCTAGTTTCTCGAATGTTAGCTTGATACTGGCTTCTTCCAGGAGGACGGGGTTGAGTAAAACTTCAGAGCCATTGGTTTCTTGGTCAATGTTTCTTACCCTTCTCGGGTTTACCCTATTTCAGCAAGGATATCAACTTTTGCGACAAAGACTAAGTGTATTTTACCATGGCTCGTCTATTCCGTTGTAAGAATAGCCAAAGAACACTTGGAAATTCTTCAATACAATTTCTGCCATGTCTCCCGAATCTCACCTTGATACCTTCTACGATGCTGTGGTTCATTCGCTCGACCTGGCCATTAGATTGAGCTACTGAGCTAAACACTTGTTTGATTTATAGCTCCTTGCACCATTGGCTGAGTGGCTTCTTAGCAAACTGTTTCATGTTATCGGCCACTATTTCACCTGGCAACCCATATCTGCAAATTATACTGTCCCACATGAAGTTCATTACCTGCCTCCCGTTAATGGAAGCTAGGGGTTTGTCCTCCGGCCACTTAGTGAAATAATCCACAGATACTAGTAGGAACTTCACCTTCCCAGTTGCCTCGAGGAAGGGACCAACGATGTCCATCCCCCATTTGTAGAAGGGCCAGGCAGAAATGATGGGGACCAGGTCATGTCTTGGACTTGTTTTTACAAGAGCATGAAGCTGACAAGCTTCACATTTGTGTACCACCTCAGAAGAGTCCATTTGCATTGTCGGCCAGGTATTATCCGAGGTTCATTACTCTTGTTAACATCAAATTTGGACCGGAGTGTGTTCCACAAATGCCTTCATGTTCCTCCCTAACAAGATAGTTACTTTGATCCGGGCCTCACATCGTAGCAAAGGGCTTAAGTACCCTTTCTTGTATAGGATACGTCTTCCATGTCATACTGCTTTGCCTTGATCCTTACTCTCATGGCTTCTACTTCGTCAGCAAGAAGCTTACCATAGTTGAGGAATTCTAGAATAGGGGTCATCCAAGTGGTTCCCTCCTCTTCGATGATGTCTTGCACTTTGATTTCCTCAATTGACGGGCTTCTTAATACTTCAACCAAGACCTTCTTTATTAGGTGTGTGAAGGTGAGGGAGACCAAATTACTAAGGGCGTCAGCTTGCTTGTTTCGAGTTTTGGAAAATTGGGTCGGTGAGCAGCTTTTAAACTCCTTCATAAGCTCATTGACCTTCTGCTTATATTTCAGCATTGAACGTTCCCTTACCACGAACTCATTGTTTATTTTTGTAATAGTAAATGTATTGGGACTAGTTAGCAATCAAAGTAAAGAGTCATTCGCTATGGAATGAATAGCGAATGAATACAGTTTTGTTTCCCCATTTGTTAGGTGTTAGCGAATGGGAAGTTAATGTATTAGCCATTCGCTATACGTGTATAGCAATATAGTCTGTTTCAGACTTTAATGTTATTGATCTGTTTTATATTTTTCACTCTCGTGTCGTTACTCTGTCCATTTGCTCTCTCAAAACACGCAAAAACACACATTGTAACCCTAATTAGTTAATAATCATTCACATCAAAGACTATATCCTCAATATAGGAATCATGATGGAATTCATGTCTTCTCAATTTGGTGAGCTTGGATGTACCTTCTTAACCTTTTAGCTGTGTGAACAAGTGTGTTAATGTATCGTTTTTACGTCTTGGTCTTTATCTTAATGTGTTTGATATTAGTTTAATGTATAGGGGTATTTTGATATTTTAATGTAAGTCTCATCCGTTAATGTATAATAATGAATGAGATATCACGTGTTTTGTCACTCATTCATTAGGGAATGTTAACGAATGAGTGTTAACATATGTTCCTTATTCGTTAAGGATGTTTAATGAATCAGAGATTAACGTATGTAGTGTTATTTGTTAATGATGTTAACGAATGACTTAACGTACAGAGACAGATGAGAGGCTCATTCGTTAGGCATGTCTAATGAATGAGACACGAATGAATCATCTTCTATATATATACCCCTGTATTGATGTAAATTATAAAAGAGTTCTTGTTTTATCGTTTTGCATACTGTTACTCTGTCCAATTGCTCTCTCAACACACACTTAACGTAATTGATCAATCATAAAGTAATTACTCATTCTAATCATATTCATATCACAATACTAGATCTGGTTCATGAACAATTAAGTGGTATCAGAGCCTGATGTTTGATTGAATACATTATTAACCAGATTGAACATCAATTAAACACTAATTTGAATGTTAATTGCATTCGATTGATCGAATTTTGTTTTTGGACTTATCGGAACATAGATTTAAGAAGCGGTATCAGAGCCTGATGTCTGATTGAATGCATTTATAACCAGATTGAACATCAATTAAACACTAATCTGACTGTTAATTGTATTGCTAATGTGGTCTAAATTATATGTAAAATTAATAAGTATTTCTTACACTTTTGAATAACTTTAGGGTTGTTTTTATTATAATCTACTCATTCATGGGCCACAATTGGGTTTAATGGTTTGGAGAGACAATGAGCTAAAATACGGTAATTTTACTACGAGACCGATGATTGAAAAGTTTAACATAATTTATCTAATAATGGTAGTACTAATAATATTAGTAATAATAATAATAATAATAATAATAATAATAATAATAATAATAATAATAATAATAATAATGAGATATCAAAAAAAAAGAGAAACAATTATAGTGAATTCTTTCTATGTATGATTTTTGATAGGGCCATAGAAAGATTTCTTGGACAAGAGGTTTATAAAGGAATTATAAAAGAGATCTCTAGCAGCCGCAACATATTCTGTTAAAAGAGGCACACACTAATATATTTGGGGAATTATAAAAGAGATCTCTAGCAGCCGCAACATATTCTGTTAAAAGTGGCACACACTAATATATTTGGAGCCTTAGGAGATTATTATATATTCTCTTGGAAGTCATACAAGAGAAAAATAAGACAAGCTTCATGATATATTGATTGGAAGCACCAGTACTATTATTATTAATACTTTTTAGCTGGTAGTGGCAGGAGTTAGAAGACGCCACAAGGAGAACAAGAAAATTGTCGTGGGAGCAGCCAACAATTTTTGAGTTCAGGTTCACATCTACTCAACCAAGCATTCTTATTACTCGATTGGAATTTATTATTTTTATTATGAACTCCATTATTAATCTTATTCATTTTATTTTTGTTTTGAGCATGATTGTTGGCTAGAACCCTATTAGTTACCTAGGTTTGGAATGATTACATTTTGAGTTTTGGATTATTTATCGGTTTCTTGAAGATTGGTGTTGGACTAATATTATTGTAGCCAACTTTTTGATGTTCAAAAAGATGAATATGCATGCTTATTTTTAATTTACTTTTATTCAATAGTTCCATGTGTCTTTGTGAATGTTTTTCATTATGTAAACGCATATGAGGTTACCTACTGTGTGTTCGTAACTAGTTTATGGTTTATAGTCGACATAATCCATAGGAGCTATTGTTTGAGGGTTTAGAGATTTTAAGTGTTCCACCTATCTTGAGACTAAGAGGTAATAGATAGTTGGGATTGTCTTGGTCATTAGGTGGTTTGGGTATAGATTACACGAGAGCGGATTTTCCCCTTATTGTCTTTTGATTTTTGCTATCCTAAGTCTTTTTTAGCATCTTTAGGTTACTCCTTACGTCTCTTACACTCCCGGATGTATTGTTATTAGTGACACTGAGAGGTGATCTAGTCATTAGAGTACTTTAATATTGTTGGACAGACTAAAAGTAATCCAAACAACCGGTTTGCATCATACGTCCCTTAGGTAATCCTTTTAGGTCACACCCAGAGAATGATCAGGGATCCACTAGGATATCTAGAGCGTCGTATATTTAGATCGCGGTTCCATCACAGTTTCCATAGCCGATAAGCATCCAAGATTCACAAATAGGATTTCAAGCCTAGGTAATGCCTTTCTCATTATTGTTTTCGTTTAAGTCTTAAGAATTTTAATTTAATTTATAGTTTAATTTAGTTTAATTAATTATTAGTTTTAAATAAAATAAAATAGATAAAAATTAAAAAATAATATTTTTTCTTAATTATTAATTTATTTAGCTTTTAGAATCTAGTTTCGTTAATTTAATTAGTGTCTCTAGGGTGCGATATTCCCGGACTTCCAATAGCTATTCTACACTCGATAGGTTTACTTACCTGTTATTAGTGGTTTGGTTTAGGGTATTTTAGGTTTTTATTACTCGTTGTGCTAGGTTGATTAATTGCAATATATTTATATACCACTTTTAGCGCATCACGTTTTTGGCGCCATTGTCGGGGACACTTGGTAATTGGCGAATTAGATTCTATATGTTTTTCTTTGTTTTTTAGTTTTAGTTTAATTAATTAGTTTTATTTTATTTTATTATATTATTGCTCTTAATTGTTGTGCCTTGTGTGCTTTAGGGATAAGCTTGGGTCCTCACTCTTTTACGTGTTTTTCAGCGTATGCGACACACTCGTGCACAATGACCACCAGAGTTCATTGTTTCTGACGAACCTGAGAGAGATTTTCATGAGCGTACGCGAAAGTAAGGTACACTCTTCTGATTCCACGTTAGATATGGCTGACGATATCCCCCTAGGCGTACGGTTCACTCGAGAGCGAATGATGGAGTTACCGGGAGACGATCTGCCATCACACGTCCGGAGATGCCCGATATTAGTAACTGGCAGATTCCTACAAACTTCATGAATGCTATCACTAACTCCTCGCCATTTCATGTCTTGAAGACGAGGACGCGACGGGCCATCTAAACAAATTCATTCGTATCTGCGACACTTTTCATATTGCCAACACCACTCGTGCTTCTATCTACCTTCATCATTTTCCATTTTCTCTAGAGGGTCGAGCTTCATCATGGTTGGAAAACCTTTCCCCTGGGTCCATCACTACATGGGACGAACTCCATCTATTCTTTCTGCATGGACTCGGATGAGCCATACCCTTTGGCTTGGGAAAGGTTCCGTAATCTTCTTAGTAGTTGCCCCCGGCATGGTCTGTCCGAATGGGCCATAGTCGAGAAATTATATAACGGGCTGACCTTTGAGATGCAGTACAGAATCAATATGTTGGCCAGAGAAAACATGTTAGAGAAGCTGGATATAGATGAGTGTGATTCGATGTTTGAGAGTTTCGCCCTAGCCGAGCAGCAGGGGCCGTCCGCCCGAGGTAATTCTAAAACCACCACTTCTTCCGCTCGAGGCATCTATCAGGTCTCGAATGATACTAGCATCACGGCTGCCTTAGAGGCAATGTAGAGGGAAATTAAAGACTTGAAGAAGGTCGTGCAGAGGTGCGAGATCTACCGAGGAGGGCACGATACAGTTGATTGTCCGGTTAATCAGCATGAGCAAGTGGACTACTTGGGAAATCGAGATAGAGGACCGAATGCCTACGGGATCCCCGAATGGAGGAACAGTGCCAACTACGGTTGGAGGTCGGGAGGTAATGCTCAGGGTTTTCAACCGAGGCAAGAGCAGAGCCAGGCTAGTGATACAGAGGCAGTAGGGAGTTCGAGTGCGGGGAAGAGTAGCGGTATGGATCCGGATCTTAAGGAGCTTCTAACTAAGCAATCTACCACGCTTTCCCATATTATTGACAGAGATAATAACACGTAATAGAGACTGGCTGAGCACGACACCATATTGAAGAGCCAACAGTCGTCATTTTTGGAGATGTCTTGAAAGGTGGATGAGCTAATGAAGCGTATGCTACCTAATAAGTAGGTCAGAGCATTTCAGGGAAGCACTGAGCTTAACCCGAAGGCACATTTGAAGGCGGTGACCACCCGTAGTGGTAGAGGAGGCGATAAAGAGCAGCTGGTAGATGATGAGGAGCTGGTGGACGAGGAGATAGAGATGGAGGCTCATGTGAGGACGCACGAGAGGCGAGCCCCAGAAAGTACCGCATCAAACGGTGAGTCTCATGCGAAGAAGGTTGTTAAGAAGAAGATCGAAGAGAAGAAGAGTCCCGAAGTCGATCTTACTCGAGTTCTATATCCTACTCGTCTTATGCGGCAGAAGTATGTGGAGGAATATGGACATTCTTGACATATTTAAATAAAGGATGCTCTGCGGTAGTTCAGAACAAGCTGCCAGAGAAATTAGCAGACCCTGGACACTTCACAATTCCATGTATGTTTGGCAGCTCGACTAAGAGCTACGCGTTGGCTGATTTAGGTGCTGGCATAAATCTTATGCATATTCTCTCTATAAAAAGTTAGACCTTGGCGAGCCGGTCCCGATGCGCATGAGTTTCTAAGGCCCCGTTCCCGGTAACCCTACTTTGGTGTTGGATTTACTCATAAACACAGTTCTAAAATCAGAGTAAATTAAAGACTTCGCGGAATAATTAAAAACTTCAAACATCACATTACAAAACATTCATTCTTGTCTTAACATACAAATTGTCTTTTCATAAATAATTAATTAAAATAGTCATAACACTTCATCATGGATGCCAGTCTCTTCAGTCCATGCCCTGTGTCCCTCCTTAAGCCAGCTGCCTCAACCTATTTGCCTGCGTGCATACTAAAAGTCAGTTATGCTGAGTGAGTTCTAGTTAATCAATTAACATACAATACATTCATACCCTTACTCATACGCATCCGAAGATACGTATTCATACCTTAGTTTTCTATTACTCCTTTCATATATACCTTATATACATGCATACGTACTTACATACTTTCTTTCATAAAACCCTATGGTATACCATAAGCTATTCTACATTAAACATCAAAGATATTGTAAGGGTCTGGTCCCTATAATCAAAGATATTCTAAGGGTCTGGTCCCTATCAACACAGATATTATAAGGGTCTGGTCCCTAACATCACAGATATTATAAGGGTCTGGTCCCTAACATCACAGATATTATAAGGGTCTGGTCCCTACTGCCTTGAATAACCATACATTTATCATACGTGCATATTTTACCTGTCTCATGTATATAATAATATATATATATACATGCTCATTCATACTATCATTATATAGTAATAACATCCAATACATAGTCATACACGTATCATACACTTATCAATTAAGTAAATGTATTAACTATCACATAGGAGTATGCACACAGCCCCGAAAACATTTCAAAGAGAAATGGGGCTAGAACTCACATGGAGTCGATTTCTCTCGCCGTTATTGGTAATTCCCTTCTTTAGTTGAGCACAACTAACTATACAATACATTACGCGTGTCAATTATCTATTACCACTATTTCCTACATCTAAATTTATGAAACCCTCAACTAACGAGGGTCCGGGGGCAGCGCCCCTGGTAGCGGGGTCTAGGGGCGGCAGCCCCTAACAGGGTCTAAGGGGCAGCGCCCCTGTTTATTTTCATTAACAGTCCTTTAACGAAAACGCATCAGAAAATGAATTTTATAAAATTTCGCATGGAAGAATTTCGCTTCGCATGCATGGAATTTCGCTTCGCATGACTTTTTCGCTTTGCATGCTGTTTTCGCTTGGCATGGAACTGTTTCGCTTCGCATGGAACTGTTTAGCTTCGCATGAAACTGTTTCGCTTCGCATGAGACTGTGCGATGCGAAATTACCTTTTTCGCTTCGCATGGTCATGCGATGCGAAATAGCCTTTTTCACTTCGCATGGCTTGTGCGATGCGAAATTCTTCTTTTTCTTCGTTTTTACCATTTAATGGCCATTTTACTTCGTAACTCTTCCTTGGGACCCGATTTTACCCTTTTTAAGGGTTTTGGGTTGTACCAACTTTGTATACTTGCGTTTTATAAGGCCCGAATATCACATTTTTACCATATAACATTCTCGTGGGGTTATAACTTATCAAGTTCATGTTTTTCTTCCATCTTATACCCCGATCTATCCTTCTATCGGTTTGCATGTCGAATCCGACCTAAAACTTAACCTTTAAAACCAAAACTCACCTTATGTTGGTCTCGGGTTCGGATCTGGACAGATCCGTGGAGCTTGGTGGTGTTTCTTGTTGTTTTATGGTGTTTACACCCAAGATTCTTCCTTCTTTTTGCTTGGATCCGAATCCAAATTGCTAGAGATGTAACGCCCGTTAATTTCGGTTCAAGAGATTAAGGCTTGTAAAGTATGAATAACTCTCGGGATTTATCCGACGTGTCTCGGAAGCCTTTACGTCATCTTGGTATGTTAATCCATTTAACTTTTCTTCCATAATTCCTTATACTTCAATTTGGAGGGACTTGGATGTAACTTTTGTTTTTATATCATAAAACAAAACAAACCCTAACCCTAACTCCTACCATCTGCGATCGGCTGAAGAACAGCCCCCCCTGGCGATTTTCTTCTGTGCAGCCGTGTTTCAACCGTAAAAACTTAATTCAAGGTCGGTTTTATGATTCCCCATGTCTTTTACCCCTTAATTGATCATATTAACGCGCTTATTAGTCGTTAAGATTGAGTTTTGATGATAACAGTTTGCTGACAAATTCGTATACGTTTATTGTAGGGTCTGTAACGTGATGTTAATCCATTTTCTTTGATCGATTCTTCTTTCCATGATGTTCTACTTTGAGTCTAGTTTCCAGAATGGTATAATACGTAATTTTTGGACGAGATTTGAATGGTTTAATGAATTTATAAAATCGAGTGTCAAAGCTGATGCGGGATGACGGATTTTGGTCTGTCTTCCCAACGTCATTACCTTTTTTCGACAGGTCCAAATTGGTTGGTTCCACTTCTGGAAGTTAGTATTTTGAGTTAGGAACCAAACCCAATTGGAATTGTTTAATTTGGTTTAGTAATAAATTTTATAAAAATAAAACCATTTTATTGCGCACTGAAATAGCTGCATGTACCTTGCTGTGTTGGAGGAATTTTTATAATTTTTGTGTCCAATAGAAAAATATAATAAAAATATTTTTATAAACCTAAGATATTTATTAAAGTTTGGTAAAAATTTAATAATTTATTTCAAAGGTTATCCTAGGTAATTAAATGCATCTTCGCATGCTAAAATCTACACGTTTTACTCGTTATTAATCGATAATTTTGTTTTAGGCTTAACCGGTGGATTTGGTTAGTTGAAAGGTTTTATGGGCTGAGGTAAAGTAATTGGGTATGGGTTGGACCTTGGGCCAAGTGATGGGCCTTTGGCCAAGTTGTTGGGCCTTGGGCCAAGTGTTGGGCCTTGGGCCAAGTTGTTGGGCCTTGGGCCAAAGTGTTGGGCTTGAACGGCCCATTAGGCAAGAGTGTTCTTACGGTCTAGTTTAGTAACGCGTTGTGTATAATTTACAGGCCCTTGCTTGTGACTGTGCACTTAGGGATTTCCTAGCTCATTGCATGTGTTCGATTGATTTCAGGTGAGTTCATGGTGCCCCCTTTTAACTCTTTTTAAAATTTGGGCTAGCATGCACACCTAAGTGTTTTCTTACTTGATGAAATGTTTTAAACGATTTTATATAGGCTTGCTAGTATATGGTAGGCCTTGGGATGTTAAATACATATATATATATATACATTATTGCTTGGCCTATATTTGGCGATGTTGTAGTCGTTTCGACTACTGATATTGCGTATGCCTACTTTGTGTTTGCATGCGTTGATGTTTCGTGTTTAGGTTGTACGTTTGCTCGACCCTGATGTTATTACTTGGATGATATATATGTAGGTATATAATTATAAGGATGTTTATATATATATATATATATATATATATATATATATAAGGATGATTACTTATTGTTGATGATGGCCTAACTGTTTTATCTCTTTTATTTTAAAACTCTTGGGATGACTATTATGATTATTATTATTGATGTTATTTATTAAAACTTGAACTCACTCAGCTCAAGCTGACTTTGTGTGCATGTTAGTGTGAGATTCAGGTTAGAAGGAGGATGCCTTATTGCTTGGACGTGCACGAAGCTACTTGGACGGTGAAGGGCATACGTGGATGGAAGATTTTATTATTGAACATTTTATTTTAAAAAGTTTTATAAAATACCATTTATTTGGCCTAACTGTTTGATCCCTTTTATTTTAAAACTCTTGGGATGACTATTATGATTATTATTATTGATGTTATTTATTAAAACTTGAACTCACTCAGCTCAAGCTGACTTTGTGTGCATGTTAGTGTGAGATTCAGGTTAGGAGGAGGATGCCTTATCGCTTGGACGTGCACGAAGCTACTTGGACGGTGAAGGTCATACGTGGATGGAAGATTTTATTATTGAACATTTTATTTTAAAAAGTTTTATAAAATATAATTAAATTGGTTTTGGGCAATATTCCCGGGATTTTGGGAACTTATTTTATTATTTATGTTTTCCGCTGAATTATACTCTGAATTGGTTATTTTAATGAAATGAATCTTTTTTAAGTTTAAATATTTTTACAAGTGTTTTGAATGATTATCAACTGTGGGGTTCCCGGGGTTCAAGGACTTACAAGAGAGAAAGTGTGTGTTTTCTAGTGTGTGTGTTTTGTAAAGAAATGGTGAAAGGATGGGGAATGGCCTTATATAGGGAGCCATGGGCCCCACCATCCACCTCCATTCCAATCTTATCCAAATACAAACACGCACACAACCAAACTAACGACACACCGATAATAATAAAACTTTCCGTTATTTATTAATTCTCAAAATACGGATGTTACAGAGTTTATCCTTGGCTGACCGTTCGGTCAAATATCCGCGGGGAATTATGGAAAACATACTCGTTAAAGTCGATAAATTCGTTTTCCCTGTGGATTATGTTATTCTTGACATGGAGGCTGCAAATCAGGTTCCGCTTATTTTGGGACGACCCTTCCTATGTACTGCTAAAGCGCTTATTGACATCTTCGACGGAAAAATTACACTTCGTGTAGGGGAGGAGAACATCACCTTCGATGTCATTAAATCGATGAGATCCAATAGTCAGGACGATTCCGTTTATTTCCTTGACACGTTCTTAGCTCAGTTCGAGCGTTGTCTTGACTACATCTCTGTAGCAGATTTGCTCAATCAGGAGGATGAGGTTGATGTTCTCCTGGAACATGACCTGAGCATTTTTGCTGGCTCACCTCCTGAATATCCCAAGGTTTTCACGGTTGCCGAAAGCACCAAGGGACTAAAGGAGAAACCATCGATTGAGGCACCACCGTCCCTTCTCATTTTATGGATGATGAGAAGTCGAGGTTGGTTGATGTGATCAAGGCACAGAAACAGGCTCTTGCATGGAAACTTATGGACATTCAGGGCATCAGCCCGAACTTTTGCACCCAAAGGATACTCATGGAGGATGAGTACAAGTCTGTAATCCCATCTCAAAGGAGGCTCAACCCTAACATGTCGGAGGTGGTCAAGAAGGAGGTTATCAAACTCCTCGACGCTAGCCTGATCTATCCCATCTCCGATTCTTCATGCTTAAGTCCCGTTCAAGTCGTCCCTAAGAAGGGAGGGATGAAAGTTGTCACTAACGAACGTAAAGAGTTTATTCCGACCAAGACAATCACAGGTTGGCGGGTTTGCATCGACTACAGGAGGCTTAACGACGCTACTAGGAAAGATCATTTTCCTTTTCCGTTCATCGATCAGATGTTGAAGCATCTGTCAGGACGACAGTTTGAGTGTTTTCTTGATGGATTTTCAAGTTATTTTAGATCCCGGTCGCCCATGAGGATCAAGAAACGACCACATTTACATGCCATACGGTACCTTCGCGTACAAACGTATGCCTTTCGGGTTATGTAACGCTCCGGCTACTTTCCAGCGTTGCATGGTAGCGATATTCCAGGACATGATCGAGAGTTCCATGGAGGTTTTCATGGAAGATTTTTTGGTATATGGGGACTCTTTAATCAATGTCTTTCTAATCTTGAGAGGATATTGAAGCGGTGCATAGAGACGAAGTTGATGCTGAACTGGTAGAAGTGCCACTTCATGGTTACTGAAGGCATTATGCTCGGGCACAAGATTTCTCGAGATGGTATTGAGGTAGACAGAGCTAAAATCGACACCAATCACCCAATACCGACAAGCAAACAAACTCTAACAAATAGTCATTCACCGACTAGTGTGAAATTCATTCGTAGTTTTCTCAGGCATGTGGGTTTTTATCGTTGGTTCATTAGAGATTTTTCTAAGATCACCCAGCCCATGACTCGCCTTCTAGAAAAGGACATCACATTCGACTTCGATACTGATTGTCCGAAGGCATTTAAGTTTCTCAAGGGGTAGTTGTTAAGGCCCCTGTTTTAGTAGCACCCGACTTGAGTTTACCCTTCGAGCTTATGTGCGACGCTAGTAATTTTGCAGTCGGGGCTGTTCTAGGTCAGCGAAAGGACAAGCACTTCCACCCTATCTACTACACGAGTTAGACCCTCAATGATGCTCAGGAGAATTACATGACTAGCGAGAAGGAGCTTCTAGCAATGGTCTTCGCATTTGACAAATTTCGTTCTTATCTTGTGCTGTCCAAAACCATTGTTTATACTGATCATGCGGCATTGCGATACCTTTTCGCCAAGAAAGATGCCAAGCCTCATCTAATATGATGGATTCTCTTGCTTCCTGAGTTCATTATTGAGATTAGAGATAAAAAGGGAGCGAAGAATGTTGTTGTAAATCACTTATCACGTTTGGAGGATCCGAAGAGAGAGGAGATTAGAGAGGACGCCATCAAGGATAGGTTTCCCCACGAATCGTTAATGATGGTGAGAATGGGATTTGAGAGATACCTAGTGTTATACGTGAGTGCTGAAGAGGAGGGACTTCCATGTTTCTCTAACATTGCAAATTATCTGGCCGAAGGAGTGGTGGTTATAGGCATGAGTTATCAGCAGAGGAGGAAGTTTTTCTCAGATGCCAGCCACTACATATGGGATACACCGTATTTGTTTCGTGTAGGTGGCCGATCGAGTGTTGAGGAGGTGTGTGAGTAGGGAAGAGGGCTGCGAGATTCTTAGGCATTGTCATGAGGGTTTAACTGGTGGCCACCATGGCCCGGCTTCCACTGCTAGGAAAGTTCTAGATTCCAGCTTTTATTGGCCATCGATTTTAAAGACTCGCACGAGTTTGTCAAACAGTGTGACGCATGTCAGCCAAGGTTGCAAAAGTCGCTAGGCTGACCCTAGGCGGCCGACTGGGGAGTTAGGTGTACTCGGAGTACTCGGGGAGTACTCGGAGAGTACTCGGACATGGTAAATATAAAGAAAATTCATTTTTGGATATTATATATATATATATATGTCAACCATCATAAGTTTACTAATATTTATAACAAACTAGGTGAATATCAATATAAATCACAAATACATTTTGAAATCATAAATTATTCTAAAATTGTTAATCATTAATTAATAAAAATGATATTTGCTCTTTAATGTTATAGAAATACGAATAATGTTTTATTTATTTTAAAGTCAAAATCGGCCCAAGTTCACTGACTAGATGCGATTTTGACTGAGGTTGACCACATTTGATCGATTCTTAGTAACTAGGCGGACTTAAAGAAACTCGCCTCGGCGACATACCTTGTAGTGAGTACTCCGGGAGCACTCGGCCTTGGAAACCTACTCTTACAACATTATTGTCAGCGCACTGGAAACATCTCATCCCATAATGAGATGCCCCAATACTCTATTCAGGTCTGTGAGGTTTTTGATGTTTGGGGCATTGATTTTAATGGTCCGTTCCCTTCTTCTCGAGGGAACCGATACATTCTCATGGCTATCGACTATGTTTCCAAGTGGGTTAAGGCTCAAGCCTTGCCCACTAACGACGCCCGAGTTGTAGTGGGATTCTTGAAGAGGTTGTTCTATCGCTTTGGTACTCCCAAGGCATTGATCAGTGATAAGGGCACACACTTTTGCAAATCCCAGTTGGAGAAGGCGTTGGCACTGTATGGGGTCACCCATCGGTTGTGCACCGTCTATCACCCACAAACGAGCGGTCAAGTGGAGAACGCAAACCGAGGAGTGAAGCGAATTCTAGAGAAAACTGTCGGCAAGAACTGCAAGGACTGGTCCGATAAGTTAGATAATGCGCTTTGGGCTTTCCGCACAATGTTTAAAATGCCTATTGGGACCACACCCTTTAGGATGGTTTACGGGAAAGCGTGCCATCTACCGGTTGAGTTGGAGCATAGAGCTTATTGGGCATTGAGATCCCTCAATCTTGACCTAACCCAAGCTGCGAAAAACTGGTATCTCCAAATTCATGAGGTGGAGGAGCTGAGAGATGAGGCGTATGCGAGATTGTGGAGTTATAAGAACGCGTTGCACGATCGGAAGTTGAAGAAGGTGAAAGAGTTTACGTGTGGGGATCGAGTGTTAGTTTTTAATTCCCATCGGAAGTTATTTCCAGGCAAACTTAGATCGAGATGGGGAAGACCGTATACGGTCAAGGAGGTGTTCCCGTATGGTGCTGTTGAACTTCGGATGCTGATCGGAGCTCGTGGAAGGTGAACGGCCATAGGTTAAAGCATTATATTGGTAAGCCGATTGACTTGGCTGAGGAGGACGCGTGTCTCCTTGACATCCCTAGGTTGATTGATTGATAGGGATAGGACTTCGGGTGAATACCCGAGTGTAGAGTTCATATATGTTTGTATTTATTTTCTTTTTATTTTTGTATTTTGAGTTAGTTTTAAGTTTAGAGTCTGTTTGATGTCGGTTTTGGGTGCTTTGAGCTTTGTTTTGCAGGTTTGGATGCTAAAATTCGTACTCAATCTCCATTCGGACGGGGGCGTTTTGAGCTTATTGATTTTAGGAGGGTACCCAAAAGCTGCGGCTGCGAATGAAATGCTATACGGTCGCATTATCAGAACATGACTCATGAAGTTCACTGCCATATTACCAGGGGAGTCTGTTCTATTTTTTTGTGCTTTGTTTTATTTTATTTTATTTATGCTTTATTTTTGTCTTTTTCCTGTTTTCCATTGAGGACAATGTGAAATTTAAGTGCGAGGATGGGAAACTGACGTTTTTTTGAAAAAAAAAAGAAAAAAAAGTATATGGTTTTTTTTAAAAAAAAAACAAAATAATAATAAAAAAAGAGATAAAAAAAATGTGTCCCTTGAATTAAACATTTTGCAACAAAATGGAAAATGATAGAAAAATTGGGGGTTGGTTTTTAAAACTACTAATATATATTAGATACAAAAAAAAATAGAAAGCACACTTAATTTGGGATATGTCGGTAGGCCCAACTAGCTTTGAAAGGTTTCCCCTAATTATTTTTAATATACCTTAAAAGTCCAGGATGGGTCTTCGGAGTGACGTGTAAGAACTTCCACGACCAGATCTACCCTACGATGCTATGAGCAGAAATCATAACAAAGTGAAAAACTAGAAAACATCTCTTTAATCTCTTCGTTTATTCATTGATAGCAGTGATAAGTACATTGGATATGACAGTGTGAAGCAAAGGTGCAACATGGACCCTTCCAACCAGAGGTCAGAAGGACAAATGAACACAAAGGCCAAGCAACCTATTTATAGGCTTGCTTGGAGACTTATGGGCACATAACTTATACGCCGTATAACTTATGCGCCACATAAGATGCTTGTGTTAGACATTAACGTATATTCCAACATCACATGCTATCTTGACCTTACAACTCAAGATCTAAGTACTAGACATTCCATGATCTTACATACCTAATAGTCACAAACCTTGTGGGTTCTCATCTTGAGGAGGGATAGTGAAGCTGAAAATTCGATAAGGCATAGCGAGTATTACCGTAATATAACTACCTTGAGGTGGTGAGAATTACATGCACTTAAATTAGCACACCACTCTATTTTATGAAAGTAAAAACGAGTGGTGGCGCCCCCGTCATAACCATTTTTTTACGTGCTTAGAAAATAGTTATATATTTAGGTAAAAGATGCCTAAGAGCACAAAAACATCAAAGATATACAAATATTTTGAAAGTAAAAGTGAATGAGAAAGTGATGCAAATGTCAAAGAAGCATTCACTAAAAAAATCATCAAAAATAGAAAAAGAGGCCAAAAGGCACAAAATAGACGGGGCCGAGAGCTTACGTGTTACCAAAGGGATGGTGACTCTGAGGATACACTATTGGGTTCGAAAGTTTTTAGTCAATAAATAATTTTAGGAAATACTAAGGGTGGAGGCCTCGGACTGTCTGGGTTGCAGCTCGGGTGAAACTATGTTGGGCCGAAATCCGCTAATATAGTTTTAGGTTTAGGAATTGCTTGTAAGACCTCACTTGACCTTTTATCCATCTAAATTCCATCCAAGTGCATTTTCTTCTTACTATAAAGGGTTTTTATCTTACGGTGATAGGTTGAACCAGTCTGATTTTTGGTAGGGCCTTAGAGATTTCTTGGACAAGAGGTTTATGAAGGAATTATAAAAGAGATCTTTAGCGGCCGCAACATATTCTGTTTAAAGAGACACACATTAATATATTTGGAGCCTTAGGAGATTATTATATATTTTCTTGGTAGTCATACACAGAGAAAAAAAAAGACAGAAGCTTCGTGATATATTGATTGAAAGCACCAATACTATTATCATTAATATTTTTTTTGCTGGTAGTGGCAGGAGTTATAAGATGCCAAAAGAAGAATAAGAAAAGTGTCGTGGAGCAGCCAACAATTTTTGAGTTCGGGTTCACATTTACTCAACCAAATATCCTTATTACTCAGTTGGAATTTATTATTTTTATTAGGAACTCCATTAATTGTAACATCTCAGATTTTTTCAAACCCGTATTTGTTTACACATAACCCGATCGTAAATATTTTTGGATCTGTATCATTAATTAAAATCAAGTGTTTATAAGTAACTAAGAATTTTATTTTCATTTTGTACCCTTAAACTTTGCAAATTGTTTATTCTTTGATTTTACTTTAACAATAAACAAGAAATAGCAACTTTAGGAAGTTCAAGGGCTAGAAATGACAAAAAAAACCAAACACCGCCCTTCCTTGGCCGGAGCGCCGCGGAGCCCTATGCCCGCCGCGTGCCACCGTGGAGTAGCTGTGCAGATTCATTTCATGATTTCATTTCCTATCTCGTTTTTGGTATGCAAATCATGTATTATAACTAAAATACAAGTCCCAATTCGTTTCTTACTGACCAAGAACAAATCTTTCTGTTTATTTCATTGATTTGGTCATAAAAACGATATTTACTTGCTTAAACGAGTGATATGTCCATAATTAGTTCGTTATTGTTTTTCCTATATAAACAACCCCTAATCTCCTGCCATAACATTTTACACAAACCCTAGAGTCGCCTTATCAGCCGTCATTAGCCTCTGACCATCATCAAGCCCTTCGGTTTTTGCATATTTGTTGAAGATACAAGACTTGTTGGTTGACTTTTCTTGCTTTAGGACCTTTGACTTCCGTTTCTCATCGATCCTTTCACTTTCCGGGTAAGTTGTAAACATAGGAATTGTTCATACATATTCCCTAGTCAATAACCTTCAATCAATTTCGGTGGTGACTGGTCAATTCGCTTAAAACCCGTTAAAGGGCAAAACAGTCAACAAGTTTGACTTTACGTTTTCTCATGCTTCTGGTCGGATTCAATGTTCGGTCTAGAAGAATTTTATTCTCATAACGAAATTTTAAGGCTACTGACCAAAAACCGACTTCCGACTCGATGTTCGGATTCTGGTCAGTACCAGCTCGCGTAAATCTTAAATTCCAGCGGCATTAAGTTCGTTTTTACTTATGTTGGCATATTTCCAAGTTTTAGGTTATGATCATTTATCTCGTTCGACGTGTATTGGACGACTCGCTTAATCTTTTGTTCGTTTATCTTAATTATTAATCACTTGCCTTTAATCTAAGGTGAGTTTTATCATTCCCCTACTTTACTCAGTTTTCTAAAACATTTTGGGGACATATTCATATATCAAACTCTCTCTTTCTCTCTCTCTCTCTCTCTATATATATATATATAACAAAAATAGCAAACGTGTAATTGTGTATGATTAATCAAATATACTAGTTATGTGCTTACTTGTTTATGTGCGCATTCGTTTGGCATATCCCCGTGTGGAGGGTTCTCATTGACCAACGCCCGATTCGCTTGGCAACGGTCTTATTATTATTATTTGCTCATGGTTGATTTACCGACACCTGATTCGCTTGGCAATGGTTTAATCGAAAACTTATTTGCTCATGGTTTGATTTCATTACCGCATTTATTAGGTTTTGCTTATTTCTCTTATTTATTATATTAAACATTATTTTATTACAAAACTGGTGGTAAACTCACTCAACATGTGTTGTTGATAAACTATGTTTTCTACGCATATCCAGGTTGCTTGAGTTGAAGTTCGGACACTTAGAAAGACCTTAGGGTTATTGAAGACAAACATGAATTTAACTTGTATATATATATATATATATATATATATATATATATATATATATATATATATATATTTATTTATTTATTTATTTGAATTATTTGTTGTATTTGAATATTGTGTGCACATTTGAAATAAAATAATTAAATAGATATTGTCATATTTATATTATGAAGTATCTTCGAGTTGTAAGCAATCGGATCACGCCCCGGTATTTCCGCCTTAGGTTGGTGTGTGATATTAATAATCTTATTTATTTTATTCTTGTTTTGAGCATGATTGTTGGCTAGAACCCTATTAGTTACCTATGTTTTGAATGATTATTTTTTGAGTTTTGGATTATTTATCCGTTTCTTGGAGATTGGTGTTAGACTAATATTATTGTAGCCAACTTTTTGATGTTCGAAAAGATGAATATGCGTGCTTGTTTTTAATTTACTTTTATTCAATAGTTCAATATGTGTCTTTGTGTACGTTTTTCATTGTGTAGACGCATATTAGGTTACCTATTGTGTTATCTGTTTTGGTCAAAAATCGGTTTAAGGATCAAGTAACCAAATCCGTTTGTGAGGTTTGATGCTTGTATAAATAATAAACAAAGTGGTAAATGCAATTGATGAACAACGAGATTTATACGAAGAAAAGCCCCTGGCAACTAGTATACCGCCGGCATAAAAACCTCGGGTAGTGAAAACTATCACCACCGATTGTATTATCACAAAGTAAGAACCTTTGCTGAAATGGGTACAATGTGTATGCTATATGATAGTAGGTTATAGAGATTTCAATGTAAACTCAGTGTGTTGTGTGTGTGTTTTCAGCTTTAGTTCGATGATATATGAAATAAGTTACAAATGGCTATAAAATAACTTTCCTATAATTTAGACCACAATTTCCACTCTTTCTTCATAACCGTTCCTTCATGGGAGATCAGGTGAAATGACTTAGTAATAGTATCTTCCGTGAAAATAGGGTAGCTGGTAGACACGTTCAAACACCTACAAATAAGATAACAAATATTTTTGGAGACAATTGTTAAGGATCCTTGAGCTTAACTGGATCCTCAATCCTAGCAATAAACATTTATGAGTGTTGAGGATAATTAATCTTCAAGCATCAATGATCTCGGTCCCAACAATTGCCCTCAAATATGATGGTTGTGAATGGAGAATAGCTGTCATATTTTATCCCAAAAAATTCAAATTGTAACCGTTTATGAGATAGTGACGTGACCGTCGTCTGCAGACTCATTATTATCCCTATTTTCTAGACCTAAGGCGTCTTATAATTATCCTTTTTTCTGACTTAAAACTATTTTTCCAGCGATTACTCTCAGGTATCTTCTTTTCTCTCTCGAATTTTTCTTTCATTATTTTATATCTTCTCTCGCAATCGTTGATGATGCCGAAGAAAAACTCTAGACCCTCTTTTAGTTCGAGCCCTAGGGAGATCGTTCCTGAACTCAGAAGCCAGAATCTTTTGAAAGATCCCGTTTCTGAAATCTACAAATTTACCGATGAGGAAATCGAGAATATTTCTCACTGTTTCCCCGTTGGAACCGTCTTTAGACCTTACAATCCTCAAGTAAGAAGCAACAATATTTCTAGCGTCTGGGTCTGTTTTTTTGTGCTTCTTTTTTTGCTTGGCTTCTCCTATCCCTCCCCTGATCTGACTGAGAGTTTATTTTCCTTCATCGGCATGAGTTACATTCAAGCCATGCAGATGATGTGGAGAACTTTGCACACTATTGAGCGATTGATTGTCGAGAAAAATCTTGATTTCAGTATTTCAACCCTTTCTTGCCTGTACACCCTAGTTACCCATGGTTCTAGCAGGTTTGTGTTCAAAAGCAAACTGTCTCAGCTCCTTCCGGTGAACAAAAGCTGGAAGAACCAATTTTTCTTTGTCAGGAGGGACTCCATCCCCAATGGGAAGACTTTATCCACTCGATAGATCCTTAAGGGTAGGATAGTGGATCCAGAGAATAAATGGTTCTTTGAACACTGGTTTATTGACTTGAAGTATATTTTTGTATATGCAGTTTCCAACTTCGCGGATCTTGCTGCAGATCTTGGGGGAGTTAAGAGGGCGAAGATGTTTCTCGCATTGGATCCTTTTGATCATACGTTCAGGATTGCAAGTGAAGAATCATTTGTTGATTCAGACGAAGAGACTGCAACCTCCTCATACACAATGTCAAGTAAGTTAGTCCTGTATATTCAATAGATAGAAGGGAGTAAATAAAGAAGAAGAGAATAGATTAGAAAGAACTTATCTTTTTCTTTTCTGTTTGTATAGGCGTTCAAAAGTCTGGAAGCAAGCCTGCTAAGAACCTCATCACCCAGTTTCAGCTAGAGGATGTGGATAGTTTGATAACTTCCCGCTCTGCAGATAAGAAGCCCATGAAAAGTTTCGGCCTCATCCCATCTAAGACCTGGTTACCTGCTCCAAGGCAAGTGGAAAAAGGAAGAGGGATTTTGAAGCTGATGTCAACAATGCCCAGCAATTGATTGACCAAATGTCTGAGGTAAAAATTCTTTATTTACTGGTGCAAAACTTTTGATGCATTCTAAGTTTGTCAGACGTTCACAGGGTTTGGCAGGCATCAAGAATCTCCGTGAGGAGACTGTGGCTAATCTTGAGAAGAAACTGGCCAAGTATCGTACTGGAATTGTCCTGAAAGATAATCTGATCTCGGAGCTTCAGGTATAGAAATACGTCCTGGAAGATCGACTTGCCCTCTCTGACATCTAAACTCAAGAGCAGGTGATAGAGGCCACGGAACAAGCAAAGGTTTGGGTTGGCAAAGCGGTGTTGATGGCTAGGATCAAAATGGCGGATGAGGCTGAAGATGATAAGTTCGACAGGTCCAACTGGGAAGTGGCCCTTTGGAAAAATACTCTTGCGGGATACGGTGATGAAGGTAAGGATACTGGGGCTGTGAAGAAGGATGAGGATGTTGGAACTACCGGGGCTAAGGATGATGCTATGGTGATCAAGGATGGTGACGATGGTGCTGCGGGGAAGGAGTAGGCAGGTCAGTAGGTGATCATGGATGATGATGACTAGGTCGGAGCCCACTTTTTAGAAGGTTTAGGTTGGTGTTTGTTAATGGTGGTTTTTGTTGAACAATATTTACTGTATTTCCCAGGATCTGAGATCCTTAAGACAATATGAAATGTGGCTTTGGTGGAGGGATCCTCTGTTTGGGGGATGAAGCCTTAGCCATCATTCTCTTTAATTTCCTGCTTGAACATATTATGACTTTGACTATGTTTGAACTTGGTGGATGGTCCACGTTTTGCTGGTGCTGCTCGGGTCTAACCCTTTGAATGCTAGTAATGACATAACTCATTCTGCTTTTGAATCGGCATCTGTATCCTAGATTAGAGGATCCTCAATCCTTATTGCTTTTGTCTTGAATTGTTTTCCTGTTAAGATAATTAACCAAAAGAAAATAACATAACAATTAGAAAAGTTGGATTTAAATCCAACCAGCTTGGGGACAAGCCCAATAATACAGGCGATGAGCCGATCCTTGGCGTTGGCCCAATTAAACACGGCGATGAGCCAACCCTGGCGTTGGCCCTAACTTGTGTATATGGTACGTTTACCATCTAATTCTTAAGATCCATGATATGATCTTTAGCCATGAAATTGTCAGCCACATATAGTGCACCAGTCCCACAGCCTCCAACCATACCTGGATAATCGTGCGCTCCAGGCGAGGGTGTCAAAACCCTAAATTCACGTGATAAGGTGAAAACCTTATAAACCTGGGGGCAAGCCCAATTAAACTTAGGAGAGAGTTGGCCAACTTGTTTTTTCCACTTGAGGGCCCTGTTGCTCGGCATTTCTGCAAACTTCATGTATTTGACAAAAACAAGTGTTCAACATAGTTAATATAAATATGAGTATAAAGTAAAGTTTTACCAAATAACGAGTTGATGAAACCGATTAGGATCCATGATCCTAATTAACAAAAATATTTTTTGAGATGAATGGCATTCCAAGCTCTTAGGAGCATGTCACCTTCCATATTTAGTAAACGATATGCCCCATTTCCAGCCTCAGATTCGATTAAGTAGGGACCTTCCCAATTAGGTGCTAACTTTCCATTGGCTAGATTGGTTGTATTTTGGAAAGCCTTCCACATAACTAAATCTCCAATTTCAAATCTTCTGATCCTGATGTTCTTATTGTATGCGCCGGCTGTCTTTTGTTGGTAAGTAGCCATTCTGAACCTTGCTTGATTTCTAAGTTCCTCAACAGTATCTAGGTCTTGGATAAGATTTTCATCATTTGTCTGAGGATCACTAATGCTCGTTCTAGCAGTTGGATAGACCATTTCAATAGGAATTACTGCTTCAGCTCCAAAGACTAATGAGAATGGTGTCTGTCCTGTAGCGTTCTTTGGAGTTGTTCTATCTGTCCAAAGCACATAGGGTAGTTCCTCATTCCATTTGCCTTTCTTTGCTCCAAGCTTCTTTTTTAAGTTGTTGATGATGATCTTGCTGCTTGATTCTGCTGGCCATTTGCTTGTAGATGAACCGGTGTTGAGGTAATCATGTTAATTCCCCAACTGTCACAGAAGTTGGTTGTTCTTTTCCTAATAAATTGGGAACCATTATCACAAATAATTTAGGAAGGAATACCAAATCTAGTAATATATTTCGTTTAATAAAGGATATAACTTCCTTCTCCCTGACTTGAGGAAATGCTTCAGCTTCTATCCATTTGGAGAAGTAGTCAGTCATTGCTAGCATAAAGACTCTCCCTCCTGGAGCTTTGGGGAGCTTGCCAACTATGTCCATTCCCCACTTCATAAATGGCTATGAGAAAACAATAGGGTATAAGGGCTCTGCCGGTTGATGCAGGATGTTGCCATGCCTTTGATAAGCGTCGCATTTCTTTGAGTATTCCACAGCATCCTTTTTCATGGTAGGCCAAAAGTATCCAGTCCTTAGGATTATGGAGAATAGTGCTATTCCCCCTATATGGTTGCCACAATCTCCTTCATAGAAGTCCTTTAGCACTTCCTGGGTCTTAGGTTCTACGATGCACCTTAAGTATGGACCTGCAAAGGATTTCTTATACAACATATCATGTATAATAGTAAATCGAGATACCTTGGCGTTAAAAGCTTTAGGGTTTTCGCCTTTTGGGATCTCTCCTTCTTGGATGTACTTCCTTATTGGAAGGATCCAAGATGGATCGTCATGAGGGTGATCCTAATGATATGTAGGTTAGATTCCCATCTACCTCCATTGCCTTGCATTCTTCTATTGCAGGAGACAGAACATGAATGATAGGAATTTTTACGTCCTCGGGGAGCTTTAAGGCTGAAGCTAAGTTTTCTAAGGCATCAGCCCCTGCATTTTCTTCTCTTGGTACCTGTGTAATGTTTAAATAATCGAAGGACCCTGCAAGATCTTTTACTATAACTAAATACTTAATTAATTTCTCACATTGGACTGCGTACGAGCCGTTAAAATGATTAGCAATCAATAAGGAATCCACATAGATTTGAAGATACCTGATTCTCATACCTTTGGCTAACTGTATACCTGCAACGAGTGCTTCATACTCTACTTCATTGTTAGTGTCATGGAATTCACAAGCTATCGAGTATGGTAGTATGTCCCCCTGTGGCGATTTTAATAGTATTCCCAATCATGTCCCTTTAACATTCGAGGCTCCATCAGTGAAGAGTGTCCAAGGATTCTTGGTCTCTTCAAGTTTTGAACTTCAAGATTGGCTTGCTCCTCTAAGTCACTACTAAAATCAGCCACAAAGTCTGCTAATCCTGTGACTTGATCGCGTTTCTAGGTTCATACTGAATATATCATAGGCACTCAATTTGACAGCCCACTTAACCATTCTACCTGACATTTCTGGTTTTCTAAGGACATTCTTGATAGGATAGTTAGTTTTCACAATAATAGTATGAGTCTCAAATAATGTCTCAACTTAGTGGAAGCCATAATTAAAGCAAGTTTTTAAGTTTTTCTAAGTGAGAATACCTGGATTCTGCATCAAGGAGACTTTTACTTACATAGTAGATAAGGTGCTGGCTACCTTCATGATACTTTACTAAGACTGCACTTATAGTAGTGAGAGACACAACCATATATAGGATCAATGGTTCTCTATCTATAGGTTTCATTAGAGCGGGGGCCGATGATAGGTAGTTCTTCAAAACAGTGAGGGCAGCTTCATGTTTCGTCGTCCATTCAAACCTCTTATTTTTCCTCAGAATATCATAGAAATCTTTGCATTTCTCTGAGGACTTGGAGATGAATCTGTTTAATGCTGCTACCGTTCCTGTTAGCCTTTGGACTTCTTTAAAACTCGTTAGGGACTTGAGGTTTATGATAGCTTGGATTTGCTCCGGACTTGCTTCTATTCCCCTTTTGGTCACCAAGTATCCAAGGAATTTTCCATCCTTGACACCAAATACACACTTAGCCGGGTTCAACTTCATGTTGTATTTGTCGAGGATGTCGAATGCCAATTCTAAATCCTTGAGATGGTCTTCGGCTTTCTTTGATTTCACCACCATGTCATCAATATAGACTTCCATGGTATCACCAAGTTGATCCTTGAACATCATGTTGACCAATCTTTTATATGTAGCACCTGCATTTCTAAGACCGAATGGCATAGCAATATAACAATATATGCCCGTAGGGGTTATAAATGCTGTGTTCTCTTGGTCAGATGGTTCCATCTGGATTTGTTGAAATCCGGATGAATCATCCATAAAAGTCAGCATTTCATACCCTGCGGTAGCATCCACCATAAAGTCAATGTGGGTGGTGTGACATTCGTCAATTTTCGATTCGTATTTGTATTTGTTAACCCCACCCGTTGGGTCGTTTCGTTGTATTATTTATCATTAATAAAAGTATTCCCGACATTTATGTTCAACTTTCGTTCATTTATTACTACGTTCCATTATTTAGGAAATCTCGAGGCTTATCGATAACCCACTTAAACGCGTGAGCTTTCCAAAACCGAAAACTGTACAATTTAAATTATAAAGTTTAGGGTTAAAAATGAAAGTTTAAATAATAAACTTCAAACTTAAAATATTTTGAAACTTAAGGGTTTAAAAATGAAAATTCTATTTAAAATATAATAATTAAATAATAAAATCAAACCCAACCCTATCCCTTCCCGTCCCCAGGTCACGTTTTTCCGGTGACCCTCCGGTCGCCGGAATTCGGCGCCGGATTGGCCGCTGGCCACCCTAAAACCCGTTTTAAACTAAATTAAATATTATAAAACTTATTTCCTTCGTTAATACATTGATATCCATTGTGTTAATTAAATTATAACAACCGTAGACCCTTGTTTAATACCCGCGGTCCTCGCCGGAAAATCTGGAAATCTAGTTAAACGAATTAACGCGTGAACGCTCCCCCCCGTAGTATAAATAGATGCCCAACCTCCTAAACAACTTGCTCATTCTCTCAATCCCCCTCTAATACACAGATTTGTCTGTAATTGGGAGTTCTTATTAATTCTTTCCGGCAACCTTAATCTCGGCCTAAGCAAAACATTATAAGGTAATTAATATATGCTTGCTAATGTCGTTTAACCCATAATCAAAACCCCTAAACTTATTGGAACAAACAGTTAATGGATTTGTCAATTGGAAGATTAGGGTTTATGTTCTTCATATGAAGAAGATGAATCTGAATATACTATATATATATATATGTATATATATATATATATTTTACTGAGCTTATAACAAATGAAATCCTTAGTCTAACTGGTTAACTTTGTGTACTGTGAACCTCAAGACCTGGGTTCGAAACCCGGGTCAACCACCCATTTTCTGTTTTTATTAACTGTTACCATTATTGTTATTATTATTAATTAAAAACCATTAAAACCTGTTAATATATATATATATATATATATATATATATATATATATATATATAATTAATTAATTAAAACTGCGTTCTAAACGAATGATTCACCTAGACCAGTTAGTAACACTCCGGGCTACTAATGCCAAGACCCGGGTTCGAAACCCCGGGTCAGAACGTTTTTTTGTTATATATACATATAATTTATTAATTTAATTAGTATTTATTAAATTACTTTAATCAATTAAAAATCATAAAACCCTTTTTAAATAAAAAAATTATGCAAATTAACTATAAAATATATCTCACCATTTCACACTTAAAAAACAAGTTTTTCATTCTCGTAAACCGTAACTAAAAATCGTATATTAATCGCGACGTAAACTTTAATATATTAATAATCATTTCGTTAAAACAAAAATTATATTTTTCGACTTGTAAACATTAGTTCAAGTATTTCAAACGTACAAACTTCACATCCTCGCCATTAAAAGGCGTTTATCATATTAATAACCAAATTCCCGTTAAAACGTAGCTAATAATATTATAATAATCTAAGAGCCATAAAATTTGTAATGAATTACTATAAAATGATAACTAACTTCAAAAATTATTCATGCAATTAATCAACTTTAAAATCCCGTTAGAATAGTCGTTAAAAGTCGTGTTTATTCTTATTTATAGTTTGTACGGATTGACCGCTTTGGTTTCCTTTGATGCTTTCGAGTTATTCTTATTCCTTTTTCACTTCAATTACTAAGGTGAGTTTTTCATAACCCCTTTTTAAATGTTTTAATGTTTTGGGGTGGTATATGTATCCATTATAAAATTCAAGTGTTTTTACTTCGATTACTTACAAACTACAATTCAATCATGGACTTGTGTGCTTATTTGTTTAATTGTTATATACGTGGAATTCAAGTGGTTGCCTCATTAAGTATGATCATACGCCCCCCCTTTGCACTCAGGTCCATTTGTATCGAGTGAAAAAGGGACCTCATATCCGAGTACGTTGGTAGCCCCAACTGGAAAGGACCTTCGTTTGTTCTTTACACTCAGGTCCATTGCATCGAGTGTAAAGAACCCTTATGTGCTTTTCACAAGTTTTCATGGAATTGTATAGTTTTTACGTAGTATTTAAACTGTGAAAATCTCACCAGCTATATTTATAGCTGACCATATTTTATAAATATGTTACAGGTACCGTGATTAGAGGATGAAGGACTAGAAGACGCTTAGAATACCTAGGTTATTTAATAAACTAGACATTTGTTTTGATTATGATTTGATTTCAAGTTGTATTCTTATTTGAACTTGTGTTACATGGCTTATTAATGAATTAATGTTATTATGGTGAAAGATCCTTGGGACATGCCTTATTCAAATCAGTAAACTCGATACATACCCTCTACTTTCCATTTTTCTTTCGAACCACAACCACATTGGCTAACTATTTTGGATACTTTACCTCTCTAATCAAACCTGCCTTCAAGAGTTTCTGTACCTCTTTCTGTATGATTGCATTTCTCTCCGGGGCAAACTTCCTTCTTTTTTGATGGACTGGCCTGAAAGAAGGATCAATTCCCAGTTTGAGTTATAATGTTCTTAGAAATACCTGTCATCTCCTCGTGTTTCCATGCAAAAGTTGTCCGTCTTTGCAGAAGGAAGGATATTAGACCTTTCTTGATGGATTCTTGAATCTCAACTACAATCAGGACTTTAATATCAGGATCTTTCGGGTCTAAGACTACTTCTTTGGAGTCTTGTTCCCTTGTCTCCATGACGTTTCTCCATGTTTTCTATAATTGTTATGCTTCCCTTAGCTTCTTTGTTGGTTTCATTAAAGAATAATAGCAATCTTTGGCATCTTGCTGGTCGCTCTCAATCTTTACTATCCCTCATGGAGTGGGCAACTTCACACATTGATGGTATATAGAGGGGCCTGCCTTCATTTCATGTATCCAAGGCCTGCCAAGAATGACGTTGCAACAAGACAAAGTATCAATAACACAAAATTTTTTGACAGAGTTTACTCCCTCGATGTAGATGTGAAGCTTAATGTCCCCTAGTGTGTTCTTTGTCTCTCCGCTGAATCCTACAAGGACTGAGGATCTTGGAACGATTTTGGATCCTAGAATATTCATCTATTTGAGCACATCCAGTTGGATGATATTGACTGAGCTCCCGCAAACGATGAGGATCCTACGAACATAATGATTAGAAATAAATAAGGTAATGACCAAACCGTCGTGGTGAGGATCTTGGACATTGACTCTATCGTCTTTGTCAAAGGAAATGACTTTTTTTCTTAGCTTTTGGTGGAAGTTCTGATTGGCCTTTCACCATTCTCCAATTTACATTTCTTAGCATGCTTCTTTACCACAGAATAAAAAGTCCCACATATGTCAGAGCCTCTGAAGATCACATTGATAACTTGGGCATCTGGTGGAGGTGGAGTACCCTTTTCTGAAACCGGCTCAGGATCCTGGATCCTTGATTTCTTTCTTCCAAACAGCTCTTTGAGATAACCTTTTCCAGGGAGGTAGCTGATTTCCTTCCTTAAGGCAATACACTCTTCTGTCATGTGACCGAAGTATTCATGAAAAGCACACCACTTTGATTTATCTTTGGGGGCAGGTGCCTTTTTATTCTTCCTTGGACATCTTGCCTTTTCACCCAAGTTTCTAACAGCGAGCATTACTCCTCCAATATCCACAGAGAAGCAGTAATCGGATATCTTTGGACAATCTTCGTCGTCCTCCTCTTCCTCCTCAGCATTGACCTTCTAATTGCTTGGTTTGGAATATGTCTTGGAATTGTTGTTTCTATAGTAGGATCCTTGTCTCTTGTCTTCAGGTTCATTTTTCGTTGGAGTGTTCAGCTGATCTTGTATCCTTTGATATTTCTCTAACCTGATGAACCTTAGAGCTCTATTTCGAACATCGTCTAGGTTCCTGCAAGGGGTCATAACTCTTGATAAAATGGAGAGTCCTTTTGCAATCCCATTTGAATGCCTCAACAGCAGCCAGGACATCCAGATTTAGGATCTCCAAGGTCTCTCACCCAAACTTAGTGAGGAATTCTCTAAGGGGTTCCCCAAGAGCCTGGACAATCTTATACAAATCACTAGTTAATTTTTCAAAGGATATACTACACAAAAACTGGCTATTAAATAGGTTAATCAAATGAGAGAAAGAAGTAATTGAGTAGGGAGGAAGACTTAGCAGCCATTTGAGGGCATATCCTGTAAGTTGTTGATCCGAAGCCTTTGCAAAAACAAGCCTCTTTCAGCTTTTCTAGAATAGGATTTATTTCCATCCTTTCTCGATACAAAGCTATATGTTCCTCAGGATCAGTGGACCCATCATACAATTTCATGCTAGGGGCCACGAAGCGCTTAGGTATTTCAGCATCACAAATTGGAGGAGCGAATCTGGATATCTTATGACTCCCCACTGGCATCTCAGTGATGTGTTTGATAACTCCTGGTATATTGGATATCATATCCTTAAGTTTTTGTAACTCTCTGGCCATCGCTTGATTGATTCCTGCATCCTGCATACTACCATGGTTAGTGCCAAAAGACACGTTATTGTAAGTGTTACCTCTTGTGTGATCAAGAGATCCATTCCATAGCTACGTCCAGGATATGTCGTCTTAGTGTTGAGAGTCGGTCCAGCAGGAGACTGGCCTGCATGGGTATGAAGTCCCCTTCATGAACCTCAGTCGGCCTTGATCGTGGTTCCTTTGAAGATTATTTTCCATAAGGGTTGTAAGACCCTAGCTGATGATGAACGATAGATTCTGTCTGGAAACCCAAGGATCCTGGTTGAAAGACTAAGGATCCTTGAAGCTGGTGGCATGAGGATCCAGACTGGAGGATGGAGGATACTTGTGAGAACTGGCTGGAGGATCTTAGGTGATTACTCGAGGATCCATGCTGAAAAATGGATGATCCTTGTGAATTGGCCAGAGGATCCTCTTTGGAAGATATCCGAAGATCCCTGCTGATGATAAGAGAATCCTAGATAGTCTTGACTTGGGAAATCTAGAGTGCTGCAGTTAAGTATTTTCGGAATGACGGGGCTTGTGTCTTCAGCAGTTTCCTGGCTTTCTTGATCTCCTCAATTTCGTGGAGAATCCTCTTGTTGATTTTCCTCTGCTGCTCCATGTAGTTTTTCATCTACGCATACAAAACAGAAACATCGTTGTTAGCAGTTACCCTTTGGGAGACAGTAGTGGGTTTCGATCCAGAGAAAACAGCGGTCTCCTTCTTCTAAGTAGTAACCTGGACTTTGGTGGCTTCACGGAAGAAGGTGGTGGTGGCAAAGACATTTGAGTCAAAACACTTGAAGCAGCGGTTGTAGAAACAATTTTTCCTTGAGAGGCCATTGAATGATAATTTTGAGTATAGGGATTTAATAAAAGCATAAATTTTTTTGGGATTAAAGCACCAATAGCCCCACGGTGAGCGCCAAATTGTTTTGGTCAAAAATCAGTTTAAGGATCAAGTAACCAAATCCGTTTGTGAGGTTTGATGCTTGTATAAATAATAGAAACAAAGTAATAAATGCAATTGATGAACAATGAGATTTATACGAGGAAAAGCCCTTGACAACTAGTATACCGACGGCATAAAAATCTCGGGTAGTGAAAACGATCACCACCGATTGTATTATCACTCAAAGAACAATTACAAAGTAAGAACTTTTGCTGAAATGGGTACAATGTGTATGCTATATGATAGTAGGTTACAGAGATTTCAATGTAAACTCAGTGTGTTGTGTGTATGATTTCAGCTTTAGTTCGATGATACATGAAATAAGTTACAAACGAATTGTCTTGGTCATTAGGTGGTTTGGGTATAGATTGCACGAGATTTGATTTTTCCTTTATTGTCTTTTGATTTTTGTTATCCTAAGTCTTTTTAGCATCTTTAGGTTACTCCTTACGTCCCTTACACTCCCGGATGTATTATGATTAGTGATACTGAGAGGTGATTTAGTCATTAGAGTACTTTAATAATGTTGGAGAGACTGAGAGGTAATCCAACCAACCGGTTTGCGTCATACGTCCCTTAGGTAATCCTTTTAGGTCACACCCAAAGAATGATCAGGGATCCACTAGGATATCTAGGGTGTCGTATCTTTAGATCCAGGTTCCATCACAGTTTCCATAGCCGATAAGCATCCATGATTCACAAATAGGATTTCAACCCTAGGTAACGCCTTTCTCATTATTGTTTTCATCGAAGTCTTAAGAATTTTAAATTTAACTTATTAGTTTAATTAATTATTAGTTTGAAAATAAAATAAAATAAATAAAAATTAAAAATAATCTTTTTTCTTAATTATTAATTTATATAGCTTTTAGAATCTAGTTTTGTTAATTTAATTAGTGTCTCCAGGGTTCGATATTCCCGGACTTCCCATAGCTTTTCTACACCCGATAGGTTCACCTGCCTGTTGCTAGTGGTTTGGTTTAGGGTATTCTAGGTTTTTATTACTCATTGTGCTAGGTTAATTAGTTGCAATATATTTATATACCACTTTTAGCGCATCAATTACAATTGATCGAATTTTGTTTTAGGACTTATCGGAACTTAGAATTAAGAAACTGAAGGTATTAACAATGTTAATTGATACTGGTTTGAATCTAGGATTCATCATAATGATGATTTGATTGCCTTTACGAGTTTAATTATATTGATTCCGTGTTAATTGAGGTTTTTGATTTAAGCGGGAAATTATTCATGTTTGAGTTTGACTTTTGAGTCAAAATTTAATGGATTTTGGACTATTTGAAGGTTCGGATTGATTTGTTTGGGTTCAGATTTGGTTTGTGAGTATATTGAGTGTGATTTGGTGAAGTTTGGTTTGGTTTGGATAAGGCCTGGATTGAGTTTGATCTGGAATCTTGAATATAATGATGAATTCATCCGTTAGTTTCTTGAGTTCATTCGTTATCTTTTAAACTCATTCGTCAAATGGTTAAAAAGGATGTTGTAACCGTTTTAACAACTCATTTATCATACTGTTCATCCATTCGCTTAACTCTTCACTCAATCGTTACCAAATTAACATTCGTTACCCTATTCTTCTTTTAAAACCAACTCGTTCACTGTTTACCTCATTCGTTCCTACTTCATTTGTCATTGTACATTTGTTTGAATAATGACATTCGTTAAAGCAAAACCTCATTCGTTTGAACAAGTGTCATTCGTGATATTTTGTTTTCGGATTCATTCGTTAAACCTGAAAAAACTTGTCATTCGTTGTAATCTCTTTCTGGTCCATTTGTTACACAAAATTCTCATTCGTTACATTTCTTCCTCATTCGTTACCTAATCTTTCACATATTGTCAATTTTCATCCTTGAACTTTCAAAAGTTAATTGTATAAACCTTTGTGTTTTACAAAATGGCAAGATTTTAAGCCCTAGCTTCTCAAAGCGCGATCATGCAGCAACTGTTAAACCGTTGATTTTGAGATCAGATATCTCATACGAAATGTCAAAGACTTAATAATCTTTGTGACTTTTTGAAATGGGATTTGAGATTTCGAGCTCATCTGGGTGATGTTCATCCCGAGTGTATACAGAGTTGGATATTGGTTATGTACCATTGATCGTTAATTCTGTCACTCATGGGAATACTAGAAAGTTATTTTCCCAAATGACTGCCAAGGAGAAGAAGGCCAATGAAATCGAAACAAAGGCTTATTCCACATTGACTATGGCATTACCTGAGCATATATTTCATCAGTTTAGTCATATTAAACGGTGTACTCCTTTGTATCAAGCCTTAAAAACAAGAAGCATGGGAAATACAAAGCAGTGTAAAAAGTCAATGTTAAAGTATTAGTTCAGAAACTTTAACCTCATCACTGGAGAAACTATGGGAGAACTAATTAAAAGATTCTATCATTTGACGACTGAAATGAACAGATTTTCTATGCTTCCAATTAACACTGGTCTAATTAACACATTAAAGAACGCATTACCTCCTACATACTCAGCTTATTTGATGGTTCTCACAGAAAATGGGTATTTCATAAATGAAGACCTATCTGCAATGGATTTTGTGCAAAAGTTGGAGGAGAGGTCATTTGAGTTAAAGTGTTAAAGTTCTTCTAAAGGTAATCAAGATCCAACCTTGAATGGTGGATCAACTCCAGTGAACAAGAGTGCATTTGTTCCGATCAATGCTTTTTATTCTCAAGCAACTTCAAAGGTTCCTCATGAAACTGCTTCTGAGCTTAATGTATTTCCACGTTCAACTGGTTTTAGTAATAGTCAAGCTCCTAATGTAACACCACCGCCTAATGTAAACATGAAGGAAGCTGAGAACACTTTGCATTCATGGGAGCGTTCATGTCATCCTATGAACAATTGGTGGGTGGTCAGGTGGCTAACTATGACATGACCGATGTAGACTATGATCAAGTTGATCCTGATGATCTTGAGCTTATGGATATAAAATGGAATATGGCAATGATCGTCCAAAAGATCAAGAAGTTTATACACAGGACTGGAAAGATTTGCCTGCCATGAGCAAAAGGATTGGTTTTAATAAACTTAAGGTTAAATGTTATGATTGCCTAGAATTTGGGCATTTTGCCAAAGAATGTGACAAGCCAAGGAAGGAATATTCTTCTGGACCAAGAACTCAAGATAGAAACTTCAACACCAACAAGAAGTATAATAACTCTGAGTCCAAGGAGAAACCTAAAGGTGCTGATTCTACAAAATTATGAGGGTCACATACAATGATAGCACAGGAAGGCATTGATTGGTCTCAAAGGCTACTTGGTAATGTATCCACGGAAGGAAATCAAGTTAACTTGGCTGTGATGATCAAGTTTAGAAGCTTGAATATTCAAAGGTTGATAAGTTTATGGAGGCGAGTGATAACTCATAAACAGAATCAGATGATTCATTTGATAATCAGCAAGACAAATTTGCTTGTAGAAAGTTCATTCTAACTCTTCTACATCTGTTTCGGTTCAAACTGAGAATATTTCATCTGTGATTGATGAAATAGAATGTTCTCATTGTGGTGATTATAAGTCTAGAATTGAATCACTACGTCACCACAATGATAAAATAGTTTGTGATCTCACTATCACTCGTGATAACTATCGACAAATGGTTGAGCTTAATCAAAAATAAAAATATAAGATCGAGGCCTTGTAGGTTAGTAATCATGACTTGAATGCTGAGATGTCTGCTAAATTAACCATCATTGATGGCCAGTTTCAAAAAATCTTCAAATTAAGAACAAAGATCACTAAGCTTGAAAATGAGAGGATGGAGTTACAAAACAAGTTGGAAAAATTTTGAAATTCAACTTTCTTGTTGACTGAGATAATTGAAGTAAATAATAATCATCAAAAAAATGGAAAAGCTGGTTTAGGATATGTTGAGATTCCTCCTCCATTCCATAATGATTATGCATCTATTACAAACGCAAGAAACTTACAGAAAGTGGATATTGATAGTCCTTTGACTATAGATCCTCCTGTGATTGTGAATGAGGGTATTAAAAAGGAGAAATCTAACGTAAGTGAACCATTAAAAACTACTAATCTTAATTAACTCCAAAACCTCAAATTCATATCAAAGTGGTTTTTACTGAAAATGATCATGGTGTGTTATAGAAGACATTGTAGAGCCAAATGTGATTCACAAAGATGAGAATATTCCACTTGGAAATCATATTCTTTGTGAACCACATGACTTTGTGGAAAGTAAATTTGGTTCTACATCTAAATGTATGAAACATGTTTCATCTTAAAAGAATGTGATTTCGGATGAGAATTTAATGAAATTCATATATCGGGTGAAACATGATAAAAGTGGAAAGGTTGTTAAGACCAAAGGAATAAATCAAGTGTTTTATGATCGAATGGTTCCATTGAACTTGATAAAACCTAACTTGTAGAGGGTGTATTTGTGTATTAATGAGACATCAAGCTTAACTGAACTTGAGAAGGAGCTTGAAAAGTCAAAATTTATTAACAAATCTCAAGAGAAAGTTAAAACAGGTTTGTTGAAACCCATTAAATCCGTAAAGTCTTCTATATTGGATTCACCTCAGAATTTCTCTAGGTGTTCTAATTTAGAGTTTTGCAAGAACAAACGTGAAAACAAAATGGTACTCCTAATGTAAAGGTTGCATCTTTTCAACCTGTGGATTCGCACGTCTATGCTGATGTTAATATCAATGATAGTTCACCACAAGGGTTTGTCGATATGGGAATATGTTTCTCATGTGGTAAAAGAGGGCATGTGGCAAAGAAATGTGTCTCTAAGATAAAACTGAATGAAAATCCCTTAATTAAGGAATAAGTTCCGACAGTTAAGATTATTTTGAAAAGACAACCTTTGCAAGTTAATCTTGATGATACTCATATCATGTTCAGCGAAGTTAACCATAGTAAGGTCGTGAGGATTAATGTTGAAAAGAAGAATGTTAATGAAAAAGGTTGACCTTGTTAAATCTCTTTATCAAAATGTTGACATTGGTGTAATTCGTGATGAATACTTAAAATGAAAGTCAAAGGCAACTGTGACTTATAGTCAATTTCTAATTACACCATCACAATTAGAAAAATAAAACAAACAAGCTTAAGGTTCCTGTTGATGTTCTTCCAACATGGAAACCTAAAGTTAATTTATCACTAAAGGAACCAAAGGTTCAGCCCAAGACTGATGCTTGGGCTTATTTTTTGAATTAAACATTTACTTGCTTGTGCAAAGTTCATCCAAGGCTATTTCAGGAGACAAATGGATCATGGATAGTGGATGCTCTTGGCATATAACTGGCAATCTTAATCTCCTTTCAAATGTGGAAGATATTCAAGGGGATTACGCTGCTTTCGCGGGTAATCAAGGTGGAGTAATTGCAAAGGAGGGAGAAGTCTCGAATGGTAGAATTACCTTCGAGATAGTAAATTATAGTGACAAAGTTGACTGTATTTATTGAGTGTTTCACAAATTAACGATAAAAAGTATACAACTTTGTTCACTGATAAAGAATGCGTAATTCGCAAACCGGGATTTGTTATTCCTGAAGATATGGTGGTCATGAGATCTCATCGATCGCATGATATTTATGTGCTTGATATTGCAAAAACTACAACTTCCTCATCATCAGTAACATGTTTTATCTTTGAAGAAACTGAGAAAGACACGATCCCATGGCACAGAAGGATGGGTCATATCCACACAGGCAAGATGAATCATTTGGCGTTTCATTGAAGAAATCCAAGATGACTGATCATTGTGTAGCCTGCAAGAAAGGAAAACAGAAGAAGAAATCACATCCACTGAAATCGATCAACTCAATCAACACTCCTTTAGAACGTCTACACATGGATCTGTTTGGTCCTGTGAACAGACCGAGTATTGGTGGAGATTTATATTGCTTAGTCGTTACCGATAACTATTCTCAATTTTCGTGGGTGTTATTTATGAGCACGAAGGATCAAACACCCGTTCTTGTGCAAAACTTGATCACTAAAATCGAATCACTATACAAACTGAAAGTGAGACGCATCCGAAGTGATAACGGCATGGATTTTAAGAACAGTATGATGGACTTTTTTTCTGCATTCAAAAGGAAATTCATCATGAATACAGTGCTCCATTATGTGTCACAGCAGAACATGGTTGCTGAAAGAATGAAAATGACCGTAATTGAGGCGGGTAGAACTATGTTGGCAACTTCTAAGCTTCCCATTCAATTATGGAATGAAGCTGTGAATACTGCATTTTATACATCGAATAGAGTTCCCACGTTAAAGAAGTTGAACAAGATAAGTTACGAGCTTCTTAATAACCGTAAACCGAACCTTCAATTTCTCGAACTATTTGGGTGTCATTGCATGATGTTAAAGAAAGATGTGGGTAAATTTAAAGAGAAGGCGATTTAAGGATACTTTTTTGGGTACGCGCCACCTAAGAAACGTGTGTTTAACTTCTCTTCAAGTTGTGCTGAGGAATGGTACCATGTGGACTGTCTAAGGTACACCATACCACCTACGGGCAAGGGACATGATTGGATGTTTGATTATGATGGTCTATTCGATTTTTTTTCTCCCCCGGTTGATGTACAACAAGAAGAATTGATTTGTGCTTATCTTGAAGATGAGATTTTATCAAAACCAAGATCTTCTATTTGTGAACACCTAGTTGTACCTGATCAACCAGAGACTTTAGATGAAGTTTCTATTTCATATGATGATGCCGACTTTGAAGATTCTTCCTCCGTACCATTTGTTGAACGTCATGATGTTCCTGAGATACAAGTTGAAGAATCTTCCCAAACTTTGAATGCTGAATCGGCTGAAGATACCGTCATCAATCTTCAAGACAATATTGAAGTTCTTGAGAACCTGACTCTTCAGATTCAATCTTATCATCCTCAGGATAGCATTATTGGTGATGTAAACAAAGTAGTTCGTACGCGACGACAGGTTGCTAATACATGTGATGATAAATTATTATGTGTGGATGCTGATATACACGCAATGGGAATCATAATAATCGCCAAGTACACTTGCTTTCTATTCCAAATTGAACGACACTACATACGTTAAACTCTTATTCGTTAAATATCTTTAACGAATAAGCTACATATGTTAACACTCATTAGTTAATATTCCCTAACGATTAAGTGACAAAACACGCAATGTCTCATTCGTTATTATACGTTAACGAATAAGACTTACATTAAAAGGCCAAAATACCCCTATACATTAAACTAATACGTGAAGACGGCTACTTCTGTTACTACATTAACTACACTGGCTGCTACTATTCCTAGTACACCGATTGTTACACTTATGACGACTACTTCGATAGATACGCGATTCATGGATATTCTAAGATCTATGTTGTCTCCTATCCCTTCTCCACAACAAGTTCTAGAAACTACAAGTGCATATATTCCTGCAAGACCAATGCAGAGGCCAGACTATTCTTTCATGTCATTCAACATACCCCAAGCCCGATGCAACTGGTTCATCCCAATTTCTACAACCTGCCGGTTCAACATCAGATGTTTCAATTGCTGAATCTAATACACATGCAGGAGAACCAGATGGCTGTAGATTGACACTTACAAGAAACAATGAGAGCAGGCTAGAGATTATGAGGGGTCAACATTATTTACATAAGGAGAACAGGGGGCTGAGAGCCCTAGTTGCTGCTCAAGAGGAGAAAAATGAAAACAAGACGGAATAATCCTTCAGCTGACATGCAAGGAAGACTTGCTGAAGAAACTAGAGGATCACGATCAAGAGAAGGATCCTGTGGCGGGCGGTGTTAATCAACAACCAGGTATCTCATCATCTGGTAATATTCCAACCAAGGGGAGTCTCCGGGAAAAGACTTGGTCGTGTACCATGACTCGACACTCCGGGAAAAGACTTGGTCGTGTACCATGACTCGACAGAGGTTCAACCCGTTAACATATTGAAAGTCAGAATGTTGTTATTCGTAGACGAAAACGAGGCTGTACCCAGCATGGTGGACGCGAACGAGATAGAAGAAGGTGAGCTTTTTGACCATTCTTTGACTAAGGAACAAATCGCTTTGCTTCTTAATTTAAACAAGGAGGAAGTGGATGAGTTTGAGATCAGGAAGATGTAGAGGTTGATGATACTTATGAAGTTCATTTTTATAAGAGTGTTTCGTCGGGGAATGCTAGTTTTAATTATGATGGCGTTGAGATGAAGGATGTGACAGCCGAGGAATATCCAAATTTGTACACTCAAACTAACTGTGACATTCATGACAAAACCAGGTATACCTTAGTTTTTACATAGCGAGTGAATGATTAACCGTTTATTATGTAACAAACAAATGAATAAATGAACAAGTCTGTTTATGACCCGGATATATCGGGGGGCCATCTGTAAGTGATATAAGTATATTAGTAGCTAACATATTGATATTATGGACCTTGTATATAGAAAACCAGTTAAACAAAAGGATTTCGTTTAACAATACACTTAAACGCGAACGCTAGTTCCAAAACATGAATTATATCATCCATCAAGCCGACAAAAGACTTATAAAACTCTTATTTGAAATGTTTTAAGTAACTCGTGAAAATATTTTGATTTTTACAACCAAATGCTATGCTTTTATTAATTTGCAAAAATTTGGCCGAAAAACACTTGTTTTTGCGCTGTTTGTCACACCCGATTTATTTTTCATGCTAAAATCTGAGCCTGAACTAAATTTGGACTCGGGATTTCATGTACTGGCAAGCGAAACAAGGTAGATAGCCAAATGAGGGGCCCAAAGGGACCCCCCATATTGGCGGCCGCTAGAAAGGGGACCCGCCCCCTTATCACATATAAGCTAGCTTATTCTGCTCCAGCATATTCTTCACCTTTTCACCAGAAACCCTAAGGTAAAATCAAGATTTTAATGAGTTTAAGCTTACTTAATCATGCTTATATACATAAGATTAGAGCTTGATTGATAAAAATCATATCTAACCATGTAAAAATCTTCAAAATGATCCAAAAACATAATTTGATTTTAAACATGGTTACTAATTCGAATCAAATACTTTTTTTGGCCAAAAACACGGATTAGGAGGTTTAAATCGCGTTTTTACGGTTCAAAAACTAGGTTTGAAACCCTAACCAAAACCCGTTGTTTGAAGGCTTGATTATTAATGTTCTATGCTTTGTTTTGTGATACATGTCCTGTAGATACACTATCTAGACAGCCAAGAACCTAGAAAGGCGAGACAAGAGCCTAAACACCCGAAAACCGCAAAGGTACTAACCGAACACTCGTTTAGGGGCTGTTTGTGTCTAGGTTGTGAAGTGCTTGCTGTTAGCCTATCAAATTTGTATGGACATTAGGAATCATATAAATGAGTCCCTGTATATATTTGGGAATTTTTGGATGATCTGAGAATATTTGGCGATTTTATTACAGTTTATTAGGGTTTATTTGGGAAAAGAAGTAAACAGCTTGAAAAAATTATAAAATTTTGTGAAGAACTCAGGTAATGTATTACATGATAACACATAAATTTTGGGGTCAATTGAAGAAACGTAGCTATGATTTCTGGATTCGCGTTTAATCGAGTTTTAATGACAGCTTATTGCACAAAAAGGTATTTTTGCAAAGTATTTTGGTTTTGAATTTTTACAGGGATTTTTGGAAGCCATTTTGACGACTCAGAAAAAAAGTCAGACGTAAATCGTTTGGTATAAACGGACGATTTATCGGTTAAAAATAGCATTTAAAACGAATTTTTATAAATAAATAAATAAATAATTTCAAAAATAAATTTATAAAAACATAAATATATTAATTAGTGAGTGTATAAATTCTTGTAATTTAAGGATAAATAAATAATTAGTTGTGCTAATTTAAAACTTAAACAAATATAATTCTAATAAAAACCGGCAGCTTTTTGATTAACGAACCTGCTGGGATATCAGAATATCAAGAGTGATCAAATGCCATATTTTTGGATTAATTGAGGAAAACTAAACATTTTGTGAGAAATTCAGAAAATTCGGGTGAATTGTGCGTGTTTTTCTCCAAGCCAGATTGTATAAATCGGAAACGAACCCTGTAGTGAATCCAGACATCTAAACTCTAAATTTTCTTTATAAATTGAATCGTTTTATCAACCGACACATTTACTCAAGTTTGTGTGATATTTCCTATTTTCAAAACGCATAAACTACCAACTTGGCCCAGCACATCAAAATGGTGAATCTAAGCCAAGTTCGATTTTGAACATTAGGCATTGTACAATGTCACAATCTAAGACTACTGACATGATCTAGACGTGACAGCTATACTCATACAGTCACACTAGATATACAGCCAGATTTAGTCTGAAACTAAATTAATATTAAAATATTAAATATATGATACCGATTATAGGAATGGAGCTGTAACGAGCTATACGAGCTGTAAACCGATATTGTGCTGAGTACACTACTATAAGGTGAGTTTCATGAATCCTCTTTTTTAACTGTTTGACAAACATTTGGGGTGAAATTCATGTTTACTTATACCTATATGTCTGGAAATGCTTTATGATGTGAATTATCTAAGCGCTAACACACAAAAAGTCCCCACAAACACAGTGGTTAACTTCGAGTCAGTGGCTTGTGAATAGTACTATTGATTTGACAAACCCAAATGGAGCCGACACAGATGCCAAGATCGTAGGCGTGGGTAGTGGAAGTCACGTAGTACGAACAAACATTCAAGGTTTCACTTGTGGCTTAGCGTAATTTCATCAAAAACATACATACATACATACATACATACATACATACATACATACATACATACATACATACATCCATGCATACATGCATACATACATACACACATACACACACATACATACATACATACATATATACATGCACACATACACACATACACACATACATACATGCATACATGCATACATGCACACATACACACATACACACATACATACATGCATGCATACATGCGTACATACAAACAAACTATGATTGTTGCGGTTATGCATAACTGATTTCATTGAAGCTCGTGAAACTCACCAACTATTCGTAGTTGACCCATTTTAACATGCTTTTCATACATATCAAAACTGGAATAAGGTGCTTATGTGATACATGCTTGGATTGTCAGTGATCCTATGTAGGTAGATGCGGCTATACCAATAAGGAGTAAAGCAGTATAATGAACTGATTTTGGTTTGTATCACTTAGTTTGTAAACGAAGTTAGAACGATGTAATATATTGTAAATTAGTTTGTTAATATTTCTTTATAAACAATGTGGTTGATACCAAAGGTGTCTATTACACTCCAATTTTACGCTTCGGCAATTGCTAGTCGGGGTGTGACATAAGTTGGTATCAGAGCCTAGTTATAAAGGATTATGTTATCCCTTAGGATGCCTAAAATATAACCGTAGGCTCGATTATCTCTGGGAACAAATAATAACTAATAATATATATTGATGGATATCGGGATGAACTCGAAGCGCAAGTGAGTTATTATGGTCCAGAACTTAATAACAGACTTGCTTGTACAAGGGAATTTAGGGAGAAGTTGCAGAACACATCGATAGGTAAAAAGGGCAACATACGTGTATAAAATGTAATGTTAATTATATATATGTAATATGCATACTTGCTTATCTATGATAATGTGTACGACTACATGTACGTACCTTGCTTTAAGCAATAATAAATCCTATTATCGATAAATATTATTCTTATGACTAACCCTTGTTCAGAGTGATGTTGAGAGTTAATGATTACGTACCTGAGGAGGAACTAGTGTTATCAGTAGAGGAGGAAGACCCGGAGGAAGATCCGGAGGAGGAGGAGGAGAGAGAGTTAGATGAGAGCTCCAAGGATGCGGTAGTTCCCCGAGAGGTACTCGGTAATGAGCCTGACTTATCAGGCTACAGATTCAATAGCTATCCCCCTAGGTCACCACCTAGAGACCCGACATGAGCCACGAGTGCATACCATTCACCTGTTAGAGCTCCTAAATCCCCTACCCCACCAATACACTCTACCCCAGCGACCACACCTACCCGATGAGCCCGCCAGACTTCCCACAGTAGAGTATCCACACCTGACCCTACTTTTTCCCTACCCAGGCTGACACATCAGAGGGGAGAAACTTCGCACCCCCGGACTGGTGATACACCCCCTTATGCATGGGGTATATATGCCCCTGGATATGAGCACCCACACATAGAAAACCCATCGTGGTTAAGAGTTCTTACTGATCAGGTGATAAACCATGTTGTGGCCTTAGCTACTACCAGCCACAGGAGGCGGGAGATGTTTGGGTGCATTTTGGTCTTGTAGCATATTGTTTTAAACTTACACCAGACAGATGCGTAAACTCAGTGGTACAAGAGGTTGATTGGCCATCTCACTTATATTGATTATGAGGCCCCACCTAATGATCGTTGGGCTCACGATAATTCAGATTCTAAGCATGAAGGTGGTGATGGTGGTGCGAGTGGTGGTAATGATGGAGGTGATGATTGTGGTCAAGGACCAAGTGGTGGTTTGTCGAGTGCGGAGATTCGAAAGAGGAAAGGGAAAGGGATTATGATAGAGTCTGAGAAACCCAAGAAGCAGAGGGTTCGACGTGGAACTAGGATTGAGATTCCTAGTCAACCGACTATGCCTACTGTTAGACCGTCGCCACCTGTTACTGTTCCTGCTTCTGCATCTCCTATGATTGTAACACCCCGACTAAAGCGGAAACGCCTGAGTGTGACATACAGATTGTTCAAACGCACGTGACACTATTAGGTGACCATAATAACATTATTTCATTTAAGTCATCATGTAACACAAGTTTATCAAATAGTACAAGTTGTAACAAATAAATAAACAAATGATAAGTTGTTCTGTGAATATCCTATAGGCATGCTATGTGTCTTCTAACTTTCATCCTCGTATCTTTACACCTGTAAAATATGTATAAAATAAAAGTCAGCTATGAACATAGCTGGTGAGATTCCCACAGCTTGATATAATACGTAAAAATCATACAATTCATAGACAAGTGATAAACGAGCAAGTAAAGTCCTTTCCAGTTGGTATCAACCAACGTACTCGGGTAATCGCACAAGTAAGGTCCTTTCCAGTTGGTAACAACCAACGCACTCGGATAATGAGGCTCTTTTCCACTCGATACAAATGGACCAGAGTGCAAAGGGGGGCGTATGATCATACTTATTGAGGCTACCACGTGCAAGTAAATTCGAGCAAGTAATCAAGTAACACACAAGTCCATATAGTGAATTGTAGTTTGTAAGCGAAATCATAATACTTTGAATTTGTAATAAGATACATATGCTACCCCAAAATATGAAAACGTTAAAAAGGGGTTGTGAGAAACTCACCTTGAAATCGAAGCTAAACTTGTAATATAAGCCGAAAACATGATAACGAAATGAAGCAACCGAAAGTGCGTTAAAGAACTCGAAACAATTGGAACTTCTTGAACTATAAATAAAACAAAAGCAAAATCTAACTAACGGGATTATAAACGTTAAACAATTTAACTTTTAGGAATTAAGCATTACGTTTGTGTGTTTTATTAGCATTTTATGGCCTTCATATATTTAAGTTTAAAGAAATTTTATTGATGTTTAGTATGTAGCTTAATATTAATATAAGAGTTATGATAATTACACGGCACGGGTTTTATATCGAAAAAGTAAGTATGTTATTTGATTAAAGTGAACGAATTAGGAGCTAAAGAATCATAAACTCATTTTAATAGTTTTAATTATTTTAATACTATTTAATTATTATTAGTGAGAGGCTTTAATATTTATGAGATACGAAATTAGTTGGTCTAATTTTATCCTCATTTACAATTGTTTTAACGTATCTAAAGTTAATGAGAAAGAATTTTAATAATAACGAAAATGAAAAATAATATTAAAGTTTATATTATTTAAACATCATTACAACTATTAATTTATTATTAATATGAGAATTATATTTACTAAGTATGAATTTTGATGGGGTTTTATATTGAAAACAGTTATTTAAACGAAAAAGGGTAAAGGTAACGAAGCGGAAATAAAATGTTATGTTATTGATGGTTTGTCGGGAAACGGAAAACGAAAAGTTAATTTCAATTGAAAGGTGAGAAAATTTAGTTTATAATTAATTTAAACTAATTTTATTTGTTTTATATTAATTTTTAATTAGTGTAAAAGAAAATGGCTTAAAAATAATGAACAACAAAAAAATATAGTCCTGACCCGGGTTCGAACCCGGGTCTCCACCCAACCAGACTTTCATGACTTACCAGTTGGACCAACTTGTTTATTGTTAAGAAATTAGAAACAAATTACATATATTATATATCATGAGTTCATCTTCCTCTTCATACCCTAGGTTTTAATTCTATGATTTCGTTCCATGAACGTACAAATTGAGTTGGGGGTTTTACTTAACAATGAAAGACAATCAAAAATCATATAAGTTTTACCTGAAATCGTGACGGCTTAATGTTGAACGGGGGTTGGCCGAAAACGAGTTTTGGTGTACCAATTCGTGATTACAAAGTATATAATCGCTTGATTGAGGATTGGGATATGTTTAGACGAAGATTATGATGAAATTTATAGGGTCAACTGGGGCGTATAAGCTTTTATAGATGTTAATTGTGTTTGAAAGAAAAGTCGGCGAGTTCGTTAATCTTAATTGGTGATTATTGGACGTTTTAGCGTAATTAGAATATTGATTAGAGGTTTCCGTTGAATTCTAAAGCTGTTATGATAATTTACTTGGTCAAAGAACGGGGTTTGAGGCTGTAATTACGGTCGCCGGAGATTCTAATGTTGCCGGCCGGAAAATCGTAAATCAGGGGGGACGGCGCTGGGTTTAGGGGTTTTATTAATATTATATTATATTTTGAATATATTACATGTTCAGCCCCTCATGTTTCAAGAGTCTTTCAAATTATTTTTAAAACCAATTTGAAACACAAATTACCAAATGAACCTTGGACTTTGATATTGTTTTAAGATCGAAAGTTAAATATAACTTACGAATTGGATTCCGAACTTGGAGATGTGTTAATAAATGTAATGAGAAGTTATAAATTAGATGTTTAACGTAATATTGCAACTCGTTTAAATAGAAACTTTAAATCCCATAGATTCATTATTTGAACAAAATGAATAATAAGCAAACGACAATAAACGTAAATCGATTGCCACGTAAAATACATGAATCGAACTTGAGATATAAAATAATATATTTGTATATTTATAAACAAAAACCAAAAATTCGAAACGGTTCGGGTTTTCGGGTTTGAAAGTAACGAATGTTACAATGATTCCACATTCTCCTACACCAGTGCAGATGCCTACTTCTCCTGTTTCTCCTAATATGGCGTTGATGACTATCGAGCAGCGGAATATGTATCGACATATTCAATATATTCAGAAGGAGAACGGGGAGTTGAAAGCCCTGGTTGCTGCTCAGGGGGGTAGATTGGATAAACAAGACGAGATCATTTTACAATTGACATGTAAAGATGACGAGCTGAGGAAGTTAAAGAATGATCAGCAACCGGGCGGTGGTAATTCATCATCGGCAGGTAATCAAGTGGGGACTAGTGGTAGTGGTGGTGAAAGGAACAATTTGCAGATAATCCCGTACAAGGATTATACGAGCGTGAAGCCGGTCGATACGATAGCGGCGAATATGATTTTTTTTGTGGGCATGGATGGTATTGTGGGTATTATGGTGAATGCTAATGAGATCGAAGAGGGCGAGTTTGTTGACCACTCGTTGACTAAAGAACAAATCGCTCTGCTTCTGGATCTAAACGAGGAAGAGGTTGAGGAATTAGGAAAGTCGGCGGATTTTGAGGAAAGTACAAATGCTGGCATTCCACTTGGGAATGTGCCAGATTTTGAGGAGGTTGAAGTGGAGGATGTGACTGCCGAGGAGTACCCAGATATGTATACCACAAATAACTTTGATTCTGGTATTCCGTTCTTTACAACAGAACATTTTGAAGCAGCATAGAAACGTCTTAGGCAAGAGCGTGAACGATGTAACAAGGAAGCCAAGACAAGTTATTTATCAGCGAAAGAGAAGAAGCGTAAACGTGCTTTGGATGGTATGTTCAAGAATAACGTTGAAATGATGAATAAGATGATCGAAACGCTTCGCTACAATGAACAAGAAGATTTCCGACAAGTGAAGATTCGAGCGTCTGCATACCAGATGAAAAAGTACAAGAGCCCGAAGTCTGTGAAAGGTGATATTGTGGCTTGGCAGTGTGATTCTGATCTTAAGGTATACGTAGTAAAGTGGGAACACGGTTTATATTATTTTAAGTCTATACGTGATGTGTTAATGATGCCTCGTTGGGATGTGAGAACCTTGGCCACCGACCATTTGTGAATCGGGGTAAAGACCAATGGGCCACGTGGTTCTATGAGCATATTTTACACGAAGCTTGATACATTTTCAAATTCTTTAAGCCGCATGTGGCAACACATAAGTATATCGACGAGATCGATCCATGCACGACCTGGAGGAAGATGATAGTGAAAGTTAAATCGCCGAAGACAATGAAGAGGGTTCCGATAAAGACATTCCCTCAGAGTCTGTTCACATCGTTCAACAAATGGTACTATGACAATAGAACGAGTGAAGCGGTGATTGTACTAGGATCGGGAATGAATACACAGTTCATTCGCGTTAACGATCCTATGTGGCTTGTTAACTTATCGGAGTCTGATACGACGCATTATTCCATAATCAGATCCAGTTTTCTAACGTAAGCGATTATGATCTTGCGATGCAGTTTCAGCGAGTAGTTCGTGTTTCCTACGCATTCAAGATTCATAGCTGTAATGATTGGAAGACGAAGATGTTCCAAGGATAATGTATAAAGAGCTTGAGACGAGGGGGAGTTTGTTGATACATGGTTCGAGCGTCTTGGTCTTTATCTGATTATTATATTAGTTTATAATGTAAAGGGCATTTTGGTAATTATGTATTTAGCCCATTCGCCTTAATTGTAAGGCTTATTTGTTACCTAGTAACAAATGAGTCACATTCGCATAATGTAAGTGTCATTCGTTAACCTTGATTAACGAATGAGACAGCGAATGAAGACACATTCGTATATTGTAAAGTATAGCGAATGACTAAAGGTCATTCGTATGATTTAATGTAACGAATGACTCACTTGTTAAGGGATGTCTTAACGAATGAGGTCATCGTCTATATATACTTGTAAAGTATTATAATGTAATACAGTTTTTGCCTTAAGTGTATTCATCCCGTTACGCTGCCAAAATCTCTCCAGAACACACACACTACACACACTAACGTAATCATAATCGTATTAGCATCCTAATCGTAATCCTAAGTTTAATGACGAATCCGAAAGATACGTTGTAATCATAAGATCTAGATCCGGCTCATACGTTCTCACACAGCTATAAAAGGTTAAAAAATAAAAGTATTTAAATATAAATAAATAAATATACGCTTGCATAAAAGCGTCAGTTTTGAAAAAAAATATATTTTAAAAAACAAACAGTGTTTAGATATTTATATATAACCAAATATAAGAAACCATAATACTAAAAATAACAAAAAGAATAAAACTTACATACACAAAAATTCTTATTATTTAAAGTTTGTGAAAAATATATATAAAAAAAGCCCCTTAAAGTTATATTAACTAACTGTTGATGGATGACGTTAGTGAGCTGGACTAAAACTGATAGCTAATTGAAACTATTGTACCATAAAAACCAAAAAATAAAGTATTAGACCAAATTTGATAATCTTAAAAAACCAGAGGGACGAAAATCAAAGTTCTCTCTTTTAGCTAACTTTGTCTGATTTTTCAGGTAGTTTTAACTTAAATGACTAAAATACCTTCATTTTTTAAAATGAGTGTATAAACAATAAACAATTAAATAATATAATTCCCCATCACAAAACCCACCATCCCCATTGTCTTCAACTTCACACCATTTTCCTCTGCCACCTCTTCACTCCGTCTGGACAAAGACCACCACCACCCAATAGTGATGCAATTAGACCACCGCCTACTGGCCTACCCAATGAATTAAACCACAAAGATCAAATGAGGTGGAAATTTTGTGGTCAAAATCAAACCACATAAGCCTTTTACCTAGAAGTTTAACCATCAAAGTTTGGTGTTTAAGATAATTTTTTATGCCACCGTCACTCTCAACCATCGATAAATGCATCATTTTGGTTAAAACTAACAAAAAAAAAGTCAAATATAGTTAGCCAAAAGAATGCAAATATATAACAATTAAAAACCTTAGGGGTTTGTTTGGTATGGGACAATAGATAAGAGAATGGAATGAACAAAGAAATAAAATGAATCATTACATTCGATTGTCATATTTGGTTATCACGTAGAAATGAAATGATTCTTCACTTTATTATTATTATTAGTAAATATTATTATTGTTAATAATAATAATAATAATAATGTTTACTAATAATAATAAACTGATAATATTAATTATTATTATTATTATTATTATTATTATTTTCTACTAATAAAACTAATTAGTAAATAATAATAATAATAATAATACTAATAATAATAAACTGATAATATTTATTATTATTATTATTATTATTATTATTATTTACTAATTAGTTTTATTAGTAGAAAATAATAATAATAATAATTAATATTAATAATCATAATAACTAGTTTTTAAAACCCGCGCGTTACAGCGAGATTATTTAATCAAATAAAAATGATCGTAAAAACGTTAAATCACGCATGCGCGTTGTGAAATGTTAACTCAACAAATTTACATATAATATTCTAATATAATAATAGTTATATTATAATATACAAATCAATAATGATATTAATAATAACAATATACTATAATAATATTGACAATATAACAATAATAATAACAATTATTGTTTATTATTATTATTGTCATTATTATTATTGAGCCATTTCCATTCTTTGAATAAATGAAAAAAAACACACACTTTTTTTAAGAAATGAAAATCTTAGGGTATGTTTGGTTGAAGGTAATGGAATAAAGGATGAATGGAATGGGAGAAGAAATGGAATAGACAAGGGAATAAAATTGATCATTACCATTTATTTGTCTTGTCTGGTTAACCTTTGGGAATGAAATAAATTTTTATGTTATTTGGTATTCAAAAAAAACTGTATGAATGGAATCGAAAGAATAAAAACACTCATATCTCAAAATAATTGTTTTTTTTACCAAAATAAAAAAAAATGCAATAGTGACGGTGGTGGTAGCTCCGGCGACGAAAATGGTGGTGACGACGGTGCTAGTGGTGGCGGTCAGGCGGTAGGGGCGATGGTTGTAGTGGTGGTAGTTGGCGGTGACAGTGGTCAAGCAGTGGTGGCGGTCAGGTGGTGGTGGACAAGCTGCGAGAGTGGTGGTAGCGGTGATGATCAGGCGACGACGCTGACAATGGTTGCGGTGGTCACAGCGACGACGGTGGCGGTGGTGGTGGTAGCACTGGTAGTAAGGTGGTGGTGGTGATGGTGGTGGTGGTGGCGGAGGCGGTGGTGGCGACGGCGACGATGTCAGTGGCAGTCAGGTGGTGGTGGTGGCAATTGTAGTGGTGGTGGTGGTGGTGGTTGTTGTTGTTGGTAGGTAGCGGTGTTGTTGAGAAAGTAGGTGAATGAGGAATGGAATGAAAAAAATAAGGGGTGTGGGAAGGAATGATTTTGATGGAATGGGATTCCATGTGTAATGGATGATTCCATTCCATTGAGCAGCCAAACACCACCTTTTTTCATTCCCACGTAATGAATCATTCACCTACAATTCCTGCATACCAAACACTGCCTTATAATTGAAAAGAGTTTCATTCCTTAAGGAATAGCCCATTCCATTACCACATGACAGCCAAACATGTTTTAATTCATTCCATTCCATCATTCATTCTTTCATACCAAACACTACCTAGGTCTTACATTTACAAAATAAAATGGATTCGATACCCAACTGATTGTTTTAGTCAAATTTAGACTTAACTCTTAACTTAAAGTGCCTAGTTTGGGTAAGTTTATCCCTCAAATGTAGCCTAGTGATATGAGGTTTGGGTTTTCTATGAAGATTCAAGTTCGATTCTTACTTATGTCACTTTGGGTGGATATTGGCAATGAAGGATTTGAGCTAGGCCTTGTGCAAAGGTTGTCAGTTTGAACCCCAAGCCCACTCAGGTTTTCGTCCCACTGTTTATTACGCCAGAGAGTTTTGTTCTTGTGGTGGCACAGCAACTGTCAAATGGAGTCATCGGTATGGTTTTTTGGAGGAACGCCTAAGCCAAACTCTGAAAGCCAGCATGGGGCCGGTTAAGACAACATTATCTGGCCAGAGTGGGGCAACAAGTCTGTATAAATTTGAAGAGTACAGTAACCTAAATACAATAAGTCGTCGTTGTTAAAAAAAAGGTTTGGGTTAGTTTGTTATATTAAATTAACTAGTTTTTATTAGACCCGTCTACTATACGGGTATTTCTTGAAAATAAAATATTTAATAAATAATCGATATACAAGAAACAATAAATTTATTAAACACTATTTATACACAGTCGTTGTACAATAATATTTAACACAACTTTAAAGTAAAAGATTATTATAAATATCATATTTGAAAAAAAAATATATGAAGTAAATATTAAATTAATAAATTTTGAAGCATTAATTTTAAGAATGGTGAATATTATTTTATCATTAAAATTTATGAAAAATGATGAGACTTAATGTGGGAGTGACAGAAGATAAAACTTAACTTTTTGTTGGAGAGTATAGAAATAGAGGGTTAGGTTATAATAGGAAGTATACTTTTTGTAGGAAGGATAAGAAGTAATTTTGTCTATTGATTTTGAACATAAAGTGTTGAGATTAGTTTAGGGGGAAAATCAAGTGTGAACATAAGGGGAAGGGTATAAGAGGAATAACACATTTGTTGACTTTCTCTCTTCACATGCAAGGCACATGTCAAATTCCCCTATCATTTTTAAACGTCCATAACTTTTTTATACGATGTTTTTATTGAAAAACAAATTCACCATAATGACGAGTGTCTTTTTATCTTTTATATGAGTACCATATTGTAATATAAAAATTAAAAAAAAATAGTGGGTTTCTTACAAATTATGTTTTATCGAATTGTGTTTTACAAAATTGTGTTATACAATAGTATTTTTCATTGTGTTTTTGTTTCATTGTGTTTTTTACATTGTGTCATACAATTGTGTTTTTTTCATAGTGTTTTTTTTTCCATGTTGTTTTTTCCATTGCGTTTTTCATAGTGTTTTCCATTTTGTTTTTTCGGACTTTTCCGTCGAGGTGGTGGCGGTGGGCGGTGGAGTGGTGGTGGTTGTAGGAGATGAGTGAAGATACAATTGGGTTATATGTAAGTTGGTTTTTGAAATTAATTTAAATGGGTTTTAAGATTAAATTATTAGACTAAAATGCATTTCTTTCTAACATTTTTAAAAAAATCACACTTTTTATATGTTCTTTAAGTTAAACAAAGTAGCTTTGAATTATTTTGTAAGCCCCACCTGCCACCATGTCAATATATATCTATCTACACACATACACCAACCAAAGCAACAGCAACACTATCTATCGTCAACAAACGATGGCTGTTGAATTATTGGAGACTCTGAAAGAATCCATCACCGCCTACACCGGACTCTCCCCCAACACCTTCTTCACCGTTGTCGCCGCCGGCATCGCCCTCTACTACATCGTCTCCGTCTTGTTCGGCGGATCCTCCGACCACCACCCGCAGCACCGGTCTCGGTCCTTCGAGGAGGATGTGCAGCCGCTCCCGCCGCCGGTCCAGCTGGGCGAGATTTCCGAGGAGGAGTTGAAAGCCTACGACGGCACCGATCCTCAAAAGCCTCTTCTTATGGCCATCAAAAGCCAGATCTATGACGTCTCACAAAGCAGGTATATTTGTTGTCAATCAAGCTTTACTTTTGCTAAAAATTAGTATTTACGTTTCACTTTTTGGGTAAAAGGTAGCTCACAAGTATCGGATTAAAATTTCAAATTGCCTTTGTTTTGGTGTTTTTTTCTTATTAATTCACTGTTATGTTTTTGCTAGCTGTGTTAGTTCAAGAACAGATGGTTTATTGACTGTGGATTAGAGGTGCACAAATCGGTTTTTTTTTAAAAACCGGTTCGGTTATTAACCGGACCGGTTTTTTTCGTCCAGGAAAAAAACCGGTTCGGTTAATAACCGGACCGGTTAATAACCGGTTTTTTTGTAAGAAAACCATAACCGGTCAAACCGGTTTGGACCGGTTTAGGAACCGGTTAGAACCGGTTAATAAACCGGTTTTTTTATTAACCGGTTTTTTAATAACCGGTCTAACCGGTTAACCGGTTTTTTTTTTTTTTAAATAACCATTATTTTTTCACAGTATAAACAAACCGGTAACTACAAGCATTAAATCGTTATCGCATATTCGTAACTCAAAAATACATAACTTTCATTTATAGCCTTTACATTAAAAATACAAACATTAAATCGTTATCGCATATTCGTAACTCAAAAATACAAACATTAAAGAATGCTTAGACACGATTACATTAACAACTTGCTGTTTCTTACTCATTATTTTCATCGCTACCCGATCCCGAGCTATTCCTTAGGTAATCGTCGTACGCGGCTTCTTCATCGGTCATTGGTTGAGTGTGTCCTTGATTGACCTCGTCTTCATACAAGCCCGCCTCATAGTCCATTTCCCCCTCGAGTGAGCGTTGATGTTGTGCCCTATCTAAAGAGTCCAAGTAATCCTTGTAGCAAATAGACATCTCTACAGCTGGTGGAGTGAGTCGAGTCCTCCTAATCGATATAACCCTGCCAGAAACAGAAAAAGCAGACTCCGAAGCTACCGTGGAAGCTTGGACCGTTAGTAAATCTTTGGCCATGGCGGCGAGGATCGGAAACTCATCCTCCTTACCTCTCCACCAAGCCAGCAAATCAAGACTTCTAAATTCATCTGGAGTCATGTGTTTCACAAAGTTGGTACCACCATACCTTCCAAGTTCACTGCTTGGGGTGTTTACCTTTTGACGTTTACCGGCGTCTTCCCAAATCATGTAGTACATCCCCATTTCAAGGTCGGTTTGGGATTGGGATTGGGCAACAGCTCTTAACGAGTCATGAATTTGGGAAGACGACCCGTATTTTGTAAGGTAAACATCATACATGTTTGCCAAGGTGGTGTTGAAAGCATTCTTTAAAGTTTGGTTATAATAGGGGTTTTGATCGTCGTTTAACTCTAGCTCGTCACAAATTTTTTCTATTAAAGCTTCAACACCACCAACATTTATGCATGGGTTTAACGCAGCAGCACATGTCAAAACAGCGGGTAGTTGTTGAAAATATTTTCTAAATTTTTCTTTCATTTTTACACCCATATCAAAATAAGGTGCACCCCTGCAATGAAGTTCACCCAACTTTGTGCACATGACAGCAATTTTTGGTAAAGCAATGGGGCTTGTTGGATAGTAAACCCCGGATAAACTAGTTGTGCAAGATTTAAAAATTTGAAGGACCTCCGTAACGATCTCAATCAACAACCAGTTTCTAGGATCGTACGGTGCACATTTACCCCTATTTGACATTATTTGATGAAACGCAATTAGTGATTCTTTTTGTTGGATGGCTTTCTCAAACATATCACAAGTCGAGTTCCATCTTGTTGGACAATCCCAATTGGGCCCCAACCATTGACAATTAGCTTCATCACAAAATTTTTTGTATCTTGAAAATGTTTTATTGTTGCTAAAAACATCTCGTAACATTCTTTTAAAATTGTTTCTTTGCGTTTCGATCACGTTTAACCCATCTTGCACGGCCAAGTTGATAATATGTGCAATGCATCGGCTATGAAAAAACGCTCAATCACAAATAGGTTTATACTTTAATTTTAAATGGCCAACCGCGGCCGTATTGTTGGACGCGTTATCAAACGAAATTGAAAAGATTTTATCTTCAATCTTGTATTGTCGAATGACTTTATCCAAGAGTTTAAAAATATTTCTACCCGTGTGCGGGTAATCAAACAATTGAAACGCAACGGTTCGTTTCATCATTTGCCACGACCCGGGGTCAACCCAATGAGCCGTCACACAAATGTATGAGTCGGGCGAACCATTAGGTACCGACCACACATTCGTTGTTAAGTTTACACCAGTTTGTAAGTTCGAAAAGTATGAAATTAGTTCGGATTTAGCGTTTTTCCAAGCTTTAAGACAATCTCTTCTAAGGGTCGAACGACTTACGTGTTGGTAGCGTGGTTGAACATACTTTTGCATCATCTCCGTGAATTGAGGGTTGTCGAAGTGGTTGAAAGGAAGTGTATTTTGAATCACAAAGTTTGAAAACTTTTGACGTACCGCTTCAAGGTCGTACGTAAACACCGTTCCTTGATTCGTCATCTCCGGCTGCGAACTACTTCCCGATTCGTCCTTCAAGGCCTTGCAAAAGGGCCTTTGTACATGCGCTCTTAAAGTGGAGTTTGCATCTTTGCCATAAAACTTCAAACAATGTTTGCATCGAGCTTTTTGGCTACCGTTAGACATTTCGCATAGGTCGAAATGTTGCCAAACATCTTGGTTTCGTTTCGTGGGGATGACCCGAACGACCGTTTCTCCCGTGTTCGAGGCACCCATGTTGACCGATGATGCAGCACTTTGGGAGGCCATGATAATCGACTACGAATTAAGAGTGGTATACTGGAGTATGAAATAAACGACTACGAAATAAGAGCGTATGGAGTGGTAATGTGGTATAATTGAGCGTGAGATAACAAAATAATCGCGTATGAAATAAACGTTTAGAGCGTTTGGAGTTGTATAATCAAGTGTGATCTAACCAATACCCAACCTAAACTATATATAGATGTTTGTGGGGGTAAAATGGTAAAAAAAAGAAAAAAAAAACGGTCAAAAATGAAAAAAAAACGGCTATAAAGCCGTTTGCCAACGTTCAAAAACCGGTTTTAACCGGTTAACCGGTTATAAAAAAACCGGTTAACCGGTTTTTTTATAACGGTAATAAACCGGTTTATAAAAAAAACCGGTTAACCGGTTTTTTTGTAACCGGTTAGAAAAAAAAAACCGGTTTTTTTTATAACCGGTTTCAAAACCGGTTTTGCCTCTAAAACTTAAAACCGATATACAAACCGGCGGTTTCCGGTTTAAACCGCCAAACCGGTTCGGGAACCGGTTTTTTTTGAACATGTCTACTGTGGATGCATATACTTTGACTTGGTAAAGTCAAAATTACTAACATTTTAATTATTTTTATATATTTTGAGGAAAACCTTAAGCTCGCTCAAGCATGATTGCAGTGTCAAATGAATACATGGAAGTCATGAAGAGTAATACTTAAAAACACACCAAGCTCGTTAAGGCTTAACGGGCCTAAACAATCTGCCTATACAAAGCTCGAGCTCAGGCTCGATAACTAAACGGGCTCCATTTGAGGCTCGGGCTTGGCTCGTTCGAGCTTTTCTATAGATCCAGTTTCGCCATTTCGCGTAGCTCCCAGGCGGCTCGGCTTGTTTGAACCCCTATTTTGTTCTAGATATTTGTTTTGCAGTTTAGTTTCATTAGGTTCATACATGAGTAGTTTTTCATATTGTAGTATCACAATTGGTACTGTGTGTGGGCATTATTTCATGATAATTTCTGAATTATTAAGAATCGTTATGTTGAAATACATGTTTGTGTATGTACACCAGGAGGAATTTAGGTCACGCCTACCATATTTCTTGATCATACATTTTGGACATATGCTCACCTAACTTGTTTTGGAGTGTTGCAATTCTCGTGATTTACCGAGTTTACCTAAACTTTATGCATTTTTATTTTGTATGTTTGCTTAGAGAAGCGTTTGTTATCATTTCACTTTTTGTATGCTATTTTTTCTCATAAGGTTACTATATTTGTTATTTGTTATTTCCAGGATGTTTTACGGGCCAGGTGGGCCATATGCACTGTTTGCAGGAAAAGATGCCAGCAGGGCACTCGCAAAAATGTCATTTGAAGAAAAAGATCTGACTGGTGATCTGACTGGTCTTGGTGCATTTGAGCTTGACGCGTTGCAAGATTGGGAATACAAGTTCATGAGCAAGTATGTTAAGGTTGGAACCATTAAGAAGCCTGAAGATGCACCCGAGGCATCAACTGCAGCGGAACCCACTGAGCCGTCTACAGCTGAACTGAGTGAGCCATCTGCAGCGGAACACACTGAGTCAATTGCAGCCGGACCCGCTGAGCCATCTACGGCGGCTCATGTTGCAGAGCACACAGAAGATAAAGAGGAAAAGCTAGAAACTGCAACCACGGAGGAGGTTAAGAAAGATGAATAGAAGTTTATGAGGGTTTGGTGGCCATGGTTGTGAAGTTTATATATCATGTGGGCGAGTTATGGCTCATATAGCTAAGCATAAATCAGTGATTGATAATCGATCGTACTTAATTTGATAATTATGGTATTCGAGTAATGTGGATTTTATGAGGAATTATGGCCTTTATATGCTGACTTGTTGGGGTGATTCATTAGTTATGCAGCCAGTAGTCTAAGGGTGGTTATAATGGGCTAGTTGCATATTTTGACATTTAAACAATACAAGCTTACTCTAGAATTTAGTAGCTAGTGCCTAGTAATACAGGTTAAGGGTGTGGAGGGTAGAGGTGTTCAAAAAAACCGGTTCGGGCCGGTTTAAACCGGAAACCGGTTATTTTAAAAACCGGTTTTTTTAAAACCGGTTTACAAACCGCCGGTTTGTATATCGGTTATACTTTTTAGTGCCCAAACCGGTTTTGAAACCGGTTATAAAAAAAACCGGTTTTTTTAATTAACCGGTTACTAAAAAACCGGTTAACCGGTTTTTTTAAAAAACCGGTTTATGACCGTTTTAGAAAAACCGGTTAACCGGTTTTTTAGTAACCGGTTAACCGGTTAAAACCGGTTTAATGCCGTTGAGAAACGGCTATATAGCCGTTTTTTTCATTTTTTGACGTTTTTTTTTTTATTTACCATTCTACCCCCACAAACATCTATATATAGTTTAGGTTGGGTATTGGTTAGAACACACTCGATTATACAACTCCAAACGCTCTAAACGTTTATTTCATACGCGATTATTTTGTTATCTCACGCTCTATTATACCACATTACCACTCCATACGCTCTAATTTCGTAGTCGATTATCATGGCCTCCCAAAGTGCTACTTCATCCGTCAACATGGGTGCCTCGAACACGGGAGAAACGGTCGTTCGGGTCATCCCCACGAAACGAAACCATGATGTTTGGCAACATTTCGACCTATGCGAAATGTCTAACGGTAGCCAAAAAGCTCGATGCAAACATTGTTTGAAGTTTTATGGCAAAGATGCAAACTCCACTTTAAAAGCGCATGTACAAAGGCCCTTTTGCAAGGCCTTGAAGGACGAATCGGGAATTAGTTCGCAGCCGGAGATGACGAATCAAGGAACGGTGTTTACGTGCGACCTTGAAGCGGTACGTCAAAAGTTTTCAAACTTTGTGATTCAAAATACACTTCCTTTCAACCACTTCGACAACCCTCAATTCACGGAGATGATGCAAAAGTATGTTCAACCACGCTACCAACACGTAAGTCGTTCGACCCTTAGAAGAGATTGTCTTAAAGCTTGGAAAAACGCTAAATCCGAACTAATTTCATACTTTTCAAACTTACAAACTGGTGTAAACTTAACAACGGATGTGTGGTCGGTATCTAATGGTTCGCCCGACTCATACATTTGTGTGACGGCTCATTGGGTTGACCCCGAGTCGTGGCAAATGATGAAACGAACCGTTGCGTTTCAATTGTTTGATTACCCGCACACGGGTAGAAATATTTTTAAACTCTTGGATAAAGTCATTCGACAATACAAGATTGAACATAAAATCTTTTCAATTTCGTTTGATAACGCGTCCAACAATACGGCCGCGGTTGGCCATTTAAAATTAAAGTATAAACCTATTTGTGATGGAGCGTTTTTTCATAGCCGATGCATTGCACATATTATCAACTTGGCCGTGCAAGATGGGTTAAACGTGATCGAAACGCAAAGAAACAATTTTAAAAAAATGTTACGAGATGTTTTTAGCAACAATAAAACATTTTCAAGATACAAAAAATTTTGTGATGAAGCTAATTGTCAATGGTTGGGGCCCAATTGGGATTGTCCAACAAGATGGAACTCGACTTGTGATATGTTTGAGAAAGCCATCCAACAAAAAGAATCACTAATTGCGTTTCATCAAATAATGTCAAATAGGGGTAAATGTGCACCGTACGATCCTAGAAACTGGTTATTGATTGAGATCGTTACGGAGGTCCTTCAAATTTTTAAATCTTGCACAACTAGTTTATCCGGGGTTTACTATCCAACAAGCCCCATTGCTTTACCAAAAATTGCTGTCATGTGCACAAAGTTGAGTGAACTTCATTGTAGGGGTGCACCTTATTTTGATATGGGTGTAAAAATGAAAGAAAAATTTAGAAAATATTTTCAACAACTACCCGCTGTTTTGACATGTGCTGCTGCGTTAAACCCTTGCATAAATGTTGGTGGTGTTGAAGCTTTAATAGAAAAAATTTGTGATGAGCTAGAGTTAAACGACGATCAAAACCCCTATTATAACCAAACTTTAAAGAATGCTTTCAACACCACCTTGTCTAACATGTATGATGTTTACCTTACAAAATACGGGTCGTCTTCCCAAATTCATGACTCGTTAAGAGCTGTTGCCCAATCCCAATCCCAAACCGACCTTGAAATGGGGATGTACTATATGATTTGGGAAGACGCCGGTAAACGTCAAAAGGTAAACACCCCAAGCAGTGAACTTGGAAGGTATGGTGGTACCAACTTTGTGAAACACATGACTCCAGATGAATTTAGAAGTCTTGATTTGCTGGCTTGGTGGAGAGGTAAGGAGGATGAGTTTCCGATCCTCGCCGCCATGGCCAAAGATTTACTAACGGTCCAAGCTTCCACGGTAGCTTCGGAGTCTGCTTTTTCTGTTTCTGGCAGGGTTATATCGATTAGGAGGACTCGACTCACTCCACCAGCTGTAGAGATGTCTATTTGCTACAAGGATTACTTGGACTCTTTAGATAGGACACAACATCAACGCTCACTCGAGGGGGAAATGGACTATGAGGCGGGCTTGTATGAAGACGAGGTCAATCAAGGACACACTCAACCAATGACCGATGAAGAAGCCGCGTACGACGATTACCTAAGGAATAGCTCGGGATCGGGTAGCGAGGAAAATAATGAGTAAGAAACAGCAAGTTGTTAATGTAATCGTGTCTAAACATTCTTTAATGTTTGTATTTTTGAGTTACGAATATGCGATAACGATTTAATGTTTGTATTTTTAATGTAAAAGCTATAAATGAAAGTTATGTATTTTTGAGTTACGAATATGCGATAACGATTTAATGCTTGTAGTTACCGGTTTGCCTTGTAGTTACCGGTTTGTTTATACTGTGAAAAAATAATGGTTATTTAAAAAAAAAAAAAAAAAAAACCGGTTAACCGGTTAGACCGGTTATTAAAAAACCGGTTAATAAAAAAACCGGTTTATTAACCGGTTCTAACCGGTTCCTAAACCGGTCCTAACCGGTTTGACCGGTTATGGTTTTCATACACAAAAACCGGTTATTAACCGGTCCGGTTATTAACCGAACCGGTTTTTTTCCTGGACGAAAAAAACCGGTCCGGTTAATAACCGAACCGGTTTTTTTTAAAAAAACCGATTTGTGCACCTCTAGTGGAGGGTACACTTGATCAATATTAGGGTGTGGAGGGTACGCTTGATCAATATTATATTGTTTGGATTTTAGGTACCATAGGGGGCTTTGGATTTGCATGGGTAGTGAATATATGGAATAATAGAATATAATAGTGGTTAGTAGGAAGTGATGTAATTGAGCAGTTGTAACTTACAATGTGTTCCAACGATAGGGGTGTTTCTCCGGTCGGGTTTCAAAGTTTTGAATCTCTCACGGTTTATTCGGGTTCGGGTTTCGTGTTGGGTTAATCGGGTTTCGAGTATCCAAGAAAAATAGGAAAAAAAAAACTATATTGCTAAATTTAAATGTAACATATTTTTCTTTACTCGTAATGTAAACAAAACAAAAATAAGTTGATAAAACATCTTAAAAAGAGTAAAATTTAACGAAGTTAAGCCATAATAAACAAGACTGACATAATCATCTTCAGTATGTCGTGATTAGGATGTTAGATTATAATTGCTTTTAGTCATAAAATAAAACATTAATAAACAATAAAAAAATCAATTCATAATTGGTGGAATGAGACAAAATTCCGATAACTTCATACTTAAAACATATATATGGTTTTAAAAACTAAAAATTTATTTGGGTTTTTCGTGTTGACCTGAAACCTAGAATTCAGACGCAAGAACCAACCTGAATTACTTCGATTCAGGTTCGGGTTAGCCTTTTCTCGGGTTCTGGGTTCTTGGGTCGGGTGAGTTCGGGTGCGTGTACGGGTTTTTTTCGGGTTGGGTTTTGGGTTTAGGGCAGTGATAACTATTTTATTGTTGAGCAACTCTCCACTAATGTAACTGCAATAGTAACACTCAACCTGTCATATATCTTTTAATGAAGAAAATGTTTTTTCCAAGGAGTAAATGTTCTGTGTGAAATTGAATTATGAAATTCGTTTTGTAGAAAATACCAGATGATATATATATACTTTTGTAGACATAACACATGGGAAGTAATCACAACAATTACATTGGTTATATGATTATATCAGTGAGAACGTATATAATGAAAACCACTCATTCCACTAATCAGTTTTCAGTTTTCACTGATCTAAGTTAAGTTGCTATTGATTATCATTCACTTTTGAAAATCAAATTCAGTGCAACTTCTAATAGTCCATGATGATTCAATGCAAATTCTAACGCAACCCCTGTCAGGAACTTTGCCCGTTGAATCCTTTTGGAGTGAACTCCGCTAAGGGAGCAGTGTCCCCTTGATGCCCTTCATGATTTAGGGGTTTCACTCCTAAGAAATCTAGGGTAGTTTTGGTACGCAGAAATGGAGGCATAAGGGAGTGGGCAATGTGAGAGTGAAAAAAAGGAGATTTACATATATTCTCTTCTTAACTTCATTTATTACATATATATCCAACCTCTATACTTAAATTACATATATCCCCTTCTTTTATAAAATTACACGTTTTAACAAAAATGCCCTTCTAAACATTGCAAAGATCAGTGGTTCTATTCTTAACCAAACCTAAGCCTAATTTGAATTTGTTTCTAATCGGGCCATTCAATTGAGTATGACAATCAGTTTTGCTAATTAGTATGTAGGTTTTCATTTTGCTAGCCATGGGTTAATGATGTTCCAATGTTCAATTCCAACTGTAAAAAGGTTTGGCCCTCGTTTCCGACGACACAAGACAAAGACAGGTAGACGGCGGCGGAAGAACAGGGACGACATTACATGATTTCCTATGACGGCGGCGTGGTGACGATGGCAGGATGACAAGACCGAAGAAGACGACGGCGACGCATAGGGTTCAGCTGCCAAGCTCAATATTTTATAGCGAAACTAAAGCCACTTGATTCCGGTTAGATTAGAGACAATTGATGATAGGACGGTGGTAATCGTCTAATCAAGCGCATGAGATAATTGATGGAAGGCAGGATGGTGTGCGATTCGTCTTCTGTAGAACCTACTAATTTTCATTATCCATCTTTGTAGATGATAGGCAAGTTTTTAGATACATGTAAATTTTAAGCCTTAATAAACATAATAATAAGGGTAGAATTGTCATTATATAATTTATTTTTATTTAAATAATTTAAAATGTGTAAATTTGATATTTCTAGGTTTAAGTAAGGGGATATATGTAATTTAAGTTTAGGGTTGAGTATATCTACCTATTCTAATAAAGTAAAATAATTGTGTACACTTGTTATATTTTGGTTAATTCTCACAATTCTTTTCCCTCCAAAACTAAGATCTTAATTAACCCTAATATATGTAATTGATCAATAATTATTCACTTTCCTTTTATACTCTATTTATATTATATTTATGCGTTTTTATGAAAATAAATATGAGCATATTATCTAACTACTATATTAAAGCAACACATAGTTTCCACATGGTCTTTAATTAAGTTACAAAGGTTGTACCCGTGAACCAACCCCCTAAGGCGAAATAGGTACAAGGAAAGAGCTATCCACATAGGATTCCACCTCAACAATTTCCAAAATTATAATTTACACCTAATAAGTTATATTTAATTTTAATCTACCCATTTTTACTATTAAAACAAAATCATTCTTCCATAAGGTATGTTATTATGAATCCATAAGATAAAAATATGTTGTATTAAACATATTTTTAGACAAATTAATATATTTTAGTATGCTTTTGATACGGCAAGATATGTTATTACGTATATTATTAAATTTAACTTTTTTGTTGTATTTTTTTTTACCACCCGTGTATTACACGGGTTATATCCTAGTTTTACTATATATTGCAAAATATTTGGTGAAATCCAAAAAATAACAACAACCATGTGTGTCAAAGATTAAAAAGAATATAATTTAAAATGTTATCATTAAAATATTGTACTATTTATACTATAGAAGATTGAAAGAAAAACAAAACTCGAATATGCTTTTATTAATTTTTTTAATCATTAAATTATAAATATGTGCTTAAAAGTCGATCCATTTTTTTAAAATCAATCAATTTGTCTATTATTATTGTTGTTGTTGTTGTTGTTGTTGTAAATTGTAAATTGTCATATAAATTTATAAATTATAAATCTATACTTTAAATCTATTCATTTATTTTTCGGTTAATTTAGTAAACAATATATATGTTAAAATGTAAGGATAGTATATACCAATCACTTTCAGACATAACAAAGTATATCATATTTCAATGAATAGATCTCTTTACTTGTATGACTTAGATGTCTCGTATTTCTCGAAAAAGTGGTTCGATTGATGGGATTTGGTATGATACTTATGAGATCGATGATATCGATGAGATTGATATTCAAATATTTCTTCTTAGAGCGTCTTGATTTGACCCCATAAGCGGGACCACCACCCAATAGCATGTTGCCGCCTAAAGAAGCTCCTACTTGTTTCAGAGCAACTAGAAAGAGATTATTTAACCAGAAAGAATTCGGTTCAGATGTAGGATACCTATCCAGAAGTTTTCGCAACTCAATCATAGATGATGGAATCATCAAAGATTTGACCTTTTCAAACTATGTCTGTAACTCACCAGAGGCCCCGAAAACAAAGAGAAGATGTGTACAAACGAGATATGCAGCAATAATAAGAAGGAAAAGGATTGCACAGAGGAACTCCCGAACATTTGTCAGATGTGTTGGTATCAATGGTGACTCGTTATTTTGATGAATCATTTCTTTGGAATTCTAATAAAGTAAAATAATTGTGGAAACTTGTTATGTTTTGATTAATTCTCACAATCCTTTTCCTTCCAAAACTAAGATCTTAATTAACCCTAATATATGTAATAGATTAATAATTATTCACTTTCTTTTTATACTCTATTTATATTATATTTATGCGTTTTTATAAAAATAAATATGAGCATATTATCTAACTACTATATTATAGCAACACATAGTTTCCACATGGCCTTTAATTAGGCTATCCACATAGGATTCCACCTCAACAATTTTCAAAATTATAATTTACACCTAATAAGTTATATTTAATTTTAATCTACCCATTTTTACTATTAAAACAAAATCATTCTTCCATAAGATATGTTATTATGAATTCATAAGATAAAAATATGTTGTATTAAACGTATTTTTAGACATATAAATATATTTTAATATGCTTTTGATACGGCAATGTATGTTGTTACGTATATTATTAAATTTAACTTTTTTGTTATATATTTTTTTATCACCCGTGTATTACACAGGCTATATCCTAGTTTTACTATATATTCCAAAATACTTGGTAAAATCCAAAAATCAACAACAAACCTTGTGTGTCAAAGATTAAAAAGAATATAATTTCAAATGTTATCATTAAAATATTGTACTATTTATACTGTAGAAGATTGTAAAGAAAAACAAAACTCGAATATGCTTTTATTTTACAAAGTAATTTTTTTAATCATTAAATTATAAATATGTGCTTAAAAGTCAATCCATTTTTTTAAAATCAATCAATTTATTTATTATTATTATTGTTGTTGTTGTTGTTGTAAATTGTAAATTGTCATATAAATTTATAAATTTTAAATCCATACTTTAAATCTATTCATTTATTTTTCGGTTAATTTAGTAAACAATATATATGTTAAAATATAAGGATAGTATATACCGATCACTTTCAGACATAGCAAGGTATATCATATTTAATTTTTTAGTTTTTTTTTATCAATGGTTGTTTCGGGTTTTTTGTGGAACTTAAATTTGATTTTTATGGGTCAAAAGTTGGTAAATAGATTGTTTGATACAAGTTAACTACATTTAGGTAGCGTTTGGTATGCAGCAATGACATGGAGAATGGAATGATTCTTCGCGTGGGAATGAGAAAAGTGATGTTTGGTTGCTTGATGGAATGGAATCATTCGTTACGCATGGAATCTCATTCCATCAAAACCATTTATTCCCACCCACCTTCTTTTTTTTCATTCCATTGCTACTTCACCCTACTTTCTCAACACCACCACCACTTAACAATAACAACTACCACCACTACCATCACCACCACCATCGCCGTTGTTGCCGCTACCGCCGTCACCACCACTGCCACCTTACAACCAGCATAACCACCGTCACCGCCGCCACCACTGTGACATCTGCCCCATCCGACCCGACCCAGGTACCCGTTTTATGATCCGATTCCTTTTATGATTTAAAATTTAATTATTTTCTTTTAAAACTTGACATTTAAAATATATATATTACTAATAATATTTTCCGTCCCGCCTCTTTCTCTCTCTTATCGTCGTTCCGCCCTTAAGCCTTGAACCCCCCCCCCCTCTCTCTTTGTTTGTCCTTTGTTTCTTCCCGCCTAAGGTTGTCTGCGCAGCTCCACGCGCCAGACTCCTTACAAGGAAGCCTGCGTGAAGACCATCTGTTGCCGCGATACGCGAGGCGAACTGTCCCCGCGACGCGCTAAGGATTATAGTTCTTCCCGCGACGCGCTAAGAAATATAGTTCTTCCCGCAGCGCGCTTAGAATTGTAGTTCTTCCCGCAGTGCGCTAAGGTTGGTTCTGTCTGCCTTCACGCTCACGCACTCTTGACCTTCTGTGTCTGCCTTCTCGCGCTAAACCCCTTTGAGTCTTTTCTTCTGTTTAATCTAGCCGTTTACTTTTGTGATGTCTTATCTTCTGTGCTGTTGACCTGACCTATCTTATGTCTGAAAAGTTACTTTCGGCGCAGCATGCGCACCAACCCCATTGGTTGGCAGAAAAAGTGACTGACATTATCTTTTGAGATCTGCTTTTCCATGCTTGACCAGTACCTTTATCTGACCCGCCCATGCTTTTACTGTTACCTGTCAGCTTTTCCCTTGTCCCCTGCAGCTGCCATATCTTTTGATATCTTTTGCTTTTGGAATCTTTTGCTTTTTGGAGATCTTTTCCCCTTTTCTAGGGATTGTGTTCCCTAGGGTTTCCCTATAAATAATAATGCTATTTTCTTAACACTACACACACAAATACTTATTATCTTTCTCTTCCTTGCTCTCTGCCGTTGATCTTCTGCCGTCTCCTCTCTCTGCCTTCGTCCTCTCTCCTGTTCTGCCCTGTTTTCCGGTAATCTATAATATATAATAATTTGTTTAAGTTACTTATTAATTATGCTAACTTATAATCAAGACTTAAAACCAATCGTTAAAACAATAATCTTTAATTATAGGTTAACTTGTGCTTGTTTAAAGTTGGTTCTTGCTTTATCTTTCACCGCACCGTTTATCAAGTGAGTAATCTCGTACCTAATCCCTTTTTATTTTTAATGTTTTGGGATGTTCATGTGTTCATACAAACTTAGAGTCTTAAACTTGTTTATGAACTTTAGTCGCGCAGTATCCCATGTGTTGAGGACGTAGACTTGGCTGTTTATTTGTATGTGTGGATCATTAACCGTCTTGTCGGTCTATTCCGCAGTTCTCATGGTACCATTAGATGAACACGGGAGAACAATCGTTTATGATTTTCTCTTTTGTTTACACTTGCACAGTTTTCTTGTTTTTGTGCTCAATTGGGAGCACGGATTGACTATGAGCTATGAATCTTAGACTTGGTCCCGATCTGATTACACCCTTGTTGAAAACCAGACATACACATGTTGCGCGCAGATTTATTGTTATCTATGTATGGTATTAAACTTGATTTCTCACCAACACGCAAGTGTTTGACGTTTTATTTTAACACATGTTCAGGTTTGCTGTAGCTACATTTGGAGCTTGTGGACACGTAGGACGTTTTTACTTTTGGACCTAGATTAAAATGTATCAAGACAAGTTATTATTGTTCGAATATTTTGTCTTACAATATATTGATTTATGTTGATTTATGTTATCTTGTGTTTACGTTGCGCATGCGCGAATGAATATATTTATTAAATATTGACACCCAAATAGTGTCACGAGTAATGAAACAATATGTGGCGCCCCGATGTATAATCCGCCTTTGGTCGGGGTGTTACAGATTGGTATCAGAGCTCGTTGACTTTAGGATAGGTGGTTAGACGTAACGGCCTAGAATACCTAAGAGTCCCTTCTCGCGCATGAGAGAAATCTCATGTTTGCGCGCTTATTGTTAATTACTCGTTATTTATAAATATGCTTGCGCAGACGCAACGTATGGTTTTATGTTTTATTTCGCGATATTTCGATTATTGCTGAATTTCGATTTTTATTGGTTTTACTTACATATTCGTTTGTTGGGATTGAAAATCCGAAAAGTCATGGTGATACATGAATAGTTGATTTTCAAATTCCATTTACGATTATGTTCTGAGGTTGGAGACTTGAAAAGTCATGGTGATACATGAATTGTCAACCTCCAATACTCATTTTCTTGTATATTTTATATTGAGGATTGAAAAGTCATGGTGATACATGAATCGTCAATCTCCAATACTCGTTTACTCGTCATTTTAAATTGAGAATTCGGAAAGTCATGGTGATACATGAATTGTCGATTCTCGATTCGAATTTGTTATCTGTATTAAGTTTGCATTCAAATTCATGTTTACTTTAACTGTTGATGGTATCTAACCCCGCGAAACCAAGCTTTATAAGATTATACTTTGCGCTAAGATATTAACAAAACTAAAACTTTTATAGAATGCCTCCGCTATCAGCCCGTCATCAGAGGAGAGAAGCCTCGCGCAGGCGTAGACAGCAACGTTCCCAGGAAATGGCCGCCGCAATAGCCCAAGCCTTAAACCGAAATAATCCCAACCCCTCCGGATACAATATTAAATCCTTTAATACGGGTAACCCTCCAAAATTCACAGGGCTTGAAGGAGCCACCGTGATGCTCCAATGGCTCGAGAAGATTGAAAACACTTTCCTCCATACCCAATGCCCTCCTGACAGACGAACCCTATATGCTTCCAGTGTCCTGGAATCTAGAGCGCTTACATGGTGGAATGGAGTAGCTCATGCGCGTGGCGCAGAGGCTGCTTCTAGCATGCTTTGGGAGGAATTTAAGGAACTTTTGACTAAAGAATTCTGCCCTCCCAACGAAGTAAAGCGCCTGGAGGAAGAATTTTGGAACTTGAAGCAATACGGTGACGAAGCGCGCGAGTACGCGACGCGCTTCCATGAACTAAGCCTGCTTGTCCCTCACCTTGTTACCCCTTCCCGCCGAGCCATCGAGAAATTCCTTGGGGGTCTCCCCATGGAAATTCAAGATTCTGTATGGGCCAGAAACCCAGTAACCCTCTCTGACGCCATCGAGTTGGCCGCTGTGCTCAGCGACAACCATGTCAGAGCAGGAACCCTGTTCCTGCGGGGAGCTGAGAAGACCAAACCCACCAAGACTGCCCCTGAACCAACATAAACCAAACCAGAACCCTCAAACCATAACAACCTCAAGCGCAGGCGCAAAGCCTATGCGCTTACCAGCCCACCCATTATCCAGCAACCCTACCTACCTCCAGTTTACGCGCCTACCCCACTGTCAGCCTACCCAACTCCCCCTATAGTCCACAACTATGCCTTAACCAATCCCGCACTCCCTGCCCCGCCGACTAAGAAACCTTACACAGGAAACCACCCCTTCTGCCCAACCTGTAGATTTCACCACCCACCTCAAGCCCCATGTCGACTTTGTCAGCGATGTGGCCGCGCTGGTCACATGGCGGAAAACTGTAGAGTTCTTCCCGCCAACCCAATCGCACAAACACCACCAACCTACCCGCAAAACCCTCAACCAACTTACCTTAATCCACGACCCAGGTCGTGCTTTAATTGCGGTGATCCCAGTCATTTCCGGAACGCGTGCCCGAGACTACAAGTGCAAATCACCCAAGCGAATCCGGTGAACCAAATCTCGAACCAAGTGACGCGCGGACGAGCTTTTAACATAACCGCGCACCAAGCGCAAGCGAATAATGACTTAGTTAATGGTACATTTTTGCTTAACGGACATTATGCTTCCGTACTTTTTGATACTGGCGCCAATAGAAGTTTTATTTCCCGCGCGTTTGAGCAGAAGCTTGCGCGACCGCGCGATAACTTAAAAGAAAATTTTTCAGTTGAATTGGCTAATGGTGAAACTGTTTTAATTAACTCCGTGATTAAGGATTGCACGCTTAACCTTAACGAAAACGATTTTCTAATCGACCTCATCCCCATGCCTCTTGGAAGTTTCGATGTTATCATTGGTATGGACTGGCTCTCGAATAATCGCGCCGAAGTTATTTGCGCCAAGAAGTTGATTCGCATTCCTCGAGAAAACGGTGATCTTCACATCTACGGCGAGAAACCCTCCAGTGGTCTTAAGCTTATGTCTTTCGCCGAAGCCCAAAGACTCATGCGGAAGAAGTGTATTGCATTTTTAGCCCATGTGGTTAAACCCGATGAAGGAAAGAAGAAACTTCGCGAAATCCCTATTGTGCGTGACTTCCCTGAAGTTTTTCCCGATGATCTTCCTGGTATCCCTCCCGCTCGTGAAGTCGAGTTTCGTGTTGATCTTGTCCCTGGTGCTTCCCCCGTAGCCAAATCTCCTTATCGTCTTGCACCCGCTGAAATGCAAGAATTGGCAAGTCAACTTCAAGAGTTGACCGCTAAAGGATTCATTCGCCCTAGCTCTTCGCCCTGGGGTGCTCCGGTGTTGTTCGTTAAAAAGAAAGATGGTACGTTTCACATGTGTATCGATTACCGCGAGTTGAACAAACTCACCATTAAGAACCGGTATCCCTTACCGCGCATTGACGACCTCTTTGATCAACTCCAAGGTGCCTCTTGTTTTTCCAAGATCGATCTCCGCTCTGGCTATCACCAGTTGCGCATCCGCGATGAAGATATTCCCAAGACTGCTTTTCGAACTCGTTATGGCCACTTTGAATTCTTGGTCATGTCCTTCGGTTTAACCAACGCACCCGCCGTTTTCATGGATCTAATGAATCGGGTGTGTAGGCCTTTCTTGGATAAATTCGTGATTGTGTTTATCGATGATGTTCTGGTGTATTCTAAGACCAAGGCCGAGCATGAGCAACATCTTCGGTTGGTGTTGCAAAAGCTTAGAGCCGAGCAGCTCTTTGCCAAGCTCTCCAAGTGTGAATTCTGGTCTGATGAAGTACAGTTCCTTGGCCATATTGTGAACAAGATGGGTATTCATGTCGACCCATCCAAAATTGAAGCAATCAAGAACTGGATTACACCGTCCACTCCTACCGAAATCCGTTCCTTCTTGGGCTTAGCTGGTTACTACCGGCGATTTATTTCGAACTTCTCAAAGATCGCATTGCCTTTAACAGCTCTAACGCACAAAGGTAAACCGTATATTTGGGGCTCGAAGCAAGAAGAAGCCTTTCTAACGCTCAAGCGTTTGTTGTGTGAAGCTCCTGTCCTTGCGCTACCTGAGGGTAATAAAGATTTTGTCGTGTATTGCGATGCATCCAACCAAGGTCTCGGTTGTGTTCTTATGCAACGAGGCAAGGTTATCGCTTACGCATCAAGGCAACTCAAGATTCATGAAAAGAATTATACAACTCACGACCTCGAACTAGGCGCAGTGGTATTTGCCTTGAAGATCTGGAGACACTACCTTTATGGTACTAAGTGTATCCTTTACACTGACCATAAAAGCCTTCAGCATATCTTTGATCAAAAGGAACTCAACATGAGACAACGCCGATGGAACGAACTCATCAGCGATTACGATTGTGAGATCCGGTATCATCCTGGTAAGGCTAATGTGGTAGCCGATGCGCTCAGCCGCAAACCCTGCCAGCTTAACTGTATCTTGCCGCGCACGCAGCTTCACTTTGCGCCGATTCAGAGCAATCTTGAATCACGCATTCGTGACGCGCAGCGCGCATCCATCAGTAATGGTAACCTTCGCGCCGAGTTAGCGTGTGGCGCGGAAGCTCACTTTGTCCCTAATCTGAGTGGAATTCTCTGCTATCTCAATCGCATCTGGATTCCATTTGATGAGAATCTTCGCGCTGATATCCTGAGTGAAGCGCATAAATCTCGGTATTCTATTCATCCCGGCGCTGATAAAATGTACAAGGATTTGCGCATTACTTATTGGTGGCCTGGTATGAAAAAGGATATTGCTGTGTTCGTAGCTAAATGCCTGACTTGTTCCAAGGTAAAAGCTGAACATCAACGCCCATCTGGTTTGCTCGAACAACCAGAAATTCCTGCGTGGAAATGGGAATGTATAGCGATGGACTTTATTACCAAGTTACCCTTGACTGCAAGCAAACATGATAGCATTTGGGTAATAGTGGATCGATTGACTAAGTCTGCTCACTTTCTGCCCATTCGTGAAACCTACCGTGTCGAACAACTTGCGCAGCTTTATGTCAAGGAAATTGTCTGCCGTCATGGCACTCCTTTGAGCATCATATCTGATCGCGATGGCCGTTTTATATCTCGCTTTTGGAAATCTCTCCAAACTGCGTTAGGAACTCGTTTGGACATGAGTACTGCATATCATCCTCAGACTGACGGACAGTCTGAGCGAACCATTCAAACTCTTGAGGATATGCTCCGATCTTGTGTTCTTGATTTTGGAGGTAATTGGGATTCGCACCTGCCTTTGATCGAGTTCTCTTATAGTAACAGCTATCATTCCAGTATCGGTATGGCCCCATTTGAAGCACTTTACGGTCGTAAGTGCCGCTCCCCGATTTGTTGGAGCGAAGTGGGTGAAGTTCAAATCACAGGACCCGAACTTGTTCAAGAGACAACCGATAAAATCGCCAAGATCCGTGATCATCTGCTGACTGCCAGAAGCCGACAGAAGAGTTACGCAGATCGTAGGCGGAAGCCTCTCGAATTTCAAGTTGGTGATCTTGTTCTCCTCAAAGTGTCGCCCTGGAAGGGTGTTGTCCGCTTTGGGAAGAAAGGTAAGCTTGCTCCTCGTTATGTTGGTCCATTCAAGATTCTCGCGCGTGTGGGAAAAGTTGCCTACAGACTTGACCTGCCGCCCGCGCTCAGCAATGTGCATCCAACGTTCCATGTTTCCAATCTCAAGAAGTGTTTAGCCGACGAGAACCTTCACATTCCACTTGATGAAGTTCAAGTTGACGAATCCATGCATTTCGTTGAGAAGCATGTTGAGATTATGGATCGCGAGGTTAAGCAAACCAAGCGCAGTCGTATCCCTATTGTTAAAGTTCGCTGGGAGTCCAAGCGCGGAGCCGAGTTTACATGGGAAAGGGAAGATCAAATGAAGATCAAGTACCCGCACCTGTTCTCTGCGCAACCTACTTCGAGATAAATTTCGGGACGAAATTTCTTAAAGTAGGGGAGACTGTGACATCTGCCCCATCCGACCCGACCCAGGTACCCGTTTTCTGATCCGATTCCTTTTATGATTTAAAATTTAATTATTTTCTTTTAAAACTTGACATTTAAAATATATATATTACTAATAATATTTTCCGTCCCGCCTCTTTCTCTCTCTTGTCGTCGTTCCGCCCTTAAGCCTTGAACCCCCCCCCCCTCTCTCTTTGTTTGTCCTTTGTTTCTTCCCGCCTAAGGTTGTCTGCGCAGCTCCACGCGCCAGACTCCTTACAAGGAAGCCTGCGTGAAGACCATCTGTTGCCGCGATACGCGAGGCGAACTGTCCCCGCGACGCGCTAAGGATTATAGTTCTTCCCGCGACGCGCTAAGAAATATAGTTCTTCCCGCAGCGCGCTTAGAATTGTAGTTCTTCCCGCAGTGCGCTAAGGTTGGTTCTGTCTGCCTTCACGCTCACGCACTCTTGACCTTCTGTGTCTGCCTTCTCGCGCTAAACCCCTTTGAGTCTTTTCTTCTGTTTAATCTAGCCGTTTACTTTTGTGATGTCTTATCTTCTGTGCTGTTGACCTGACCTATCTTATGTCTGAAAAGTTACTTTCGGCGCAGCATGCGCACCAACCCCATTGGTTGGCAGAAAAAGTGACTGACATTATCTTTTGAGATCTGCTTTTCCATGCTTGACCAGTACCTTTATCTGACCCGCCCATGCTTTTACTGTTACCTGTCAGCTTTTCCCTTGTCCCCTGCAGCTGCCATATCTTTTGATATCTTTTGCTTTTGGAATCTTTTGCTTTTTGGAGATCTTTTCCCCTTTTCTAGGGATTGTGTTCCCTAGGGTTTCCCTATAAATAATAATGCTATTTTCTTAACACTACACACACAAATACTTATTATCTTTCTCTTCCTTGCTCTCTGCCGTTGATCCTCTGCCGTCTCCTCTCTCTGCCTTCGTCCTCTCTCCTGTTCTGCCCTGTTTTCCGGTAATCTATAATATATAATAATTTGTTTAAGTTACTTATTAATTATGCTAACTTATAATCAAGACTTAAAACCAATCGTTAAAACAATAATCTTTAATTATAGGTTAACTTGTGCTTGTTTAAAGTTGGTTCTTGCTTTATCTTTCACCGCACCGTTTATCAAGTGAGTAATCTCGTACCTAATCCCTTTTTATTTTTAATGTTTTGGGATGTTCATGTGTTCATACAAACTTAGAGTCTTAAACTTGTTTATGAACTTTAGTCGCGCAGTATCCCATGTGTTGAGGACGTAGACTTGGCTGTTTATTTGTATGTGTGGATCATTAACCGTCTTGTCGGTCTATTCCGCAGTTCTCATGGTACCATTAGATGAACACGGGAGAACAATCGTTTATGATTTTCTCTTTTGTTTACACTTGCACAGTTTTCTTGTTTTTGTGCTCAATTGGGAGCACGGATTGACTATGAGCTATGAATCTTAGACTTGGTCCCGATCTGATTACACCCTTGTTGAAAACCAGACATACACATGTTGCGCGCAGATTTATTGTTATCTATGTATGGTATTAAACTTGATTTCTCACCAACACGCAAGTGTTTGACGTTTTATTTTAACACATGTTCAGGTTTGCTGTAGCTACATTTGGAGCTTGTGGACACGTAGGACGTTTTTACTTTTGGACCTAGATTAAAATGTATCAAGACAAGTTATTATTGTTCGAATATTTTGTCTTACAATATATTGATTTATGTTGATTTATGTTATCTTGTGTTTACGTTGCGCATGCGCGAATGAATATATTTATTAAATATTGACACCCAAATAGTGTCACGAGTAATGAAACAATATGTGGCGCCCCGATGTATAATCCGCCTTTGGTCGGGGTGTTACAGATTGGTATCAGAGCTCGTTGACTTTAGGATAGGTGGTTAGACGTAACGGCCTAGAATACCTAAGAGTCCCTTCTCGCGCATGAGAGAAATCTCATGTTTGCGCGCTTATTGTTAATTACTCGTTATTTATAAATATGCTTGCGCAGACGCAACGTATGGTTTTATGTTTTATTTCGCGATATTTCGATTATTGCTGAATTTCGATTTTTATTGGTTTTACTTACATATTCGTTTGTTGGGATTGAAAATCCGAAAAGTCATGGTGATACATGAATAGTTGATTTTCAAATTCCATTTACGATTATGTTCTGAGGTTGGAGACTTGAAAAGTCATGGTGATACATGAATTGTCAACCTCCAATACTCATTTTCTTGTATATTTTATATTGAGGATTGAAAAGTCATGGTGATACATGAATCGTCAATCTCCAATACTCGTTTACCTCGTCATTTTAAATTGAGAATTCGGAAAGTCATGGTGATACATGAATTGTCGATTCTCGATTCGAATTTGTTATCTGTATTAAGTTTGCATTCAAATTCATGTTTACTTTAACTGTTGATGGTATCTAACCCCGCGAAACCAAGCTTTATAAGATTATACTTTGCGCTAAGATATTAACAAAACTAAAACTTTTATAGAATGCCTCCGCTATCAGCCCGTCATCAGAGGAGAGAAGCCTCGCGCAGGCGTAGACAGCAACGTTCCCAGGAAATGGCCGCCGCAATAGCCCAAGCCTTAAACCGAAATAATCCCAACCCCTCCGGATACAATATTAAATCCTTTAATACGGGTAACCCTCCAAAATTCACAGGGCTTGAAGGAGCCACCGTGATGCTCCAATGGCTCGAGAAGATTGAAAACACTTTCCTCCATACCCAATGCCCTCCTGACAGACGAACCCTATATGCTTCCAGTGTCCTGGAATCTAGAGCGCTTACATGGTGGAATGGAGTAGCTCATGCGCGTGGCGCAGAGGCTGCTTCTAGCATGCTTTGGGAGGAATTTAAGGAACTTTTGACTAAAGAATTCTGCCCTCCCAACGAAGTAAAGCGCCTGGAGGAAGAATTTTGGAACTTGAAGCAATACGGTGGCGAAGCGCGCGAGTACGCGACGCGCTTCCATGAACTAAGCCTGCTTGTCCCTCAATGGTGATCAGAACGTTGTGTGGGAAACATGGCATGCAAAACTATGCTCAAATGAAGCAAAATATTCACAAAATTGAATTAGTTAACATATTATTTTTTATGTTGTCATTATAACAAAGCCGAGAAGCTCCCTGAAACTTATCAAAATCTTTTTCATGGTGTAGCTCAGAAAAAACATAGTTCTTAAAGAACATCTATCGTTACAATTTAATGTTCTCATTTCTTTCAATGGGTGATAAATTGATAAATGTAACACCTCGAGAAGACCCTGTTCAATTTTGGGCCAAAAATGACATTTTTGAAACTTAAAGGAATATAAATGAAAATTTTGGGTTTTCAGACCCATCGCGCTACGCGATGGGTGGATAGAGTACATCATCGCGCTACGCGATGCTGTTCCCTAGAAATAAATAAAAAAAGGGGCGTCGCGCTGCGCGATGACCAGGGATCAAGAGGGCATCGTGCTGCGTGATGACCCCATTAAGCAACCAGTGACACGTGGCCAACCACATGTCAACACGTGGCATTTCCTGGTGAATTGCGACGTCGCGCTACGCGATGGCCCTGGGAAAAGACCATCGCGCTACGCGACGGCCTCCAAAATTCACCTATAAAAGGGCAGCTACGGCTACAATCCCCATTCATCCCATTTCACTCTCATTCTCACCTAGTTAACCTAGGAGTACGTGCCAAGATTCTACTGACGTTCTAAAGGCTTATTTTCGTGACGAGACGAGGTTCCGTTTTCTTGAAGTTCGTGCAAGTATCCAAGTTTTAACAAGCCATAGAACAGATAAGCAAGTAGGAGCAAAGTTTTGCCAATCAAGCTTCCATTCCACATTAGTATTAACATTACCGAGTACATATTAAGGTAGGGGTTCTGCCCAAATATTATTTTATTATTATATTATATGGCTTAGATCGTAGTTAGGGGTATAGCCCAAAACCTTGATCATGATTATGTTTATAATAGTTTTATACATGCAAAGGTTATAGTTAAAATAATGTTTCTTCATGATTAAGAAACATAAGTTTTTACATACAAGAAGATATAGTAGTTTCTTCACAACTAAGAGACGTAAGATTTTACATACCAGGGTTATAGTCAATTCGATGTGTCTTCTTGAAGAAGAAACCTATTAATAGATGTTTCTTCATGAAGAAGAAACTCAACACATGATTTGTAAACAAATGAAAAGACTACAGGTTTAAATATTTTATTCAAACAAATGATCAGTCAAGGTTTATAGCTATCAAAACCAGACTAAAGGTCTGTAGCTGGATCAAGAGACGATCCAGGTATTTATATAAACTTATTTTATTATAGATCAATCATCAATCATTCACAAGGGTTTTCAAACGAGATCACCATATCATTCAGAAAAGACAATCACAATCACAGGCGAATACGTTAAATCTTTTACAGTCAGATAAACGGGTTGTTTATCTTAAACAGTCAGTCAAATATGAGATTACGTGATCTCTAAATTTTAAGGGATTACGTGATCCCTAAGTCACAAGATAGATAATAAAAGCAACTCAGACCAAGTACACATGTGTCTGGATCCAAACATATCTGTTAACCTATCAATCAAGGCTACGTGGCCGCAGGCTAACAGACATAACGAAAGTTCTCCAATGGACATGAGTTCTTGAAGAACCATAATTGTGTGTGTATGGCAGTGGCACAAGTTCCCAGAAATAAGAGACGTTTCTGCTGAGTTTGTTCCAAAACTATCTTATCAGTCAAATGTTTTCAGAGTCAACGATTCACCAGCATATCGCTGACGTATTTCCCCCCTCATTACAGGAAAGCAAGTATAGCACAGATAGCAAGGAATAGGAGTCACTCTTGGAGATAGATGCTCACAGATAGAGATGACTCAGTTTTTAATAAATAAAATATTGTTAACAAGAATAAACAAAGGTTTGTAAATCAAATACTTGGATGTATATTATCCGAGAGGTTTTCAAATAAATTAATATTTATTTATAATTAAAGACTTCCGCTAATAACCCGCAACTCTGATATATTTTCAAAACAGGTACCAACTAAAGGGTGTCACACCCAGGCCCTAAGTCGGGGCGTGACAATAAATATATCAATAAAGGTAACACTTATTCTGTATTTAGGCTGAGCGGGTTAGAACTACTATTGTATGAGAAATCTTATTCCCGAAATTGGTTAATAAAAAAATTCTTTCAATTATACATATATGACACTGAGAATGAAATTTTTAATTGAAAAAGCGTTCTCGGGTATGTTTTTGCACATGCATTTTTTTTATTAAGTTCATTTAAAAAAATCACTTTTTGATATAACTAAAATTAATTTATGTACACATGGTATAAATACAAGCATAGATGTAATATATATTTTCATATACGTTATGTAATTATTTATTTTACTTCTAATTTTATAATTTAGATCATCTCGTGTGTGACACGGGCTCTAAAGCTAGCATGTAATAAAGGAAGTTAAGGATGTGATATATGTAAATGCCCCTAAAAAATGATGAATGGGTTAGTTAATTTAATGGAATCACCGATTATACAGGGAATCTTATTTTTTCTAAATACATTAATCCACACCCCTTTACGTTTTTTTTATTCCATTGGTTCTTTCATTCTATTTCTCGGCACCCCCACCATCATTGATTCATCAGAACTATCGACTGACAGTTACCACCTTCTGGCCCATCACCGTTGACACCACCATCGCTTCTAGATCACCACCATCGTCGTTGCCACCGCCACCACCATCTGATCACCACTGCCACCACCACCACCACCACTACCGCCACCACAACCACCACTCTCGCCTCCATCACCACCGATCGCTGTCATCGTCGTCGCTGCCACCACCACCATTAACAAATAAAAGTACTAGTGATTTTATAATAATAATAATAATAGCAATGGTATTTTCTTTTTTAAATTTCATGTGTGCTTCTTTTCATGTCCTATCAAAAGAAATAAGGTAATGATTCATTACATTCGCATAGATCAACAAAACATGACAATCAAATAGTAATGACCTATATCATTACTTTATCGATTCCATTACATCTTTTATTTCATTTTCTTGTTTATTTCATTACCCCATACCAAATAAACCAAGGTTCCATGGTGCTTGAGATCACAATAGTTTTGAGCGCATGTGACTCGGCACCACGTAGCTCGTATCAATATTTATCATTTCTCATTTTGTCTTAAATTTAATCTCAATTATCCAAAATAGATTGATGACATTAAAATTAAAAAGATTGTATATAAGTGAGTGTGTTGTAGGCGGTTATGTAAACGCCTTCAGGAGTGTCACACTTAAAAGAAAAGATACAAATACGTCATGTAATTTAATAGTTATCAGCATACTTTTTTATTGCGAAATAGAGGACCCTCCTAACGAACAAATGCCGAAAATACTAATAAATATATGAGTAGAGCTATATTCTTTGATAGCTAATAAAACAATAGGGAAAATGTCAATAATAGTAACCTAATTTTATTCTTTTAGTTTTGTTTGGTGGCAAATACACACCGAACAAAAAGGTATCTACTTGGTGACAAAAATGCATATTCCTTTATTAAGAAAAAGACTAAAAGAAAATTGTAATTTTTAAACAAATTCAAATTAGAACACTCTTTTTCGATGTTTAGTCATTCGTAAGACTTTTGAGTTCGATATATTTTGTTAAATTGAATTTATCAACATGTTTAGCAAAACCAAACAATTTCCTTGAGTTCGAAGGAATCTTAAAATAAGTCATATAATAGTTGTAAATGGTTTCATTTTTTTTTTAATAAATATCAGTGAGTTCAATCGTGGTAAAAGAATATTTTGTTCTTTAATACGGTACCATATGCGTTAAATAAAGCAGGAAAAAAAGAGGATTGGGTTTAGATGACCCCTCACCCTAAAGGGTACTTCCTCCCTTGTTTAAGGCACTTTCTCATTGCAACCATAATATGAGGTTACATCCCTGCTAGGCAGGGTAGTTAATGTAAGAGGTGAGCTAAGATGTTTACCCTTGACTGTAAACTTACATCGTCGAGTATGAGATCAAGTAACATCTCTCTTAGGCAATATGAGATCGTGTAAGATAAGTTAAGTTGAGGCAAAATGTTTACCCTTAGTAACGAACCTACTTTTGCAATCATGTTTCAATTTTGAGAAACTTGGCATAATTGGTAGGTTAGTAGATGGTTGCAAAATGGCATGTGAGATATTTCTAATCTTCAAATCTAGAAGCCGATACGCATTAAGAAAAATGAAGTCGTGGTGGATGGGGAATGTGCTACCGGAAGGCGTGCGTGTTCTCATCCAACCCCTTATATTATGTGAGGAATGTTTTTATAATTTAGAGAGTGATTTAGGGTGTTGTGAGTGAAGGGTTTTTATATTTTAGAAAAAGTAGTGATTTTTCTGTATATTTGAAAAGTTACTGTCCATCCCCTATAATTTTTTAATATATTTTGAAAGTGGTTGTGAGTGAAGGAAAGAGAAAATGTAATGATAAAAGGTATAAAAAGTATTATTTAATTGAAATTGAGAGAAAAAATAAAGTGAGTTTTGGTGTAATTTTAATTTGAAGATAGGGAGTGAGATGAGAATGCTCTTAAGGAATACAAAATTTCCTTGTTTAATATAATATAATATAATATAATATAATGAATTTTGTGTTATTTTATTTATTAAAAACTAGGGTTTTGTCGGGCGCGTTGCGCCAGAGTAAATTGGTAAAGCTCGGGTGGTGGTAACCAAACTATTGTCGGTCCCGCGTGTTTAGGTGGTAAGTCGACACAAATTCGACGGTTTCAACTATGTTTGTATAGTACCGAAACTAAAAAATATTAATGGTAAAAGAATTAAAAAAATTAAAACAAAAAACAAAATTCCTAGGACCAATAGGGTGCTGCAAAGTAGCCCAATAGGGACTTTGCGATACCAAAGTTCTTAATCATATCTTACTATACTAATAAACAAAACCATCTAATGTCACATGTTTTTCTCTAGCTCCTTTCAATCTCATGTGGCAACTTTCTAATCCCTCAAATTGTCATATGGCATTTAACTACAAGTTAAAAACTTAAACCTTTGGGTTCCCCGTATTTAATTAATTAATACTAACATTAAGATTAGAGTTAAGTGTCATTTTAGTACATGTGGTTTGTCCAATTAAGCAACTTTAGTACCGTTTTTGAATTTATTGCAAATGGCTACCTCACATTTCTAAAACTTGCAATTTTAGTACTTTTTTCTAACCCCGTCTATTTTTCTGTTAAGTCAGGGGTAAATTAGTAATTTCGATGATTTTATTTATTTTCTCTTTTGAGGTAAGTGCCATTTTCATACCTGTGGTTTATTCAATTATGCAACTTTAGTACCTTTTTTTTGAATTTATTACAACTGGATACTTTGATTAGTTTTGAATAGATAGACAAATGAAAAGAGGCATTACATATTACATATTACAATTAAAGTGTAACTAAGTACTTGATAGATGATGAAAAAAAACGTGAGATGTATAACACATTTTTTAGCCTTTTGTTATTGATTGCCAATTTACTTCTAGTAGCTTAAGATTCGACTTCATCTTAGCCAATTTCTTGCATTTTTCTTTATGTGAATTGATTGTTTCTTCAAAAGTTTGGGTATGATAGCAGTAGCTCTTTAACACATCAGACATCGAAGGATCAATCCAAATAACAATCACACAACTTCGCACCTCTTAGTATAGCATCAATTGAACTTGTAGATGAATGACGTTGACGAATCACATGGACAAAACAATATATCGTAATTCTTCGAACTTAAAGATGAACAATGGTTAGGGTTTGAAGGATCAACGAGCTTGGGGATGGGGGTTGATCTGCTCATTTAGGGTTAGAGATAATCTTTTAATTGTATATGTAATGACTCTTTTGGTTTTTCTGGTTATCCAAAACTAATCAAAGTATCCAGTTACAATAAATTCAAAAAAAGGTACTAAAGTTGCGTAATTGAACAAACCACATGTATGAAAATGGCACTTACTCACTTAGCTAAAAAAGAAAACGAATAAAATAATCAAAATTACTAATTTGCCCATGACTTAACGGACAAAATAGACGGGGCTAGAAAAAAAGTACTAAAATTGCAAGTTTTAGAAAAGTGAGGTAGTCATTTGCAATAAATTCAAAACCAGTACTAAAGTTGCGTAATTGAACAAACCACATGTGCTAAATGGCACTTAACTCTTAAAATTAACATTTACATATAAACTCTCATTTCAAAACCTTATTATGTGTGCCTCTAAATCCAAACTCTAATATGATATTGAAAGCATTAGACGCTGAACAATAGTAAATTTGATGTTATTAAATAATCATGTTTACTTTGTTTACCTCTTAGTAAGGATTGAAACTTATTTCTTAAAAGATTCTCATGAGAATTGTTGGCTTATTCAATCTGCAGATTACTTAAACAAAATGTTAGATCATTTTGTTAAATTAATAAGTTTTGCAAAGATTTACAAATTTATGTATGACAAGAATCTCTACATGTTATAAAATATCTTATTATGTGCCTTGTAATGTAAATTTTGCATAATATAAATAACTAAGCTTGTAATGTACATTTTGCATAACATAAAGAACTAAATCTCTTTTTACGTGTGCACTCTACTAAAAACGAGTCACTCACATAATAGCCTTACTTATATATGTTATATACATTGGTTTAGTATTGTAAAATCCTAGGCTACTTTAGGAGAATGCTAACATCCATCTTTCTACAAATTGATAATATGGGAAACGACATTTTTTGCCGTTCACTCACATGATAATCTTACTTATATGTGTTAAGCATTGGTTTAGTACAACAAAATCTAAAGCTACTTTAGGAGAATGCTAACATCCATGTTTCTATAATTGATAATATGGGTAGCGGCATTATCGTAATTTTGCACATTGAATTGAAACATGACCAAATATATGTTATTTGTAATTTTTTGATATGATATATGTAATTATTTATGATATATTAATTATTATTATTAGATAATACGAGAGACGAGCATGTTTGTGATTGAGTTTGAAAAATGCTTATTGGTTTATTGATATTTTTAAAAAGCCATAAATTAAAATGTGTTTGGCAATCACAAAAATCTTTTGTAGCTTTTTGAAAGGGTTAAAAAGTAGTTTTCAAAAGCCTCAAATCCTGGCTTTTCAAAATGGTTTTTTTAAAAAAGTCAATAAACCGATAAGCATTTTCAAACTCAATTCCAAACATGCTCTAAAAGTTAAAAGACAGAATTACAAATTTTGTCCTTTAAACATACCCAATTTATGAACTGGGTCCTTTAAAATGTTTACTTTCACTTGTTGTCCTTTATACGATAAGTGGTCTTGCTTTTAGTCCTTTTGACTAACGTCCATCCAAAAGCTCCGTTAAATCTTGACATATAAGGGTAAAAATGTAATTTTGCATGTGTTTTTTAATTAATGTATAAGTCTAAAATAAAACAAATTACTATTTTCACATATCTTTGTAATATAAATATAAAATAAAAAATATAAATTACAAACTCTATACACCCACCACAACCATCACCATATCCCACATCCAACACCGATTTACATCTCTACCGCCACATCACACCACCACCATTCCGACCACCGTTGCCACAACCGACAACCTGTTTACACAACCACCACCATATCCCACATCCACCACCGATTTACATCTCTACCGCCACCACCACACCACCACCATTTCGACCACAGTTGCCACCACCTGCAACCCGTTTACACAACCACCATTCCAGTCACCACCTTCATCCTCATCAAAAACCCCTTCTTATTTCATCCTTTAACCCTATACCATCAACGTAAAATTTGGATGAATAATCATAGATTGTTGATTAGAACCTACCTTCGTATGATTAAATGTTGTTGATGAATCCAAAGTTCCTTGACCCAGTTAACAACAAAGATTGTTAATTGATCACTGAAAAACAAGAATCGGTGAAGAAATTGGGCAATTGGATTGATAAACTCAAGAAATCGTGAAGAAGAACTAGAGTGGGTTGTAGATAGAAAATGAAGAGAGAGAAGGATTTTGCGGCGGACTTAGACAAAGAAAGACATCGTCGGACTTGGCCGATTTAGTAGCGGCGGAGGAGGAAGGGTAGAGTAGAGAGATATTAGTTACATGGTGGTGGATTTCAATTTGATTAGGATGGTGGGTTGAAGATGACGAAGTATAGAGAGATAGATCATTGATGAGAGAGAGAGAGTGTGTATCTAGACAGGTGGGCCCATCAGACTTTGATTTTTTTAATTGTTGATCATAAATTACAATCTTGCCCATTACACGTCTGCCACATGTTACACTTAACGAAAAATTTGGATGGACATTAGTCAAAATGACTAAAAGTGAGATAACTTATCGTATAAAAGATAGGGAGTGAAAATAATTTTTTTAAATGACCTAATTCATAAATTGACTATGTTTAAAAGGTAATATTTGTAATTCCGTCGAGTTAAAAACAAGGCAGAATTTTTTGGCTTGGAAAAATCAATCATTAGGGAAGTTTCCCGCCAAAAAGAAATCCCAAATCAGGAACCCTAGAAAGCTCCGCTCCGGCTTTGTTTCATTTGGTTGGAGGCAATGGAAATCAAAATGAAGTGTAGCTGCGGCGAATCCAACTGCCTGGAATGGGCTATCATCGAATTGCAAGGCGTTGTTGAAGTTCAACCGGCCTTTCAACATCGCATCCAGAATCTCCAAATCGGCCTTCTCTGCCGCCCTTCTTCTCAGGTCAACTATCCATCCCTCTATACTACTGCCTTTTCTTTTGCTTCGGTTATATCAGTTTGCTGTCTTCATTGGTTCAGGAAACTTATACATTTACAGTTGGTTATCATGAGCTGACTGGGTCAAAGATCCCCTTGAAGAAACCATTGCTTGTGTTGAAGAAGAACTTCATAAAATCTGATATGGAAATAGACCAGAATGATGATCAACTTAATTCATCAAGGGTAGAATTGGAAGTTACCGGTATCATTCGTCACCGAATTTTGTTCAAGACCAGACCAAAAGCTCTCATTTCTGGTAACATTTATAAGTTTTATTATGTTTACCGTAAGATTAATAATAGACCTTCTTTTTTGCTTTTAGATAACGTGTTTGTTTCACATAATAGAATGAAATTGGAATTGGAATTTGCATAGGATTTGGAATTGGAAGGAATTGGATTTGGAATTTGACATTCCAACAATTCCATTATTGATGTGTTCATTTGACAAGTGAATTGAAATCGAGATTTTTTTGTTTTTTATTTATATTTTGCGTTATGATTTTTTTAGGGGTATTCTATTAAGATAAAACCCCTCAAAAAAATATTCAAAAATAATAATAAAAATTTATAGTTCAAAATATAAATCGAAAACAAAAAAAGTAAAAAAACTAAAATGTTTTATTCGTTGTTCTCGTAAAAAAAAAAAAAAAAAACTTGTGAAAAGATTCCAATGAATTCACTTGAAATCCTCTCACATTTTGGAAGGATTTAGAATCCCTTTATTTAAAGGAATTTGAAGGAATTCCAATTCCTTGACAACCGAACACACCAAAATGGAATTAAGATTCCAATTCCAACGAAACGAACACGCCATGTCATGGGATTTTAATTCCAATTCTTTTGAATTCCCATGAATTCTGTGAAACGAACGCGCCTTAACTTCTTCAACTTATCTTTTAAGAGAATTGAACATTTAGCATAACATATGTTAATGGGCTTGACCTTGAAAGTCAAAGGTGTACTTTTTTAAATGCATGGAGCATATGCATTTGATTTGATTTCGGGTGTTAACTTTCAAGTTTTTGTCATTGTAACAATTGAGAATCATGTTCTGTTACAGAACCGCAACCTGCTGTGAAGGGGAAAGCAAATGCACCATGTCGTGTTGGTGATGAGTAAATTTGACTTGCATGAAGATCATATGTGAAGCTGTTCAACAGAAGCGAGTTTCAGTCTTATGATATTGTTTTGAAGTCTTAATTTTGTTAAATTCACAAGGGTTACCTTGGTTTGAACACAGTGTTGTTTGGTTCATGAAATCTATGATATGTGCCATCTTTTAGAAAACTGGATTTTTCGTATTCTTAGATAACAACTCGCTAAATCTGCTATCATCACGTGCTGCAATTCCATGCTTGTTTTAAAATAGAAACTAATTTATTGGATTTGGATGTATACAGCAATATATTTGAACATTGTAACTTAAAGCTTGAAATTTGAATGACATAAGCATATAAAAAGAAAGAACTTAGCAAACTCTTATATAAATAGAGGTCAAAAGGCGTAGCAGCTTATAAGTGAAAAGTATTCTGTATGATAATATGTAGTGAAAAGTATTCTGTATGATAATATGTTATGATAAGCTTATAAGTGAAACGTATTCAGTGTGATAATATGTTATGATAAGCTTATAAGTGAAACGTATACGTGTGATTAAATGATATGATATGACATCTAAGTCGTAAATTAGCGTTTTTCAAGTGAGTACCTATTTGTTTAACAACTACAACAAGCTCTTAATCATCATCACTGTTGAATTATTCTCCTCATCTTCACTTGATTACTTGTATGCAAAAAAGTGTCCATAATAATAATATTATTGAGTCTAGTAAATCAATTACAAATTTTCTTATGTTCAACTACACTAAATTGCTTATATAGCTGTAAGAAGTCCTCTGTAATATGGTTGAACCAATTAAGTTAGTGTTTAAATATTACAGTGATGCTTCCACCCACTTATCTTGCTCTCAATGATGCTTAATACTATAAGAGATGTGTTTAGAACTCAAGATCGATTATAACTGTAGAAATATAATATAGGTTTATAAGAGGTGAATTAAAGTGTCGGCGGAATAATTACTTAAGTAGAGTAATAAAACATGCTTCTTTTGGACTACAAAGTTCGACTACACATCAAACATAATTACTTAAGTGTTGTAAACATAGATTCTTAAAAGTGTCAATACAAGGTTCGACAACACATTAAACATAATTACTTAAAAGTGTAGTAAACACGGATTCTTAAAAGTCTCAATATAAGGTTAGATTACACATCAAACATAATTACTTAAAAGTGTCGTAAACATAGATTTTTAAAAGTGCCGATACAAGGTTTAACTACACATCAAACATGTTTCTTTTGAGGCTCTTAAAAGTTTATGAGGATTAGTATTGTTGCAACTTGTTTTGTTTAAAATCACCACATACAACTGATCCAAAAAGTGAATTAAACTTTAAATGAAGTCACCAACTATGTTTGAATAGATTTATTAACACAAGTTTGGTAGGTGATTTGACATCCTGTTAATGGAAGTATTAAGTTGGATCAAACTCCTTTCAAAAGATTCAACTTACCACCTATCTTGAGTAAAGCAAATCTGTGATTAAAAGTATTTTCTAAATCATTAAATATAATTTCACTTGTTTAATAATGAAAGATGCATGTTTGAATTTTTACACATGTTTGAATAGAATAGAATAAAAGAGAAAGAAAGAAAGCAGGAGCAAACAAATATCCCTTCGTGAGCCACCCATCCATCCACCAACGAGCAAAACCCTACACTACAATCGTGTCTGTCTCGGAGGTAAACGCAACTCCTTTTTCTTTAAACCTAATCGATATACGCTTGCGTTTTCTTTAGGTTTTATATATTCGATTTTTATATGTTGTTACGACCTAGCCTAGCTCTTATAACTTCCCGCTTTAATCGACTGTGTTTGTTTATTCGCCTCATATCGTAAATCCATGATTCTTATGTTCTACTGATTTATTTGATTCATTACTACCCAAAAGCTTTTATGATACAGTTTTTAGGGTTTTTGTGGTACTAGCTTTAGATATATTATTTACATATCTGTTTAGACAAGGTAAGACAAAAAAGTACACTCTGCAATTTTATACTTTTTAAAAATCATTAAAATTAGGTGGCCAGGGTTCATCATTTCGCCTTCTTGGTACATAAAACATGTTACTTCCACGCTCAAACCACCAAAGCCAAGTGTTAAATGAGTCGCTCTCATGTTTGTTACTTGTGTGAATCTCATCGTCTATAACATGTTAAACATGATAAGACACGATTTTCCAGCGTCATTTCATACGACTAAAGAATAGTTTTGTTATTCATTTCTGGTGTGTGCATATTGCTGACTGCTGTGACTTCCATTTGTGCTTCTCTGTCTTGATTAAGTTGCACATAGTTGTTGGTGATTAACTATATCTTTACCTACTGAGTTTCTTTTATTTTTTTTCTTTCCTCAGCAATCCGGTTGTTTGAACGACAGCACAGTTTCAGTTTTAGATTTCAGAAGCTCCAAGTAGAGGAGAGATGAGGTAAATTCTATTGACACCTGCATTTCATTTGGTATAATATATGTTTGTTGCTATCTTTTTTCTGTTAAAAGGTTGTTTGAAAAATAGTAATACCTATGCAGACAATGTCGGTTATCGGTCCCATGTGAAATATCGTCAAAATATCAGTACCGATAATATTGGCGATATTTCACTGATTTTCCCGATATCAGTACCTTTCTTCTTAGTTCTTCTATTGGTCTTTCTTCTTATTGCTGCTATTAGTGTTTTAAGTCTTAATCAATTCCTACGTGCTACAGTTGCTACTGTTTTGCAAGTTGCAAAAGGTTAATTTGTTAATGGTAAGAGAGCATACTGAATTGTTAGTGTTAAATTTCTATATATGAATTCTGCATGATATTAAAATTATCTCCCACCGATATCTCACCGTGATAACTTATATATCTCAAATATCGGTCTTTGGGTGATATCCGAATTTTTACCGCATTAACTGCATAGAGTAATTCTTGTAATTGGAAAGAATATTTTGGAATTTGGGTTACGGGTTTTGTTTAAGTTAACAAAATGCTGAGTTAGCATTATCTTAAGTGACAACTGCATACCTTCCAGTTGATTTCCATTGAAATAAGAAATCGGGTCCTTTTATACTGAGTTGTTTAAATGCCCCTACCAGATTATGTATTTTGTGCCTTAAGAATATGACTGTTTCTGAAAACCAAATCAAGGAAAAATACAGAGTAGAATAACCGTGAATTTGATTATTGCAATTTCCAATTCCTGGTATATGTCTGGCTGAAGCCATAATCTTCAAAGTTTCCCTCAAAATCTTCTATAGATTATTCTAACGGCTCAATAAGATGCATTGCAATGGCTCATTTTTCTCTCACTTTTATAAACTTCTTTCTTTTTCTCTCACGAAAAATGGTAGTTCTTGTCAGTTGCTACTGCGCATGATGAATAAAGTATTATATATGCAGAAACTGAATTTTCTTTAGTGTATAATCTTAATAGAATCTGGTTCAAGTTTTGGATTACTTTAACTTGGTGAACAAAAAGATGTAAAAGATCGTGCTTGTTAAATGTTATTGTTTTGACGTTTGATGTTCTTGTGGGCAACTCATTACATTTTAGGAAGATTTAACTGATTGGTCTTCAAAGTGATAAGTTTATTGTATACAAAGACACTCTCGCTTCTATTTTAAAAGAAAGATAATTATTTGTTCACCAAGTTAAGTAATAAAAAACATGAACCAGATTCTATTAAGGTTATTATACTAAAGAAAATTTCAGTTTCTGTATAGTGTTGTGTTGTTACTTTTTACTTCATAACCTGTTTATTGGAATAAAAATGTTGCCTTGTGGTTTTACATGTTCTTATTATTGAAGCCGTAGGAGAGGTGTGAGATGGGATGAGGCCAACCTTGAGGAAATTGAAGCACATAAACCTGTAAGGCAGAAAATTACAGAGCCAAAGACTCCATATCATCCAATGCTTGATTCTGATGGTACAAAATCCTCCATAATTTAATTTAGTCTTTACTTAAATACTGTTTCTGAACTTCTAGATTTGAAGTACGCATTTTCATTATTATATTGAGCAATTTAGTTATCAACGAGTTGATTCAAGATTATGTTAATCTCTTAACGGGCCAGACGATGGGTGTTAACAAGCCAAGTCATTTGTGAACTACTCGAGATTGGCTCGTTAAAAGCTCGAACCGGGTGCCAAGCTTAAACGAGATCGAGTCTAAAACTGAGCTTGTTTAATACACGTGTTCAGGCTTCACTTATTGAGCTCGAGCTGGCTCACAAGCCTAAGCAAGCCTGTTTATCATATAATTTTTAATTAATATATAATATTTATATGGTATTTGTAATTGTATAGAAAGTTATTATGATAAAGTTGAATAGTATATGTTATTTTATATATATAAGTTATAAATATTAAAATATGTATATAAAACACATTATAAATATACATACAAAATAATTATAATTGTATATAAGTTAATTAATAATTAATAAACGAGCTGAGCCAAGCTGAGTTCAAACTTGAACAAGTACTCATGAGCTGAGCTTGAGCTTTGGTAATAGAGCTCCGAAACAAGCCGAAGTCAAGCTTAAGTGACCTCGAGCTCGGCCCGGCTTGTTTACACCCCTCGGCCAAATTGGTAACATGATAGTGATTATCTAAGGGATCAGGCCAAATGAGTCACGGAAAGTGTATTTTTAACACATCAAAACCTTAAAATGTGTTACAATTTATATACTTGCTGAGGCAAATTCAACAACTTTCTAATCATATTTCTCAATTCAGTCGCTGATTATTCATTTGAAAGTTTCGTGAACAAAGACTATTCAGGTCAACCTGCCCTGTTTGTTTTGACACGTAACCCGTTCTACCACTAAACTGTTATCTTGTAGGATCGTTATCTCCTATACGGATCTCTAGTGAAGGAGATAAGAATGCTGTAGATGCGGAAGCAATTCGATCCAAATTGAATGAGGTGGCATCTTCAAGTAACAACAGTAACTCAAACGGTTCAGGTTGGACAACTTCAGATGATGACGAGCCAGGTGCTATGGATCAGGATCAAGGTTCTTCCTTCATCCTTCCCTTTTCATTTTTTTTTAAATTTTGCAATTAAATATGATTATGAAACCGAACCGATATAATTATATTTCTTTCAAATAGTAGAATTGACTAATTGTGGATAATCCATATTAACCTTTCACCTAATCCTTTATATTTTACTACCCATCAATAATATTCTCCATAACTGTGTTTAAATTTATGGCTCAGATCGTGAAACGGGCAAGAGTGCGAGGTTCAGGGAGCATAGGCGTGCGCACTATGATGAATACCGTAGAGTAAAAGAGCTACGAAAGAAGGGGTCGTTGACTGAAGAATCATCCAATGATGTTGAGGAAGCAAGTGAGAAGCAAAGTTCATCGCCATCGATTGTTGCTGGTGTGGGGGATATTGACATCACTGATTCTGGTGTCCGTAAAGAGTAAAAGCCCCGGGACCGTCTTTTTGTCCGTACAATATGTCTCTTTTGGTTAGAGGAAAGTAAAACGTGAATGGATATGATGCGACTAATAGAGTACATGTATGCTATGGATCCGCAAATAAAAGACCAATGTTCCCTTATGGGTCATAGTTTAACCATTTAGTTCACTTTGTTCGTGGTGCCAACAAGTCAGATGTTGATGTCGGGTCGTGGTCAGGGTCCGTTTCTTGCTGGTTCAACCCAAATCCAAAGTCTCACCAAGACAATTATGGGCTGTCATTGGTTTTAACTCTTACCAGCTTTTACAGTCCTTGGCTGACGAGCTCATATTGACCTTAACTCGAATGTATTTAAATCTGCTTAAAAAGTACTTAGCGAATCTGTTTGTTTATCTAAACGAGTCGAATGTCACCAAGCAAAACAGATAGTCAGATCGTCAAAAAGTTGTGGAGGGGCTATAGAATTGATTATGAACTTTTTAAATTGCAGTAATAATTCAAACGGGCTACTTTATATAGTTTAGATTCATCACGATGTGAGTTATCTAACAAAGAGCTTTAGCTCAATTTGGGTCTGACATTGGAGGGGCGTGAAGACTTGAGGTCTCAAGTTTGGATTTGATTCCAACCGTGTGTTACCTTAGTGGTCCTTTGGAACGAAGATGGTGGCTTGAGTGACCCAACGCTGTTTGCGATTGCGAGCGTATGAGGTCGGCTTTTCCATTGTGTTACCTGAGTAGCCGGTCAACAAGTCAACTTGGGTTGGGCAAGACATGTTTATTAGACCGGGTATACAAATTAAATTACATTAAATAGAAATTAATGTTTTTTTGGAAAACTCATTGTATATTAACTAACTAGCTTTTAGCCCGTGTGTTACGTGGGTTTATTTAGGTGGGTTTTAATATTTTTTTGAATATATAATTTGTTATATTAATTTAATTAATCTATATGAACTATCCTTGCCGCTTTTACTCCCGTGTGATACACGGGTTAGGGAAGAACAAATTTTAGTGATGCCAATATTTACATATAAATAAATAGACTGCAAATAAACATGAGTAGGTAGAACACACTATCGTATAGCTAAACTAACTTAATAAATTAAAGCTATACTTAATATGCAAATATTAAATTTATAATTTACAAATCTATAACTAAACATACAATTTACAAAGCATTTGTGTATATGTTTATCTTATTATTTTTTTTTGTATTATTTAAAGCTTCTTATTTCAATTTCAAGTATAAACTCGTAATTAATATCATTTTGCTTCATAGAATTAAAAATGTAACACTCACTTGATTTTAACATAACTTCTTGATTGGTGTTTTATAAAATATAGTAACTTTTAGAAGTATTATAATCTTTATACTGAAAGTAAATATAAAAAAGCACAAGATATTATATAAGTCTAAAAGTTGATACTTAGTTAAACAAAATCTAAAGAGTTAAAACATCAGTGAAACCAAATCCAAAGAGTCAAATAAGAAAACAACCAAACCCAAATGGTCTCACTTGCAACAAAAGTAAAATATCAAACTGAAAACAGAAAATAACATGGTAAAATATCATAGACAAGTCTTTCAAATGTGCGAAAATATGATCATTTTTCTTCGTTTGAATAAAAAGCTTGGAGTGCCAATAGCTTTTTGAGCTTCATTGGATCAGATTCAATGCTTGGTTGCATATTCACTTGGAGTTTCTTGCACATCATAAACCTCAATTAACTTACGCTTCAAATTCGAATGGCCACATGATTTTCCAAGCTCTTCTTCATGCAACAAACCCTTCCCATTAATTGAAAAACGTTTATAAAATAAGCAAACACTTGTTATTAAAATAACATAATATATGAATCATTTATTGTTATAATATATAACATATACCTTAGAATTCGCAGTATCTTGAGGGTCACTTGCAACGAATATGTTATTAAAGGACTGTGCGGGATCAACTTACACAGTAAATTAAATGGATATGCTAAATAATTTAGATATAATATAAATTAATTAATTCTCCATTATTTTTTATTGATAACATGAATATTGAAAATGTATAGCTATTACCTGATCAACATCAAACTTGGCTTCAAGTTTTGAGATAATGGAAGTATCTTCAATCAACTTGTTAATTGTGAACTACTTGTAATTGTTAGTAATGTTGTAGTTTGTTATATCAAATTTGAAAGCTAACTTTTTTCCAACCAACTCATCCACACATCAGTTCCATAATATGTGTCACTTACAATCAACTTTCTTGTAACCTTTTTGTTACAATTGCTACAAGCATTGTAGTAGCAGTCAAGAGTAGGTAAGATACTTATCATAGAGTACCCATCCACTAAGAGTTGTTGGAAAAGCCGTCGAGAATTTAGAATTAGTGAGAACATGCCCTTAGCTTTCGAAACTTCATTTGTTTTATTGCAATGTTTTGTTGTAGACTGACTTGGAGTTTCATCTAAATCATACATCTCGATTAAATTATGCTTCAAATTCAAATTGGCATTTGTCATTCCAACCACTTCTTCATGCATCGAATCCTTCCCCTTGATTGAACCTATAAGTGATAATATAGTTGAGTGGCAGTACCAATTTTAAGAAATTTGATATCACATTCAAAATAAAGGAGAAGAAACACTAAGTGCACTTACTTGATAAAGCAATGGTCTAGTAGAGCACAATGAGAAGTATAACACAATGAAGAAGGTAATATCTATAATCTATTTTGTAACTTTAAGAGGAGGCTTTTAAAAGTGGTTTGAATGAGGAAGTTTCAAGTCTATAAAACTACCTATATTAACTCAATTAATATGGTTAATGATTATATTTAAAAGTTACCCCTAATTCATTGGCTTGATAAACCAAATAATTAAAACAATCCTTCCAAATAATAAAAATGAATATAGTTAATAAGTTCATAAGTTATAATAAAAATACATGGCTCAAATTGTACATAAACATAAATAAAAAAGGAGAATATTCTGAAACAAACAAATACCTTTAGTATAAATATTTTGAAACAAACACCAGTTGGCACCACCGACACTGCCTCTGTCCATGCGACCATTGTTGACAAATGTCCTCAGAAATCAAATTACATAGAAGGATTAGCAAATGCTATCAGAAATCAAATTATATAGAACGATTAGAACACAATACATTATCTACAATTATAATGAGCATCTAATTAATAAATATAAAAGGTCACCATTGTGGGCACAAACAAACACCAGTCGGCATCAGTAAATAAAAAATAAAAATTATACAATCCAAATGAATCAATCGCCCAAGCCATGATCGAGGACCAAATTCTCCAATCACAAATCAATTTAGAGAATTGCAACAGATAATTAAGAAAGTAAGAAGTTTTACCAAACTGAGAATACAATGTCTGCTTTCAGTTTGTGACTTTTGCGTTGAGAAGCTAATGATAGAATGAAATTTTAGACTTTGATTTGACGTATTTGAAATTTCACCTTCTAATTCGTCTTTACATTTGCAAAATTAAGCAGCTCCATGGATGAAACCATGCATGCTTCTATGATACAGATATTGATCAGTTTTCGTCAAGAATAATAGCAAGATTTATGCCCTAATTTATCGTTATTGTAATTAAATCACACCTTAATTTCGCTAGTTTCTTGAAGAGCAGGCTCCCAAACTTGCCCATCCTTTTCGTCGTATTGCCGGCACAAAGGGAAGTCGGTGGTGTGGAAGGGGAGTACGAAAGGGGTTATCCAAGGAGTTACGATGCCAGTAGAATGGAGATTTAGGAGGGAAATTGTCGGTGGCTGTCGGGTGAGTTAGGAGATAAATGGTAGCGGTGGTGAAACAAAAGAGACTACAAACAAATGAATTCTAGGGTTTGGCAGGCCGGGTTAACATGTGTATTATATCATATGGGTTAGGTTATAATAGGAAGTATAGTTTTTGTATGAAGGATAAGAAGTAATCTTGGCCATTGATTTTGAACATGAAGAGTTGAAATTAGTTTAGGGGGGAAATTAAGTGTGAACATAAGGGGAAGGGTATAAAAGGAATAAAACATTTGTTGACTTTCTCGCTCCACATGTAAGGTACATGTCAAATTCTCCCATCATTTTAAAACGTCCATAACTTTTTTTTACAATGTTTTAATTGAAAAATAAATTCACCATAATAACGGGTGTCTTTTTATCTTTAATATGAGTACCATATTGTAATATAAAATTAAAAAAAAATTCATGAGTTTTTTACAAATTGTGTTTTACAATAGTATTTTTCATTGTGTTTTTTCCATTTTGTTTTTTACATTGTGTCATACATTGTGTGTTTTTTTTTCCATTATGTTTTTTACATTGTTTTTTTTATAGTGTTTTCCATTGTGTTTTTTCGGACTTTTCCGGCGAGTTGGTGGCGGTGGGTGACGGGTGTGATGGCAGTGGGCGGTGGAGTGGTGGTGGATGTAGGAGATGAGTGAAGATGTAAGCGGGTTTTATGTAAGTGGGTTTTTGAAATTAATGTAAGTAGGTTTTGAGATTAAAGTAAGTGGACTTTGATATGAAAGAGTTAAGACAAAAATACCCTCCGTCCTAGCCTTCTTAGAAAAATCAAACTTCTTATTTGAACCTAACCCTACTATATCCAGATTAATATATGGGTCAAGTTGTTTAAAACGGGTTGAAAATGATACATGACAATTTGGGGCTTTAAAAATACGCAACATATGATAGAATGAAGTAGACAATGCCATGTGGCATTAGGCATTTTTGTTTATTATATAGGTTAGATTAGATTCACATTTTTTTTTTCTAAACTATTAGTATGTGTTGGCTATGTGTTGCTGGCATCTTAACGTTAAGCAGACGGCAATCCATTACTTATTTTCTAATTAAATTTGGTCGTAAATATACTTAATTTAGCATAGAAAATATATTTAATTAAATGATAAAAGGCAAAATTAAAAGCAAAGGCCACGTATTACACTTAGACACGTCTTTAAAGAAAAGGAAACTTGTGGAAAATGAATTCCTTTGACGTACCTTCCTTCCCACGTTCTTTCTTATCTCTCACTTTTCTCATTTTCTTTTCTAAATCCTAAAATATCTTTCTACATCCTTCTCTTTCTTATCATTATTTCTTATAATGCGAACATTCTAGAATCCCCAAACCTAACGCCACGGTGCTGCCGATCTTCAACATCTCCGATCACATCATTTTCCATTAGGTATATTCATCTGTTTTTATTTATTAGGAATTAATTAATTATATGCTAATTTTGATTTGAAGATATGGCTGGCGGAGGAGGAGAGAGATCTATTCCGACGCCGTTTTTGACCAAAACGTACCAGCTTGTGGATGATAAAGCCATCGACGACGTCATCTCGTGGAACCATGACGGATCTAGCTTCATTGTTTGGAATACTATCCAATTCGCTAAGGATCTGCTTCCCAAGTATTTTAAGCATAATAATTTCTCTAGCTTCGTCCGCCAATTGAACACTTATGTAAGCTTCATATACTAATACAACCATCTCTTAATTATTTATTTTACCGCATTAACTACATAATAATTGATTTTAGGGTTTCAAAAAGGTCGTGTCCGATCGCTGGGAGTTCTCGAACGATTGCTTCCGTAGAGGCGAAAAACGTCTGTTATGCGACATTCAACGTCGCAAAATGGGATCGGCGTCACCAACTCAACGTGCTACGGTTTCCGCCAGCAACTCCGGCGAAGAGCAAAGCGCTACAACCACAGATAGCGATGCGGAATTGATCGCTGAAAACCAGAGGCTGAGGAGAGAAAACGATCAGCTTAACAAAGAGTTAAACCAGATGAAGCAGCTATGCAACAGCATATTTGTCATGATGTCGAGTTACGCAACGGAAACAGTCACCGTTAAACCGCTGGATCTGTTGCCGTTATCGGAGAGCATCGGTAACAGTAATAGTAGCGGTGCAGACGGAGGAGTAACGGAAGCTGAAGAGGATATGAATGATGAAGTGTTATTCGGTGTACGGATAGGAATGAAAAGAGGGAGAGGCGGAGAAGCGGCGGATGTAAAGTGGAGTGGTGTTGAGTGTGAGGAAGCCACGTTGATGATGAAGCACCGTCAGCGGTTGGATCGGAGGTCATTGTGATTGTGATTGTGATGGTGATGGTGATGGAATTTAGCCGGTGTGGGGACAAGTAGGAGAAACTCGTTTTAGACTTTGGAACTTGTTCATGTATTTATTTATTAAATCAAAATTAGGAAATAGAATATACTTTTGTGTTTTTTTAGTTCTCCCTTTTTTAAGAAGGGATAAGCCGCATGTCTTTGAAGTTACTACAAAATATTCACCCATGTCATTGTTCTTTTAACAAATTCATTTCAAAAAGGGATGGATACATACTAAAGTCTTAGAGGTAATGTTTAGAGATACTTTTTTTATAGTATTTTATACAAGACAAACAATATATATTTTTTTTCTGTATCTAATACAATAATCGAAGTTATTTTACTGTATTTTCATATAATAGTTTTTTTATTAATATTTTGAACCTTTTGTTACACTGTAATCATTATTTTCTTGGAATTTTTGTTTAAAAAGATTGCTAACAAGATAATTGTTTCATGTTCCAAGTTTTAGGTTTCCTAATTTTGGAAATGACAAAATTTAAATCATAAACCCATAAATCAATTTCAATTTATACGTAAATCCTAGATCCCTAATCAATTACAATTTCCAATTTACATTACCCACAATAGACCAAAATTCAATCACTCAATTGCTATCAATCGGGCAGTTGTCCATTGGCAAAGGCAAATCATTCAATTGCACTGATGGGGTTTGGAAAAGGGGTGGGGGGGGGGGGGATCGTCTTGGGTTCAAGTCCTATAAACAACAAAAATTCAAAGAAGTTTACTGTTAAAAAAAATCATTCGCCTATAAACAATTCCAAATTACAGCTAATATAAACAATTAAAATTTTAAATAGAAGTAAAAGAATACCTAAATTGAACAAGTAGAAACTGTAGAAGATAGACTGAAGGAGCAATGACCGTCGGCTGCTCGGCTTCAACATGGAGGTGCAGTGGCCGGAGGAGGGCAGTAGGGGGTCGGGAAGCGTGGGGTGGAAGCAATGGCTGAATGAAACTTTGTTTTGTTGAATGTTGATGCCCGGCCTAAACCAAGCGTCCAAACATCAGGAAACAACAAACATTGATTTTATTTGGTTTGGGCTTAAATTTGGTTGTGCTTTAATTGGTTTTGGCTTTTAATTTGGTTGATATTCAAACAAACGGGGTAATGTTATATTTTTTTTTAGGGGTAGCAAAATATTAAAAAACGACCAAAACATATAAAAATTTACACTACCTATGAAAAATTGAGAGGTAGCGAAGGCTACCTTGAATCTAAACTAAGTCCGTCCCTACTTCATATTCACTCGAAGTATTGAAATATTGGCCAATGATCAATTTCTTTTCTTTTCTTTTTTAAGGACAAAACAAACTATTTGTAAAACACCAAAACAAAATAGCAAGAAGCTAACTAATTGTAACATTAAAGTTTATGTTCAAATTTAACAAATATATAAAGATGAGGGACCAAAAATATTCATGAGATAAGTATTGGGAAGAAATGGGATAAAGAGAACAAAAACATATTATGTTAAGGAAATAAGAAACTTCATCCCACATGGAAAGAGGGAAAGAAATGGAAGCACTTTATAAGGAAGGAAGCACGTGACTTGACTTAACGAGGACAACTAACTGCGCCTAAGGCCAAAGGACAAACATTGTTGGATTTGTAAACGCAAAGGATAAAACATATCAATTTTAAAGATAAAAGACAATGAGTGAAATTGGATACAAACATAAAGGACAATTTCTGTAATTCTGTCAAATTTATATTACCCCCACTTATAATATGAGATAACAAAAAGGAAACAAACCAGTTTTATAATTAAGAGTGTCAGCTAGAGGTGCATATATCGGGTTTTTCAAATACTTGGTTTCGGGTATGGAATTGGGTTCGGGTATGATCGGGTATTGGCAATACCCGGGTCGGGTTCGTGTCTGAGTATTGGCTCTAAAAGCCATACCCTATGTATCGGTTTTGGGTCGGGTATAAAAACGGGTATTCTAAACCTAGTATTTGAATACCTTATTTCTGGGTATTGAAAAAACCCTAATTTGGGTTTTTCTTCTGGGTATTTTCGCGTATAGATTGGATTTTTTATGGGGTTGTACTTTTTAGGGGTATTTTTCCGGTAATTTCGAGTATTTGAAAAATTCGGTCTGAGGCTTGGTAAAACCTGGTTCCGGGTATGGAACCCGTTCCGGTTTTCGGGTATTACCAGGTACAAACCGGGTTTGTTTCGAGTAAGGGTTTTGGTACTGAAATGCATACCCTATCCGTATCCTACGGGTAAGGTCGGGTACGGGTATGAGTTCGGGTATTAAAAGCCTGTGTATAAAAAATACGGTTCCGGTTTTTTTTCAGGTCCAATTCCGGGTTTGGGTTTTTTGTGCACCTCTAGTGCCAGCCATCTCTTGCTCTCCTGATTCTTTTATATATTCAACTTTTAGTGAAGTTAATCTTTAGCCCAAAACCAAATAAAAATATCTTAGTATATGAGCAGATTAATAACATTACGTCTACCCATTCGCAAAGAAATACCACATCATCGACAATCAATGGTTCGTCATCCCCAAATTTAATACCTTGGTATAATCCACAAGAACTGACACATTTCATAATCCTTGTTAAGGCCTCTATTTATAATAATAAACAGGAATGAGGGCAAAGGATCACCTTGACGAAGACTTGTGGAGCACGAGAACTCACGGGTCAGGGACCTGCTCACTATCTCCAAGGACTCACCTACCACCAGTACTACCGACATCCGCCTCCGCTACTTACATGGAAAATTCATTTATTCCAAAACCGAGACCAATAATTCCTAATTTACCAGTGGACATTCTTTTTGACCTAATCCCATTTTGTTGTGAATATGTGATAGCCGTTTTTGAAACTACTAGACTATGTTACTATGTACAGTAGCTTTAACTAATTGTTTAGTTAAAATATCACATAGGCCTGCAAAAATGAATCCACTTTTAAATCAAGCATAATGGTTTAATTAATTGTATTTATTACACAATTATTTTTCTTTATTTACTTAATATTTTTATAATTCAGTAGACATAATAAATTAGATAACAAAATCACATAATAAAATATTAGGACATTTTAATAAAATAAAAGTTACAAGCTTGTCTAAGTGGTTACGGTTATACTATTTACCCACATTTGAATAACTTCGATATCGCCGTCTCATCCACCTCCTAAAAAGATAAGTCGATGATTAGTTGATCCGTTTTTTTTAAAATGATATGAGAGAATTAAAGAATGAATTATTAGAGAGTATGGTTGAAAACATTTGAATGCTTATATATATTTGTTATAAATAAATGTTCTCTTCGCTTAAAAGATATATATAAGTAAAATTCTTTTCATCTAATGAATCAACCTTGAAATATTTACTCATTGAATGGATTGCATAATTTTACGACGGTCATAACTCAGATTAATTCTCACCACTAGCGTCGTTAGGCTGCGTGTTGCGGGATAACTAGCAAGAGCTAGTTATTGTGTCACGTCAATGTCATATAGGCAACGGAGTTATAACTTAAATAGCACATTGTGTGTTAACTTAGTTTAACTAATATTTAAAATAAAAGAAAAAAAAGTAATTATAAGTGTGTTTGAATATTAATAGTGAGTTTGAAGTGGACCTCACCCACTTAGATGGGAGAACACCGCCATTGAAGTGGTGCTAGAGGGAAAAAAGGAGCTAGGCACCATCAATGTTAGTGGTGTGTTATGGCTGTTCGGCGTCCTGATTGGGTGAGTAGGCATACAGGGTCGGCCCTTGGAGGTGGCAGGGTGGTCGACGGCCACAGGCCCGACATCCCGCTAGGCCCGAATTTTTTTTTTTGAAAAAAATTATATGTATTTTATTAAAAACAATATTAATATTTAATGTTTAAACACAATTACATAACCAATAGCTTGGTCTAGTGGCAAATAAGTAATATTCACAACCAAAAGGTTGCGGGTTCTAACCTCACTCAAGACATGTTTAATTTTTTTTTATACAAAAGTTTGTTACACAACCCAAATTATAACAAAATAAGACCATAAAAAATTAAACTGTTTAAACCCAATAAAATACTCCACTTAATTAAGGCCTAAAAAAATTTCGCCTTCAACCCAAAAGTTTTTTTGCTTTCTCGAAACCGGCCCTGTAGGCATATAACGCCTTTTTTCTTGCGCCACAACAAAAAGCCTTAAGGGAACGGCGGAACAAGTATATAGGGCTCAATTTTAATACCGACTTAATGGCTTAGTAAGAATTTGTGAGCCACGTCACCACAATAGCGCTCCATTTTGCTACCACTATGTGTAGTCTCATAAAAAAAAATCCAATGTAAAGAAAAGAAAAATGGCAAACCAATCACAATTATTACTTACTAGTTTTTAAACCCGCGTATTACATGGGATTTACCAAATAATAAAAATAAATAAGATTCGTTATTTGCAAGAAATGAACAAAAGTAAAGTTAAGAATAAAATAAAATATATGGTACAAATTATAAGGCCATAAAAAATTAAACTGTTTAAACCTAATAAAATACTCCACTTAATTAAGGCCTAAAAAAATTTCGCCTTCAACCCAAAAGTTTTTTTACTTTCTCAAAACCGGCCCTGTAGGCATATAACGCCTTTTTTCTTGCGCTACAACAAAAAGCCTTAAGGGAACGGCGGAACAAGTATATAGGGCTCAATTTTAATACCGACTTAGTGGCTTAGTAAGAATTTGTGAGCCACGTCACCACAATAGCGCTCCATTTTGCTACCACTATGTGTAGTCTCATAAAAAAAAATCCAATGTAAAGAAAAGAAAAATGACAAACCAATCACAATTATTACTTACTAGTTTTTAAACTCGCATATTACACGGGATTTACCAAATAATAAAAATAAATAAGATTCGTTATTTGCAAGAAATGAACAAAAGTAAAGTTAAGAATAAAATAAAATATATGGTACAAATTATAAGAAGTCTAGAATCTCAAATTTACAAACTCAAGAAAATCTCTTTATATATAACATTTGCCAAAATTGTTTTGACCATTTATCCATGAATAGTTATAACGAATGAGATGAGAGATTAGAGAATTAATAGGGAAATTATAACCCATTTTTCAAAATTGTTTTAACCCATGACCTATGGATAAATAAGATGAAAAATTAAAGAGTTAAAAAGGAAATTATAACCCAATTGCCAAAATTATTTTGACCCATGTATATATAGGAGGAATGAGATGAAAGATTGAGAATTAGAAAGGAAATTATAACCAATTTGTCAAAAGGGTTTTGACCCATAACCTATGGATATGTAGAATGAATGAAAAGAGAAATTATGCCAAGAATAATTGTGAGATTGCCACATTATCCTCATTATTTTCTTTTATTAGTATAGTTAGATAGATTAGATTAGATTAGATTAGATTAGATTAGTTTGAATTGAGTTGAGATATCGAAGCCCAATGGCAAATCCATTTTAAGACCAAGTGTAAATAAATGGCAAGCGCATCTTTCAATACCTAATTAAGTACATCAAGCCCAATATTATTAAATGAGCCCTACCGACAAAACATGAAAGATTATTTTAAACGAGTCTGTACTTTCGCATCTCCTAACTAATTATTAACTAATAATGTTCATTAGATCATCAAGTTAACGCAATAATACTAAAATCATGTTGATAGCACTAAAATTACAAACACGTTCTCAACAACTCGGCTCACAAAGGTGATTTGCATTCAATCGTTATCCAAGGTATTGTGTTGGTTGCTTGTTGGTGCCTTTGGATGGCTAGGAATAATTTCCACTTCTAAAACAAAGAAAACTCTCCAAGTTTAATTATAGAAGACTTCAAAGACTTTTGGGGTGTGGTTTAGGAATGGTTAAAAAAAACTGTTAGCTTGGGAGGACTAGTGCAGTTTTAACTTAATGTAACTACGCTGTAAATCTTTGTTTATTTCGGTGGCCCGTTACTTATCGGGTTGTTTTTAACTCTGATGCATGGGACGCCGGCTAGGGTTGAGTCCCCGTCCCGGGGATTGTTTGGGGACGGAAATGCTACCGAAACGTGTAGGAAATGTTTCTCGGGCGACTTCGATAAATGGGGGAGAGCCACAAACGTCTCCAGGCCTTTGAGTACGGATCCATCGCAGTTTCAGGTACCTTTCATTATATAATTAGGGCTTTATGTTTAAAATTTTCAAATTACTAAATATATATGTTAACCACTTGCGAATTTAAGGGAGAGTCAGGAGGGTCCCTTGACCATCCGGTTTGACAAATTTACTGTTGTGTCTGAAAATTTTCCGGCATACGGTGTTCCGGCAGCGGTCGACGTTGGTCTGATAGTTGTTGGAAATAGGGCTGTTCAATCCGCTCGCGCTCGTCGCTCGCTCGCCGCTCGCTCGGATTTTGCTCGGAAAATGCTCGCTCGGTTTTTCGCTCGATTGTAAACGAGCCGCTCGGCTCGGTTCGATCTGTAAACGAACCAAGCACGAGCAAAGGCCTGCTCGGTTCGGTTCGGCTCGAATATTTTTAATTTATATATATATATATATATATATATATATATAAATACATATTTATATAGTATAACTTTCTTGTTATTTTTAAAAAAACGTTATTATTAATAAAGATTTTATTAATAAATATATATAAACATTTTTAAATAATATATATAAACATATATATTAAAAACCTAGACATCCAGACATCTAGTCCACCCCGATCCAGTCCGCCGCCCCTGCTGCTGTTACTCAAGACTCCGGCTGCTGTTACTCTTCCGCCACCATCACCATCCACTCAATCGCCGTCTGCACCACGACGGTTACGTTTCCGGACGGTAATAAGAAGAGCGTTACTCCGTTGAAGCTTGAATCGGAAGGAGCTGAGCAGGAAACGAATCCTGTTGTACTCTGGAAATTGAGGTGTTGGTTCCGAAAGAGTGTACAAGCAATTGAAAAGAAGGTGTTGGTTCCGAATGAGCGAGCCACCATGATGCTTGGAGTTTTAGATGTTTGTATGTTTTTTGAACGAAACAATTTTATATTTGTATTTGTTAAACTTGTTGTGTGTCTTTGAAATTTGAAAACGGTGGTGTTTAAGCTTGAAATAATTTTATTTAAATTACAGGTTGAAAATCGAGCAGAAAACGAGCAGAACCGAGCCGTTCGGTTTCAATTCGAGCCGAGTTCGAGCATCAATTTTCTGCTCGGTTTCTTAAATCCGAACCGAACCGAGCCGCTCGGTTTCAATTCGAGCCGAGTTCGAGCAGACGCTCGCTCGGTTCGGCTCGGTTCGTGAACAGCCCTAGTTGGAAAAACCGTGAACAGAGTGAAGAAGACAAAATGACGTGATGGTGTGTTGTCTCCTGTTAACCTAATGACACTAAATTGGGTTTTTTTGAAGACTTTGGACATTTTAAATGGACTAGTTTATTTATTTTAATAAGCTCAAATTCAAACCCAATATTATATTAATAATTTATTTTTTCACTTTTAACCTAGTGCAATTGTGCAAAGCAAAATTAGCAAAATCATTTCATCTTTTGGAGTTTGTTTAATATATTTTTATTTGTTTTGCAGTACCCGTATATATCTTGGATTTTTGAGTTTTGCCGTTCGCCGTACCGGTATTGTCCCCGTATCCAGTGACGGATCCAGGATTTTTCTCCTATGGGTTCACTTCTTTTCGGTGTTCAAATTTCACACAACCAAGCGTTAAATTTTTCGGACCGGCTGGGCCTTGTCGAAGAATATATATAATACGATACCATAATAAAAGAATATGTTAATTTCAAAAGCATGTAAGGTCATTAAAAATGAAAAAAAATATTACAATAAATGGGTTGTGGATGCGTGATTTGTGAATATGTTTGGAAATAATCAGAAGCGAAAACATTTTTTTTAGTTATTAAAAACCCTAGCTAAATACACAATAATGGTTTAATAAAAAGGAAAAAAGAGTTACCAAAATAAGATTAGAAAGACCTGAACTTGAGACATTTCAAATAAAACCCAAAATAATAGCACAGTGACCGTTTACCAAAAAGAAAAAAATATGTAATCAAAGTGGGCCTTTGAAAGACTTAAACTTGAGACATTTCAAAATTCAAAAGATTGACAAGGTTTTAAAGGAGTTTACCACGACACCATCTTAAACTTTTTTATATGGGTTTACTTTTAAAAATCTTATGGGTTCACTAATACTTTCTATATATCCTTTTAGCGTAAATTTTGAAAATCAATGGGTTCCCATGAACCCGGGGAACCCATATTAAATCTGCCCATGCCCGTATCCTGGTCCCGTACCCGTTCCCATGCTACATAGGCTTTGAATAAAAGTTGCCTTTTGAGAAAAAAAAAAAGAAAAAACTACACATGTTCAAAAACCTATATTTCTAAAACTTTTGGGCTGCCAGCCATCAATAAGTTCTAAATTTTAAAACAGCCTCCAGATAAACAGTAATTGGCACGACTAACGGATAGGAAATAATGGGAACATTCTCTAGCTAGAAAACACATTCTTGTCAGCCCATTAATTATATATACGAACACCCATTTTTTAGCGTCATGTAAAGAGTTCTTTAATGTTTAAAGAGTAACAAAAATTCTCATTCTTCTGCAACATTGTGGATTATTTTAAGCAGGGAAGTTTGAAAGAGAAGAAAAAGCAATCTTTATTCTTCTTTATTCTTCTAGGTACCCGTGTAGAACATGAATAAAATAAATAAATTTATTTAAATTATAACACAAAGTAAAATATAAAAAATATGTTCACAAGAAATAAATATATAATATATGACATTACACAATATAGAAATAAATAGTTGTTGAAAATTCGTAAATCTCTAAATATTTTTTTGTATACAACATTTATAATTTTAAACGCCATATTAAAATTAGTAGTTTTACTTTGTTGTTCTTTCAACTTTAAATAATGAAAAACATCACTTACCATGCGTTAAAACAGGCTGCCTAAAAATCAAATCAACCATCTATAGTAATTGGCCTTAACTTTTATTAATCTTTATTGCAAAACAAATATAAAGTAAAATATTCTTTTCTTTGAAATTTGAAATTTAAAATTAATTATTTTATCTAAATCAATGTGAAAATCTGTTAATTATAAAAACATAATATTAATAACTAATACTACATATTTATATAAAAGAAAATAATATATTTAGGTTGGTATTAAATTTTTTTAACCAGGAAATAATTATTAAAAATAATAGATTAAAAATAAAAAAGAATAAAATATAAAAATATTAATAAGAAAAAAATAAATATATTTAATATGAAAGAGAGGTGAGAAAAATTTTGTAATGATCACTTATGTGTAATGACATATGGTATTAAAAAACCCGTGTAGAACACGGGTTAGAATAAATAAATATATTTAAATAATAGCACAACGTGAAATGTAAAAAATATATTCAAAAGATATAAAGATGTAATATATGGTAGAATAAATTACACATTACACAACATGAAAATAAAAAGTTGTTGAAAATTCGTAAATCTTTACATATTTTTGTATACAATATTTACAATTTATTTATATCTTTAAACTTCATATCAAAATTAGTGGTTTCACTCTTTTTGCTTTCAACTTTGATAATGAAACACATAACTTACCATGCGTTAAAACAGTTTGTCTCAAAAACAAATCAACCATCAATAGTGATTGGTCTTAGCTTTTATTAATCTTCATTGCAAAATAAACATAAAGTGAAAATTTCCGTTTTTAAAATTTAAAATTAATTATTTTATCTAAATTAACATGATAAATCGTTACTTTTAAAAGCTTAATGTTAATAGCTAATGTACTATATATATATAAAACTAAATAATATATTTATGTTGGTATTACATTTTTTAAATCAAAAAATAATTATTAAAAAGAAAAATTTATAGATTAAAAGAAAAAAAGTTAAATATAAAACTATTAATAAGAAATAGAGATGTATTTAATAAGAGAGAGAGGTGGGAAAATTTTGCAAGGGTGTATCTTATATGATGCTATGTGATATTGATAAACTTTTATTTATTAGATAGTATAGATTTGAGATGTATGCTTTTGTAACCAACAAACTTTTGACAATAATAAATTCCTAATATAGATAAAGGTTTGATAAAAGGTCTAGGATCTACTTTTAGACGTAACACTTCTCAATTTGTTAAAACTTTATGCTGCCGAATCATCTTAATTGGTCATTATTACCCCTCCACACATTTACTTCCCTTTCTAATCTTTCTTTGTGCATACACAAGGATATTATCATACTAAGCATCAAATGCATGCAATTCATACAAGTGTACAGCATTAGTAACCAAAGGAATTTTAGTGACGACGTACAAGATACTTTGTTGTCATAATAGTCGTTGGGTAAAATTTCACACAAAAGCTAGTCATGGGTAAAGACTTCACCAGACTGAGAATGACGAATGAATATTTCTGAAGGTCTTCAAAGACCACTTTATTAACTATCGACATATAACTAATCATATGCATGCAGAGTATCGACATGCATTACCAATGTAACATCTAAGGATTTTATTGACTAATCGATGACCACTTCATAGAGAGTGATGGAATGTTCCCTGACATATCATTCACGACATAAATATAACCGACAGTTGTTTATCAACATATCATTGATAACCTGTTACTAACGTAAAGCTATAAGTCATCAGACAATGATGATATATAATATAGTAGCTTTTAGCAAAACGAATGAACTTAAAATATTTAAAATTTTCCGTAAAGTAAAATTATTTAAAAAACTTTTAATAGTATCTTTAAATAAAACTTGTAATAATATATAAAATGTGTTCATTCAAAAGAATTAAATATAGCTAACGTGGGAAGGGTATGGGCAATGTTTTAAAAACCGGTTTTTTACTTGTATCGGATTGGGCTAAAAAATGGTATAACCGGTTGAACCGGGTTATACCGGGAGGTTCAACCGGTTGAATAGTTTACCTTATAATTCTTATAAATACAACTTTAACTAACCCAAAAGTAAATGATTTCATAATAAAAAATAATCCAAAAGTTAATCCATATTAAAAAATTAATACAAAAGCACTCAATTTTATTAAAACTGTCCTAAAGTTTACACATTTGAATATTAATTGTTAGGTTAAAAGTAATTTTGATAAAATATGTGCTGCAAATATCAAAAATTTCTTGGACATAAAACCGGTTTGCCGGTAAAAACCGGTATTTTAGAAAAAACCGCCGGTACGATGTTCTAGCAAACCGGTCAAAAATACCGGACTCAAAATACCGGCCTGCTGTGCGAAATCCGGTTTAACCGGTTCAACCGGCCGGTTTGAACCGGTTTTTAAAACACTGGGGTATGGGTGGGATTGGTGCTGAGCTCGGTGTACAAGCATATGTCTTGTGGCCGGGCGTATGTCTTGTAGAGTAATTAGGCATATATACCTCTTATACATTGAAGAAACGTGGATCTACTCACTGGTAGCAGATCTACTTTCCTCGGGTATGATTAAACTGTTTCACCGATGGTTCCTCTGAATCCGTGTTCTTCCACCTACAAAATGAACAACGCCGTTACTTACCCCTCAGAAAGGGACAGAGGGGTCCTCTTTGGGGTAACCCTCCGGCGTGAGAATCAGTATCTTTGTGGAGAAGATAATAATGTGTGAGTCAGTGAATCTCAAGAGTATTGCTGAATCGCTGAATACTCTTGATTGTGTGACTGTGTGTTTTCTGTAACTGACTGTGAGTGAATATAATTCAATATGATTGAATGTGATATCACTGCTTGTAACTGTCAATGATTGAGTGTGAATGTGTCATCAAAGTGGAGTTGATGCTGTATTTATAGTGCTAGGGTTTCCACTGGTTGGGCTCAGCCTCGTTGGCCTCCTCCAATCGCACTGCGCCACGTGTCCTCTGGGACACCTGGCGCTTTCTCGTTGGTTGTAATCATGTGGTAGCACATGTGTCATGCTGAGTTGTCGACCTTTCATTTGGCAGCTGTCAACATCAGCATATTCTTACTCCTTAAAAAGATGCCTTCTGGAAGATTGTCTGACGTGCACAATCAAGGTTGCCCTGATCCTGATTTGGATAAGGACGAGGTTGATTATGTGTACGTGTGATATGCGCCCATCCTGAGGATGCGCGAAGTCTTCTTTTTATTCTCACGCGCAGATATTTCATGCGCAGGTGTGATATGCACGAGCGTGTGATATGCGCCGCGCGCTGGTGCGCCACGCGCATATGTGACGCGCGAGCATATGTGATGCGCGAGCATATGATGCCTGAGCATGTTTTGTATGCGCCATGCGCCTGGGTTTTGGCTTTGTGCCTTCATAATGTCTTTATCTTGTGGGTTGACCCGCCTTGCTTGGTGTTGAGGCGGGTACATACCTCTTCAAGCCCCCCCAGTCTAATGTGTGTCTTATCTTGCGCGAGCGTGGTAAGATAGATATTAGACTCACTGAATTGTCCTTTTATAGGGGGCTTTGTCGTTTTCTTGGTTGTTTCCATCGTCGCGCGAAGTTCTATCCATTTGGTTGAAAACGAAAGGTCCAAACACGTGGTTGGTTGGTGATGACGTGCGCCGTAAACGTGTCAGACGTTTCGTGTGCTCGAGGTGTTACAGTTGCCTTTCATGTCCCCTCACACAGCTGTCTTGAACACGTGTCGCACTCGCATTGGTTAGTACCTGCGAGTGGGGGCGCGTCTCTGTTCCGTGGCAGGTCGGTTACATCTTTTTGTCCCCTCACACAGCTGTTAGGGACACGTGTCGCGCCTTCGTTGGCTTGCCCCTGCGAGTGGGGGCGCGTGAAATCCGATCAGCTGCCACATTTCTCTCTCCTGGGCCTATAAAAGCAGGCCCTTAGGAAATTTTTATCTTCATCTTCATTGTTGCTAAAATTCAAGTTTCTGCTTTCACATTCTGATTTGAGTGCTTACATCGATTCGAATCCTCGATTATCGGCTATTACAGTTGTATGTCTGATAGTTCATACTCGTCTAGCCCTTCAATCACCTCCGTTGCCTCTCGAAGACGCCGTGTGAAATCTGTCGTGATGTCGACATTGAAGCAAAAGGGAAAGGGGAAGAAAGTTGTTGAGACCACATCGGAGGAAGTAGGGAGGACCAAGGCCACCAAAAGGTGGAATGAAATCCCCTGCAAATTGAAGCAGGCAGATCTCGACAACCTCATCACCTCTCAGGGCTTTCCCACCCTGTTTGGCTGCATGTTGCCTAGGTCCGGGCAAACGGCGGCGGACCCGCCTGCCGGCTATATATCCCTATATAGCCACTTTTTCACCCACTGCAACCTTCGTCTCCCGATGACAAGGTTTGTGGGTGCACTGCTGAAGTTCTATGGGATTCACATATCCCAAGTCCATCCGTTTGGACTCGTGCGCGTGACTCACTTTGAGTTCATGTGCAAATCCCAGCGCGAGGAACCCACTCCTCGGCGCTTTCAGTATTTTTATAAGGCCAAGATCCAAGACAATTGGATCTCTTTTATTCCTCGCAGTCAGAAGGTGAAGTGCTCCACTATTTCATTCAAGAGCCTTCATGACTGGTATGAGAGGTTTTTTTACATTAAGGCCGGTGTGATCCCCATCCGTATGACCATGCGCTCTATCACTTCTGCGCCTGCGGATGAGGGTGTCCTCAAGAACCCAACTGGCGCATGGGTTAAGAAACTGACCGCCGAACCATCCCCCGCGAAGAAAATTTGCGAGGAGGCGCTGGTTGGGGTCGGCATGAGCAGGCTCTGGGCCGACAGCGCGCTTGAGCCCGTTATCCAAGTCGACGGGTTGTGTAAGTTTTTTTTTTTTTTTTTTTTTTTTTTTTTTTTTTGCGCGAACATCGTTCTTTTGCTGATATCATTTAACTTGTCTTTGCGCAGTCACCAAGGATTACATCCTTGCCGCTTATGATGAACATGTGGAGGGCGGCTCCGTCGAACTTGGCGCTGGGGAGGTTGGTTTCCCGGATCGCTTCGATGACATGTTCATCCCAGTGGATCTGGATTTTGACTTTGACGGTGACGCGCCTGGTAAGCCTTCGCACTTCTGCTCATTCCTTTAGAATACCCAAGTTTATTAACAGTTCTGTCGCTTGTTTTTGTAGATGCGCTTGAAAACTACGAGCTAGAGCTCGCGGAAGAGGAGGAGGAGGCGCCCCTACTAAAGCGCAAAGCTAAGGGGAAATCTGGCGCAGGGGCCAGTAAGAAACAGAAGAAAGATGACACCCCTGTCGCTCATCCCCATGCTCAAACGAAGGGACCTAAGGAAACCCAGGTGTTTACCACAAAGGTTTCTTTAGCTTCTCTGCCTGTGAGAGTGGGCAGACCTCCTGTCCACTTGAGGTATGGTGGCGTCGCCTCCTCCTTTCGCGCGGCTGAAGAGAAAAGCAGTGCCGCGCCTGCAACAGGTATACTTTATTTATCTTCATCTGGCTGAATTGTTATTAAACCTTTGCTCCTTTAAATGTTTGCAGAGGCAGCGACGGTAACAGATCAGCCGCAGGCGCCACAAGGTGCCACGGCTGCGCCGGGGACTCCATCGAAGTCCCTTGTTCTACCCTCTGAAAAGGGTAGAATGGATTTTATGGCGATGTTCGATGCGCGAACAGAATTGCGCCAAGGTAAGTTTTGCACATATGTCTTCTGAATTTTTCCCTTTGGAGTCAGTCATAAACAATTTTTCCTTGTTTATTTGTTCATAGGAGTTGTAGCTGGCGCAACAGTTGCTGGTGATACTCCTGGCGACGCTGCCGGCGCCGCTGGTTCTGGTCCTGCTCCTGCTAGCGCTGAGTCTCCCCTTATTGGGATTACCAAGGAGCAGGAAACCGTATTGCGCGCCGAACTGGCGGCGTCTAGACCTCCCTCGCCTCCTCCTACACGCAGCCCTCCCCGCGAGGCTGGTTTGGAGCCTTCCAGGTCGCATGAGAAGAGGCCTGTTGAAGAAGATGAGGAGGACGAGGGGGTTCAAGTTGAAGACTCCTTGGGAGACCGCGCCAGCCCTGTGATGCCGCAAGTGTTCGCAGCGCAGACTTCTGGTGGGGCTGGCGCTGACTTTCCTGCTTCATCCCCGCAGGTATGTATTGATTTGTTGGTCCGCTGCGCGTACCTCCATATAAGTATGTTTTATGACTTAGAACTTTTCTTGTGTTTTGCAGGAAGGTGACCACGTTTACCGCCCGAGATGGAATATTAATGAAGAGAGTTCCTTTCAATTCATGGGCGTATGCGAGGACTTCTGGGCTCATGCCGTGCCTCCTACTGAAAGGAGGTATCAGGAGGAGCGCACCCGCGCGGACTTGCTGAACGACCATGTTTTCGCTGGGTCGGCTTTCTTCGCTGCTTCCCAAGAGCTTCGTCGTGATTATATTAAAGTTCGCGACGCTCTTGTGGAAGCCCAGCGAGAGGCTAAGGTGGCCGCCTGGAACCTGTCTGATGCTCGCGCGCGAGCTGAGAAACTCCAGGCGGAGCTCAGTGAAAACCGAGCAAGTGCCAACACCGCATACATCAAGCGCGGGCATGAGCTCCAAGCTGCGCGGGAGAAGCAGCAGTTGGCGGAGGCCGAAGTTGCCAAGTACGCGCGCAGAGTGCGTGTCTTGGAACAGCAGGCCGAGGCGCGTGACCAAGCTATCGTCCAGAGTATCACTGAGAAATCATCACTGGAGAGCGAGGTTGCGCGCCTGAAGAGGGATTTGGCGGCCGCGCAGGCCGATAGAGATGAGGCCTTGGCGACGGCGGCGTCTAGCCAGGAAGCACTTGGTGCTGCGCAGGCGGAGAAAGAAAAAATTATGGCGGCAGCAGCGTCTGATAAGGAGGAACTAAAAAAGACTAAGGAAACTGTTGAGTTATTAAACTCTCAGGTTCCTGCCCTCGAGACGTCTGTTGCTGGCCTCGCGCAGGATCGCCAATGGCTGGTGTCACAGGGCATGGCTCGCTGCGCTTTGGCGATGAAATATTCCGCCGAGTTTCAAGCCCTTGTGATGGACTGCAATGCCGCCGCGCGTTTGGTGGGCCGAGCTGAAGGGTTTACGGATGGGTATGAGTATGGCATGTTGAGGAAGAACCCATCCGAGTACCCTTACAAGAGCGATGCGGCCTGCGCGGACATGGCCGCGGTGGGGGAAAAGTATATGAATACTCCCATCCCCATCCTTATGCAGGTACCTTGATCTTAATGAGTTTTACTTGACTAACTTTTCTAAGTGTTTTGTACTCATTACTTTTCTAATGATTTACAGATAGCTGCGCTTACTGACCAGCCCGACCTCGGCCCGCTAAAGAAGTTGCTTGATGATTGCGAGAGGGCTGGTGGCGATGATGGTGGCGCGGGGGATGTTGCCCCTGCCAGCGGCTCTGGCGCGGCGAAAGAATCTGCTCCTGACACCGTTGTGATCGAAGACTCCAATGAGGAGGAAGAACTTGACTATGGTCAGTTCGGGGATGAGGAGCAGACCGCGCCAGATGCTGCGGGAGATGATGAGGGTGATGAAGCGGCTGACGTCGACGTGGAGACTTGAGAAGCCCTTCATCAAATTTTGTATATTTATTTTTTATACTTGTAATTTGTAACTCATCATACTTGTAAATTTCGATCCAATGGAATGAAACTTGTTCTCTCCTTTTCACATCTTGCGCATTTCCATTCATCTCTTCATGTTTGGTTGTATAGATATAAGATATGCTTGCACGTTAAAATAAGAACAAGGTTGTAAGGAAATTATTCACTTAACCTCTGTTCTATTTTGTATGTGGTTTTCGCAGTATCTTGCTCATGCTGACATGCGCGCTAACTTTTCGTTATTTCTTTTTCGCGCGTCGTTGTCGCGCGGTATGGAAGTATGAGTTTAGCCATTACATGTCAGCTTGTGTTACTCAGATATCCACTATGATTCCGCGCGCGGCCTCGACCTGAGACCTTAACATGATATGGCATGTACTTTGCCTTAGTTGTGTTTAAGGATTTTTATGATCAGGCTACGCGGGATGTAAGATGGATGTTTGTGAGTGTTTTGAGCTAAGGCTCTTTGTTTTGGGCTAAGGCCCTGACGTTTTTAGAGTTAAGACTCATTAACGTGTTTGAGCTAAGGCTCGTAAGTTTGGGCTAAGGCCCTGGCGTTTTAGAGTTAAGACTCGTTAACGCGTTTGAGCTAAGGCTCGCGCATGTATGTTTTACTTCGCTTTATTTTGCTTTGAAGTCAATATAGTGTTGTCATATTGTTCCAATTTAATAAAGGAAGTGTGAAACATGTATGCAAAGGTAATAGAACAAATATTGAAAGATAGCGCGACAAATATTGAAAGATAGCGCGAATCATCATTCATGATGGCTTAAAAGCCTTGATTACAAATTTGAACTTTTTACATGAAGCATTTTCTAAGTTGTGCCGCGTTCCACGCGCGCGGTATCTTTTTTCCATTCAAATCTTTTAAAGTGTACGCGCCTTTCCCCAAATCTTCTGAAATTTGATAAGGTCCCTCCCAATTGGGGGACATTTTTCCTGGGGGTATTGCGCGACTAGCTTCATTGTTTCGAAGGACAAAATCATTTTTCTTGAAGTGGCACTCTTTAACGCGCTGATTATAATATTTTTCCAGCTTTTTCTTGTATCTGGCTTCATTAATGATAGCCGCTTCTCTGCGCCCTTCAAGCAAGTTAAGGTCCAATCTTCTTTCGCGCTCGTTATCAGTTTTGCTCACAATGAGTACCCTATGGGATGGGCATCCAATTTCTGCTGGGATCATAGCCTCTGTCCCATAGGTTAGGCTGAACGGGGATTCGCCATTGCTAGTTTTGCTTAATGTCCTGTGCGCCCACAGGACATTAGGTAACTCTTCGACCCAAGAATGGGATTCTCCCTCCAACCTTTTTTTCAGCCCATTTAGCAAACTTTGATTCGCGCGCTCCACTTGGCCATTCCCCTGAGGGTGGTAGACGGACGTGAAGATTTGGTTGATGTGCAATTCTTTGAGCCAGCTTGATATCTTCCTGTCAGTGAATTGTTTGCCATTGTCGCTCACAATTTCCATGGGAAGGCCAAAACGGCAAATGATGTGGCTCCAGATAAATTGCTTCATCGCCTCAGCTGTGATTTTTGCTAGTGGCTTGGCCTCAACCCATTTTGTGAAATAGTCTATCGCCACTACCAAAAATTTCACTCGCCCTTGCGCTTGCGGCAGGGGCCCCACAATATCAATGGCCCATTTGTGGAAAGGCCATGCGGAGGTGACTGGAATCAAGTTGTTCTTTGGACGCATGGTGTTTGGCACGTAGCTCTGACATGCCTTGCATTTTTGGATTTCTTTTAGCGCATCCAAGTACATGCCTGGCCAATAGTAGCCTGAGCTCATCGCCTTGGCAACCACCATGCGCGGACCAGCGTGAATTCCACAGATTCCTTCATGAATCTCCCTAATCACATAGGTTGCTTCTTCAGCATCCAGGCACTTCATGAGCGGTCCAAGATAAGAGCGCCGATATAATGTACCATCAAGTAATTCATAGTTCTGTGCCTTGTGTCTTATCTTTCTCGCTTGTGCGCGATCGCCCGGTAACTTCCCCTCCTTCAGGAATTCCATTATTGGAGTTATCCAGGATGAAGGGGTTGTATGAATTACAAGGACCGATTGCGTTTGCACTGACGGGCTGCTCATTACCTCCACCCTGACATCTTTGCCAAAGTGATCAAAATTAGTTGATGCCATTTTACTCAACGCGTCAGCGGACTTGTTTTCGCTGCGCGAGATGTGTATGATTCTGAAGAAGTCAAACTGCTCAACGAGCTTTTTTGCCTGCTCTAGATACAGAGGCATTGTGTTCTCCTTGGCGTCATATAGGCCGTTGACCTGAGCAGCTACCAAGTAAGAATCAACATGCGCCTCTAGTCTTTTAACCCCAAACTTGCGCGCGATGCGCAGACCAGCCAGCAGGGCTTCATACTCAGCCTCATTGTTGGTACTCTTGAAGTCCAACCTGATAGCATAAGTATATTCATGATTATCAGGGTCCACCAGTTTGAGGCCTGCGCCGGACCCTTCGCTGTTGGAGGCTCCATCAGTGAATAGCCTCCAAACATCTTCTTCATCATTTGCTCGCGGAGGGTCTACCTCGCGCTGAGCATCTTCAATCTTTCCCTCTGGGATTTCCGTGATGAAATCCGCCAAAACTTGACCCTTTATCGCTGGACGGGGCTTATAAGTGATCGTGTGTTCACCTAATTCCAGCGCCCACTTTGTCAGTCTTCCGGAGAGCGCGGGGCGTCGCAAGACTTGCTGGATGTTGTAACCAATCAGAACTTCAATAGGATGACCATTGAAGTATCTATGGAGCTTGCGCGACGCGTGTGTTAGTGACAAAACTAACTTTTCCATGATGGAATAGCGCGTCTCAGGGTCTGTGAGCACCCGACTCACATAGTATATTGGCGTTTGTATCCCCTTGCGATCCACCAATAATACTGCGCCGATCGCGCGGTCTCCAGCTGACAGGTACAATGTAAGGGTCTCGCCAGGAAGTGGAGCTGTGAGCGCTGGCAACTTTATGAGACATTCTTTTATCTCAGTGAAAGCTTGCTCAGCCTCAGGCGTCCACTTGAATTGGCTCTTCTTCAAACAGTTCCTCAAGGTGTTAACGAATGGAGTAGATTTGCTGGCGTGGTTCGCTAGGAACCTGTTGATTGACACCAATCTACCATTCAGCTTCTGAACCTCTTTCATGGTGGATGGTGAAGGCATGTCAAGGATGGCTTCCACCTTTTCCGGGTTCACCTTGAAACCATCCTTAGTGACCATTACACCAAGAAATTTCCCCTCTTCTGCGCCGAAAGTACATTTGCTCGGGTTGAGCTTCATGTTAACTTCCGTTAGGCGCTGAAGAGTTTCCTCGATGTCTTTGAGCATTTGTCTCTCCTCCCTGCTCTTGATCACCAAATCATCAACGTAGACTTCTAGATTTCTTCCGATTTGTTCACTGAAAACCGAATCCATAAGTCTCTGATAGGTTGCGCCCGCATTCTTTAAACCAAAGGGCATTTTTGTGTAACAAAAAACACCCTTGTCGGTTCTGAAGGCAGTCTTGTCTTCATCCTGTGGTGCCATTTGAATCTGGTGATAGCCTTTGTAGGCATCCAGGAAACATTTGAGCTTGAATGGCGCCACGGAGTCCACCTTTGCGTCGATGTTTGGGAGGGGGTAACAGTCTTTCGGACATGCTTTGTTGAGGTCCTTGAAGTCAATACACATTCTCCACGACCCGTTGGTTTTCTTTACCATCACAGGATTGGCTACCCATGTCTGGTATCGGATCGGGCAGATGATGTTTGCGCGCAACAGGTCCTCCACTTGCTCATTCATGGCCTTCGCCTTTTCATCCCCCATGATTCTCTTTTTCTGAGCAATTGGCTCCACCGACTTGAACGTGTTAAGAGAATGTTGCGCCAAGTCTCGCGGGACTCCCGTCATATCGGAGTGTTGCCACGCGAAAACCGACGTGTATTTTGTGAGCAACTTTTTCATTCTCAATCTCGTTTCGTCTGAAATGGTAGCGCCAATTGTGACCGTTTGCTCTGGGAATTTTGGGTTTAAAATCCACTTCTCTGGCGCATTGTCAGCCATTGGAAGTTTCATTCTCCCTTCCCGCGGCGTGCTTGTCACTGCGCACAAATGATCGCGGTAAACAAATGTTACGCCTGTTGGTGTAGGGATCCCCAATGCGCCGTGCGCTGGCGACGGTACAGCATTAAATTGGGCAATCGTTCCCCTACCCAGGATCATATTGTGGCATGACGTGGTGGGCAAGACCAAGAAGTTGACAACTTCGGCTCGCTTGTGTTCCTCATCCCCCATAGTTAGTTCAAACTGAATCTGGCCTAGGGGATGTATGATTTCATTTGAGACACCACAGATTGGTGCGTTCACAATTTCGAGCCGCGCTTGGTCTGCCGGGTCTAACTTTCTGAAACACTGCTCATACATAATGTCAGATTCGCTTCCAGTGTCCACCAGGACCTTTGACACTTCGTAATGAGCAATGTGTGTGGTGATGACGAGAGGACTGCTTATTGAAGGGCCTCCCCTGATTCTTGGGAAGATGACTTGCTCCTCGCGCCAATCTCCGTGGATTTGCGCGCTTCTTTTTTTTGACGTCTGCCCTTGTCGTCCCCTCTCAGCCACACAGATTCTTTTATATTTCTTGTTGGCAGAGGCTCCTTCTGGTTGCTCATCTTCTATTCTTTGGTTTTTTACCAAGTGAGCCAGCCTGCCTGACTTTACATCCTTCTCGATCGCATCCTTTAAATGATGGCATGCATCGGTGTTGTGGCCCGGGGACCTGTGAAATTCACAATATTTGCCACTGTTTTGCGGTCCCTTGTAGTGTAGTTGTTTGGGGGGCTTGAATTGGACATTCTCAGTACTTAACACCTGTGAAGGTGTTTTAGTGAGGGGCGTCCATATTCTTGGCAGAGGTCTGCTAGGATCTCTGCCGCCCTCCCTCTTGTCACCCTCCCCGCGATTACGAACTTCTTTTTGGGGCTGTGGTGAGGTTGGTTGCGCTTGTTTTTCCGCGGAAGAAAAACTTGTTGGCTGCAACCTGGACCAGACAGAGTTCTGTTTGGCCCTCTTATCTTTGCTGCGCGGTGATTCTGCCTGATGCGCTCTTTCTCTTGCCCTGTCTTGGGCAATCTGTTTCTCATTTCTCGCGAAAACTCGCGATGCCTCCATTAACTTGGCCCACGTGGTGGGCATACCATCTTTGCTTACGAGAGCCCGGCGGAGTTGATCACTGCGCGCGCCCTGTATAAAGGCCACGCGCAGGAGCTGCTCAGTTATACCCCCGATTGCCAGAGATTCCTGATTGAAACGAGTGATGTAATCTTCAATCGTTTCATCATTCCTGCGTATGCAGTGCATGATGTCATCAGGATCGCGCGTGTGCCTGCGCTGCTGTACGAAGTGGGCTTGGAACTTTTCTAATAGTTCCTCGAACCCATCAATTTGCCCTGTCGGCAAGCTTTCGAACCATACCCGCGCGGCGCCCGTGAGGCAGCGAGCAAACATATGACACCATGTTGGCATCGTCCAGCTCTCTAGGTTTCCCGTGTTATAGAAACCTTGCAAAAAGTCATCTGGATCTGTTGTGCCATCATATTTTCCCAGACCACTTGGCATCTTTGTCTTGTGCTGGATGGGAGCCTGCGCGATACGCGCAGTAAACTTTGAGTGTTTTACCAGGATGGCTGGTCTGTAGGGCGTGGTTACGTCTACTTGCCCTCTGACCGGTGGGCTGTACGGCATGTGCAGATCCAGATCTGCTCTGGCTCCAGGCGCCATGTTCACAGGCGCGCGGAGCTGTGAGCCTCCTGCATGAGTATCCCGTGTCTTCCTCATGCTATGCACTTCTTCATCACTGAACTCAGTGTGTGCAGTGTGAACAGAATGTCCCTCTTCCGGCGCGCGTGGCCTCTTTGTAGTCTGCTTATCAAAAGCTTGCCTTTGTGTTTGGTCGGCTAGCTTCTTCTGCTTGACCATTTCGTTGTACTTTTCAATCAGACGCCGCTGCTCGTTTATGAGCCATTCATTCGGATCATTTGCTTCATCTTCTGGACCCATTGGTCCTTTCAGCTTCGCGCCGGCCATATTTTGTAACGTGTGATCGTCTGGAGGAGTTTCAGTCTGGCCGTGAGGGGTTGTGACGAAGGGACGGTTGCTGGTGGTACGCGTAGAATCACGCGGAACCCTCAGAACCTGCTGTCCGTCGTTAACACCCTCACGTTCAATATCCTCCAGAGCTTGATCAACGTTACGAACTCCAGAAACCATGGTGATTGATTTTTTTGTAGATCTGGATTAGATCTGATTGCCGTTTGTCCCACGGATGGCGCCAATGAAGAAACGTGGATCTACTCACTGGTAGCAGATCTACTTTCCTCGGGTACGATTAAACTGTTTCACCGATGGTTCCTCTGAATCCGTGTTCTTCCACCTACAAAATGAACAACGCCGTTACTTACCCCTCAGAAAGGGACAGAGGGGTCCTCTTTGGGGTAACCCTCCGGCGTGAGAATCAGTATCTTTGTGGAGAAGATAATAATGTGTGAGTCAGTGAATCTCAAGAGTATTGCTGAATCGCTGAATACTCTTGATTGTGTGACTGTGTGTTTTCTGTAACTGACTGTGAGTGAATATAATTCAATATGATTGAATGTGATATCACTGCTTGTAACTGTCAATGATTGAGTGTGAATGTGTCATCAAAGTGGAGTTGATGCTGTATTTATAGTGCTAGGGTTTCCACTGGTTGGGCTCAGCCTCGTTGGCCTCCTCCAATCGCACTGCGCCACGTGTCCTCTGGGACACCTGGCGCTTTCTCGTTGGTTGTAATCATGTGGTAGCACATGTGTCATGCTGAGTTGTCGACCTTTCATTTGGCAGCTGTCAACATCAGCATATTCTTACTCCTTAAAAAGATGCCTTCTGGAAGATTGTCTGACGTGCACAATCAAGGTTGCCCTGATCCTGATTTGGATAAGGACGAGGTTGATTATGTGTACGTGTGATATGTGCCCATCCTGAGGATGCGCGAAGTCTTCTTTTTATTCTCACGCGCAGATATTTCATGCGCAGGTGTGATATGCACGAGCGTGTGATATGCGCCGCGCGCTGGTGCGCCACGCGCATATGTGACGCGCGAGCATATGTGATGCGTGAGCATATGATGCCTGAGCATGTTTTGTATGCGCCATGCGCCTGGGTTTTGGCTTTGTGCCTTCATAATGTCTTTATCTTGTGGGTTGACCCGCCTTGCTTGGTGTTGAGGCGGGTACATACCTCTTCATACATTTTACTAAAAACGGACGAGGATTTACTCATATATAGAAATTTCGTTAGCATAATGATTGCAAATAGAATGTTTTAAACAATATATAGCCAAAAAAACAGTTATAATGATATCCAATTTACCTAATTATACAAAAGAATAATGCTTTGAGTTACGAAGTATTTACCTACTAGTTGTTAGAACTCATGCCAAAATAGGTTTATCTTTGCTTTCTAGTCATTATCTATGTATTCATGAATTTCTTATTCCGCAGCCACTGTCATGATAAGTCTTGACTTCGATGACCTCTCTTGCGAAAAGACGAACGAGTTCAATATCCCAATTCATTGATGTAGGTGGTCAATGTTGTGCCCTTCCTCAGTTTTACAAATTTGTTCTTCATCTTGCATTATCATCTAACACATTCTTGTCCCATATATTTCCATTGTCTTTTTTCCTGAGAACTACTCACTAATCATTTAATTTTTTTTCATCGGATGATATATTTATGTATAATGATGCACTTGCTCTACTCGTGATTCTAGGATGAATATGAGTCATTAGTTCTTAGCCTGGCTTGACTTATATTTAGTATCGACCAAGCTATGTTTCGGGTCTACTCTAACCCCTCATCCCCACCGTCAAGCCCTGTACACCAGAAGATGAGCCTTGTGTTTACAGAAAGGCTAGTGGGAGCACTATATCATTCCTCATCCTGTATGTAGATGATATACTGATCATTGGAAACAACATCCCTATGCTTAAGGAAGTTAAGAACTGGTTGGGCTCTTGTTTCGCAATGAAAGATCTTTGTGATGCTGCTTATATTCTAGGAATTAAGATCTACCGACATAGGTCTAAGCGGCTTCTAGGGCTGAGTCAAAGTACTTACATAGACAAAGTAATGGCACGCTTCTCTATGGATAACTCCAAGAAAGGAGCTCTCCCCATGGCTAAAGGAACCGTGTTGAACAAATCGCAATCTCCGGCAACAGGCATTGAAACTAAGTACATGCAAGCGATTCCATATGCTTCAGCGATTGGTTCTATCATGTATGCTATGTTATGTACTAGACCTGACGTCTCGTATGCACTGAGCATGACTAGTCGTTTTCAGCAAAACTCTGGCATTGCCCACTGGACTGCTGTGAAGAACATTCTGAGGTACCTGAAAAGGACGAAAGACATGTTCTTAGTGTTTGGAGGAGTGGAAGAAGAGCTCACTGTAAGGTGTTACACTGATGCTAACTTCCAGACTGACCGAGATGATTCTCGCTCACAATCTGCTTGGATGAAGAAATTCATAGCCCACCTCGATCTGGTTCCAAACTTTCAGAAACCGATCGACGTAATCCGTGATAACACATGAGCCATTGCTCAAGCCAAAGAGCTCAGATCTCATCACAGGGCCAAACACATTCTAAGTAAGTTCCACTATATACGAGATATACTGGAACGAGGAGACATCATAATAAGCAAAGAAGACACAGATCAAAACCTAGCTGACCCGTTCAACCGATGACTCAGGACAAGCATGATCATCACAGAGATGCTATCGGTCTTAGATTAGCTAGTAGTTTGTTTTGATTTCGTATTTGGATGTGTGAACATCTCAAACAGTTATACTTTAAGTTTACTTTTGATTTAATGGTTAAATGAAAATGTTGAATAATATAACTGTGTTCGGTTTTAATACGTTTAATCCGTGAATATTGTATTCTAAATTATCCGTAGTCGGTCAAACTCATGGGAATGACTCTGAATTAAGACTATTCTAACTTTGGACTCAAGGAGTTAAATTCCAAACTCACAGACCTCATTATGAATGACGTTGGATATAACTCGCATCAAATCATCTTCATGGATCTTAGTCATAAGATGTTTTGATACTAGTATACTCATTTAGTATCCTTAGACCTGAGATACATATTAGAACTTTCGTTTACTAAAGGTTATTCTTTGATCAGTGTCAACCGCTGTCGCGTAACTGCCAGCTATAAAGGCATTGGTTGGGAATGATCTGAAGTTCAGTGGGAGTTGTATGTATTCAAGATGGGATTCTGTACTCTTACATGATATGTAACAGTTAGACATCTTGGCGCCCTCGTTGATTCAAACTAGTAAAGTGTGAGGCCTCACCCAAACTAACTGTGTGTTTGATTGGACCACTTTGATTCCGGATCGAGAACTATAATGATTGAACGCCATATGAGATTGAACCTGATCCATGTCTCATTGTTCAATTGATGTCTTATACAGAAAGGATAGATGACAACGATTACCATAAATTCGTTATCTTGCAATAGTGTATTCCAAGATTATTTTAGTTAATGAATTTAAAATGTTATTACCTGTTGGGGACAGTTATGTGTAGCTAGAGTACCACTGGCTGTCAGTATTGAGTAACTTAACCAGAAACCGTCCAAGTGGGAGACTGTTGGAATTATGGACCTGTTCGGGTAAGTCAATAGGCAAACCGGGTTATGACCCATGAGAGTTACACCGTGAAGTAACGAACCATTAACCCGCTTAAGTTAGTTAACCAGGTTAGACACTTTAATGAGATAAAAATTACATAGAGCGGACTTTGGAGTAAGAATTGGACTTGTTGGCCCATTAGGTTTATAACTAATGAGATTAGTTAAACCTAATAGGAGGCTATATAAATATATGATGTTTTAATAACCTGACAACTAATCATAACAAGTCCATCTCATCCTTCCTCCATCCAACAGCCGGCCACCTGCTTCACTGCCGCCATCACTGCCAACGCCTGACCAGCATCGCCGCATGTCCGCCACCGCCTGCCGGTGCCACCCCTGCCTGTTCGCCGCTTGTCCCCAGCCTGCCGCCGCTCGTCCGCTGCCGCCGCCACCTACAGCCGCTGCCATACACCACCACCGCTGCCGTTGCCGTCGTGCACAGCCACCGTTGGTCGTTGATCTCGTTGTGTCACCTATCTCGTTTCGTTAGCCTTTGGTGTCTCAACCGGTTATTTATTAACCGAGGTAAACTTAAATATATTGTTAGTTTATAATTATATATTTATTGTTTTGACTCGTACTCGTATTGTCTGTAACCGGATCCTGTCGGGTTTAGTTTTCGGTGCTGATTAATTATATATTCCATTGCGTATAATTATTAATTAATATGATTAATTATTATTTGTCACGTTTATTGAACCGAATTTAATAAACAAAATTTTAACTGATCACCACTGAAACCTAACACTTCACTAGTTCCATTTGCCATTGCATCAATATTCCTGAAGCCAGGCCAGTTAAAACTACACCGGCCCTTAACTCATATATATGCCATCACCACCTTATTACCCGTGACCTTTTCTGAACCCAAAATGTATTCTTAATTAACCTTTGACCACGCCTTCCCTTTCACTGTCTGCTCCAACATTCTCTGGTGGCTTATTGGGATCCTCTGGTCTGGTCTCCATCATAAGCAAGTAATTAATCAACCAGGGATAGTTTCTATGACGGTCTACTGGTTCTTCTGACCTACTATGGATCTGGAGTTGTAACAGGAGTCGTTGAGAAACTCTTCGATCTACTTCAATTCCACTTTTTACTCAGCTTTCTGAACCCATCAGCGCTTTTCTAGTCTGTCCTTTCTAAATCTCCAAATTTGCTTTAGGTACAACATTCTTCTGCATACGAGATTCACAGAACCTACGTTTTCTTTCTTCAAAAGTGGAGTTTCCTCTCGGGTACTACTGTGCACCAGCAAACAAAACATCATATCCCTAATCGTCCAATTGCCCAACTGAGATTAGCATTCACTTCAGGTTTGAACTGAATCTGACATCCTTCAGAGTGCAGGTTGTTTATGCTTTGCAAAAAGATTGTTCTTTTAATTCACACCCATGTAGAGTGGCCTCAAGATTCATGTTTACTCATTGTTTTTGGGACACATGTAATATGCAATCGAAAAGAAAAGATTGTTCTGTTCAATTCACACCCACAGTCCACACCTACACACGATATGAATTTGTCTAACAAGAGAGCGTCTTTGAATCAAGCGTACGTTCGTATGCCGTGGTAAATTATTATGCTACTACAAATTTGAATGTGATATTCTGGACATTAATGTCATCTTGTATATATATAAGTTCTCCCGTTATAATGTTCAATCTTAATTTGAAATTCAAGTTATTTACTCTATCATATAATAAGTTAACAGAAATATATTTAAACAACCCAACATATCACTAGAATATTGCATTATTTTACAAATGTGAATCAGATACATACATAAAATCAAGGATTTATTGCCTTATTTTACATTATCCCTTCCTTTCTTCTTTATTATTGAAGTTTGCATATATGCGTTATGCATAATAATAATTGAGACATTAATTCATACGATGAATATTGTTTGAGATACCTCAAATACAATACGTATGAGTAATCATCTTCGACGGGCGGCATTTTCTCTTTGAGCATTAAAATATACCGCAGCAATGGGTAACCCTAACCCATGTTCTTGACTGAAGCTACGAGTGTTGAACCGGTCTCTGGAAGTCGGTGGACTCACCGATTTTCTTGTTTTCTGCTTGAACAGTAAGAACACATATCGATGAATCCCTATTACCGGCTTTGGTGCCTCATAGCTTACAATCTCCCTCCCTGCATTATGTGCAATTCAGTTGATGCATGGAATGCATAAACGAAAAACAACATGGTTCATGCATATGAATAAGTGTACGTACCAAAAGATGCGTTGGTGGTACCAGGAATGTCTGTAACGATCCTGTAACATTAAACGAGGTCCAAAATTTGTTCATATCAAATTATGGTTATATGGTACTTTGAATAATATGATAACCATATAAGAAAACTGTAAACCATAGTCTTATAATCTCACCAGTGGAGATGTTCTCTTAAGTAAGGATCACTTGGACCTGGAACATCTGGATCAGTCATGATCTTCAAGTTGAAATAATTTAGACAAAGTTAACACACACATATATAAATATATACAAACATGTATGAATACTTTAGATCAAGAGGATTACAAGGGTATATGCAGATCTCATGTCTTCACCGCCGATATCAACACGAGGTTTCGTGGTAATGAGATTCGGCATGAGCTCATGTCCATTATAGACAGTCTTATTGAGATTGTAGGTTACATTCAACTTAACACTAGGTGTAAATTTGTCCACCACCTCTCCTATCACTCTTCCTACTGCAAGTGGTTCAGCCATTCTGGACATGATGATGACACCGATTGATGGACTTCTTGAGACACTAGCTATGTGAAAATGTATGAGTTGTATTTGATGCATATGAGCCTTTTTATAAAGAAGTATGCATTAAACAAAGACAGAAATATGGTGGTCTTAAAAAGACTGAAGAGATTCAGCAGCATAAAGTTTTGCCAAATTTGGAAAGTTCTCTCTAACTGCTGGTAAAAGAGATCCTATTCAAAGTTCTTTTATCATACCCTTCTTTCTATTTTAGGAAAGTATACATGCCTAAAGCTTATTGGTTACTCAAGAATCGATTGTAAATGACGAATAAAGGTTGCTTTTTTCTTCCCTAGTTTCCACTTCTTTGTTTAGAATAATCTATAATGTTGCAGAATTTCTTTTATGCGTTGCATTTAAGGAAATTTATCAATCATTTTGGGTATGCTAGAAAGTGTTTTCTAGATAGAGAATGTTCCCAATATTTCCCATCCATCATTAGTGCCAATTTCTGTATATCTGGAGGCTGCTTTAAACTTAAACACAATATATATAACAAGTCAAAAAGAGGGCATGACTCTTTTAGTGTGGTGAACTGTTAGTTAATTAACAAAGTATTCGACATGTGACACAAGCATATTACAGAGCAAATTAGGTACAAATACAATGTACCCGGAATAAATTAACCCTTTTATCATAGGGACAACTGTCTAAGGGACCTAAGAACACTTGGGAATGCAATCAAGGCTTAAGCTTAGAGAGGACAGGGTATCCATCCATATTGGTAGGGTGCATGGCTTTCAAATCACATGGTAACACCATCCCACCCCATACTCATGTGGGTAAGGTGCATGGCTTCATTCCATGACAAATGTTTGCCACACAAAGTTGATTCATTTTTAACCATTGAAGAATTAAAATGAATTAATAAAGTTCTAGGGTACTTGTGGGTAAGTGCTGTAATTTTATGGTTTGTGGGCAATTAAGGGTAGAAATAAGATAACAGTACATGATTAACCGGTGATTGGGTAATACCAATGAGTGTCTCTTCCCCCTTATAGGATCAATGTCTCTTTCCTCTTAGAAGGGAAGGGGTACATGCAAGAGTAAACTTCATAGGTTCCAAACCACATAGCAAACCCATCCCTATCTATATGGGTAAACTGCCAAATTACAATTCAGGCAAACCTTTGACTTGAAAAATATATCACCATTGAAAAACATAAATGTGTAATTAATTATTATTATTATTACATATAAATACCACTAATTCTTCACCATTTTATTCACTCAAATCTTTCATCTTTTATATTCACTCAAACATTCACAATTTTTGTTCACTCAAACTCTCAATGACTAATTTCTCGAACGAATCTCGTATATTCATACCCCCTAACGTTTCTGATAACGAAATTTTTTCCAAACGATAGTAGCATACAATTTTTGAAAGATTTCATCGAGCAAGCCAAAGAGGAAGATGCGACAACATCATCGAGCATTCCTAAAAGTAAGACACGGCAAAATCATCATCGAGCAATATAATTGGCCGAATAATCATAAAGTTTAAATTTTTGTATTTTTTTTGGTTTGAATTGTCATATTGTATTTTTCCGGTTTTCAAATATGTCGTATTTTAATTTTAATTGTTTTATTTATTTTAGATTATAAAAAACAAAAAACATAAGTGTTTTAGGGTACATGTGGGTAGGTGTCGCCGATGAATTTGTAGTTTGTGTGTACATGATGGTAGAAATGGGATGGGGTAATATACGATTGATCGGTGTATGGGTAATACTTATGAGTGCCCATTCTCCTCTTATGTGGGTGCTGATCTAAAGTTAAGTATTTAAAAGGTCCAAATATAACCTCAAATCAACAAGCTAAAATTTTTTACAAAATCAAAATACAAAATATATCATAAACCATAATAAATTCATAATTTCAGTTATTTTTATTTAGTGTTTACTAAAAAGATCTGATACTTTAGTTATATATATATATAGGGGAAGGATCATGCGAGAAGTGATATTATGACGAGAAGTGCGAGAAATGAATCTGAGAACCATTGATTGTTTTTAATCAATGGTCTACAATGAAAATGACAAATTCGTAATTAAAAACATATATTTATGACATATATTTAATTAAAAAGGGTAGATATGTTTATTGTGGTGTAGGCCTCATTAAACCAAACTTTAATGTGTTAAGCGGTTAATTTAAATGACTAATCAATGCTCATTAGATGGTTATTATAATTTTAATTTTTTTCATTAAAATTATGTGTATTATGGATTTGATCCTTTTTCATATAGTTATATATAATATATTTAGTTAAGTCTACATTTTATTTGTTTTGCCTACACTATATTGTATAAGCAAACTGATTTCTACACAACATTAGTTTTAGTTATGCCTACACAATATTTGAAAGTATGCCTACACTACATTAGTTTTGTCTACACCACATTCGATATGTCTAAACTACATTAGTTATGACTACACAATGTTTGACAGTGTTTCTACACTACATTATTTTGCCTACGCTATATTAGATATGTCTACACTACATTCGTTATTACTACACAACATTTAAAAATGTTCTTAAACTAAATTAGGTATGTATGCCCTACATTAGTTATGACTGCACAGCATTTGAAAGTATCCCTACACAACATTACGTAGATACGTTACTAAGATAATCCTACACTACATTAATTGATTAAAAGAAAAAAAAACATTGTGCAAGCCGTTAAAAGATTATATAGATATATGCTGGTTGTTTAGTGATTTGTCATTTAATCGTTCTCCAAGCATGTTGTGACATCTGCCCGAATCCGACCCGACCCAGGTACCCGTTTTCTGATCCGATTCTTTTTATGATTTAAAATTTAATTATTTTCTTTTAAAACTTGACATTTAAAATATATATATTACTAATAATATTTTCCTTCCCGTCTCTTTCTCTCTCTTGTCGCCGTCCCGCCCCTCTGCTTAACCCTTTAGCCTTGAACCCCCCCTTTTCTCTTAACTCTTTGCTTGTCCTTTGATTCTTCCCGCCTAAGGTTGTCTGCGCAGCTCCACGCGCCAGACTCCTTACAAGGAAGCCTGCGTGAAGACCAGTTGTTCCTGCGCTACGCGAGGCGAACTGTTCTCGCAGCGCGCTAAGAATTGTAGTTCTTCTCGCAGCGCGCTAAGAACGGTAGTTCTTCCCGCGACGCGCTAAGAATTGTAGTTCTTCTCGCAGCGCGCTAAGAACGGTAGTTCTTCCCGCGACGCGCTAAGAATTGTAGTTCTTCTCGCAGCGCGCTATGAATGGTAGTTCTTCCCACGACGCGCTAAGGATTTTAGTTCTTCCAGCGGCGCGCTGTGGACTGTTCTCTGTCTGCCTTCGCGCTCGAGCTTTCTCGCGCTATGTCTTGAGTCTTTTCTTCTGTTTAATCCAGCCGTTTACTTTTGTGATGTCTTATCTTCTGAGCTTTTGACCTGACCTATCTTATGTCTGAAAAGCCACTTTTGGCGCAGCATGCGCACCAACCCCATTGGTTGACAGAAAAAGTGACTGACATTATCTTTTGAGATCTGCTTTTCCATGCTTGACCAGTACCTTTATCTGACCCTCCCATGCCTATTTACCGTTACCTGTCAGCTTTCCCTTGTCCCCTGCAGCTGCCATATCTTTTGATATCTTTTGCTTTTGGAACCTTTTTGCTTTTGTTATCTTTTGCTTGATCCTGTTGAAGATCTTTTCCCCTTTTTTAGGGATTGTGTTCCCTAGGGTTTCCCTATAAATAATAATGCTATTTTCTTAACACTACACACACAAATACTTATTATCTTTCTCTTCCTTTGCTCTCTGCCGTTGTCCTCTGCCGTCTCCTCTCTCTGCCTTCGTCCTCTCTCATGTTCTGCCCTGTTTTCCGGTAATCTATAATATATAATAATTTGTTTAAGTTACTTATTAATTATGCTAACTTATAATCAAGACTTAAAACCAATCGTTAAAACAATAATCTTTAATTATAGGTTAACTTGTGCTTGTTTAAAGTTGGTTCTTGCATTATCTTTCAACGCATCTTTATCAAGTGAGTAATCTCGTACCTAATCCCTTTTTATTTTTAATGTTTTGGGATGTTCATGTGTTCATACAAACTTAGTGTCTTAAACTTGTTTATGAACTTTAGTCGCGCAGTATCCCATGTGTTGAGGACGTTTACTTGGCTGTTTATTTGTATGTGTGTATCATTAACCGCTTTGTTCGGCCTATTCCGAAGTTTTCATGGATCCATTAGATGAACACGGGAGACCTATCGTTTACGGTTTTCTTTGTTTACACTTGCACAGATGTTTTCTCGTTTTTGTGCTCATTTGGGAGCACGGATTGAACTATGAACTATGATCTATTTAGGCTTGATCACAATCTGATTACACCCTTGTTAAACACCAGACATACACGTGTTGCGCGCAGATTTATTGTTATCTATGTATGGTATTAAACTTGATTTCTCACCAACACGCAAGTGTTTGACGTTTTATTTTAACACATGTTCAGGTTTGCTGTAGCTACATTTGGAGCTTGTGGACACGTAGGACGTTTTTACTTTTGGACCTAGATTAAAATGTAACAAGACGAGTCATTATTGTTCGAATATTTTGTCTTATAATATATTGATTTATGTTGATTTATGTTATCTTGTGTTTACGTTGCGCGTGCGCGAATGAATATATTTATTAAATATTGACACCCAAATAGTGTCACGAGTAATGAAACAATATGTGGCGCCCCGATGTATAATCCGCCTTTGGTCGGGGTGTTACAGATTGGTATCAGAGCTCGTTGACTTTAGGATAGGTGGTTAGACGTAACGGCCTAGAATACCTAAGAGTCCCTTCTCGCGCATGAGAGAAATCTCATGTTTGCGCGCTTATTGTTAATTACTCGTTATTTATAAATATGCTTGCGCAGACGCAGCGTATGGTTTTATGTTTTATTTCGCGATATTTCGATTTTTGCTGAATTTCGATTTTTATTGATTTTACTTACATATTCGTTTGTTGGGATTGAAAATCCGAAAAGTCATGGTGATACATGAATAGTTGATTTTCAATTTCCATTTACGATTATGTTCTGAGGTTGGAGACTTGAAAAGTCATGGTGATACATGAATTGTCAACCTCCAATACTCATTTTCTTGTATATTTTATATTGAAGATTGAAAAGTCATGGTGATACATGAATCGTCAATCTCCAATACTCGTTGGCTCGTATATTTTAAATTGGGAATTCGGAAAGTCATGGTGATACATGAATTGTCGATTCTTGATTCGAATTTGTTACCTTTATTAAGTCTGCATTTAGGGTCATTTATTTTACTTTAACTTTTGACAGTAACTGACTCCGCGAAACCAAGCTTTATAATATTATACTTTGCGCTAAGATATTAACGAAAACTAAAACTTTTATAGAATGCCTCCACTATCTCGCCGTCATCAGAGGAGAGAAGCCTCGCGCAGGCGTAGACAGCAACGTTCCCAGGAAATGGCCGCCGCAATAGCCCAAGCTTTGAGCCAAAACAATACCTCCGGTTACAACATTAAGTCCTTTAATGCGGGTAACCCTCCGAAATTCACAGGGCTTGAAGGAGCCACCGTGATGCTCCAATGGCTCGAAAAGATTGAAAACACTTTCCTCCATACCCAATGCCCTTCAGACAGACGAACCCTATATGCTTCCAGTGTCCTGGAATCTAGAGCGCTTACATGGTGGAATGGAGTAGCTCATGCGCGTGGCGCAGAAGCTGCTTCTAGCATGCCCTGGGAGGAATTCAAAGAAATTCTGACTCGAGAATTCTGCCCTCCCAACGAAGTAAAGCGCCTGGAGGAAGAATTTTGGAACTTGAAGCAATACAGTGGCGAAGCGCGCGAGTACGCGACGCGCTTCCATGAACTAAGTCTGCTTGTCCCTCACCTTGTTGCCCCTTCCCGCCGAGCCATCGAGAAGTTCCTTGGGGGTCTCCCCATGGAAATACAAGATTCTGTATGGGCCAGAAACCCAGCAACCCTCTCTGACGCCATCGAGTTGGCCGCTGTGCTCAGCGACAACCATGTCAGAGCAGGAACCCTCTTCCTGCGGGGAGCTGAGAAGACCAAACCCACCAAGACTGCCCCTGAACCAACAGAAACCAAACCAGAACCCTCAAACCGTAACAACCCGAAGCGTAGGCGCAGACAAGTTTACGCGCTTACCAGCCCGCCCATAGTCCAGCAACCCGCCTACCAACCTCCAGTATACGCTCCTAACCCACTGTCGACTTACCCAACTCCCCCTGTAGTCCACAACTATGCCCTAACCAATCCCGCATTCCCTGCCCCGCCAACTAAGAAACCCTACACAGGAAACCACCCCTTTTGCCCAACCTGTAGACTCCACCACCCACCTCAAGTCCCATGTCGACTTTGTAACCGATGTGGCCGCGCTGGTCACCTTGCAGAAAACTGTAGAGTCCTTCCCGCCAATCCAATTGCGCCAACACCACCAGTCTACCCGCAGAACCCACAACCAACCTACCAAAACCCACGACCCAGATCGTGCTTCAACTGCGGTGATCCCAGTCATTTCCGGAACGCATGCCCGTGGCTACAAGTTCAGATTACGCAAGCGAATCCGGTGAACCAGATTTCGAACCAAGTGACACGCGGACGAGCTTTTAACATAACCGCGCATCAAGCGCAAGCGAATAATGACGTAGTTAATGGTACATTTTTGCTTAACGGATTTTATGCTTCTGTACTTTTTGATACTGGCACCGATCGAAGTTTTATTTCTCGCGCGTTTGAGCAGAAGCTTGCGCGACCGCGCGATAACTTAAAAGAAAATTTTTCAGTTGAATTGGCTAATGGTGAAACTGTTTTAATTAACTCCGTGATTAAAGATTGCACGCTTAACCTTAACGAAAACGATTTTCTAATCGACCTCATCCCCATGCCTCTTGGAAGTTTCGATGTTATCATTGGTATGGACTGGCTCTCGAATAATCGCGCCGAAGTTATTTGCGCCAAGAAGTTGATTCGCATTCCTCGAGAAAACTGTGATCTTCACATCTATGGCGAGAAACCCTCCAGTGGTCTTAAGCTTATGTCTTGCGCCGAAGCCCAAAGACTCATGCGGAAGAAGTGTATTGCATTTTTAGCCCATGTGGTCAAACCCGATGAAGGAAAGAAGAAACTTCGCGAAATCCCTGTTGTGCGTGACTTCCCTGAAGTTTTTCCTGATGATCTTCCTGGTATCCCTCCCGCTCGTGAAGTCGAGTTTCGTGTTGATCTTGTCCCTGGTGCTTCCCCCGTAGCCAAATCTCCTTATCGTCTTGCACCCGCTGAAATGCAAGAATTGGCAAGTCAACTTCAAGAGTTGACCGCTAAAGGATTCATTCGCCCTAGCTCTTCGCCCTGGGGTGCTCCGGTGTTGTTCGTTAAAAAGAAAGATGGTACGTTTCGCATGTGTATCGATTACCGCGAGTTGAACAAACTCACCATTAAGAACCGGTATCCCTTACCGCGTATTGACGACCTCTTTGATCAACTCCAAGGTGCCTCTTGTTTCTCCAAGATCGATCTCCGCTCTGGCTATCACCAGTTGCGCATCCGCGATGAGGATATTCCCAAGACTGCTTTTCGAACTCGTTATGGCCATTTTGAATTCTTGGTCATGTCCTTCGGTTTAACCAACGCACCCGCCGTTTTCATGGATCTAATGAATCGGGTGTGTAGGCCTTTCTTGGATAAATTCGTGATTGTGTTTATCGATGATGTTCTGGTGTATTCTAAGACCAAGGCCGAGCATGAGCAACATCTTCGGTTGGTATTGCAAAAGCTTAGAGCCGAGCAGCTCTTTGCCAAGCTCTCCAAGTGTGAATTCTGGTCTGATGAAGTACAGTTTCTTGGTCATGTTGTAAACAAGATGGGTATTCATGTCGACCCATCCAAGATTGAAGCAATCAAGAACTGGATTACGCCATCCACTCCTACCGAAATCCGTTCCTTCTTGGGCTTAGCTGGTTACTACCGGCGATTTATTTCGAACTTCTCAAAGATCGCATTGCCTTTAACAGCTCTAACGCACAAAGGTAAACCGTATATTTGGGGCTCGAAGCAAGAAGAAGCCTTTCTGACGCACAAGCGTTTGTTGTGTGAAGCTCCTGTTCTAGCATTACCTGAGGGTAATGAAGATTTTGTCGTGTATTGCGATGCATCCAACCAAGGTCTCGGTTGTGTTCTTATGCAACGAGGCAAGGTTATCGCTTACGCATCAAGGCAACTCAAGGTTCATGAAAAGAATTATACAACTCACGACCTCGAACTAGGCGCAGTGGTATTTGCCTTGAAGATCTGGAGACACTACCTTTATGGTACTAAGTGTATCCTCTACACTGACCATAAAAGCCTTCAGCATATTTTTGATCAAAAGGAACTTAACATGAGACAACGCCGATGGAACGAACTCATCAGCGATTACGATTGTGAGATCCGGTATCATCCTGGTAAGGCTAATGTGGTAGCCGATGTGCTCAGCCGCAAACCCTGCCAGCTTAACTGTATCTTGCCGCGCACGCAGCTTCACTTCGCGCCGATCCAAAGCAACCTTGAATCGCGCATTCGTGACGCGCAGCGCGCATCCATCAGTAATGGTAACCTTCGCGCCGAGTTAGCGTGTGGCGCGGAAGCTCATTTTGTCCCTAATCTGAGTGGAATTCTCTGCTATCTCAATCGCATCTGGATTCCCTTTGATGAGAATCTTCGCGCTGATATCCTGAGTGAAGCGCATAAATCTCGGTATTCTATTCATCCCGGCGCTGATAAAATGTACAAAGATTTGCGCATTACTTATTGGTGGCCCGGTATGAAAAAGGATATTGCTGTGTTCGTAGCTAAATGCCTGACTTGTTCTAAGGTAAAAGCTGAACACCAACGCCCATCTGGTTTGCTCGAACAACCAGAAATTCCTGCGTGGAAATGGGAATGTATAGCGATGGACTTCATTACCAAGTTACCTTTGACAGCAAGCAAACATGATAGCATTTGGGTAATAGTGGATCGATTGACTAAGTCTGCTCACTTTCTGCCCATTCGTGAAACCTACCGTGTTGAACAACTTGCGCAACTTTATGTCAAGGAGATTGTCTGCCGTCATGGTACTCCTTTGAGCATCATATCCGATCGCGATGGCCGTTTTATATCTCGCTTTTGGAAATCTCTCCAATCTGCGCTAGGAACTCGCTTGGACATGAGTACTGCATATCATCCTCAGACTGACGGACAGTCTGAGCGAACTATTCAAACTCTTGAGGATATGCTCCGATCTTGTGTTCTTGATTTTGGAGGTAATTGGGATTCGCACCTGCCTTTGATCGAGTTCTCTTATAATAACAGCTATCATTCCAGTATCGGTATGGCCCCATTTGAAGCACTTTACGGTCGTAAGTGCCGCTCCCCGATTTGTTGGAGCGAAGTGGGTGAGGCTCAAATCACAGGACCCGAACTTGTTCAAGAGACAACCGATAAAATCGCCAAGATCCGTGATCATCTGCTGACTGCCAGAAGCCGACAGAAGAGTTACGCAGATCGTAGGCGGAAGCCTCTCGAATTTCAAGTTGGTGATCTTGTTCTCCTCAAAGTGTCGCCCTGGAAAGGTGTTGTCCGCTTTGGGAAGAAAGGTAAGCTTGCTCCTCGTTATGTTGGTCCATTCAAGATTCTCGCGCGTGTGGGAAAAGTTGCCTACAGACTTGACCTGCCGCCCGCGCTCAGCAATGTGCATCCAACGTTCCATGTTTCCAATCTCAAGAAATGTTTAGCTGACGAGAACCTTCACATTCCACTTGATGAAGTTCAAGTTGACGAATCCATGCATTTCGTTGAGAAGCCTGTTGAGATTATGGATCGCGAGGTTAAGCAAACCAAGCGCAGTCGTATCCCTATTGTTAAAATTCGCTGGGAGTCCAAGCGCGGAGCCGAGTTTACATGGGAAAGGGAAGATCAAATGAAGATCAAGTACCCGCACCTGTTCTCTGCGCAGCCTACTTCGAGATAAATTTCGGGACGAAATTTCTTAAAGTAGGGGAGACTGTGACATCTGCCCGAATCCGACCCGACCCAGGTACCCGTTTTCTGATCCGATTCTTTTTATGATTTAAAATTTAATTATTTTCTTTTAAAACTTGACATTTAAAATATATATATTACTAATAATATTTTCCTTCCCGTCTCTTTCTCTCTCTTGTCGCCGTCCCGCCCCTCTGCTTAACCCTTTAGCCTTGAACCCCCATTTTTCTCTTAACTCTTTGCTTGTCCTTTGATTCTTCCCGCCTAAGGTTGTCTGCGCAGCTCCACGCGCCAGACTCCTTACAAGGAAGCCTGCGTGAAGACCAGTTGTTCCTGCGCTACGCGAGGCGAACTGTTCTCGCAGCGCGCTAAGAATTGTAGTTCTTCTCGCAGCGCGCTAAGAACGGTAGTTCTTCCCGCGACGCGCTAAGAATTGTAGTTCTTCTCGCAGCGCGCTAAGAACGGTAGTTCTTCCCGCGACGCGCTAAGAATTGTAGTTCTTCTCGCAGCGCGCTATGAATGGTAGTTCTTCCCACGACGCGCTAAGGATTTTAGTTCTTCCCGCGGCGCGCTGTGGACTGTTCTCTGTCTGCCTTCGCGCTCGAGCTTTCTCGCGCTATGTCTTGAGTCTTTTCTTCTGTTTAATCCAGCCATTTACTTTTGTGATGTCTTATCTTCTGAGCTTTTGACCTGACCTATCTTATGTCTGAAAAGCCACTTTTGGCGCAGCATGCGCACCAACCCCATTGGTTGACAGAAAAAGTGATTGACATTATCTTTTGAGATCTGCTTTTCCATGCTTGACCAGTACCTTTATCTGACCCTCCCATGCCTATTTACCGTTACCTGTCAGCTTTCCCTTGTCCCCTGCAGCTGCCATATCTTTTGATATCTTTTGCTTTTGGAACCTTTTTGCTTTTGTTATCTTTTGCTTGATCCTGTTGAAGATCTTTTCCCCTTTTTTAGGGATTGTGTTCCCTAGGGTTTCCCTATAAATAATAATGCTATTTTCTTAACACTACACACACAAATACTTATTATCTTTCTCTTCCTTTGCTCTCTGCCGTTGTCCTCTGCCGTCTCCTCTCTCTGCCTTCGTCCTCTCTCCTGTTCTGCCCTGTTTTCCGGTAATCTATAATATATAATAATTTGTTTAAGTTACTTATTAATTATGCTAACTTATAATCAAGACTTAAAACCAATCGTTAAAACAATAATCTTTAATTATAGGTTAACTTGTGCTTGTTTAAAGTTGGTTCTTGCATTATCTTTCAACGCATCTTTATCAAGTGAGTAATCTCGTACCTAATCCCTTTTTATTTTTAATGTTTTGGGATGTTCATGTGTTCATACAAACTTAGTGTCTTAAACTTGTTTATGAACTTTAGTCGCGCAGTATCCCATGTGTTGAGGACGTTTACTTGGCTGTTTATTTGTATGTGTGTATCATTAACCGCTTTGTTCGGCCTATTCCGAAGTTTTCATGGATCCATTAGATGAACACGGGAGACCTATCGTTTACGGTTTTCTTTGTTTACACTTGCACAGATGTTTTCTCGTTTTTGTGCTCATTTGGGAGCACGGATTGAACTATGAACTATGATCTATTTAGGCTTGATCACAATCTGATTACACCCTTGTTAAACACCAGACATACACGTGTTGCGCGCAGATTTATTGTTATCTATGTATGGTATTAAACTTGATTTCTCACCAACACGCAAGTGTTTGACGTTTTATTTTAACACATGTTCAGGTTTGCTGTAGCTACATTTGGAGCTTGTGGACACGTAGGACGTTTTTACTTTTGGACCTAGATTAAAATGTAACAAGACGAGTCATTATTGTTCGAATATTTTGTCTTATAATATATTGATTTATGTTGATTTATGTTATCTTGTGTTTACGTTGCGCGTGCGCGAATGAATATATTTATTAAATATTGACACCCAAATAGTGTCACGAGTAATGAAACAATATGTGGCGCCCCGATGTATAATCCGCCTTTGGTCGGGGTGTTACACATGTTGGTTGTGTATGAGTATGGTTGTGTAAGGATGTGCTGGTTGTGTATGGAGGTTCAATTTAATAATCGACAAAATCATATTATTTGTATAAAAAAAGATAAAATTTAATAATATGCTATGTATTTTGTTAGCGAGTGACAATCGATGTAGATATTTTAACCCAAATATGTAAGGCCCCGAACCCGGTGACCCTACTTTAGCGTAGGATTTACTCATAAACACAGTTCTTCAAATCAGAGTTTATTAAAACTTTTCGCGGAATATAAAACATCAATCATTTGTTACAAAACATTAAATCTTTTCTTTGATACCATAACACAAAACTTTATATTTAAAACATCTTTACTTCTTTCTTCAGATGCCAGCCGTTCAACCCATGCCGTGTGTCATCCTCATGCTAACTCTATAATCAGCTCACCTGCGTGCATACTAAAAGTCAGCTACGCTGAGTGAGTTCTAGTTAATCGAACGCCATACAATACATACACATACATACATATCCGTAGATACATATCCATACTTCACTAGTTACCCTTCTGTTCTACATACATACTTACTACCATACATACATACATATCTACAATCACTAACCTCAGTCTACCGAGAGTACGTTCATAGTTCACCGTCTATACCTGTACTCAAGGTCGTGAACACGTACAAGGTTCGCAGTCCTTACCTATGTTCACCATTTATGGTACGTACAAGGATCGCGGTCCTTCCCTATACCATAGTACATCCACAACACGTACAAGGTTCGCAGTCCTTCCCTATGTTGCAACCTAATTCATAGCACGTACGAGGTTCGCAGTCCTCCCCTATGCTACAAAATCAGCACGTATAAGGTTCACAGTCATTTCCTATGCTGAAATACATCCACAACACGTACAAGGTTCGCAGTCCTTCCCTATGTTGCAACCTAATTCATAGCACGTACGAGGTTCGCAGTCCTCCCCTATGCTACAAAATCAGCACGTGTAAGGTTCACAGTCCTTTCCTATGCTGAAATACATCCACAACACGTACAAGGTTCGCAGTCCTTCCCTATGTTGCAACCTAATTCATAGCACGTACGAGGTTCGCAGTCCTCCCCTATGCTTCAAATACAGTACGTATAAGGTTCACAGTCCTTTCCTATGCTGACGCCTATCTACATTACGTATAAGGTTCGCAGTCCTTATCTACGTTTACATATATCATCTACTTCACGTGTAAGGCTCGCAGTCCTTAACTACGCCATTACCAGCCGAGTCTATGTCCGACAGAAGCTAGAGGGATTTGCCATCCTAACTTACTATGTCGAACGTAGAACTCACATGCCATTCGTGTACTATATACACATACTTACATTATAACATAAGAACACTCTAGGCATTCTTTACCTCATTCATTTAACAACCATACCCCTTGTCGTTACGTACAATATCCGAAGATCGTTCATGCCCCGACAAGTATTCATTTGAAATATTCATACATCTTCGATATATAATATTCGTACCTTTATTTTTAACCTGACAGTACGCGCAATATCCGAAGATCGTTCGCGTACCGTCAAACAATCATTCATATCTATCACACATATCACATATGACATACACTTATCACTTAGGATAAATGTATTAACAACACATCGAGTATGCACACAGCCCCGAAAACATAACAAGGAATGGGGCTAGAAACTCACCTGAACTCTGCTTCTTTTTCTGATAGCTGTAAATCCCTTCCTTAACTGAGCTCGGCTGACTGTACAAGTTACACGTATCAATACTCGTCTGATCTAATCTGGTGGCCTAGTATTAGCTTACTTTAACTTATCGCTTTTAATTCATTTTCTAATCGAACTTGGCTTTAGGCGAAGTTAAACCTTAGGCGAACTTAGCTTCAGGCGAAGTTAAACCTTAGGCGAACTTGGCTTCAGGCGAAGTTAAACCTTAGGCGAACTTAGCTTCAGGCGAAGTTAAACCTTAGGCGAACTTGGCTTCAGGCGAAGTTACCATCAGGCGAACTTAACTTTACAGCGAAGTTGCCATCAGGCGAACTTAACTTTACAGCGAAGTTGCCATCAGGCGAACTTAGCTTGCAGGCGAAGTTCATCAGGCGAACTTAGCTTGCAGGCGAAGTTCGTCGCGTTGAAGGCAAAGTTGCCCAGATGAAGGCGAAGTTGCCCAGACAGCCGCTGTTCGGTTTCTTTCCAGCATTTTGAGCGATTTTAACACCCTTGTTAAGGTTCAATACCACCCACTACACTTCCCGACCATTTTTGGTCGTTTATACACTAAAAGCTCGGATCTTTAAACTTCCAAGATCAAGAATCATACCTTTTGAGCTTGTTTGGATCTCGTTTATCTTGGTATCACCACTAATCTTTCTCTCTTACCCGGACCTCGCTCGATCCTTCCTTCTTTCTCGGCCCGGCCGGCGGCGGTTTTGGGTGTGCTTGGTGTGTGTGGAGTGTGCTTGGATAGAGATAGAGTGAAGATATTTTGGGGTGTTAGGGTATTTATATCCCTGAGATCCCATGGACCTAAGGCCCATTCTCATTTAACCCATCATAAGTAGTCCAAGTCCACAACCCACATCCATTACCCAACACTAGCCCGACCCATACCAACTCCTATTCTATTATTTATTTCCTGATAACCCGAGTAAACTTTCCCTCTATTATTAAGTAATATAATTAATATTATCTTGAAATTTCGGGATGTTACAAAATAACCATAATATCATTCCATGTGTTGTGAAGTAAACATGTCATAATAAATGAATAAAACAATTAATAAAAGACTAAAAGTTAAACAAGAAAACAAGTAAAAAATAAGAATATGAAAAAAGCTAATTTCACGTCATTTTATTTTTAATATATTGTTAGACTTGTTTAAAATTTCATGATAGGTTAATGTAATTAAAGAATAGATAATATTATTTAATTGTTAAAATAACTTTTGAAATATAACTTATGCTGAATGGTTTAATTACCAAAAATAAAAATTTATCATTTTACTATAATACCCTTATATTTAAATAATTCAAAAATAAAAAGAAATGATATGATTGGTTAGAACCTCTTCTCGCACTTATCGCATTCACAATTACTTCTAAAATGAACCTTATATATATATATATATATATATATATATAGGGGACCGCTATTGTATAAATTAATTTTTCATACTAATCGTGCGAACCAAACAAACTTTCAATGGCAATTATGTAAATAACTTCGAATATCCCTTTTCCACATAACCCCCCCCCCCCACCCACACAATTTCATCGACATCAAACCAGAAAACTTCAAACATATTCTCTCCAAACCCTAACAATTCTCTCAAAACTATATACAATCACCGATCAATTTCATTTTTTAGACGCTAAATCATTCAATAAAGATAACGAACAAAGGTAAATTTCATTTTGCTGATCATATGTTTGCATGTTCGTATAGCTAGGGTTTAGGTCAAGAAAAATTGATTTCAAATCTCTAATGTTTAATGCATTTTCTACACATAAATACATATACAGATAATGAATCAACAGATACACATTATAGTGAACGAAGAAGTAAACAATACCATGATAGACCTGCGATTCGAGCCGCAACGGGTAATTACTCTGTTTGCTGCTTTTATAACCTTTTCAAGTAGTGTAATTATTATAGTTGCATGCAGCGAGCCTGTTTAGTTTTTGGTAGTTATAAACCGTTGATAGTGTAATTACATATAGTACATAGAGTAGTGAGCTGTTTTTTTTTTGCCTGTTTGTGGCTTTGTGTAGTCTGTTTTTAGGATGTAGTGTAATCATTTCATTACTGAGTAATTTTCGTAGTTGTAGTAGTTGTTTGGTATATAGTGTATCTAGTACGTATAAATAGAGTAATTAATAATATGTTTCTAAGTAGTTGTTTTTTGTGTTTTTTTGCCTGTTTGTGGCTTTGTGTAGTCTGTTTTTAGGATGTAGTGTAATTATTTTCATGACTAGAGTAATTGCCATAGTCGTAGTAGTTGTTTGATATATAATGTATATCTAGTATATATAAGTAGAGTAACTAATAATATGTTTCTAACTAGTGGTTTTTGTATGTAATTTGTCTTTTATGGCTTTGTGTAGTCTGTTTTTAGGATGTAGTATAATTCTTTTCATGACTCGAGTAATATTCATGGTTGTAGTTGTTTGATATATAGTGTATCTAGTATGTATAAGTAGAGTAATTAATAATATGTTTCTAACTAGTTGTTTTTTGTGTGTAACTAGTATTTTTCCGGCGCGTTACACCGGGTAGGTCGGTAAAATTCGGGCAGTGGTAAAACCCAATCATTGATACGGTAAGTCGACGCGAATTCGATCGGTTTCGGTTACGTGCGTATTGAAACTAAGACAAAAATAAAACCAAAAAAAAATTATAAAAATTGGGGTGGACCAATGGTGTAGAGTCGGTCGGTAAAACTCAATCGTTGGTAAAACCAGACCATTATCGACCCCAGGCGTTGAGGCGGTTGAGTCCATGCGAATTCAGTCGGTTTTCGTTATATTCCTTATGATACAGGAACTAAAAAAAATAAAAATCAGCATTCGGTCCGTTTTCGTTATGATATCAGAACTAAAACAAACGTGGTGAGTACGCGCGAATTCAGTCGGTTTCCGTCGCGTTCAAAACGATACCATAACTGAAACAAAATAACGAAAAAAAGAATAAAAGAAAATTCACATTCGGTAAGTTTACATTACGTTCATTACGGCCGAAACTTTTAAAAAAATATAATAAAACAAAAAAAATACTACCAACAGAGCGCCGCAAAATGGCGGAGACTTTTGCGGCACCAAACATGTAAATTATTATATATAATAATTTGCATGTTTATGGCTTTGTGTAGTCTGTTTTTAGGATGTAGTGTAATTATTTTCATGACTAGAGTAATTGTCATAGTTGTAGTAGTTGTTTGCTATATAGTGTATCTAGTATGTATAAGTAGAGTAATTAATAATATGTTTCTAACTAGTTGTTTTTAATGTTAATTAAATAGCGAAAAGGAGGAAGAGTGAAAGAATATCCATAAAAATGGCTCGTAGATATTCCAGTGATGAATCATCACCTATTGTTTTAGGTGATGATGGAGAAGAAGCTACCAATGTAAAGATCGGAGTACCAAAAAAGGCTACCGATAAAGGAAAGGTAGTTAAGAAGGATATGGTAAAGAAGGATGTGGGGAAGAAGCAAAAGAAGGATACGTTGAAGAAGGATGTGGGGAAGAAGCGAAAGTAGTTGGTCGACTCAGATGACGATTTTGAATCACCTAACAAACGATCTAGGAGAAGGATTCCAAAGCCAATCCCTAGGAAGGTATTTAGGGATTTTGAAAACAAGAGACTGAAATTGCGTTGCAACCCGAGAAAGTTTATTGATGTAATTAAATAATTAACTGAAGAACAAACTAAAGCAGTGAAAGAAATGGGATTTGAGAGTATACTATCCTTCAACATAGTTGCTACTCCTACGCGTTTAGCATACTAGCTACTCGTGAATTATGATGAAGACAGAAATGAGCTCAATGTAGGAAATCGTATAATCAAAGTAACACCATCACTTGTAAAGGAATTCATGGGGATTCCGATGGGTTCTTTAAGAGTTCTTGAAAAAAAAACCATGAAAAGGTGCCGATGATAGAACAGATGAGTTCAAAAACCAATTTGACGAAACTAGGATAAGTGTTTACAAAGTGAAAGAGATAGTTGAAAAAACTTCAAAAGGTGGATGGCTTTTTAATACAAACTTTCTGGTCATATTTACAACTATGCTGGGATTAATAACCCAATCGTTAACTGTCAATCAAGGGTTCATTGGGTGGATTGTAAATGATTCAGATATATGCAACATGAATTGGTGTGCATACATGATTGAATTATTAAATAGAACAAAAAGAGCTTGGAGGGGTGTTAATGATCAATATTGTGGGCCAATATCGTTACTAATGGTATGGTATAATAATATAAGTAACTTCTAATATACATTATTAAGGTCTCTGTATTGAAAAAAAATGTTTATTTATGTATGACAGTTACTGTTTGCACATGAGTATCAAAAAGGGCACGGATTAAAGTTCAAACACTTGCAATAAAGTATATCACAAAAACAATGGTGGATGAAATAGAAGAAGTACTTTTTAAAGTTCTTGATGAAGATGAAGACAAAGGAAAAGACGGAAATGAAGTGGAAAACAAGAATGAAGTGCAAAACGAGAATGAAGTGGAAAATGAGATTGAAGATGGAGCTTATAATGAAAAAGAAGGTACATTATTTGTACATAACTACACTATCGTTTAACATGTTAATGAGTGTTGTTTCACTTAATTTTGTAGATGATGATTACCACTCACTAAACTTGGGATTTACAGTTGGAACAAACACGCAAGAATATATCGATGGTTGGATTACTACACCAATGAAGTTAAAATTAACGGGAATCTCAGCCTACTTGGGCTCAAACTACATAAAGGGGTGCAGTCAGAGTTCTACATAAGAAGAAAAGGTTAATAATTACACTAAATAATATTATAATTACAAATGAAAAATATGTAAAGATTACATTTAATATTGTAGACTTGGATAAATAAAATGAACAAAAATCTTGGAAAATTCAAGAAGATGGTTGTTGATATAAAAGAAATGGTCAAAGAAGGAGAATTTAACTATTTGTTGAAAGATGAGATCAAAGATGTGTAACTATTGGAAAAAGGAAATTGTCTAGAAAGAAGTTTTCGAAATTGAAAATGTTGAAGATAGAGATATTGGCAATGGTATGAATGAAGATGTTGAGAATGTGATTAGTTTGAAGGATGATGGTGTGAACGCTGACGATGGTGCGGAATTGGTAGGTATAAGATTATGATAATAACTAAATATGTTCAACTCAAATAATTACTCTACACCTAAAATAATATTTTTTTTGATAATGTTGAAAGAAACAAATGTTCAAGATCCTTCCGAGGAAGTGGGAACTGTTAAAGACGGCGATGATATTGTAGGCGAAAACACTAAGACTATAGATGTGAATGTTAAGCATGATGGATCATTGGAAGGTATGATATTACGATAAACCTAGTATGTTTTTATTCAAATAATCACTCTACAAAAATAAAAAGATATGATTTTGATAATGTCGAAGGAACAAATGTTCAAGATCCTCCCAAGGAAGTGGGAAATGTTATAGATGGTGGTGGAATTGTAGGCGGAAACATTGAGTCTGTTGCTGTCAATATTGAGCATGGTGGAGCATTGGAAGGTATGAAATTATGATGCAACTAATATTCTTTGATTCTGATAACTACTCTACAAAATAAAAATATACGATTTTAATAATGTTGAAGGAATAAATGTTCAAGATCCTCCTGATGAGGTAGGAACTGCTAAAGATGGTGTTGGAATTGTAGGCAGAAACATTGAGACTGCTACTGTGAATGTTGAGCACGGTGGAGCATTGGAAGGTATGAAATTATGATACAACTAATATTCTTTGATTCTGATAATTACTCTACAAAATAAAATATATGATTTGATAGAAAAATTCGGCAGCATTTCCCCTTAGCTCCCAAGTATATATATATATATATATATATACCCGAGGAGCAAAAGGAAAATGACAATCGAATCTTTCTTAAATAAACAATTATGTAATACACATTCACATCCTAAATAAGATAAAGTATTCAAAAGGCAGTCCTAAAATGGGGACCAACCCAAAAGTGATTTCTAAATCAATTTTGGGTGGGTATTCTAAGTTCGTGATGATTAAAATGAGTGAAAAAAATGTAAACAAAGATAAAATAATATCAATTTCACAATATTATGTTTAAACAATGGTGGTTTGTGTGTTATCTCCTTTTAACATGTTTACCTTTATTTTTTTTTGGTAAGGTTTAAACAAGTCATTTTTACCTTTTTAGTATCGTCTAAACGGGTCGGTTCAATCTTTTATTTTTTTATAATAATTTCATTACACCAGTAATATTTGAATACTAAAATAATAGGTAAACTTTGGATGATTATAAAATGTTTGACTTATTTCAAATATTCCTTCTTTTCAATATGAATTAAAAGGCTCGGGATCGGGATAGTTTATTATACGAGCTAACACACAAACCACCATTGTTTAAACACACAAATCAGTCCTAATTAACACCACAGATCAGTCCTAATTAACACCACAGATCGACACCATTGTTTAAACACATAAATCAGTCCTAATTAACACCATTGTTTCAACAGATCGGCAATCAATATCCCTAAAATTATAAATACACAAAGAATATTTTACCACCAAAGTGAGCAGGTGTGGTGGCCGGTGTGGTGGTAGCGTTGGAGTGGTGGCCGAAGTAGTGGTGGCCGAAGTAGTGGTGGCCGGCGTCGGAGTAGCAGGACCTCGATCACAAAACAAACACCAAAGTGAGACAAAGTGAGAAAAGAGAAAGATGAAGATGGAGGGGGATATAAAACATACCCTAGCCGGCAACGATGATGGAGACAAGATAAGAGGAGTCGACGACTAGTTGGAGACAACAGAGAAGCGAAGGAGAAGCGTTGAGTGGTCAGAAAAGAGAGGGAAGAGATTATATTTCCCGGGTTTGTGCCAAAAGATTATTAGCGGAAACACCATTCACGAAATAACCCTAGCCTTTGGATCAAAACAACTATCAATGGCCTAGATGTGTTTCAGAAAACAAAAACGCGGATCAAGGGATGTCGCCGCTAATACACGTTTTTTTTTTGTAGTGACACTTAAAACAAGATCAAAACCCAAGGTTGTGATCCAAGAATCTCAACTAGTAGAGCCGAAAGCTATGATACCAATAGTAGGTCCCATGAAGGCGGATCTAACAACAATTCTCGGATCAATCTACTCGGTGCTTAGCGGAATATCACACCAAGTTACCTAGATCTCGGATCTTGTTTGTGTGTTAGTTTATTTTGGCTTTTTCTAGAGAGAGATAGTTGGATAAGATAAGAGTTGTTTCAAAAAGCTTAGTTCTCTCATGCACATGCTTCCTATTTATAGAGAAGCATGGCATGAGACATTACATTATAATAGCCCAATGGGCTATATGTATAAATGGCTTCGGGCCCAATACAAAGACAAGTTTAACCCAATACATTCAATACAAAAGGCTAATTATAATGCAAAACGAGGTCCAACACTAACAAAGCTAGTGATGATTTTTTGGAGTGATACAACATAGTATTGAACTTTTTTTTCCATCTGTTAAAATTTGAAAAATTCTACATCGTATGCAAGACTTGAATGTCAAATCATTATCATAAACATGTTACGAGTAAAGTCAGGTAGAAAGTGTTAAGGCAGTAATTAGTTAGATTTCAAGAAAAAAAAATAAGATTTGCACTTTTGATAATATACATATCATGTTTATGTAGAACCTAAACATAAAGCTAAATGTCCATTTACAAAAGAATTTGAGAACTTTTTATTTTTTATTAGGAATGATTTTATGATACGATACTGTACTTGTTATTAGTTCAACAGTTAGAACTTCCAAGCAAAATATATGTATCGACGATGCTAAAGATAAACTAAATGCGGTTATTTGTTTTTTTAATATATATGAGATGAATTTAAAAACCTCTATCCTGTTAGGATTAAACGCACACACGAACCGAACACAAACACGAAATATAAACCCTCCATCTGATGATTTAACGTGGTTCGGTCTAAACTGGCATACGTTCACGGGTGACAATTAGATATTCTTTATTAATGACAACGATTACAAGTACAAAATATCAAATATATAGAGATACTACTAGGGTTTGTATCTTATTAAATAAGAAATCTAAGCCGGCCAGGCTTAGGTCCGGCTACCCTACACCCATCTGTCCTTTGGATTTCAAATAATAAACCGGGCCACACAAGGCCTAAGAACCCAACAATCTCCCATTAAACTTCTTCTAGTACTCTCGTACGGAGGCCTTGAGTACTCTCGTCTTCACTCCAGATCGTATTTCTGTAATTTGAACATTAAACTTCTTCTAGTTGCCACCATCTTCTCATTAATTAATCTAAAGGCCCGTTGAAGCTCCCCAGAGCTCCAACACGTCAGTCACAGCTAAACCTACCCCTAACTCGTTCTCTGTCCCTACCGACTCCCACTGTAATGAACTGTCAGATCCTAAGATATCCCAAGAACAAATACTCTCCATATTCAGCAAGTAATCCATTAGAGAGACTTGTACAGCTGGAATATTAGTTTTCTTAATCCACTTTCGACATGGAACTATAACTAAAGCACGACCTCTGCTCCCACTATCACGATGTCCACCGACTGATTTAACCTCCCTAGCTCATTCATCCTGAATCTTCACTTTGACTCTTGGTTTGTTAGTTGCAAAACGAACCTTCTTCTGCCAATGAGATTTTGTGACCGGATTTTGTCTTTCACTGAAACTAGATCCATTCCTTTCGGTGGCATATCGACCATATACAACGAACCCATTTTCTTGCCACAAACAACCATGAGGTTCCCTTTGACTACTTTCCACTACCCATTTCCGAACTTAGCATCATAACCCTGGTCATCCAACTGCCCAACTAAAATTAAACGTTTCTTCAAACTTGGAATAACCCTCACGTCTTTCAAAGTCCAAGAAGTACCGACTGAAGTTATCAACATCTCTCATACGCATAACCTCTAGAATATCATCATCCACAAGCCGAACCTTTCCAAAATCCCCAAAAGTTAGATTCTTCATCGTTTCACTACAGTGAATGGCATGAAACAATGCACCAGAATCCATCACCCAATTATCAACGTTACTCTCAATGCTGCAAACCAAAGCCTCATAACTAATGGCCCCGTTATCTATGTTATCTTCTGACATTCACCTCTTTCTTACCATTTGGACAATGATTCCTAAAGTGTCCCGTCTTTTTACAATTCCAAAATTCAATATCTTTACGAGTCTTAGATTGACTCCTCTTCCAGCTCCCACTTCCCGTTATACATCTACCTTCTGTGATTAACATATTGCTTGATGATTAGTCTGAACTTTTGCGTCTTGAATCTTCTCCCAGAATCAGGTTCCGAATCCCATCAAAAGTAATTTTTGTAGATTAACTACAAACCGCAGTTGCTGTTTGAGACCAACTATTGGGCAAAGAGGATAATAACAACAAGGCTTGAACTTCATCATCAAACTTAATATCGACTGACACTAAGCGGGACATGATCGTATTAAGATTATTAACATGCATTGTAACTAGCCCACGCTCTTTCATTCTTGTTGTCACTAGCTCTTGGATAAGATAGATCTTCTTTGCTGCCGAAGGGTTCTCATACATGTTGGATAGTGCCTCCATCATACCACGGGCTGTGGTTTCTTTCATGATATTAAACGTCACATCTTCCAACAATGACAAAGTAATACAAGCCTTTACCTTGTTGTCTAAATCCTTGCAATCTTCATCTAACAAATTTTCTAGTTATTCATACCCAAGCACTGCATCTAAATCTTTTTGATAAAGTAGAACTTTAATCTGCATCTTCCACCAACCAAGCTTCTGTCCGTCAAACTTTTGTATTGAAACATTTCCGTCTTCTACCATTACAATGACTAAAATGAAAACTTGGATAAAAAACAGAGACAGACACATCAATGACAAATGCCTGAACTTAACAGCTGTTCTACTGAACTCTGTTAAAAATCAACATACTAAAACTCAGCAGAATACGAACTGAAAATCGAAAACTAAAACTTTAAATACTGAAAAATAAAAAATCTAGGTCCGAGTCGGTTGTCCGGCCACCCTACACCTATCTGCCCTTTTGACTTCAAATAATAAATCGGGCCACACAAGGCCTACAAACCCAACATATCCATCGCTAAAAAAATGACTATAGAGATTAATAGGGAACGTAACTCTGGTGAGAACATATAATTCGTAGACATTCAATAAATCAATCATACCCAATGGAAAATCCCACCAATATCAAAGCTATAAGCAGGGTCTGGGGGATGTAGGCACACCGTACCTCTATCCAATAAAATAGAGAGGTGGCTTCCAGAGAGACCCTCAGCTCTAAAAATCATATTTATGAGAATCCAAGTTCAACAAAAATATAATTAATAATACACTTAGTAATAATAATGATAATAATATATAGATATATTGAAATAATAAGGATAAACTCCCAAATATATATATATATATATATATATATATATATAGGGTTAGGTTAGAATAAAAACCCACTTGAGTTGTGAAAACTCTAGAAACCCATTCTCAAGCACATGTTTTTAATTAAAGATTAAATCTTAAGGTCCACAATTAAGGTTAATAAAAAATGTAAAAGTTTATTTACGTTTTCTTTCTCCTGAAAACATATATTAAAATTACAAAAAAATAAAAAAAAAAAATAGCAAAACAATTTTTTTTATATTTTCGATGTTTTGTATTAAATGTAACAACATATATTACATGTAACAAAAAAAACGACATTACAACGGGTTTTCTCAACTCAAGAGGGTTTTCAAACTATACTTCTCCTATATATATATATATATATATATATAAGAAAAGAGAATATATAACATAATGGCGTGTGACCAAAAATATGGTAAAGAGAAGCCCCTAAGTTACTACTTTCTCCCTAGAAATCATTAACCTTAATTCTATGTCTCCAAGAATTCCTGTCCTCAACCATGCCCTCAGAGAGGTTTAAGTCTAGCAAATCATGCCTAATCCTCTCATCCCAAGTCAATTTAGGTCGGCCTATACCCTTCTCTCCTTTATAGTAATGTTTTCTACAGATCTTACAGGATTCGTTGTCTGTCTTCTCTTCACATGTCCAAACCATCTCAATTTCTATTCTCTTATTTTGTCTGATATGTTAGCTACCCCTAATCTCTCCCGAAACACACCGTTTCTTATTCTGTCTAAATTTGTGTGCCCACACATCCGACGTAGCATTCTCATCTCTGCTACCTCCATCTTTCGCTCTTGTGTCTTCTTGATGGCCCAACAATCTGTTTCATATAACATTGCAGGTCTAACGGCGACCCTATAAAACTTTCTTTTTAGTTTATTTGGGAATCTCATGTCGCACAATACACCCGTGGCTGCTTTCCATCTACACCATCCTACATGAACACGATGGGCCACATCATTGTCTAACTCCCCATCACTCTGAACAAACGATCCTAGGTACTTGAACTTCGTTACCTGCGGAACCACTTGCCCTTCAATGATGATCTGGATGGCCTCATTGTCATTTACTCCATCAAAATCACAATGGAGGTACTCCGTTTTGGAGCGACTAATCCTTAAACCTTTTCCCTCTAAGATTGTTCGCCACTCCTCTAGTCTCATGTTAAGATCTTGTTTTCTCTCAGCAACTAACACAATATCGTCTGTGAACATCATGCACCACGGGCGTGTCTCTTGAATCGATTTTGATAACTTGTCCAAGACTACTGCAAAAAGAAACGAGCTCAACATTAGCCCCTGGTGGAGGCCTACCTCCACGGGGAAGAGGTCAGTGTCCCCCACTGGTGCACGGACACTTGTAGCACTCCTGGCATACATATTTATAATTATCTCTATATATTTCCTCGAGACCCCCTCTACTCTCCAGGAAGTCCCAAAGCACTTGGCGTGGCACATTATCGTACGCCTTTTCTAGGTCAATAAACACCATATGAAGGTCTCGCTTCTTCTCCCTATACTTTTCCATCAAACTTCCTATGATGTGTATTGCCTCTGTGGTGGAACGCCCCGACATAAAGCCAAATTGGTTCACCGTAACTTGAGTTTCCCGTCTAAGTCTAACGTCAATCACTCTTTCCCATAACTTCAATACATGGCTTAGTAGCTTGATTCCTCGGTAGTTACCACAACATTGGGCATCTCCTTTGTTCTTATAGATAGGTACTATGACGCTACTCCTCTATTTAATAAAAATGTTTACAAGAGACTCTGAAAATCTACGTTGAATTATTTGTAACAGGTTATATATAACATCTACCTATTCTAATAAAGTTAAATAAATGGGAACACTTGTCATGTTTTGGTTAATTCTCACAATTTTTCCCCTCCAAAACTAATATACCTTAAGAGCATTCTCATTCAACCCCTTATTTAATGTGAGGGGTATTTTTATAATTTAGAGAGTGATTCAGGGTGTTATGAGTGAAGAGTTTTTATATTTTAGAAAATCTAGTGATTTTTCTGTATATTAGAAAAGTTACTGTTCACTCCATATATTTTTTTAATATATTTTGAAAGTGGTTGTGAGTGAAGAAAAGGGAAAAGGTAATTATAAAAAGTATATAAAGTATTATTTAATTGAAATAGAGAGAGAAAATATAGTGAGTTTTAGTGTAATTTTTGGTTTAGGGATAAGGGTGGGATGAGAATGCTCTAATATATGTAATAAATCAATAATTATTCACTTTCTTTTTACACTATATTTATATAAAATCTATATATTTTTATAAATATAAATACTAACATACTATTTTACTATATACTTCAAAATAATTGGTGAATTCCAAAAATCAACAAAAAATCATGTTTCTCAAATGAAAATTGTGTCGGGTTTTTTTGTAGAAGTTAAAATTTGATTTTATGGGTCAAAAGTTGGTAAATATATTATTTGGTACAAGCTAACTACATTTAAGTCAAAATTTGTTACGGATCAAAAATGAAAATTTTGAGTATTTTTAAAAGTTTGAGAATGCAAAATAGATTTATTGTCAAATTTGTTATGGGTTCAAAGTATTGACTTTAAAATGTCAAATGTATGAAAGTTAGAATTTTAAACATGATTCGGGTTTTAAGTTTATTTTTAAGGGCATTTTTTGAAATAATTAAAATGTTCGGGATTTGGCAAATTGACTATTTTTCCTTCAACTATTAAAATTTAAGAAAAGGTTGCAAACACTTTCGACATGCCACCCTCATGCCTATCAATGCTTCTAACTTTTATCAAATTTGAAATATTTATGTCAACATTAATTTTTTCCTTTAATGGTGATCGGAACGTTGTATGGGAAGCATGTCATGCAAAACTATGCTCAAATGAAACAAAATATTCAAAAAATTGAATGGGTTAACATATTATTTTTTATGTTGTCATTATGACAAAGTCGAGTATCCCTCTGAAACTTATCAAAATCTTTTTTATGGTGTAGCTCAAAAAAACATAATTCTTGAAGAACATCCATTGCTACAATTTCATATCCTACTTTCCTTTGATGTGTGGTAAATTGATAAATATATCAATAAAGGTAACGCCTCTTTTGTATTTTGGTTGAGTGGTTAGAACTACTATCGTATGAAAAGTCTTATTTTCGAAATTGGTTCATAACCAAAATTCTTTCAATTATATATATATGACACTGAAAATGAATTTTTCAATAGAAAGAAGCATTCTCGGGTACGATTTTGCACGGACATTTTTTTTTGTTAAGCTCATTTAAAAAAAGTCATTTTGTGATATAAATAAAATAAATTTATATACACATTTTATAGATACAAGCATAGATGTAATACATATTTTTTTTTTCATATACGTTATGTAATTATTTGTTTTACTTATAATTTTATAATTTGAATTATCCCATGTGTAACACGGGTTCTAAAACTAGTTTTATATATAGTAGATCAAGCTATTTGACCTAGGCTGTCGTGGTCTACTAAAAAACAATTAATTAAGGACTTAAATACATATAACTAGTACGGGTAAGAAAGGTCGTCTCCACAAGGATTCAAGGAAAGTGCTAATTTAATATGACTAAATTAATTAATTAATTAAGGCGGACAGACGATGTCAAGCGGTTTTTAGCAAAAGATTTAATTAAAACTAATTATTACTTAAAAAGATTTGTAAACAATATTAATTAAAATTATTCATTCTAGGTTTGGGTAATGTGACATTCAACTTAATCACAGATTTACTTGTCTTGATTGCGCAATAATTACTAGACATAGTAGTTTGATTGTGATGACAAACGATACCTTAACCGAATTGTTGACACAATTGAACTCGATCTACACAATTACCAATTTATGTTTCATGACAACTAATTAAGTAGCATGAACCAATGATTATAAGTTCAATGACACAAGAAGCTAACCTTAAGTGTTGATGAATAAAACCAAACAAGTGATGCACTAATCAATAATCGCAAATATAAATTGTTTAAACAACCAAACAATCAATTAAACAAGATAAAAGCAATAACTCAAATCATGTTCATAACTTTAAGCATAGCAAATCTGGTCTCAAGAGGAATTACACAAAACCCTAACCTAGAATGAACAAAGGACTTAGCCGAACATAATCATAATGTCAAAACACTTATCTTTGATGAACATGCAAACCCGAGATGAACCGGAAGCCTTGGAATGGTAAGAAGTCATCTAACATAGCCTCTTTTGCCTCTAGAAATCGTTATTAGTCGAATGGAGAGGTTAAGGGGATTTTATAAGGCAAAACCTAAATTTTTGGCCGCCTTAAGCATCTTCGCGTATCGTGAAGATGTAAAAGGGTGCTTCTTCGCGTATCGCGAAGGACAAAATAGTCGCGGCCGAGTTCCTGCAACTTCGCGTATCGCGAAGTTGCCATTCTTTACATTTTCGCGTATCGCGAAGATGTAAAATATCAAATTTTCATTTTTTCTTTTCTTGAATGTCTCGTGATGCGTGCACTTCCAATCTTTCACTTCTTAATCTTCGTTCCAAGCTCGTAAATATCCTCGTTAAGCTCCATAGCTTCTAATATCTTGAAAACACGTAAACAATGCTTGAAGTACCAATGTTCATTCGTTGATTAACCTAAATATAACTAATTAATATATAATAATAACTAACTTTTACACAACCATCACATCCCCACACTTATCTTTTTTCATCCGGAAAAAGATTTTGCAATGGAATCAGAATCAGAAATCATTCTCGAAATACTTCATAGATTATCTTATTTAAGCACAAAGAACACAAAAACCGCGATTGCCGATATTGTTGTCCACTTAAACCCATGCCTTAATACTTACCGGGAAAAATAAGGTGTGACAGTTTTATTATTTCATATGATTAAAGTGGAACCCACACCTCAAAGCCCTGAAGCCGCCTTACCATGCTTCATTATAGTTTTACCGAACCAGACCACCCCAACTTGACTTAAACCTTATGATTAAACGATCAAAATTTTGCACATGTGTACAACTTTTAAGCCCATATGTAATTGCTAAACAATCTTGGATATTTTTATCGAACCAAAACCTAAACTCAAGCATTAAAGTCTACCAAAATGGCCATTAGATACGATTAAGGTACAATTAGGTAACCAACTAGTAAAATAGCCCCCACTACATGACATACCCCCGTTATCAAGCAATACCCCGAAGTCCATCACCATACGTGAGTAGGCACGAATTCATCTGTAGGTCTTACATATGACGTGTCCCGTGTGGTCCGTTTCTTAATGGTAATGAGACGTGAGCACGGGGACCCCATATGACTAACAGCGTGGATGATCAAGTTAGTAGTGAATTTGTACTTTTAAAGCACTTTTTGTGATCATGTTTATTGACTTATGAATTTGCAGATAAACTGCGGGTTTGCTCTTTTTAAGCTTTTTTAATATGAATAAATCCACTTTCGATTTACACATACCAGATGATAAATCGCATACCGACCCATGGTCTCTGTTCCCCGGGGCATCCCATCAATACAGGATTTAAGGCCACCATACGCCTATGAAGTGTTAGCCACTTAACTATTAGTATTTTCATTTATGTTTATATCAAAAGCCATTTAGCATACTCTAATGTTAAGCCTATCCAACCATTGTACTCTAGAATATTCATATCAAAATATATTTTTGGTGATCAAATCTAATAAAAAGGCTTGAGTATGGCCTAATCTTTCATTCCAGTCCTTACATAGGCTTAGCTAAACAAACAAAACACTGAAGGCGTTTCCTACTAAAAATCAAGCATTTAAGGTTCAATTAAGTCTACAACCAAATTATCCTTTCATTTTTAAGGCTGAGCCTACCGACAAATCCCAAATTAAGTGTGTTCCTGTTTTATTATCTCATATTATATAATAATTTTGAAAAATAATCCTGATTTTTCTATCATTTTCCATTATTGTGCAAAAATCTTAATTCAAGGAACATTAAAACTTTTAAATTTCCAATTTTTTCCCACCCCCACATTTGAGGCAAACATTGTCCTCAATGTTTAAAATTTAAGACATAAAATAGGGACGGGGTTTAAAATTAACTTGAAAATTTTCAAACCGGGCCTAATGTGATGGTGGTTTATTTATTATACATAAATACAATTACACTTTTAACACAACAACTAACAAAACAAAGAAGATTATGAAAACGAAATCACCTGATAGAAAATAAAACTCTCATGTGCAACTCTCGTGCCCTCGGTGATCTCTCGGTGAACTTACCTCCTCAACTCTCAAAATAAAAACTACAAACTCTCAAACATGTAGAAGCAAGCTTCTCACAAATGTTAAAAATATAGGTCTTTTAAACCGTTTGCAAAACCATTAATTTTAAATTACCAACCGAGATTAAACGAGTAAAAATGTTAAAAGACTTAACTCACTTTCGTAGGAATCACGGTTGCATTTAGCGTATGCAACAAGCCCTTTAAACCCCCCGGTAGCCCGGGTGGACGAGTATGGTCTCGCGAGGGTTTATAGGGAACTACACCCGCAAAGTTCAATTACAAAATATACACAAGCAACCACCCACAAGAAGAAATCCCATCAAATGTCCCAACCAAACCACCCATAAGCAAAATAATAATAATATCAGTACAACCCATAAGATAATGAAAACATAATAAAATAAAATAAAACCCAAAACATTGATCAGGACAGCTGCTTCCATCAACTACTACTCCTCGTCAGAATCCTCCTGGTCATTACCATCACCATCTCCACCAGCTCCCGATCCTCCAGCACCTGCACAATAAAAATCACTCGACCCATACTATCCATAACTGCCATACCCAGATCCTCCAACACCAGCTCCATACCCACCAGATCCACCATATCCTCCTCCATACACATGTCCAGCACCAAACCCAGAACCACCCATGTCAAAGCCACCAGTAGTAGTCGGCGGTGGCGGCTGCAAAGTACCTGGCAGTGGAATATGCCAGTGATCAAACATGGTTCTGAAATAACCCCGGGATTCATCTCGATAATCGAAAAATTCATCGCGATACTCATGCAAATCTTCCCGCATCTGTAACTGCTGAAACATATAATCCAATGTCATGGGCTCGGGGTGTTTTACCGGCGGTTGCCTTCTCTGTCATGGTCGAGCGGGTGGCCTTTCTACACTCTTGCCCCGCGAACTACCCTCTTCTCTCAAATCTGCCATCAGCGGCGAATCACCATAAGTCATAATGCCCGCTTTTTGGGCATCGTCAAGCGTCACAATATCAGTATCCGGTCCCTACGTAAAATACTCCTCTGGATAACGTCCAAATACACCCAAAGACTGAGCAATCCTCGTAATCATGGGCCCCAACGCCAATTGATTCATGGCCGCACTCGCTCTCCAACCACCCCTATTAAATGAACTTAACAACAATGTAGCCAGATTCACATTAATACCTCCAATCATGGACATCAGACACACCAAATCAAGATTATTACATTTATCTTTCCCCGAATGTCGTCCCGTGAATGTAGAAGCAACCACCCTGTGTAAATACCGGTGCAGTGGGTCCCGAATTTGCTAAGCAACAACACTACTCGAATGAGCACCATCGCCAATCGTACTTGAAAACGTAGCCAAATCATTCGTCAAGATCCAGTGAGGCCGAGAAGCAGTCGACCCCGTAGTAAACCCCCTAATACTCTCCCGAAACTCGGGAGCCTCAACCTCATGTGGCCCATACAAACTCGCAATTACCGCAAACCTGGCCACTGTAAACTGAAACAATTCTCTTCCCAACGCAAAACTAACCGCGTATGGCTCATCAAAATCTTTTGGATTATACCTGAAAGTAGAGTAAAATTCGTTAACCAACTCCTCGTACTGCGTCTTCTCAAACCCTTAAAATATCTCTCCAACGTCTCGGTAACAACCTATTAAGTCTCGGGACTTGACCAATAGTTTCCAACACCTCCCAATCAAACCTCCAGTGTCGGAATATCTCCAAATCGCGAATTTGTTCAAACAACTCATACTCGGGAGTATCGGGGAGAAACCGTAGAATGATGTGGTCCTAATCTTCTCCCCCAGTAATATCCTCGACCGCGGCCCCAAAAACCTCGATCTCGGGAACAGCGTATCTGATCGGTGCGCGCGTGTACTGCTGAGACATATTGTCAAACACCTGCTGTTGTTTCGACCGTTTCCTCCACATCTGTAATTAAATATATCAAGTAAGTCCATGTCAATGTCACAACGGGCGACAACCGTATAGCATTTCGGTCGCGGTTGCCCCCAAGAATTTAAATTTTTTTTATTTTATTATTATTATTATTTAACTCAATGATAAACTATAACTCTAAATGGACACACTCCTCAAACCGTTCGTGCAAAACGTTTTTCTTTCAAAGAAAAAATCCAAACCGAACAAACCAACGAACACTTCCAACTCACTTGTTTTCACAAACCGATACTTTTCAAAACTTTTTACTAACCAAAGTGCCGGAAAAATTTTCCTTCATCTAAAAGCACACGACCTTACCGACAATTGATCACAATACCGACCCAAAACATCACCAACGATTTATAAACTTTTCCAACTTTGACTCGAAAACTCGCCGGAAAATATTCCGGTGACCCATTTTCAAAAACACATCTCTAACAATCCCAAAAACATGAATAAGCCTATAAAATTCTGACCCAACTTCATACAATCCGGTAAACCCAACCGGAAAAACGTCATCAATTACCCGTAAATTTCAACAAGACCCGCAAATTCCGACCAAACATCAACCCACTAACATGCATTCCATACCCGTAAACAACCTCTGTAATGCCCGATTCAAACCCAAAATAAACCAATTGCAAACAAATTTAAACAGATACCTTTCAATCGGGCTAAATGTATTTGATGAGAAAAGACAATAAAAGTGATGGTGGTGACAGTGGTGATCGGCGAAGGTGGTGACACGGGTGGTGGTGGCCAGATTTTTAATGTGTGGATGGGGTTTAAGATAGAATATGAATGGTGAAAGTGATGGGGAAATCTGAGTTTTTATAAAAAATTTTCGTTAGATCCGAGCATCGCGAAGATGCAAGTTTGATCGTTGACTATTGATCATTGACTTTGATTGGCAGTTTGACTTTTTAGCATCTTCGTGATACGCGAAGATGCAAGGCATAGCATCTTCGCGATACGCGAAGATGCATTTTTTTAAAAACAATCCTTTTTATGGTTTTCAACTTAAAAAATATTAATATTTTAAGTGTTATTTGAGTTGATTTCCTCCGCCACCTGCTTCGGTCGCCACATACCAATCACGTACGTACCTGGGGCTCCCTCTAGTGACGTATGTGCTCGTTTCACCACACTCGATCCTTGCTCTATACTGCACGATTTGAGGACAACTATTAGCTAACTATACTCAATATACAAAAATAAAACTTACAAATGCCGGGTTGCCTCCCGGTAAGCGCTGAATTGAATGTCTACAGCTCGACATTCCTTGGTTCCTTAATCAACCAAGTAAGTCGGCTCGTCTGCCAAAAAGCAAACTTTTGACTCGTGTATCTCTTTGTTCAAATCCGCATCCTCCAAGTAAGGCTTCAATCGATGACCATTCACCACTTGCCTCAGATGATCATCAAAGTTTCCAATCTCAACCTCTCTAAACTTTCCAACTCTCTTGACTTGATAAGGTCCTAAAACATTTCAAAGAAGTGTTTGGTAAGTCTTTTTCGGCTTAACGGATGATACAATGCTTGGTTTGTAACTATCTTTCGCGTTTAAATCTATAGCGGGTAGTTAAACGAGCATGTTTTCGTTTAACTTATTTGCTATAGAACTAAGGCCGTATTACTAATATTTTAGCTTATATTAAACGTATAATACTTATAGATGGCCCCCCGGGATTTCTGGGTCATAACCCGACCCGCTCGGTTAATTGTTCGTTTGTTACGCAAAAGGCGTTTATTTGCTTAATCGGTAAATACGTACTGAGGTGTACCTTGTTTTGGCTCAAATGTCACAGGCCCCGTCCACTTGCTCTTCAATTTGCCCGGGAAATGCTTCAATCTCGAGTTATACAACCACACTTGTTGCCCTTCCTCAAACGTCCTTCTTCTTAGCTTAGCACGTGAACTCTCTTCATCTTGTCTTTATATGCGGACGCACATTCATAAGCCTCATCTCTCAATTCCTCCAACTCGGATATGTTCAATTTTCTTTGTTTACTTACACACTCATATTCTAGGTTAACATTCTTAACCGCCCATAGCGCACGATGGGCTAGCTCGACAGGTAAATGACAACCCTTCCCGTAAACCAACCGATATGGAGTGGTTCCAATAGGTGTTTTATAAGCGGTACGGTAAGCCCATAAAGCATCGTTTAGTTTATTTGACCAATCCTTTCGATCGGGCCTTACCGTCTTTTGTAAAATCTCTTTGATTTGCCTATTAGAAACCTCTACTTGCCCACTCGTTTGAGGGTGATATGGAGTGGCAAAGCGGTGGTTTACGCCATACCGTTTAAGTAGTTTGCCGAAATTAAAGTTTTTGAAATGTGAACCCCCATCGCTAATGATAACGCGGGGGACATCAAAACGTGAAAAAATATTAGTCTAGACAAACTTACAAGCAACGGTATGGTCATTCGTCTTGGTGGCGATTGCTTCTACCCATTTAGACACATAATCGACCGCCACCAAGATATAAAGATTACCGAAAGAATTAGGAAACGGGCCCATGAAATCAGTCCCCCAAACAACAAAGATATCGACAACGAGGATTGGTTGCATGGGCATCTCGTCCCTCTTTGAAATACCCCCCATCTACTGACATCTAACACAATTCTTCACAAATGCTGCTGCATCCTTGAATATAGTAGGCCAATAGAATCCGCATGCAAGCACTCGATGTCCTGTCTTCTGGCTGCTGAAATGGCCTCCACAAGGTGATGAATGGGCATGATACAAAACACTCCGCATCTCCTCCTTCGGTATTCACCGCCTCATTAATTGATCCGCTCCAACTTTGAACAAATCCGGATCTTCCCATGCATAGTGCTTTTCATGCGAGAGAAAGTGTTGCTTCTTATTCTTTTTTGACCAAAACTCCGGAATTGTATCTGCAACAAGAAAATTAATAATGTCAGCATACCATGGAAAAGTTGAAACATAAAACAATTGTTCATCCGGGAAAGACTCATTGATAGCCCTCTCGTCTTTCTCCTTTTCTTCTAGTCCCACAAGTCTTGACAAATGATCCGCCACCACATTTTCGCTTCCTTTCTTGTCGCGGATCTCCACATCAAACTCTTGGAGCAATAAAATCCACCTGATCAAGCGCGGCTTCGCGTCTTTCTTCTCCATCAAATACTTGACTGCGCTGTGATCTGAAAAAACAATTACCTTGCTCCCCCAAATATAAGATCGAAACTTATCAAGTGCATATACTACCGCGAGCAACTCCTTTTTCGTAGTGGTATCATTAATTTGAGCATCGGAAAGGGTTTTGCTTGCGTAGTATATGGCAACGGGCTTCTTATCACCCGTTGACCCAACACGGCCTCGACCGCGTAGTCACTTGCGTCACACATAATTTCAAATGGAAGTGACCAATCAGGTGACAACAAGACCGGGGCTTTAACCAATTTGTTTTTAAGTACATTAAATGCATTAAGACACTCCTCGTTAAAAACAAATGGCACATCTTTTAATAACAAATTACACAACGGTTTAGAAATGATACTAAAATTCTTAATGAACCGTCGGTAAAAACCGGCATGACCCAAAAATGCCCTTATCCCTTTTATATTAGTAGGTGGCGGTAAATTAGATATGACTTGGATTTTCGCCCGGTCAACCTCAATTCCCCTATTTGAGATGACATGTCCCAAAACCGTCCCCTCTTGAACAATAAAGTGGCTCTTTTCCCAACATAAGACCAAATTCGTTTCCACACATCTTTTAAAACTTTAGTTAATTCGTTTAAACATTTTTCAAAAGATGATCCGAAAATCGAAAAATCGTCCATAAAAATTTTAAGTGAATCCCCGACCATATCTGAAAAGATACTAATCATACACCTTTGAAAGGTGGCCGGGGCATTACACAAACCAAAAGGCATTCGCCTAAATGCGAAACTACCGTATGGACACGTGAAAGTGGTCTTATGTTGGTCATCGGGGTGAATAGCAATCTGATTGTACCCCGAATAGCCATCTAGAAAACAATAAAACTTCTGACCTGCAAGTTTCTCGATGATTTGGTCAATGAACGGCAAGGGAAAATGGTCCTTAGATGTTTCCGCATTCAGCTTTCTGTAGTCAACACAAATCCGCCACCCAGTTACCGGTCGGGTGGCGATTTCCTCACCTCTCTCATTACGGGTTATCTGAATACCCGCCTTCTTTGGAACCGTTTGTGTCGGACTTACCCACGTGCTATCTGAGATCGGGAAAATGATACCTGCATCCAGCCACTTCAAGACCTCCTTCTTCACTACCTCCCGCATATTTGGATTCAACATTCTTTGTTCATCATGAGCGGGTTTTGCCTCGGGATCAGTGATGATTTTTTCCATGATAATGGATGGGCTGATCCCTCTCAAATATGCTATCGTCCAACCAATCGCCGCCTTATGCTCTTTCAAGACTTCCACCAATGCCTTCTCTTGCTCGTCTTCCAAATTTGCAGCGATGATGGCCGGTAAAGTCTCTCCTTCCCCAGAAACATGTGTTTCAGGTGTTTCGGGAGCTCCTTCAATTCAACAGCCGGCGGACTCTCCAATGATGGTCTTAACTGTGAATCAATGGTATCGGGTAACCGCTCCACTTGCTGAGACCATGGTGGTTTCCCAATACTCGCAGCATACAATTCAACTGCTTTCTCTTCTTCTTGTAATTGTAAGACATGCTCAATGGTTTTCCTGCAACAAATAGCACACTCCTCTGTGGCATCATCCCCACTTTCGTGAGGGTTCAACCCGTCAAGGACTTCGGCTGCCAAGCATTCGTCACTCACCAGAGGGTTAGACACGTTTAAAAACACATTAAGCCGAAGATTCTTATTACCAAAAGCCATGTCCACTACCCCGGATCTACAGTTTATCAAAGCATTTGCGGTGGCCAAAAAGGGCCGACCGAGAATCACGTTCGGTTTCCGTTTCGGGTCAACTGTCACGTAGTCTAGAACCAGGAACTCAACCGGGTAATAAAAATCTTCTGTCATCACAATCACATTGGTCACGATTCCCCTAGGAAGCTTGAGTGTTAAGTCGGCCAACACCACGGTGGTGTCGGCTTTTCTAAGTGGACCAAATTCGTAGGGGTCATACAAGCTTCCCGAGAGAATACTCACCCCAGCCCCAAGATCTAACAACGCTCTAATTATTTTAAAATCGCCCACTTGAATGTGTATAATTGGCGTTCCCGGATCTTGTAGCTTGGGTGGGAGGATACTCGTCAAAACCGAACTCACATTTGTAGTTAAGTTAACTTGTTTGGGCAACTTGTGAGTTCGTTTTTGAGTACACAAGTCATTTAAATATTTAGCATATGCGGGGACTTGTTTAATTGCATCTGTGAGGGGTAAATTAATTTTTACTTGTTTAAAATATTTCCCACATTTCCTCCTGCTGTGGGCCCCTCTTTCTAAGTGTCGATGAGGTCTCAGGGTTCACCAATGCCCGAGGGAACGGAACGGTTTTACTCGTTGAGCCCGTCTCCTTGGCGGTTGGTGTTCCCGTCTTAATTTTAGTTTCAAATTTATTTTTATTTATTTGATTTGATTTAGTTTTCGGTTCAATTTCAACCTCATCGTCACTTTTCCCATCTTCCCCCAAGTCCTCCACCACACCTTCAACAAAGGGTGGTGGAGTCACCCCATTATTATATATCTTACCGCTTCTAAGGGTACTTACCTGGCTGACATGGGCATTCTTACCACTCGAAGAGCTGCTACTCTGATGGCTCGGGTTCTTCAAGGTATCACTCGACAACTTGGATGGATTTCTTTTCAAACTTGCCACTTCCTCAGCTAGCTGGCTCACCTGTTTATCCCTCGCAGTATTGGCTTTCTCTTGGAGCTCTAACCTTTGGTTTACACTTTTATTCTGAGCCTCCTGGTCTGTCTTCATCTACTTCAGAAAATCCATCACGTCCTTAATCGACTCCTCCTTGTTACCAGAAGAACTTCCTTGACCTTGTGCTGCCCCTTGACTTTGCTGACCCTGCTGATAACTCTTCTGATAAACCTTATTAATCCCCCCGATTCTCTTTGATTGTACCTGCTGTGACCGCTACCCCTCTCGTTCCCATATTTCGCTGATTTGACTGATAATTTGCTTTCTGGGAACTACCTTGAAAGTTCGGGTTTTCTTGCGTGTTCGGGTTTCCATAACTGAAGTTGGGGTGGTTTTGGAGGCCCGGGTGATATGTGTTTGAATTCATATTATTATTGTATCTCTTCTCACCCTGAACAAAGTTTACCTCCTCTTCTTCCTCTTCTTCTTCGTCTTCCAACACAACACCATAGGTAGCCACTACGTGGCCTATTCCACCACAACCCTCACAAACTGGATATGCCTTTTGTAACGATTCCGGCAAATTCAGGTATACCCTAGCCGGAATATACTATTTACGTGTTATTCAATACTGAACATACGAATTATAATGTGTTTATACGAGTATATAAGATTCACAGTACGAATTATACTCAAATTGTACAACTAGTCGTATCGGAATTACGATTAATCGATGAACGGTTATTGAAACCCGAACGAATCGGGAATTACATTACAGACGAAATATATAATGTTTAGTGATGTTTACGAAGTATTAAAGCTTCGGGATAAGTGAATTATCGCACAGAAAAAGGATTTCGATTTATTAGTACGTCGGTACGATAAACGAAACCTTTAACATCAAACCAAGCAAGAGACGATCGATCAAGCCGAAAAAGATGCACAATTACCGACAATACGATGTGTTAAGTCATTTAATGTCATGGGTTAAGTTTTTTTTAAAGTTTTTAAATCAGTTTTATATAAATTTAAATTTTAAGCCGAAAAACGACTGTTTTGGACTCGTTTTGAGCGGAATTAAGCATTTAACCGAGAAACGAACTGAACCAGATTATCCACAACATTATCCGGATTGCGTAATCCGAATGTGTGGCCTAGAATGGATGTGTGGGCCCCACCCCACACATAACCTTGGACCGATCGGTCCTTGTACACACACACACACATTACATTTTCTTTTTTCTAAACATCCAACTCCAAAATCCTCTCAACACTCATCTATCTTCATCCAAGTTCTTGATTTCCAACCAAGATTTACAAGGTATAACACATGTTTTAATGCTTGAATCTTGTTTCCAACTTCATGATCTTGAGAAAAGGAGGTTTCAAATGTAAAAATGGGTGAAAACCCGAGTTGAAACCGATTCTCGCATGATCAAGTGATGTATACAAGTTATACAAAGGATCTTGATCCAAGTAATGAGTTAAAAGAGTTTAGAACGAAATTTTACGGTTGAAATCTTGTAAAATGAGTTTCCATGTGAAAGACGGGTGAAAACCCGAGATGAAACCGACTCTTGCATGATCAAGAGATGTATACAAGTTATACAAGGGATCTTGGTCCAAGAAATGAGTAAAAAGAGTCGAGAACGGATTTTTACGGTTAAAACCTTTGTTTTTATATCAAAACCGACACTATGAAAGAAATGGTTTGATTGTTGGTGTAACTTGCTTGGTATGGTGTTATTGTGCTTGTAAGTGTTGTATCTAGTGGCTAGCAAAGGCTAGAAACCAAGATCTTTGCGATCTAACGCTAGAAAACACAAGATAGTTCGGTTTTCGTGTGGATCTATGATTTTGGACAGATTGTAGTGTGCTTAGAGTCGGGTCATGAAATTTCACAGAGATGATCTACACATGAAAATATGAGATCTGTGAATTTTTGGTAATTTTTGGATAAAGGATGAATATTTGGTGAATTTAATGCTCAGTTTTGGCCAAAAATGGTGAAAAATAGCTAAACATCATGAAAAATTCTGGAAAATTTAAGATAAGCTTTTTATAACATATAAAAGTCACACACAAAATTTCAGGTTCATTGGAGAAGTCTAAGTAGGCTTTTCGGTAAAACGAGTTCTAGGGATTTCTAGCTCGGTTTTGGTAAAAATGGCATGAAAAATGAGTTTTTGGTTCTGGAAAAATTACAATGAACTAAGTGGGTGACAGGGGTCATCCCAGAAAAATTTGGGATTTTTCGAAGGTCGTTTGGTATTTTCGACATATTTGGTGTTTAAATGACGTTTAAAAATGGTTAAATAAATCTTAGATACAAAAATTAATTCTGGAAAAATTTTATAAAATTTCTTACTGTCAAAATATGTTATGTACAAAATTTCAAGGTCCAAGACTAAACGGATATTTATTTGTGCTAATTGGAACTTAAAAACAAACTTTTAAAGCTTAAAACGAGTAAACCGGCAAAGTTCGCCTAAGCGAGCTGACTGGTGCATAAAAAAACCTAAAAATGGACTATTTTTCATGAAACTAAGTTAATCAAGTAAAAATAAATCATCCGAAAATAATTCGGATGATTTGGGTAATTTTACCCGATTTTACTGTTTCCGGCACCTAAATGACGGAAACGGGCCCCGCGGCCAAACGGGGTGTCCAAACCGAGCTCTAATTTCATCACTTTAACTAAAATAACAGTCAAACACCATTTTTGGGTCGGGTGTGAACAAACTCATTTTTGAAACTAAAAACGGATAACCGTGCTAGGCACGCAAATCAAGGAAAACATAAAAATGATAATTTTGACCGTCAGACTCTAAGTAATGTCACAATCTGAGTCCTTAGAAGTGTCACGGGGTTAACATTGTCCCCGGATCGAGTACAGTACTGGGTTAACAATGTCCCCAGATGTACCGATTGACACGGATTTAATTTATGGGAATTATATAGTAACGACTAGATATCATATTACAGATCCAGGCTTATAGCAGTTCATTGTATCACGTCCCGACTCACAGAAAGGTGAGTTTTCACGAGCCCCTTTTAATGAACCGTTTTAAATATTTTCCCGGGGCGGAAAGCATGTCTTTATTAAAGTATTTAAGTACATACCGATCGTATGGAAACACTTGTATATTTATATATATGTGGTTTGATGCACAGAATATATAAATTGTTTATCGTGTGGGATTGTTCTGGGGTAACATAGTTCCCAGAGGTCATTATTGTTCTGGGGAAACATAGTTCCCAGAGGTTATTATTGTTCTGGGGTAACATAGTTCCCGGAGGTTATTATTGTTCTGGGGTAACATAGTTCCCGGAGGTTATTATTGTTCTGGGGTAACATAGTTCCCGGAGGTTATTATTGTTCTGGGGTAACATAGTTCCCGGAGGTTATTATTGTTCTGGGGTAACATAGTTCCCGGAGGTTATTATTGTTCTGGGGTAACATAGTTCCCAGAGGTTATTATTGTTCTGGGGAAACATAGTTCCCAGAGGTTATTATTGTTCTGGGGTAACATAGTTCCCAGAAGATTAATGAAAATGTTCTGGGGAAACATAGTTCCCAGCATAATTACATTGATAATAAATGATTATTAAAATGATCTGTCAGTGTTTATTTAAATTAGTGAAACTCACCAACTATTCGTAGTTGACCCGTTTTCTTTACATGTTTTCTAGGTATGCCCAAGTTGGAATGATTGATATGTGCTTAATGATCTGTGCTACTTGTTGGAAGCTTGCTGATCTATATTTTGTAATGAATATATTAATGTCTTATCGGTAAAACATGTGTGTAACACCTAGACAGTAACGAAACTCGCAACAATGTAATATGATATAAATTAATGTAGTGGTATTTTCTTTATAAGCAATGCTGTTGATATCAGATGTGTCTGTTGCATCCCGTGTACGTTTCCACTGCGGTTACGGGGTGTTACACCTTTCCTGACTTACCTTTTTCTTTTACTCCCACACCCATCAACTGATCCAACTTTCTCTCCAACCTCACAATACGATCATCTGACTCACCACTATCCACGGCCTTCACAACCGCCCTTTTTACCATCCGATTCAACTGAGCTTGCCTCTTTGAGTTCATTGCATATCTTTCCAAGTGTTGCCAATCTGCATTCTCATCATTAGTCAAAAACGACCCATTTGTGGTCGACTGAAGATCACGCACATCGTCACTCGATAACCCGTCATGAAATGCCTTAATCAACTCCCACAACGTAATCCCGTGATGCGGACAAGTTCTCAACAACCTCTTGAATCTAGTAAATGCCTCATGAAATGTCTCACCTAAACTTTGCTGAAAATTTCTGATGGAGGCTCGGGCCTCGGAAGTTCTTTGTGGTGTGTAATACTCGTCTAAGAATTGCTGAGCCAGGTCTTGCCATATATAGATACTTGCTGACGGTAAGGAAAGAACCACTGCTTCGCTAGATCTTTAAGGCTGAACTGAAACACCATTAGCTTGACTTCATCAGCAGTGAAACCTTGACTTGAGATAGTGGCACAAATTGCATTAAACTCACTCAGATGCAAGTACGGTTCTTCTGATGCTTTCCTATGAAAAGTAGGCATCCCGGTCAAGTTACTTTGCCTTACTGAAAACGTTCTTCCTTCTCTCACCGGGATCACAATGGGAAGCGGGTTCGTGGCCACTTGTGGAATGAAGTGGCTTTGAACCCCCCGAATGGGCGGTAGAACGAATGCCTCGGGACCCCATCGTCAAATCCATACTCGGGAAACTGTGGCTCGGGGGGGTCTTGTCTTCCTCTTTCTCGACAGTTTCTTGGTGGTTGAGCGGGCTCGGGTGTTCGGTTTCTGGGAGGTTGTTGTTGTCTTCTATAATACCGATCCCCTTGCACGTTTTCCATCTCTTCTTCATCCTCGAATTCATCAAAATCGTCAAATCCCCTCCGCCTATCATACTCGAACTCGACTCTATTGTGCGGTGGTTCAGACCTGATTGAACGATCATCTCTCATTTGATATCTTCTTTGAGCTCTCAGGTTTCGGTTTTGGTGAATGGGTGGGTTGAATGGTGGTAGGTCATGGATTGGTGGGTTTTGTGGAATGTTTTGTGGTATAATTTTGTGGAAATGGTTGTTCTCGATTGTGCGGCGGGTTAAGGTCATCGGGTTGAAACATAGGTGGAACCGGGTAGGGGTTATCTTCTTGATGATTCATGTCTTCTTCTTTCGGTCTTGAAGTTTCACCCCTTGTTTGTTTTGCTTGGTTTCTTCTCGCAGCTTTCTCAATCTCGTGATCAAACTGCAACACCTTCTTTTCTCGAGCAAACCTCGTATGCATTAACCTGAAAGATTAACTGCACACCACAAACAAGCACACCCCATGTAAAATCAACGAAGAAAAGAAATTAATCTATAATTAAACTAAATTGCGCTAATTTAAACTAAACTAAACTAGCACTAAGCGTGTTGAGTCCCCGGCAACGGCGCCATTTTGGTGTAGGCTGTCGTGGTCTACTCAAAAACTTAATTAAGGATTTAAATACCTATAACTAGTACGGGTAAGAAAGGTCGTCTCCATAAGGACTCAAGGAAAGAGCTAATCTAATATGACTAAATTAATTGATTAACTAAGGCGGACAGATGATGTCAAGCGGTTTTTAGAAAAGATTTAATTAAAACTAATTATTACTTAAAAAGATTTGTAAACAATATTAATTAAAAGTATTCGGGTGTGAACTAAAAGAACAATCTTTTCCTTTCAATTGCATATTACATGCGTGCCTAAAACAATATTGAATAAACATGAATTTTGAGGCAACCCTGTATGGACGTGAATTAAAAAAAGCAATCTTGTTGCAGAACATAAGCAAACAGTAAATCCATAATTATTATTTTGAGACAAAAGAACCAATAAGTGTTGATGCTTGCATGTGAGTGTTTGAAAGATGAAAAAAATCGAATCCTCAAGGAACCTGTACCAAATAAATACCTTTAATTTTTTCTTTTTTTTTTACAAAACATGAAAAACAATTATTTGTAGGCTAAATAAAACCTACTGTTAGGCAAAAAAACAAATTTTTAGTGCATGAAGCTCGTCCTTTTCTTTTCAGATGCTACTGAAAAGTGTGTTTGAAAAGATTTTAAGAACACAAATGTTGAACCAACCTGTGTGATTGTGAATCAGATGAAGGATCTTTACCATGGGCGTAGCTTAATGGAGATCCTGGGTCCCGGGCACCCCCCCCCCCCCCCGGTTTTTTCTTAGTATAAATTTATCCTTTTTTATCCAAAAATTTTTATACATAGTATAAATTAACCCATCTTCTATCAGTTTAATTATACTTTTTGAGTTCCCTGCGTATTCAACCAATCTTCGCGACTTCGCCAGTTATCTTTACATAAAAATAAAGATATAATGACCCATATTTAAGAAAAATAAAATTAAATAACAACAGTTGAACTGTATTACAACTCTTGATGATTGGGCCATGTCTGTTGCTTTCGGTTTGCATGTGACAGGTGTATTTGAAAAGGTTAAAACAGTACACGAATCTTGAAGCAAGCCTTAAGATTGTGAATCAAAAGAAAATCAATCTTTTACAAAACATGCAAGGACCCATTCATTTTGTTCTAAAGTAATTTAGAAACCGACAAGCTAGCAACCCTTGATGCCTCAAGCTCATCTTTTACATTGCAATTGCATTAGACGGATTCCTTTCAAAGGTGAAGAAATATTAATCTTCAAAGTACAGAGCATAATAAATCAACAAAGCGGTTAATTTGTTATAAAATAAACCTCTAATTTTTGTTACAATTATAATAATTTATTAAACCAATATGTTTTGTTGCATTTCTGTGTTTTGGTTTTGAAATTTGAAATTCATGTGAGAAATGTGTTTGAAAGTGAGCATGGCATGTGATGGACGGACACAATGTTTGGCTGATATCGGAGCGAACAAGGCCTTTTGTAGTTTGATGATAACCCTCTTGTGTTCTTTTGTCAATAAGACACCTACATTTCTATATATTTTTAACACCTACTAGATAGTTAAAAGTGGTTTATGGTATGATATTTTTAGTAATCTCTTTGATAAAGGGCTCTCAATATACAGGTATATAATTTAGAATCGCATCCTATATTTACCCTATAATTACATAATAATAATAATAATAATAATAATAATAATAATAATAATAATATTATGTGTACTAAATATATATATTGTCTAATCCTCCCTCACAATTCGACTGGTCCGCTTATTGAATTGCAGAAGGAACATGGAGAACCCGAACATAATCAATTTTACCATTCTCCCCAACAAAGCAAATATCTATCTCAACATGTTTTGTGCGTTACTGCTAAACAAGAATTTTCGAGAGATAAATGGCTGAGACATTGTAACATTAGACAATAGTTGCTTTTGGAACAAGCACATGCATCCTAAGGACTTTGCATAACCACCTGCCTTCGGAACAACATTAGCCACGCCCCTGAAATTTGCCCTCAAAATTGCATCGAGAAGCCACATGTTGTCATGTAAAAGACCATGAGATTAAGTTGTCTCCTAAGAAAATACAATATCCAGAAGCCCTAGCCTACATCTGAATTGGGTGTCTATCTCTAAGAAAGAGAGAGTGAACTTTTGGCCATAATCTAGAGTTCCCTGGACGTATCGAAGAATATATGGGATGGTAAGGGTTAGACACTTAAGTGCCATGTCAAACTACAATATAGAAACCTGTTTGGAAGTAGCTCACCATTCTAGGTATTAAGACTAGAAGAAGTGTCCACGGGTATGTTACAAGGTTTACAACTGGACATTGAGGCATGATGTCACACACGCCTCAAGGGCCTAGTAGTATGACCGACAGTTAGTATCGGTTTTGTCAATTTATCAGCGTTTAATTATGTAACAGAAATTTGTTTAAATAATATAATCATTTATATTAAACCTAGATTCAAACACCCGTAGGTTTTTACAAAATTTATTTTTTAGAAGCAAGTCCATAATATATTTCATTTACAAAATTAGTTGAGACATTAGCTATCTACTATGCCTAGAAATCTTCATTTCCTTTAGCATCTATCCTTGACTATATAACCTTTGAAAATATGTCAGCTATCTATATACTAGTGAATAACGCTGAATTGACTCAAAACAATTTTCATAATTCATTAAAGCACAACACCAGTTACAGTCAACGACTCAATGGATCTCAGTATCATCTTATTGGAACTAAACATACGGGCAAACAACTTCAGGGATAGTTACGTGCCCCATGACCAATATGGCTGTAGTTTGCCCACTACAGTACATATATGTAAGGAATCAAACACTCGTATTTTATCTTGAGTTTTTTTTTTTAATTACTACCTTGTATCAAAACGTCTTTAACAAGGATTTGAACCAATCCATGTACATACGTTTCGAAATCCTTAAAAATGGATTAATATCCATTGTTTTAAAAGAGTAATACTTTGTAAATAGATTGAACGTGTACATTTTAAAAAGGTAACACGCACTCACCTTATCGTCTTTTGAAAATCATTATAGATAGATAATCTTGAGACTTGATTATGTTCCAGATAAAGTAGAAATAATACGTTGAAGCCACTTATGCTACTCCAAAAGCCTTAAGATAGAGGAATGAAGAGAGCTGGTTGTACCAAGCGCGAGGAGTTTACTTAATCCTAGAGACAGGGGCGGTCCTTTATTTGGGCCAAACCGGGTCGCGGCCCCGACATCTTTTCGTTTAGTAGTGTATTTTTACCGGAAACTTTTCAAAAAAATTATATTTATTAAGTCCGGTCTAACCATGTTATTTGAGTCTAGCCCATTCATATTATTTGACTCTAGCACATCCATATTATTTGAGTCCGAGCCACCCACGAATGACGAACGGTTAAAAAATAGAGGCCAATACAAAAAATAAGCCCATATTTTGTTGGATGTGATTTTCATCTAATAGGCCTGTCACGTGTAAATGATCGGGTCAGACCTATTGAGTCCATGAGATTCATTAATATGTTATGGGTTTGCGAGGTTGCAATTAGGGTTTTATTATATTTGGTAATGTTTTGGCTAACAAGTGAGGTTAGTATATACAAACTGAGTTATGGTTAGACATTAGAAACACACACGAGATACAACTGAGTTAGGGTTCATCTAGAGAAACACAAGTTATGTGTAATAGGGGTTTTTGAGTTATATTTCTTCTATATAATATTGAGAGTTATTCAATATTAGTTATTGTGTGTTTACATTTTGGTGAGTTATACCAATTCGTCCTTGAGATTTGAATCTGACCCATCCATATTATTTGTGTAAGAACGGTAATTTAAATGAATGAATTTTAATTTAAATTATTGAATTGGTATTTAAGTTGATTGATTGAATATAGTACGTTTATATTGTTTGACTCGACCCGAAACGGATTGCCAACCCGAAACATAGGAGTAGGGGAAAACAAACTTTTTTTGCTCTCGTGAATTTCGGCCCATCCATACTAGACGTTTAAGATCCACCACTGCCTAGAGAGACATTGTTTTAACCTGTACACATAATATTGATTACCCTGATCAATGAAACCTTATTAAACGATGCCAATACGAATTCAATGACTTATTCTGTAGTCGTGAACCAAGCATGAAATTTTCATCTTTTTCTAACATGAATAACTAACGAAATTGTTGTATAAAAGTACATTCCATAAGCAACAATCATTCCAAAAAGACGTGGCGGCCCCGTTTCACACCTTTCTCCTCATTTTAGAACCATTGTGAGAATAATTGAAAATGGACACTGTTGAAGGCCCCTTTGTATCTAAAACTCAGGAGTCAGACTTTCGTTCATTAGCACCGATGATCTAGCTGAATTCAAGCATGTTTTTATCCAAGTGACCAATTTACTGCCAAAACCTATCTAATTCATCATTTTTCAAATAATCCCAACTTTGGGGAATTATAAGCTTTAATAGTATGTTTTTTTATTTATCATATTGTACCATTTAGACACCTCATTCCATAGCAACGGGACATTAAGAATTTGCCGACCTTTGACAATGCCGACATTAATTTGACTGAAGTCGTTTGCTCAAGACTACCAACTGAGCCCACAACTTTGGTCAACCATTAGCCAACAGTTTCGCAATAGTTTTATATTGCAATCCTACTTTGTAATAGGTATAAATTATTTCACACTGCTTTTACAAGAAGAGGGCTTTCTTCCTTTGGGATTTTTAAAGTAATAAAGGAGTACATCATGATGGAATAATATTACTATTCTTATAAAAATTGTTAGCAAAAGCATACTACAATTTAAGAGAACTTTTCTTTTTGAATGGCGAAAATTTTATTAAAATACTGAACTAACAAGATGCTCGAACATACCAAACCAACCAAAACTCCTAGACCAATTTAAGAAAATTTAAATAGAGAAAGTTATAATTAATTTGTAGATAGATTAATTAATTTATAAAGCAAGAAATGAAAAGTAAAATTATGGAAATTTTAGACACCGAAGACGTACAAGATTTTGCAGAACAGAAGGCAATGTGTTTTGGGATAAACTTGTGAGCCTCACTTTTGGACCAGGCCATACGTGTCTGCTAAAGAACTGGACTGGTACAAAGGGCCCTTGTTATACATCTGTCCTAGAGGTGCACAAATCGGGTTCAACTGGAAAACCTGAACCGGTTCGAAACCGGTTTTTTCACACCGGGTTGTAAAATGGCACCGGTTCCAATCAAGAACCGGTTCGGTTCCCGACCCGAACCGATGCCCAGATATGCTAACTTTTAAGAACCGGGTAGGGTATGAACCGGAACCGGTTTTTACGTAAAAACCGGTTCCACCGGTTTTTTTTGAAATTTAAATATCATAGCCGTTAGGAACCGGTTCCAACGGCTATATAGCCGTTTTTGACCGTTGGAACCGGTTTTTTTAACTATAAATAGGTTATTTTTTTACTCTAAATAGCAAGGTTTGTTTGTGTACTTGTTAAACCACTTCCAAAACTATAAAACACACTCCAAACCACAATTAACCTTAAACCGACAACAAATGGCAACTAATGATGACGTTGTTATGGTGATCGAAACAACAAGATGCCCCGATGTTTGGGTTCATTATGATTTATGTCTCATGACCGACTCACATGAGTTGGCACGTTGCAAATATTGCTCGAAGTTTCTTAAAGCAGGGTCCAACTCGACATTACGAAAACATACGAATAAGTATTGTCGAGAGAAAAGAAGTTTGGAAGCTAAAAAAACGGAAGTGGGAGAGTTGTCCGGCTCTACAACCCAAAAATAAGTATTCCCGGATTAAAACGACGGACTTTGTTTTTTATGTTTTAGTTGTTATGTTTAGTATCGTTTATGTTTTAATAATGTTTGTAATAGTTATTTTTTAAATAAATAAAATGTTCGTCGTTATTAAAAAAGTAACAAAAATTAATCATGAGTAACAAAAGTAATTATAATAAAACAAATCAAAACTAAATATTAGTTGAACAAGTTACAAATAATTTTACCAAAACAAATAATTACAACTCTTCTTCGTCTTCATTCTCGTCTTCACCCTCGTCTTCGTTATCGGAAGAAACCCCATCCTCCGCCTCCTCATCATGAATATGACGCTCTATTGGTATTTCGTCTTCAAAGTTCGCCTTGTGTTGTACACGATCCACCGCATCCAAATGGTCCTTTAGGCAAATGCAAACCTCTAGAGACTCGGGAGTTAGTTTTGTTCTTCGCATAGATAACACCCTCCCACTAAGAGAAAAAACCGATTCGGAAGCAACCGTTGAGGCTTGTACGGCAAGCAAATCACGAGCCATGGCGGATAGAATGGGAAATTCGTTTTGTTTACCTTTCCACCAAGCCAACAAATCAATATTGCGAATTTCGTCGACCGTTGCGCCCTCAACATAGTTTGCTCCACTATATCGACCAAGTTCGCTACTTGGTGTGTTTCCTCTTTGCCTCTTAGATGCCGATTCACGAATCTCATTCATCAAGTTTACAACCTTGTAGGAAATGTTCTTTTAACCATTATTGATTTGGTGCTAAGAAATTACAATTTTTTTTTTCTGAAAATTTTGGGTCTGTCTTACAAGTTTTTTTATGAGATTTGTTTATTAGATAAAGGTAAAATCTTAATCTATAACATATAAAACGAAACCTTTAAAAACTTTCTGGTTGTTCCTTAAATTCTCAATCCATCAGATTATTATATTTATAAATGAAAGTTTCTCATACATTTAACCAGAATTTATGGGAATGGGTCTCACCAAACCCATATAACTTTTAAACGGATTATAACATCTCATTAAATTAAAAATTAATCTTACCAAATATTTCATATGAAAATCCTACAAAATAGGGATATACTGAAAATTGATATCTGATTTTTTTTAAAAAAAATATTATTTATAATTAAAAAACAATTTTATAGTAAAAAAAATAAGTGGGTCATAGGTCACCAAATCCATATAACTTTTAAACGGGTTATAACATATCACTTATTTGTAAAACCCTTTCATCATCAAAGCCTAATTATATTATTAACTTCCTTACAACAATGAAAATTGAAATCCAAAACATAAATTAAAAAACGTAAAATAACCCCGTCATACGGGGAATAAAACCTAGTTATATATAAATGAAACCTTTAAAAGTTTTCTGGTTGCTTCCTATATTTTCTTAAGCCACAAGATTGCATTATTTATAAATGGAGGTTTATTATGCATTTGACCTGAAGTCAAGGATATGGGTCTTACCATACCCAGATAGCTATTAAACGGGTTATAACATCTCATTAAATTAAAAATTAATCCTACCAAATATTTGATATGAAAATTCTATAAAATAAAGATATACTAAAATTTAATATCCGATTTAAAAAAAAGATATATTTATAATTAAGAAATAATTTTATATTAAAAAATAAACAGGTCATAGGTCTCACCAAACTCAGACAATTTTTAAATGGATTATAACATCTAATTTATTTTTGAAATCTTTCATCATCAAACCATAAGTATATTATTAACTTTCTTATAATAAATAAAATTAAATTCAAAAAAATAGATAAATATTATAAACGAAAAATGTAAAACAACACTCATAATACGGGGAATAAAAGCTACTGAAATATATAGAAAGGTAAAAAAAAAAGTTCTTTTATTATATTTTAGATATTAAGACTTGTATGCTGGTTTTAAATTTAAATACTTTGATTAGTGGTTTAGAAAGTGAAAACTTCTTCTTAGCTCCCTGCAAGTTACAACAAGCAACGAGCCACCTTTATCAAGATAAACAAATGGAAAAATGCATTTGACTTAATTAGTTTATTAGATAAAAGTAGAAAATTTATAAAGGGTAAAAGCTCATTTATTATGCATAATCGTTTTTAATAACTATATAGTAAATTCGAGCGGGATGGTAAAGAAAAAAGAAATAATAAGGAAAAAAAAAAAGAAATACTTTCGTATTTTCTTACAGCTTAATAAGAAAATTATGAGCAAAAGAAGTGCAAACGTTTGCATTTTTGATGTTACTCATATTAATTTTAAAAAAATTCTTAAAGTATTAAGTGTGTAGAGGATTTTAAATCCTGTAAACACTTAAACTCGTCTTGCCTTTAACGTCCCCTTAACCCATGAAGGGGATGGTGTCATACTCGTTAACCTTTGTCAAATCAGCTTTAACCCTCAAGTATACCTCATGACCTAATCTTTATTGATTAAATTTAGTTATCAAATGATATTTATTATGTTAATTCAGCCCTATTGGTCCCTCTCATGAAATGGCCGTGTTAAGTGATCTCATATACGTTCGCTCAATGTTATTTATTTATCGCCTGTCATCTTCAACGTTCTTTTAGAAAAAGATAAATAAATGGCATCCATAATCATTTTGGCATTTTTGGTGCAATGACAAGTTGTGATAACCGTGGCACCACTTTAGTTCTTTATATTTAACCTAATTTTTTAGATCTAAAACAATCAAGTTGGATTAAAGGACACTTGCATACCTCTGCCTAGCGGGGTACCAAAGTATTAGGTAAAGCTTTGCTTTTTTAAGTTGAAGTTTCAAGCCTTGTGATTAACAATTGTAACTTGTGAGTAAAATTAGAAGGTGTGTGAGTTGTCATTCTGAAAAACAATCAAATTGCGTATGAATATGTTCCTCTAAGATGGATAAGCTGTAAACCAGTTGTGTTTTGTAGAACATATTTTCTCACATATAGTTAGTTGTATTTATTTCAAAAGAAAAAAAATGTAACATCCTCTTTTTAGACGTCTTTTTATATTATTATTTTAATAATCAAAACGGTCCTAGATTTTTTTTAAACAACGGAAGCATTATATTAAAATAATGTGACAAAATAATTACATTCGAAAATTCATAGTATATATTTATGAGTTAAGTGTCATTTTAATACCTGTGGTGGCAACTTTAGTACCATTTTTAAATTTATTGCAAATGGCTACTTCACTCTAAAACTTGTCATTTTAGTACATTTTTCTAACCCAGCCTATTTTTGTCCGTTAAGTTAGAGGTAAACTAGTAATTTCATTTTTTTATGATAAGCTCAAAAAAAATGGGATGAGGGGGACTCGAACCCACACCTATTGCTTACCCAAATCTTTAAGAAGAGATGAACAAGCCACTCTAGCAAGTGACAATTGTTTCTAGTCTAGTTCTTCATATTTTTATAGTAACGTTTTGAATAAACCCTAAATCCTCATAAACTCTAGAAATGAAATCTCAAATTGATCTATAATTGTCATCTGTCAATGTGATTTGACGGAGGGCTTTTGTTGTCTACATAAGTACACGCAGGAAGCACGAAGCAGTTACCTAATAAGTGGACGAATTGATATCAGCTGACAGGTTCAAGGTATCGGTCGGTGGCAAGTTACAAGATGATCACAGAGTTGATGTTTGGGGGAATTGAGCGTATGAGTATGTTCGCAATCATCGAATGAGTGAGTTTGGGTGTATTTATTTGGCTAAATCAACAGATAACGTGTCTAATTTGATTTGGTTTCATTGCCGGTTTAAGTTATTAATACCGATTAACAGTAATTAAATCCGAATTAACTCGAGCCAAAGATTAGGAGATAGCTGTTATGCATTATGATTGCGAAATAGAAAAGAATTAATATTGTGTACAGGTCTTGCTAATTTGTTTGAAGTTGGCCGGAAAAAACAACTAAGCTCGCCGGCGGCGAGATGCTTTGATCGGAAAGACGAGAACGAAGGGAAGGGAACTGGGTTGGGTTTTTTCTTTTTTGAAAATTGCACAAAGGTCCCTTTACTTTCAAAGGAGTTTATGTTTTAATTCATATTCTTCAACCTTCTTTTTTTTGTAAATAAAATAAATGAAATTACTAGTTTGCCCCTGACTTAACGAACAAAAATAGACGAGGTTAGAAAAAGGTACTAAAATGGCAAGTTTTAGAAACGTGAAGTAGTCATTTGCAATAAATTCAAAAAAAGTACTAAAGTTGCGTAATTAAACAAACCACAGGTACTAAAATGACACTTAACTCTATATTTATCTAATATGTTGAGTAAGTTTACATCATCAAACTTATTTAACGAACCCATTCTTTATACATCCAAACATGAGTTATAAACGTAGTGTTCAATCCTTCAATGTACCGAGGCTCGACCAAACTTTTCTATTCATGCATCGGTGATTTACCTGAAAAACATTATTTACGATAACATTTGTAAAGCTAAGTGAGTTGTTTATATATCGAAATATAATAATTTTTTTTCACATCACATTTTAACCAACAATCCACCACCATATTGTTCTCATGACAATTTATTATTTAAGATGTGAATTTAATCTTATCACTTAATTGTGATTTATTCCGCCACCACATTACACTCGTGACAATAATTATCACACTATGGTGATTTAACTCCCACCACGTTACACATGTGGCATATTTATCACATAATTGTGATTTAACCCCACCACGCTACACATGTGACAATAATTATATTCTCCAATTTATTATCATAAGATTATTATTATCACTCATTCGAATAAAATCATGTTTATGCAAATCCTATCACCCAAATAATCTTATGACTAAGTTATATAAAATAAACGAAGAGTCGTATGAACTCACCTGGGCGTCCAGAGAATCTTTCAAGTGAATCTCTTTTCAATTACCCTTTATCTCCTATATATATATATAGGCTAAGTATAAAATAAAAACCCACTTGAGTTGTGAAAACTTTAGAAATCCATTCTCAACCACATGTTTTTAATTAATGTTTAAATCTTGTGGTCTACAATTAAAGTGAATAAAAAATGTAAAAATATAAATATAACCTTTTCTCTCTCTTGAAAACATATATAAAAATTAGTAAAAAAATGTTAAAAAATAGCAAAATATTTTTTTGGTGTTTCGATGTTTTGTATTAAATGTTACAACATATATTACATGTAACAAAAAAAAAACCGATGTTACATAAAGTTTTCGTGGGTTTTCACAACTCAAGTGGGTTTTCATTTTAACCTTACCCTATATATATATATATATATATATATATATATATATATATATATATATATATATAACTAGGTTTTAGCCTCTGTGTTGCGGGGTTTTATTTAGGTTTTTGTTTTTAATCGTTTTGTTATTTTCATATTTTTTAATGATTTGTTTTATTTTTTAACATAGCTTTGTTTTAATTGAATACGTATATAGTAATTTGTTACGTTAATTATATTTATTTACCGTTAGGGCTCTTTAATTGAGAGATGTAGGTTTCTTAAATTTTTAACAAACCAACATAAATGAACACGAATATGCTGATTTTTCTAAAACGAACAAAAATGAACACAAATATTTGTCTTATGAAAAAGGGGCTGGTAATGTTGGTTACGATGGTGGTTGATGCATAAGAGGGGAGGTTGACGATGGTGAGTGGTAATCATAAGTAAACCGGTGATTGAGAGGAAGACCGGCGACAGAGAATATGTAGATGAGAGAAGTTATATTAAGGTTTGAAGTTAAAATGTTTTCACAAATAAATGAGGTCTTATAACCCGTTTAAGGGTCATCCGAGTTTTGTGAGACCCATGACCCGTGAAAATTATCGTTTGATAGTTAAGGGGTTTCACAAATAATTGAGGTGTTATAAATCATTTAAGAATTATCCGGGTTTGGTGAGACCCATGACCCGCGAAAATTATTGTTTGATGAAGAAAAGTTTTATAAATAAATGAGATGTTATAACCCGTTTATGGATTATCCGGGTTTGGTAAGACCCTTACTCGCGAATTTGGGTCAAACGCATAAGAAGCCACTATTCATGAATGAAGCAATCTGGTGGTCTGAGAGGGGGTGGAGAGCAACCACATCGCGACACGTAGGATTTTTATGCAGACAATTATATATATATATATAGGGTAAGGATCCTAAGAGAACCATTGGCAAATTGAGAACTTTGAGAACCATTTTGGATCACTAAAAAAATCCTCTAAAAAAATATTAAAAAAATTATAAAACAAACAAAACCGAAAATTTTAAAAAAGTAAAAAAACCAAAATTCTTATATTTCATTCCGGTTTCATTAAAAAAAACCAAATTTTTTTTTCTTTTTAATTCGTATTATACCTATACACATATGTATACTTTCATTTAATCTCTAGTTACGTAATATACACATATGCACATTATTATTTACCTTAAATTATACATATGTGTATAGGAAAAAACATGTGTGTACATATTATACATATATGTATAATAAAAAAAACCGATTTTTTTTCTTTTTAATTCGTATTATACCTATACACATATGTATACTTTCATTTAATCTTTAGTTATGTAATGTACACATATGTACATTATTATTTACCTTAAATTATACATATGTGTATAGGAAAAAAACATGTGTGTACATATATATACATATATGTATATGTATAATTTAGCTAAACCGAGAATTTTTTTTTACGTTTTTTTTTTAAGAAACCGGGATGATAAATAAGAACTTTGGTTTTTTTTACTTTTTTTATTTTTGTGTTTTTTTTTGTTTTATGATTTTTTTTATTTTTGAATTTTTTTGTGGTCCAAAATAGTTCTCATAGTTCTCAATTCCCAAAAAGTTCTCACATGATCCTGATCCTATATATATATAATAGCTTGTTTACAGTAGTATAACATAAAAACAAGTGGGATTCATGTTAGTATAGTAATAGAAGATTAATGGGTGGCACTTCCGGTCTCGTGTAATCTAGTTCGACATTTGAAGGTAAAACACTCAACCCATATATATTAGGAGCTGCATTAATATATATAAGTATCAATATTATTTATTATTAGCCAGTATGATATGAAGACCTGAAATTATTAGGTGCAAATACAGTTAAGTTACCCGCTTATATTGGTTATCAAACCTTATATTAAATATATATATATATATATATATATATATTATATTATATATATATATATATAAGCGGGTAACTTAACTGTATTTGCACCTAATAATTTCAGGTCTTCATATCATACTGGCTAATAATAAATAATATTGATACTTATATATATTAATGCAGCTCCTAATATATATGGGTTGAGTGTTTTACCTTCAAATGTCGAACTAGATTACACGAGACCGGAAGTGCCACCCATTAATCTTCTATTACTATACTAACATGAATCCCACTTGTTTTTATGTTATACTACTGTAAACAAGCTATAGTAAATTACCACCACTTAGTAGCTGTTAACCTCCCTCCCTAATTAACTAGCACCATTAATTTTTGCCAACTTTTATTGCTGCTTCTTGTTTTTCTTTCCTTTCCTTTTTTTAACAAACCATCGCCACCATCACACAGTTACATATATTTTATTTCACTCTCGTTTATCTAAGATAAACCAATATCTTTCATATTCTTGATTTTATAAAAGAAAACTAGGAGATATAGATGCTTTTGTGTATGTATACATACAAGATATGAGGTCAACGAACTAACAGGTGTCGAACTATTAAAGTTGGTGACAATTATAGCGAACATGGCATGGCATCAAGTTTGAATATATAGTCCATCCACTTTTATTTTCTTTCTATTCATATCCATTTATTATATTTTATTATTTTGAAGGTATACACATCTAGTTGCTATATATATATATACATGTATATTATATAAATATATTAACTATTTATTTTAAATGCCTAAATAAATAATATAAATATTATAATCAAAAGTTGATTTGTCTAAACAATGTTTCATTACTTTAAGCGCTTGCTGAAACGTATCCAACAGAAATGATCATCTATTTTATTAATGGCTCGTTTAAGAGCACGTTAGATATAAAGTAATACTCTAATTATCTCTACAAAACGGGATGCTACAAAGAATATTAGTATTTGAATTACTCAGAAAAAAGCCTCTCTTTGGCATAAAATAAAAGCGAAAATTATGAGTTGTGCACTTGTGCTTTTGGGCTGAGGCACTATACATGTCTCATTCTCAAATTGAATGGTGTGTGCCATCCTAGTTTTTAGGTTGGCAAAGTTTGACTCCTTTCGTTTTTTGACCGTCACTTGACCCGTTAAGATGTGATGAAATTACATTACTACCCCCCAAAACTTCATTTGTCGATCAAATTGGAGCCATAATGTATAAATATTCTTCTTCTTCATCAACCACACAATCGAAGTCCGAAATATATGACCGATCTGAGCTACGATGCTCTTGTGATGTAGTGACTTGTTACTGGATTTCCAGGAACGAAGCAAACCCGGGTCGACGATTTTTGTGTTGTATAAGTGTTAAATTAGTTAGATTTTATGAGTCTTGTGTTGTGTAAGTGTGAAATTAGTTAACTTTTATGATTTTTGTGTTTTTTAAGTTCAATTTTAGGTTAACGTTGTGTATGCTAAGATAATAAGGGTTAGTTCAATTTTAGGTTGATTCTGTGTTTATATGATGAATTCATTACAGAAGGGGATTTGTAGATGGCTAAAATGGGCTGATAATCCCACCTGTCCTAGCTGTGAAAAGGTAACCTAGGCTATGGTGAAGATGATTTTGATACATCATTAGTTGTCTCATTCTTTGTTTATTTGTTTATCAATTTTTGTAATAGATATAATGTATAGGGGTTAGTTTTGCAATTAATGTAAAGTACATTCGCTATGGATTATATAGCGAATGAACTGCTTTGATACCTCGTTCGTTAGGGGATGTTAACGAATGAGAGGTAACGCATAAGTGTAACATCCAACTTTTTGTTAAATAATAAATAACAGAAAGTTTTGTTAATAGTGTGTGTCGTTAAAGTAGTCTTGTGTTAAGTGTTTGGGAAGTAGGAATTGGGAATGGGTGGTGGGACCCATGAAACCCCCTCTATATATAACCCAACCACTTCTTCCTTTTCTTTTCCTTTCTCATCCGAACACACAAACACACACACTCAAGAAACACACACATACACTCTCTCTAGCACTCAGATTTAAAATCTAAGCCAAAGAAGGGTGGAATCTTGTGTTTAACATCGTCAAGCAACAAGAATCACGTCCAGATCCTCGAGTTGTCAAGATCTGAACTCAAACCCGCAAGTAAAAGGTGGGTTTTAGTTTAAAATGGTTAAGTTTTGTGATTAGAATCGGCATGCAAACAGTTATAATGATAGATCGGGTTGTGAAATGTAAGAAAAATATAAACTTGATAAGTTATAACCTCTCGGGTGCACTTTGTGATAAAAAGGTGGTGTTTAGACCTTGAGAGATGGGTTCAGGATCAGGTGCATGGGGTCAGAATGTGTCGAAGGTTGGGAAAGAGTAAAAATCAGGTCCTGAGGAAGAGCCACGAAGTAAAATGGCTTAAAAATGGTAAAAGCGAAGAAAGGCAGGCATTTCGCTTCGCTCAGCCATGATAAGCGAAACAGGCATTTCGCTTCGCTTAGCCATGCGAAGCGAAACAGTTTCATGCGAAGCGAAACGCTTCCATGCGAAGCAAAACAGTCCCATGCGAAGCGAAATTCTTCCATGCGAAATTTTATAAAATTCATTTTCTGATGCGAAATTCTTCCAGCCAGGGGCGCTGCCCCTTGGACCCTGCTAGGGGCTGCTGCCCCTAGACCCCGCTACCAGGGGCGCTGCCCCCGGACCCCCGTTAGTTTAGGTTGTCATTAACTTAGATATAAGAAGTAGTTGTAATGGATATTTGACACTCGTAATGCGTTATACAGTTAGCCGTGCACAGCTAAAGAAGGGCATTACTGTTAACGGCGAGAGAAACCGACTTCAGGTGAGTTTCTAGCCCCTTTATCCGTTATGTTTTGGGGCTGATGCATACTCCTTTGTGATAGTTGTTAATACACTTAACTTAAGTGGTAAGTGTATGATATGTGTATGTTATATGTACGACTAAGTATTGATTGTTAGTATGAAATGTTTATAGGAATGAATATGTACATATACGTATGTGCATGACTAGAAGATATGTAAAGTATGCATAAATGAAAATGAATGTATGATCGAGTGACGTGACAGGTACGGTTATTGGAGACAAAGGGACTAGACCCTAATAATATCTGAGACAGAAGGGACCAGACCCTAATAATATCTGTGATGGTAGAGATAGAATAGCCTATGGTAAATTACAAGGCCTTATGAAAGAAAGTATGTAAGCGCGTGTGCATGTATATAAAGTTTGAATGAAAGAAGTAAGAGTAAATAAGGCATGAATACGTATCTTCGGATACGTATGAGTAAGGGTATGAATGTATTGTATGTAAAATGATTAACTAGAACTCACTCAGCGTAGCTGACTTTTAGTATGCATGCAGGCAAATAGATTGAGGCAGCTGGCTTGAGGAGGGACACGTGGCATGGACGAAAGAGATTGGCATCTACAAAGAAGTGTCATGACTGTTCTAATTAATGTTAATGGAAAGACATTTTGTATGTTAAGACAAAAATGAATGTTTGTAATGTGATGTTTGAAGTTTTAAATTATTCCGCGAAAGTTTAAATTAACTCTGATTTTAGAACTGTGTTTATGAGTAAATCCAACACCAAAGTAGGGTTACCGGGAACGGGGCCTTACAATAAGGCTATTATCTAGGGGAATGTCTAGCGAATGTTCACTCTGCATGCATAGCGAATGAGACATCGTCTCCTATATATATCCCTGTATCTATTTTCTAATTAGCAGTTTTGAATTATTAACATCCTCTTCTCGTTACTCTGCCGCCTTTCTCTGTTAACAAACACACACACTTACACACACTGATACCTAATCAATTAACATAGATCATATCAATAGACTTGATCAAACAGTAGCAAATCATGATGTTCAATCATTTGGTTTCTCAAGTGGTATTAGAGCCATGGATGTCTGATTGGTCGCATTGTTGACTTAGATTAGATTATTTTATTGTGTTTGAGAGTATAAAGTGTACAGACTAAAAACGAACTTAAACGGACTGAAATTAATCAACTAAGGACAATTAGAAACATAACTGAAGTTAATTTGAATTAAGGATGGTTTGGTTTAATTGTAATTTGATCTGGAATGAATGAATTGAACTGTGTTGTTCGATTTGATGAGTTTTGGATTGAGCGGGAGACTTTGAATGTGTAATATTTGACTTTAATAGTCAAAATCGGTTCTAGATTTGACTGCATTGGAGTGAATTGTGTTTAAATGTGCTCGGAATGGTTCAGATTGAGTGTGGTTTGATTACGAGTGGATTGCGAGTCGATTGGTGATGTTTTGGTGAGTGATTTGTTGTGGTTTTGATTTGGTTAATACTCTGGGTTTTGAGTTTGAAGACTTGAATTAATTTGCTAATTTCTTAATGATAGATGAGTTCATTCGTTATCATCTTTGAGTTCATTCTTTAGGTTGCTAAAAGTTTGTTATAACTGTTCTAATGACTCATTCGTCATACTGTTCACTCATTCACTATTTTTTCGTCCGTTTCCTTCATTAGTTTTTTATTCATTTCCTTCATTTGTCTTACTGTTCCTTACATTCATTCGCTACTGTTTCCATTCGTTAACTAGACTCATTAGTTATACTCATTCGTTATTACATTTTCAGATTTGCTCGTTTTTCATCCATCAACTTTCATATTTTGGCAAGTTAGACCCAAAACTTTCAAAATGACAAATTTTATGCGCTTCTCAAAACGCTCTCATGCAAATGATGCTGAACTATGATACAAAGATTGATTCTCATGCAAAGACCCCGAAAATTAATAGTTTAAATGATTTCCAGATATGGGAATTAAGATTTAGATCTCATCTGGGGGTAATTGATCCTGATAGTGTGCAGATGTGAGAAAACTTATGTAAGACTACTTGTTGATACATCTGGTCTCTAAATATGTCCTAATCATTCTCACTTAATACAAATTTCATCTTTTCCAAATACAAGATATAGAACTAACATATACCTTATGCAATATGACTTGCACATTTTCTATATGTAAACTTTTACCTAGTTGTTTAACTTTACTAATCTATGTATTATTATTAATAACCAATTCAAGAATTTAATAATCATCAAACAATTTTTGATTTAACAATCAAGTTCTATATTCTAGCATGAACCTAGACATGATCATCATCATTCAAGTACACATGTAAGTTAACTCACTTGAACACCATCTTCATACTATCTCTCTCTCTTTCTCCAAATTTTCAATATAACAATCTTACTTGTTTAATTTCATATCCTACAACATAAAAAATCAAACCACAAGTATTCAACATAACCCATTTTCAACAAAACACTCATATCCTCCATTACAACTTAAGAACACCAAAAAGCACCAAAATTCACCTTAAAATAGTTACTATCTATTCAAGACTACCATTCCATAATCCCCTATTAAAAAAATCCATGTATATATGCATGTATGTGGGTGTTCGGTTCCCTTATCCACACACACATGCATACACACGGTTCACACACATGTACACACACACAGTGGCGGATGTAGTGTAATAGGAGGGGTAGCCTCCGCTACCCCTCAACTTTTTGTCGGTAGTGTAAAAAAATTAGGTTGGTTTTTGTATTTCGTTACCCATGAAAAAAAAATAGCGTTACCCCTATGCGTTTTAAGCCCAACCAATTTAAAATTCAACCCAACTAAAGCCCAAACAAAGGTGTAAAGCCTAAACCAATAAAACCCATTATGCGTAAGTTCAACCAATTTTAAAATTCAACCCAACTCGGTATAACTCATGCATTCGTGTACAAACCAGTGAAAACGAAGTAACACGAATATCCTCAGCAGTCAGTCCATTTCCATTAGCCGGCCGGTGGGAGCGAGAAGTTTGGGATACGTTTGGTGTTTCTTCCATCAATCATCCAGATCTATGCCGTATATCAACAGTTTATGGTTTTGAGGGTCATCCATTACGAAAAGACCTTCCTCTGAGTGGATATGTGGAAGTACGCTATATGTTACAGTTAAAACAAAATTGTCGGCCTCAATTAATCAAAAACTGCCACCACCATGACCAGACACCATTGCGCTGCTGCGGGCTGCCCTTCTCCTCCTCCGGTCACCTGACCAGGTGACCTTACCACTCTACACTGCAGCCGAGAAGAGGTGGTTCACCGGTTCAAACCCTCTTTCACGGTTCGACCTATAGTTTATCAATTTAGGTATTCTTCAACTTTTAGCTAAAATTATAATTGGTTATATAAATTGTCAATATAGAACAATTGTAAGTTTGTTAAAATTATTCCCGGAAGTTGTTGAGGTACTTGCTTTTATTAAAGAAGATGGAGAGAGTGTGCAACAAGGAACTAATGCGAACAGTATTCTTAAGTATTTTAAGAGTCTTGATTTTGTGTTTTATATACACTTGTTAGATGTTATTATAGGCCTCACAAATTCTCTATCAAAACATCTTAAAAAAATTCAAGACTTGTTAGAAGTGTCTAAGTTGATAAGCGGGACAAACCGAGCATTGAATAATCTAAGACAAAACGGGTTTGACAAGATGTTGGCTATAGTGACATTTTTTTGTGAGAAAAACAAGATGAAGATGTTAGATATGACGGAAATTTATGGTAATAAACAAAACCGAAAGAATATCATTACTAATCGAAATCATTTTGAGGTTGAAGTTTTTAATACCGTTTGGATATGCAAATTCAAGAACTTGAAATAGATTTAGTGAGGTCTCAACTAGTTTGATAGAAAATATGTCCAGTTTAAATCCTTGTGATTCGTTTTCTAAGTTTGACATATCGAAGATAGTGGCATTTTCAGATATGTATTCGAATGACTTTAGTAATGAAGAAAGAGGGTGTATTTTGAATGATCTTACGACCTTTTATCACACTTTAAAGGAAGATGATAAATTTGCAAAATTGGGTGGAATGTGTGACCTTGCTCGTGTAATGGTGGAAACCGAAAAAGAAGCCACTTTTCCTTTGGTATTGAAGTTAGCATTGGTTTTACTGGTTGCAAATGCAACCGTTGAAAGATGTTTTTATAAAATGAAGCTTATCAAGACGGATTTACGCAATCGAATGGGTGATGAGTATTTGAACAATGCTTTAATTTGTGCGGTCGATAGAGAAATGCTTGATAAAGTACAAGAAGAGGATGTGATGACTCGATTTCAAGCTTTCAAAAACTGAATGGGAGCAATATGCAGCCTATGTTTTTAAATTTATTTATCATCGTATTTCTATTTTTGTTTAGTTTACATTGTATGAAATACGGTAGAAAAAAATTGAGCGTTACCCTTGACATTTGGTTCTAGATCAGCCACTACACACACAATCATTATTAACTCTTAAATCTAGTTTGTATGTCATGTTAAACCCTTGTGTGAAATATCTCAAATGGCAAAAAAAAATCTATCAATAAAGTTATTGTCTTTAGTGTTTACCTTGAGATTTTGGGTGAAAATGGGGAAGAGAAGATGATGAAAAATCTCTAAATGGGTGCTTGGATCCTTGATTCCCTAAGCCTTCTTACAAGCTCCTAATCTCTTGTTTCCTCCTAGACAATCTTTAGACTTCCATTTTCTTGCTTAATCTTGAGTGAAAAGTGATGATGTAGGTGCGTGGTGGTAGCCAATGGTGGAGAGAGAGGAGAGCGGTGGTGTTTTGCTTGAAATCTTGAGTTGCATATATTTTATAGATCAATCATGTTGCAAATATTTTCTCTTTTGTGATAAATGAAAACATGACAATGGTGGATTTTAATGACGGTGTTTGGCTGATTTTAAAGAAGAAAGACATAGAGTTAGGTTTGATGAATATGAAGTATAGGTTAGATTATTTGTGTGTGCTTGGGTTGATTTGTCAAAAAGAGAAACTTCCATGTGTTGTGGTGATGATTACAAGTGACATGAGTGGGTGAAAGGGGTGGTGGGTTGGGCGTTGGTTTTGAGAGGGAAAGGGATTGGTTGGGTTGGTTAGTGAGTTTTTAAACAATTATCTTAAGTTTCCGTTTTAACGTCTAACGAACTTTAGTTAATTAAATGAATTCCGATCATAATAATTTCTATCAGACTATATCTGATATTGAATTCCTAACAATATGGACTAAAGAAATTAAATTTTGGTGGTGGTTGGTTTCGGGTTCATACATTGTACGACACTGACTTTTGAACCGCTAACTTTTTAAATATTTCGAGCCGAACCTTCTAAAAATAAAGTTATAACTTATTACTAATGTTTTTATAATAACAATAATTTTTCGAGTTATTCAAGATACTATGGGCATTTAACTGTTTTTTTAAGTCGTCGCCGGTGTTCGTTTCGCGTAGTGTCCGCTACGCGACAAAATTGAACTTTTTGAACTTTTTGAACGTAAATAAATATGTTTGAACTTTCAAAATTGAACTTTTTGAACGTAAATAAATTAACTTTTTTGAACGTAAATAACTTTTTGAACATATTTGGAGTTTTTGGACTAAAATAATGTCACTTTATTTATTATATTATTTTATTTACATAAGTATGGTTACATTAGTCACGGGGTTAGGCTAAGTTTTAGCCGGGTGTCATAGTAAATCCCAAGCTTTGAGTCGGTAAGTCGTGCGAATTTGGTCGGTTTCGGTTACGTGCGTTATGGTATCGGAACTATGACCAAAATATTCGTCGTTTATTTGGTTGGTAAACCCAGATGGTGGTAAAACCCAAGCAATGTTGTCCCGAGAATGAGGCAGTAACTCGAAATGAATTTAGTGGGTTTCGGTTACGTTAGTTAAGGTACACATCTAAATCAAGAAAATAAATATAAAAAATGAGTCGTTGGCGTCAGTCAATAAATTCGGAGTTGAGGTTGTGAGCCTACGTGAATTCGGTCGGTTTCCGTCACATTTGTTACTGTACCGGAATTAAAACAAACAACAAAAAAACATAAAATTGATGTTCGGTCAGCAAATTTGGTCGGTTTCAGTCATGTTCGTTACCATACTGGAATTAAACAAGAAAAAAAAAACACAAAATTGACGTTCGGTTGGCTTTCGTTATATTCATTACGGTACTGTAACTAAAATGAAAAAAAAAGTTTCATTCACGTTCATGACCCTACTATAATTAAACTAACAAAAAAACTCAAAATTGACGTTCGATGGCCTTCCGTTATGTTCATTACGCTACCGTAACTAAAATACCAAAACAAAAAAAAAACAGGAAAAAAAAACTCAAATGCCGAGAACCAATAAGGTGCCGCCAAGTTGCCCAATCGGGACTTAGCGGCTTGAAACTCCTTAATTATTATACAAGTTAGGTGCCCACACGATACATGAGGGTACGCATGCAACCCGACATCGAACGCATAATTAGTATAGGTATGTGCGTCACCCAATGAAGGTGCGCATGCAACCCAAAATGGAACGCGTAAATAATACAAAGCCCATACGCGTGTAACTAAAGATTGAACATACGTAGCTGTCACAAGAGTGCATGTTACCAGCACACATAACTCACATCGAATAGTTTTGCAGGGCGCTAGGTTGGGCGCTCAGCAAGTTAGGGTTACGCGTGTTACGTGGCATTGGACACGCGCTTATCAGCCCCTATACATGTAAACAATGTCATCTGCGTAAGTACGTAATTGATGACTGAACGTGCATAATCGGTGATGAATATTAAGAAGTAAAGCTGAAATATACGGTAATTTCAACTAAATCACTTTTTAAGCCACCTCGTTTTAACCCGAATCTCGTTTCAGCTTGAAAGTGTTCTGCTCTGAAACCTTATTACCTAATCCTTTCAACTCGAACCTGTATAAGGCTGATCCAAACCAAGTTAACCCTTTTTTTGTATTGACCCGTTCCAACTCTTATCCAGTCTTACACACGACACGAGCCCGCCTGACCTGACCTGTTGCTGTTCCTAACTGGTAATAACGTAACATGCTAAATTTTTTTAAATTTAAAAACTATAGAAATATTATACTCAAATTAAAGAGAATAAAATATTAGTTTTTAGGGAATATCTCATAGAATAGTAACCAACTTTTAAAAGTGTTCCAATTAGGTCATTCATGCACTTTTTCCTCAAATCGGGGCACTAAATTTTCAAATTGAGTCTCATCGATTTTTCTGTGCGTCAAGAAAGAAATTAAGGATAAGATGTGGGGGACGGAATTTGCAATATATGTATTTAAATTAAAAATTAAAAAAAACATTAATTATATAAAAATTTAAAAATAAAAAATAAAATTCACGTCACCACTCAACGTTAACAAAAAAAAGATAAAAAGATTTCCTACGTAAAACAAAAAAAGGAAATGGCTAAAAAACATGTTAAAATCTTTAATTTAATAAAATATGAAAGTTGAGTGACTTAATTAAAACATCTTTTTAAGTTGAGTGATCTAATTTAAAAATAAAGTTGGTGTAATTTGTTATAAAAAATATTAGCGTGCAAAAAAGTTATGATCGTTAATAATCAAGGGGTAATTGGTTTTGAATAAGGGGTTAAATGTGTAAATATTTTTTAAACTAACAAAAAGTTAGTGAAGTTGAGGGAACAATGTATTTATTTTTATAAATGGAAGTTTAGAATGAAATTGTTAAGCTAAAACCATTTTACCCCTAATTTCTCAAAATTATATGTAGCAATAGTAATAAATGATGGATCTCTTAAATTTAAAAGGCCTTTCTCATTTGTATTATATATATATATAGTATAGATAATAATAATAATAATAATAATAATAATAATAATAATAATAATAATAATAATAATAATAATAACTAGCATTTTACCTGACACGTTGAGCAGGCAGGTCGATAAAACCCGGGCAATAATAAACTCAAGCGTTTTCGGTCTCGAGCATTGAGGAGGTAAGTTGACGTGAATTTGGCCGGTTTCGGTTAAGTGTGTTATGATACTGGACTAAAACCAAAATTAAAGAAAAACATATAAAGTTTGAGGAGGATCAATAGGATGGCGTCGATCGATAAAACTCGGCTGTTGGGAAGACCCGAGCATTGCCGATCCCCATCGGGTGAGTCTATGCAAATTCGGTCGATTTTCATCACATTCGTTACGGTGCCAAAATTAAAACAAAAAAAGGCATTCGGTAGGTTTTCGTTACGTTATTTACGGTACCGGACTTAAAACAAAATGCGGTGAGTCTACACGAATTCGGTCGGTTCCGTCATGTTCCTTAGGATACCGGAATAAACAAAAAAATGGCATTCATTCGATTTTCATTACGTTAGTTGAAGTAAAAAAAAAAGAAGCAAAATGTTGTGGACGAATATGGTGTTGCAAAGTGGCCCAATGGGGGGACACTAAAGGGCAACTAGTAAAACCCCATCATTGAAACCTAGGTATTGGTAAAACCTGAGCGTAACGACGATGAGTTGACACGAATTTGAACATTATCGGTACGCTCGCTACGATATAGAAACCGTTGGCAAAACATGAGCATTAAAACCCAAAAAAATAAATTTGACAAATTAATTACAATATAAAACGATTAAAATATATAAAAAAATGAAATATATTTTCGACGTTTATTTGGTCGGTAAAGCAAGGTGGCAGTAAAAGCCAAGCATTATCAATCCCAGACATTGAGGTGGTAGCTCGTCACGAGTTTGGTCGGTTTCGATTACTTTAGTTACGATACCAGAGCTAGAAAAACGGAAAGAACTTTAAAAAAAATTAAAGTGGACTTATGGGATGGTGTTGATTGGTAAAACCTGAGGGCTAGAGTTGTGAGTCTACACAAATTCAGTCAGTTTCCGATACGTTCGTCATGATACCAAAACTTAAATAAACAAAATTCAAGGACCAATATGGTGCTACCAAATGACCAAATCGGCAATTAGCCACACCAAACTTGGTCATAATTATATATAAACATAATATAACCAAATCATAAAACCCACATTGAAATACAAGTCAAAATGAGAACAAAGACAGTTAAAAACTAGAATGGCTACTATTCAACAACAATGTCATGTTAGTAATCAGGTAGAACAATGAGTGTCCTACAACAATAACAATATACCCCCAACAAACACACTTAACCTTATTTTTTACAAGCCTTTTGCCCCTAAGCCATCCTAACACCAATCCCATAACACACCACCGACACCCATCATTATACATCACAAACTATTCCAGCAAAACCACCATTATTGCTTTCACAATAGCATCATGAATCAAGCATTGATCTCTGAATTACACTGTTGTTCTCTACTGCAACTCCTCCGACCCCAAAACATACTCGAGCAACTGGTTTTATCGAGCCTGAGCGAACCCAATTTCCCATCCTCAGATGCGGTTCGGTGAGACGGTGAACCATCCGAACCACCTCGAGGCTCACCGTCTCTTGATTGAGAAGACGGACATGAGCCATCATTGCAAGTGCATAAAGGAATGGCTACAGACGGAAACGGGCTGCAAGTAACCGGGCAGAATAACTCGGGTGAGACTGAAGCAACACGGTTCTTACTGACCTCGGGAGTGCTAGCGGGTGTGGACTCGGTTGGTTCACGGGGGTGAAGCATGCACGGGGTGCAGAAGCTGAGTGAAAGGTGTAGTTTGATTTCTTTTGCGGGTGAACCAGGTAACCTGGCAAATGAGATGATGCCGTGTCGGCATAAAGGGCATGGGATGGATCCGGGTGGGCCCATTGATTCAGACGGGTTATTGCTTGTTGAACATAGGTAGAGAGCACATCTCACACATAGTTCATGTCTGCAACCTGAGAAGTTCAAGCAAATACAAGTTTCAGTCAAACGGTTCGGGTTGTAATTGGTTTACCCAAAACACTTTCTGTTGTAGACTTTTAAAAAAATATAATTAGCATGTTAGATTTGATTATAAAAAATTATGTTGAAGGTTTTTATTACTTCATATATGATATTAACCAGCTATATTTATTTAGCTGTTTAGTATTTACTGAACGTCACGAATAGAGCATGCTCATGTTCCTTCTTTTAGCTTTAACAGAACAACCAATCAAGCACGGACAATTACACAGTTTTGTTGTTCGTGTTTGCTTATGTTCGTTCGTTAACAGTATAAAAACAGTTCACGAACATAAATAATTGAACATAGATGAACGAACATAACTCAGCTAAAACCAATTAAACGTAATGTCAAGAACAGTGTGTTGGATCTAAAAAGTTATTACTAAGTTGTAATGGGTCATAAAAATTTACCTAAATATATGAACAAACGAACGAACTTTAATAAACGTAAGATAACAAGCATAAACGTATATAAACAAACAATCGTCAAACATAAACAAATTCAGATGAACGAACGTTCACGAACATAAATGAACAAGTGAGACGTGTGTTCATGTTCGTGCATTTAATTAAACGAAAAAAATTTCTTGTTCATGCCAGTTTGTTTATTAAATAAAAGAACTTCCAACCGAACGGTTACTAAACATTCGGTTCGTCTACACGTGTGTATGTCAAGACAAATAACATGTGAAAATAGCAAACCTTCAGCAGCTACTGTGCAAGATCTTTCAAGGCAAACAGCACAAATATCAGTATCATCAGAAAGGGTTCCCGAGGACTGCAAACCACACTCTCTGCATAGAATATTTTAAATGTTAATCCGTGTCTATATTAATAAAAATAGACCAAATATCACCCATATTGCAACCATAAAAGAAGTAAAATCATATAATCCTACCTGGCAATGTTAAGTACACTCATGATGGGTTATGATAAATAATTAGAAGGGGGGAAAGCAGGTATGGCCAGGTCAGAATTTGGGGCCAATAGCGGTTCAAGCCAGTGTCGGCCCCACATTCTTGCTACATCAAGAGGAAGCCACCTGAAACAACATAAAAGTTTTCATCATTTCATGAGCAACTAGCAAATAATAACTAGAAAAACTCAAAACAAGAAAAGATGACTGTTGTACCCGTTGCAGTTTAATGTAAATCGACTAGCACCTCTTGCGAGTAGAATCTAAAAAAATTGAGCTAAAGATATTAATATACAAAAAAACTTAATATTTTTAGAGTAATGTTATTAAGATGTTAGGATAAAGTAAAGATTACCTGACAACATTTTAAATTTCCACCACAAGCAGCATAATGCAAAGGAGTACTTCCAGCTCCTACAAATCAACGCATTTAAAACTTAATAATTATAAATTATAATATAAACAAGGTTGAATACAAAATAATATTATTATGATTGACAATAATAATCAATGTCTTTAAATAAAAACAATGTAGGAGCCTAGGAGGTTATACTTCAGTGTAATCTATGCCTTCTTGTTGATTGTAACCAAAAACGACCAATCGTGCCTTATTTCTCACGATTACCCCGTGGTCGTCCTTTTTGCATTTAAAACCCATTTTGTCAGAATAGCCTTTTTCACACGGTCGGGTTTATCAATTAAGTCCCATACACCCAGTCGAATAAACTGTTGCAGCTCCTCCTGCATTGCCTCCACCCAAGATGGTTCCTTGAGTGCCGTCGTGACACTTGTTGGTTCAATCTGTGATAGAAAGCAGGTGTATTGTGCAATACTAAGGATACCTGAAGAGTGAAATCCGCATAAGCACAAACTATCGAATTCTCAGTAGGAGATAAGTTACACTCAACTTGTTCATCACATACATTAGCTAATTGGTGTCTTGTACAAACTCCGTCGTTTACATCACCAATTATATATTCCTGCGGATGATTAAAATGAATCCTTAAGGAAGGATTAGTAGTACAGATACGTTATCACCCAGATTGGTGATATTTTCCTCTGCCGTGTCTAAAGAGACAGTTGGTGAGGCATCATTAATTAGAATAGGGTCGTTTGTGTCTATAGCTTCATCTAATGGCACTGATGATGAATCAACAAAATCAGCTTCATTGGAAGACTCAAAAACCTCATTTGATGTTTCTGATACATTAGGAGAGTCATCTACATCAATCTTGGATTAGGAAGACATTGTTCTTCCAAATAAGATCTAATGAAATCTTCAGGTACTTCCTCAACTATTGTTGTAAATGAATTAAATAATCCGTCGTAATTGGACATCCAATTGGGACCCGTGCCGGTTGGAGGAGTAGTATAACTTTGGAAATCAACGTGATACCATTCTTCCACACAACCAGAAGAGATATTGAAGATCCATTTCTTAGGAGAATTGTATCCCAAAAAATAACCCTCAAAAGCTTTTTCATCAAACTTTCCAGCATCTCTCTTCAAGACAGTACACGGACACCCGAACGGTTCCAAATACTTTAAGTTCGGTTTACGATTGTGTAGAAGCTCATAACTTGTTTTCTTGAACTCTTTACAGTTAATACGCGATTCAGTGTATAGCATGCTGTATTCACAGCTTCGTTCCAAAATTGAACGGGTAGCTTAGAATCAGCAAGCATCGTTCTCACAGCTTCAATCAACGTACCATTCTTTCTTTCAGACACGCCATTTTGTTGAGGAACATAAGGCGCACTGAATTCCCGATGAATTCCTTTCTGAATGCAGAAGAAATCCAATACATTATTCTTAAATTCAGTTCCATTATCACTTCGTATTCGTCTCACTTTCAGTTTGTAAAGTGATTCAATCTTCGTGATAAGTAACTGAATTAAGATAGGCGTCTGATCTTTTGACCCTATAAATAGAACCCATGAGTATCGTGAGAAATCGTCAGTAACCACCAAGCAGTATAGATAACCAACTATACTAGCACGATTCACTGGACCAAAGAGATCCATATGAAGTCGTTCTAGTGGTGTATCAATCGAGTTAAGTAATTTGCTCGGATGTGATTTCTTCTTTTGTTTACCCTTTTTGCATGCAACGCAATGATCATTGATCTTGAAGTTATTAAGTGAAACACCATCCACCAATTCATTTGAAATGAGAAAATTCATCTTGTGTATGTGAATATATCCCATGCGTTGATGCCAAAGGATAGAGTACTTTTCTGTTGCTTTTGACACGAAACATGTAGCTGAGGGTGAAACAGTTACGTTACAACTCATGTCTAATACATAAATATCATTTGATCGAGGTGATCTCATGACAATCATGTCTTCAGGAATCGTGTATCCCAGTTGAAGGATAACAAATTCCTTATCTGTGAAAATTGTGGTAAATTTCTTATCACATATCTGTGATACACTCAACAGATTATGATCCACCTTTTCACAATAATTAACTTTTTCAAACGTCACCTTCCTGTTTGAAACTTCTCCCTCCTTTGTAATCATCCCACCGTTGTTACCAGCAAACTTCACATAACCCCCCTTGAATATCTTTAATGTTATTTAGAAGGTCCACGTTGCCAGTGATATGCCGAGAACATCCACTATCCAATATCCAATTGTGATTTGTCACGGATCTAGATAAACTCTGCACAACAAGGTAAAGATATTAGTTCAAAAAGGCAGCCCAAGGCTCAGTCTTGGGCTCTCCCTTTGATACTTTCAGAGAAAAAGATAACTTAAAACTGGTATTCGGCACTTGAGAATAGGTGACCGGTTTCTTGTTTTTCTTCTTTAAACAACCGTCACGTATGATTCCTGAATCAGTGTTCTTACAAATTTGTTGAGCACGGTCAACAAATTTGTTTGATACATTAAACGTTTCAACTCGAACTACTTTCTTCGGATTAACATTTGGAATACATTATCATACACTCATCAACTTGATTTTCTTTTAAATTTTGAAACAAATCAGTCTTTTGAGTTGTAGAATGTTTGATATCTTCTATCTTTGCTTTACATCCTTTTGAAACATGACCAGGTTCACCACACTTGAAACATAACTGAGAATCTAAAAATTTGAGTGGTGAACTACTTGTCTTGTTTGGTAGCAAAGATTGATTAATATCAACTTTGGGTTTCTCAAACGTTTGGAACATCATGTTTCAAACCCTTTTTATTTTTATAAAATTCAAGATTTGTTGAATTCGAAGAATTTTCCAATCCTGAAGATTTGACAAATTTAATGTGTTTGAAAACATTACTTTGTGATTTCACTTGAACATTAGCAGATTTTGATTGATAGAATTTTTGTTCAAGTTCGGTAACTTTTGAAGTGTCATCCTGATATACACTTTCAATCATTTCGGGTTTGAGAAGGTTCAACGGAACTTCCTTGTCCGAAAAGACTTTGGATAAACCCTTTAATTTAAATACTTTCCCATTTAAAGAAACAGACTGAGGATTGACGAATTTCATCAACTCCTCATCAGTCACAGTTGGTTTATCTGACTTCTTCGGTTTAGGAATTACATTAGCAATTTTCACTGAATTACCCAAAGGATTTGAGCCATAAACGGCTTGCTCAAACTCTTCAGATTCACACAGAATATGATTGTAAATAGGTATATTCTTGTTTTTGACAATCTCATCTGGTTCAGACAACTCCTCGATAGAACCATCCAATTTATTTTTGGTAAATACAGCTTTACTTTTGATATGAATCTGTTCTCGAGTAGTTTTGGTTGAATCAACATCCTCAGATTCAACAGTAGGCATTTCAGAACATTTTTCCACATCGGGAATGCTACTGTAATCTTCTTTAAAAGGAGGAGGAATCTCGACATATCCCAAATCCGCTTTTCCATTTTTCTTATGAGAATTGTTTACTTCAATGATCTCATTTAACACAAACGAGGAATCTTGAAATTTTCCAAGTTTGTTTTTAAGTTCCATAACTTCATTTTCAACATTTGAAATGCAGGTTCGGAGTCGTAGAATCTCCTTAAAATGTTGATCAACAACAATTATCTTACACTGAATCTCAGCTTTGAGATCACGATTGCTTTCAGACAGATTTTGAATTTTTAGAGTAGATTGTTCTAGTAATTTGGATTTCTGTCTGTAGCATTCATTGATCATAAAGTAATATTTTGTGAGAGTAGTGTTCTGATTTAACGCTGTTTCAAGGTTAGCTTTAAGATCAGCACATTCAGAACACTCAATCACAGCAGCCGAGGGTTCAGATATATTAACTTGAGGAGTAGGACATACCTCTTCGCTCTTATCCATACAAGCATAAGATTCAACTTGATCAGGGATTGACTTATCAGATCCGATTTGCACAGATGAACTCTGATCAGAATCAGTTTCAGAGTTAGAGAAGTCACTTTTTTCAGATACATTGTCACTGCTTGCATCTTCTCAACTGGTTCACAAACAGCAAGGTTGGCCTGATTTCCCAACAACCTTTGAGACCAGTCTAAACCATCATTTGCTACAAGAGCTTGAGTGTTGTTTGACTTATTCTTGTCAGCTTCTGATGAACTCCTTTTACTTTGGTCACTTCCTGATGAATTCTTACTTGGAGATCTCCCAATATTTCGTGGACCTGAATACTTTTTTCTTGGTTTATCACATTCTTTGGCAAAATGGCCAATGTCCCCACAATTATAACACTTGATCTTTAGTTTATCAAAACCAACTCGCTTGTTAAGAGTAGGAAGGTCTTTTCCGGTTCTTTGCATAAACCTTTTAACCTTTCTGACAATCATTGCCATATTCCATTTGAGATCCATCAGCTCAAGATCATCGGGATCAATCTGGTCGTAGTCTTCATCGGTCAACTCACTTGTTGCAATCTTGCTACCAACCAGTTGTTCATATGAAGTCATGAATGCACACACAAAAGCAAATTGTTGTTCAGCTTCTTGTAGATTTACTTTTAGCAAAGAACTTGATGCATTGGTAGTTGACTCAGACTTAGCACCCGTTGCCATAAAGCATACATTAGGTGAGATGTTTATATTAGAGGTCTCATCTTGAGCTTGAGCAAAGAAAGCATTAATTGGAATAGAACTTGAAGAATTGTTTCCTGGCATTGCACCCCCATCAAGTGAAGGACTTTGGGTTTGATTATCCTTTAATGAGTTTTGGCACTTCAACTCAAATTCTCTTTCTTCAATTTTGTTAATGAATTGCACGACAGTAAGCTCCGTGTTACGAAAGAAACCGTTCTCTTTTAACACAAACAGGAAAGTAGAATATGATGATGGCAATGCGTTCTTCAGTGTATCAATTTTATCAGCTTCAGTTGGCTCAAGATTTACACTTGCCATTTCCACAACAAGATGACTAAAATGATTAATCATCTCTTCTACGGTTTCATTCTTCATCAAGATAAAGTTTCTAAACTGAAACTTTACCAGAGTTTTCTTACTCTCAATTGTATTACCCAAGCTTCTTCTTTTCAGGGTATCAAAAAGAAATGCACAAATCTTTATAGTGCTGTATTGATGAAAGATCTGCTCAAGCAAAGCCATTGTAAGAGTCGAATAAGCTTTTGTCACTACCAACTTCGGGGAGAAGTCGCGGAACGTGTGGTTAGGTAAAAATGGCAACATATGTGTATAAAAGGTAATGTGAAAGTATATATATATGTAACACTCATACGTGCTTATTTGGAACAAGGTGTATGAATACGTGTACGTACGATACTGTTGATGACGGTAAATTTTACTATGAATATTATATTCATTTATATTCAATATTGATTTTAATAATAATTAAAATTAAAATTTTAATAAAACTAATATTATATTCTAAATAATTAATATTAAATTTGGTTTAACTAATTAATCTTTTCAACAATAGTTAGCGCTAGCAATAGATATTATTCTTATAACTAACCTTCGTGCAGAGTCATGTCAAGGAATAACGAGTACGTACCGGAAGAAGAACCGGTAATCTCTGTTGAGGAGGATCCAGAGGAGGAATCTGAGGAGGATCCAGAAGAGGAGGAACCGGAGGAGGAGGAGGAAGAGGTGGAAGAAGAAGTTATCTCTAGAGAGCTACCCAGGAATGTGCCTGATCTATCCGGCTACAGATGCGATAGTTATCCACCCAGGTCACCACACAGGGATCAAAACGAAGTTAGCAGTCAGTATCGTTCACCTGCTAGAGTAGCCCGATCACCCACTCCACCAATTCACCTGTCGCCGACGACTTCAGCTACTGCGCGAGTCCGACAGACTGCTCGTATTCGGGTAACCCTGATTGACCCTACCTCGATTCCATTCAGATCTACCCACGACCGGGGAGGACCTTCACGCCCTAGGGCAGATACTTCATCTTCCCGTTCATTGAGTATACCTACCCGTCACCCTGACCTCCCAAACGCAGGAAACGACTCTTGGATGGCTGTCCTGACTGACCGTGTGATAGACCACTCGATAGCCATAGCTAACATTAACCAGGAGAGGAGGGACGTGACCCAGTACTTATCGACGTTACATCAGATAGTACTGAACTTGCAGCAGTCAGATGCCTACCACCACTGGTGTTTGGATAGGGTGACAGTTCGGCTGTGGAATTGTTACTGGGTGATTACGGTGCTGTTATTTTTATGTTTGTGGCTAGCCTATCGTCTGTATGGATAGATGCGGAATATTACAGATATGTGTACGTGATCTTTTGATACTCGATGTATGTATATAGTAGTATGTGATGTTAATATGGGGCACAATTTTGTACATTATTACAAGCACTGACCCTTATAGGGTTAAGTCTAACCGTCACCTAGTGACAGATTTTGATATATACATGCAAGCACTGGCCTTTATCAGGCTAAGTCTATGTACCTTTTGATATCAATGTACGGAACAATTTGTGAAATGTCAGTATGTTATCTGGTTTACCTGTACAACATTTATTGTGATTATTATTACACAGTGCCATAGACTGGAATTAGTACTAATTGGCTTATATTTGTTTATCATTATAGAATGGCCCCAAAGAAAGCAAACCCTATGACGGAGGCAGAAGTAGCCGAGATGATTGCTCGGCAAATGCAGGCAGTAATTCCACTTATTGTAACACAAGTAACTGCTGGTGTTAATGCCAACATACAAACAAACCAGCAACAAATCAATAATGCTCCCCCAACCAACACTGAAACAGTTACAAATAATAATCCCCCACCTAATACAAATGCCCTACCAATGCAAACAGTCCCCCACCGGATACAAATAATGTCAACAACAATAATCCTCCATCGAACCCAAACAATAACAATAACAACTCTAATCCCCCTCGAAGGGAATATTCGATCAAAAACTTTATGGCCTGTAAACCGATTGATTTCAAGGGCATTGAAGGGCCAAACGGGTTAATCAAATGGATCGAAAAGACTGAATCTGTCCTCAATATCAGCAATTGTCCCCCCGAAAACATTGTCAAGTATGCTGCTTCTACTTTTACGGATCATGCTTTGATGTGGTGGAACACTACAGTTCAGATAAAAGGGCAAGATACAATTAACCGCATGACATGGGCTGAACTCAAAACATTGATGCTAGAACATTTTTCCCAAAGAATGAAATACGAAGGTTAGAACACGAACTTTGGAGTCTGGAAATGAAAGGAGTGGATCATTTGGGATACACGAACCGCTTCAATGAATTGGCTCGCTTAGTACCATGGTTAGTAACCCCTGAAGACAAGCGAATTGAACGTTATATTTGGGGTTTAACCCCGGAAGTGAGGAGTTTGGTGAACTCCGTGGGGCACACATCGTTTGAAAATGTTGTGACCCAAGCCGGAATTGTGACTTTTGACTTGGTAAGAAGCGGAGTATTGAGAATGACCGGAGAATCAGTGGGTATGAAACGAACTGACTACGAGACGAGAGCACAAGGAGGACAATCAAGCAAACGTGCACGTCTAACAATAAGAAATTATGCCATAACTGGTTCCGATACAAAGCAAGACAGGTATAAGGGACCCTTGCCAAAGTGTGATAAATGTAATTACCATCATGTGGGAGAATGCAGATTCCCAGTATGCCAGAAATGTGGTCGAACTGGGCATTATGCCCCTAATTGCAGAGCAGGTGCAGAAATTGTAAGCCGACCAACTCAAACAACTCAACCTCGTCGTCCACCGCCACCCAGACCTCAGCCAATCCGCCAACAACCTATCCAACAAACTTCAACCGTAGCAACCTACCGTGCCTGTTATGAATGTGGCAGTACAGAACGTATTAGAAGAAACTGCCCCAAGTTGAATCCAAGAGTAGTTACTAGACCGAACCAAGCATCGACTTCAAGTGCGCCTCGGGGACGCGCGTTCGTTATCGGGTCTGGGGAAGCACGACAAGACCCGAACGTAGTAACAGGTACATTTGTTGTTTCTGATCAATATGCTTCTGTATTATTTGATACTGGTGCCGATAGAAGCTTTGTTTCCACTATTTTTGTATCCCTGGGTAACATGCCAGTTAGTGAACTAACAAATCCCTATACTATAGAACTCACTAACGGTAACTCTATAACTGTCAACCCAATAGTCCAAAACTGTTCCATTATTCTTAATGACCACCCATTCCTTATTGACCTACTCCCGGTGGAGTTAGGAAGTTTTGATGTTATTGTCGACATGGACTGGTTAACCAAGTATAAGGCGGAGATTGTGTGTAACGACAAGGCAGTTAAAATTCCCTTTTCGAATGGTGAGGTGATTGTAGTACAGGGAGAGAAGTCTGGTTCGATATTACCTCTCGTGTCTCATCTTAAAGTGTTGAAATGTTTACGCCAAGGTTGTATGGCATTCTTGGCAAACGTGACTATAAAGAACCATGATGAGAAACGCATAGAATAGATTCCCGTTGTACGTGAATACACCGATGTCTTTCCCAATGATCTACCTGGATTACCACCGAACCGACAGGTTGAATTCCGTATTGACTTAATCCCAGGATCAGCCCCTATTGCTAAGGCACCTTACCGATTGGCACCCTCTGAAATGCAATAACTATCTAACCAGTTACAGGAGTTGTTAGATAAGGGTTTCATTCATCCTAGTTATTCTCCTTGGGGAGCACCGGTATTGTTCGTAAAGAAGAAAGATGGGAGTTTTAGAATGTGTATCGATACCGGGAATTAAACAAAGTTACCATCAAAAACTGATACCCTCTTCCACGAATAGATGACTTATTTGACCAACTTCAAGGGGCAAACTATTTCTCGAAAATTGACCTTCGATCCGGTTACCATCAAGTTAAGATTCAAGAGGAAGATGTGTCTAAAACGGCGTTCCGAACTCGTTATGGCCACTACGAATTCTTAGTTATGCCGTTCGGACTGACTAATGCTCCCGCAGTTTTCATGGATCTTATGAATCGGGTTTGTAAACCGTACCTCGACAAATTTGTTATCGTGTTTATTGATGACATTTTGATATATTCGAAAACCAAAGAGGACCACGATCAGCACTTACGAACCATTTTGGAGTTGCTGAGACAGGAAAAGTTGTATGCCAAATTATCAAAGTGTGAATTCTGGCTACAAGAGGTACAATTTCTTGGGCACGTTGTTAACCGACACGGTATTCATGTAGACCCGAGCAAAATTGAAGCCATTAAAAATTGGCAGGCCCCAAAGTCACCGAAAGAAATTCGCCAATTTTTGGGTTTAGCTGGGTATTATCGGCGCTTTATTGCTAATTTTTCTAGCATAGCCCAACCTTTAACCCTTTTAACTCAAAAAGATCGTGCTTATGTTTGGGGAGAAGATCAAGAAACTGTCTTTCAATTGCTGAAACAGAAACTATGCCAAGCCCCGATACTGAGTCTTCCAGAGGGAACTGATGATCTGGTAGTTTATTGTGACGCGTCCCGGAAAGGGTTGGGATGCGTACTAATGCAAAGAAACAAAGTCATAGCTTACGCTTCTTGACAATTAAAGGTGCACGAGAAGAATTATACCACCCATGATTTGGAACTGGGCGCGGTTATTTTCGCACTTAAGATCTGGAGGCACTATTTGTATGGCACCAAATGTACAGTATACACCGACCACAAGAGCTTACAGCATATTTTCGACCAGAAAGAACTAAACATGAGGCAAAGGAGATGGGTAGAGCTGTTGAAAGATTATGACTGTGAGATTCGATATCATCCGGGCAAGGCTAATATAGTAGCAGATGCTTTGAGCAGAAAAGACAGGATCAAACCACTACGGGTCCGAGCACTTGTAATGATTGTCCAAACCAGTCTCACCGAACAGATTCGTATTGCTCAAAATGAAGCTCTGAAAAGAGATCACTTGGAAGATGAAAACTTGCATGGGACTGAACAAAACTTTGAAGAAAGAACTGACGAAATTCTATACTACAAAAACCGAGTTTGGATTCCCACTTTCAGTAATCTGCGTGACTTGATCATGGACGAAGCCCATAAGTCCAAATACTCCATTCACCCAGGAACAGATAAGATGTACAAGGACTTGAAGGAGTATTATTGGTGGCCCGGTATGAAGAAGGATATAGCCACATACGTCAGTAAATGTTTAACTTGTGCGAGGGTTAAGGCTGAATATCAAAAACCTTCGGGAATGTTGCACCAACCGGAAATACCACAATGGAAATGGGAACAAATTACCATGGATTTTGTATCACACCTCCCTAAAACTTCCCGAGGAAATGATGCAATATGGGTGATAGTTGACCGATTAACCAAGTCCGCACACTTCCTTCCAATCCGAACTACTTACACAACCGAAAAACTTGCTCACATCTACATCAATGAAATCATATCCCAACATGGCCTACCCGTTTCAATAATCTCTGATCGTGATAGCCATTTCACCTCTCATTTCTGGCAAGCCGTACAAAGAAGCTTTGGGAACCCAAATTGACCTAAGTACCACCTACCATCCCCAAACCGACGGTCAATCTGAGCGAACCATACAAACCTTAGAAGATTTGCTTCGCGCTTGTGTAATAGACATCAGTGGAAATTGGGATCAACATCTCCCACTGATTGAATTTTCGTAAAAAAATAGCTATCACAGTGACATTCAGGCGGCACCATATGAAGCGCTGTACGGGCGGAAATGTAGATCACCCTTGTGTTGGACTGAGGTTAGAGATACCAAATTACATGATCTGACTTGATTCAAGAAACCACCGACAAAATCCGTAAAATTACAAGTAAATTGAAAATCGCCCGAGATCGACAGAAAAGCTATGCTGATGTTCGTAGAAAGCCGTTATCCTTTGAAATAGGCGACAAAGTTTTTTTGAAAGTATCCCCGTGGAAAGGCGTCATTCGATTCGGAAAAACCGGTAAACTAGCTCCGCGATACATTGGACCATATGAAGTCATTTCTAAGATAGGTCCGGTAGCTTACCGACTAAAACTTCTTGTGGAGTTGAGTTCTATTCACAATGTCTTTCACGTTTCGAACCTGAAAAAGTGTTTCACCGATGAAACCGAAATCGTGCCATTAAAAGACTTAAACATAAACGAAAAACTGAATTTTGTTGAAGAACAGGTGGAAATATTAGAGGGAAAAATAAAACAATTAAGACACAACAAAATCTCTCTAGTTAAAGTTCGATGGAATTTAGAACGGGGACCCGAATTCACGTGGGAGCGGAAATCCGAATTCAAAAAGAAATACCCGCACTTGTTTCCAAATAAAGACAAAGTTGAATAATCAAATTTCGGGGGCGAAATTTTCTAACGGGGGGAGAATGTGACATTTGAGCCAAAACAAGGTACACCTCAGTACGTATTTACCGATTAAGCAAATAAACGCCTTTTGCGTAACAAACAAACGATTAACCGAACGGGTCGGGTTATGACCCAGAAATCCCGGTGGGCCATCTATAAGTGATATACGATCTATACAAGCTAAAATATTAGTAATATGGCCTTAGTTTGATAGCAAACAAGTTAAACGAACACATGCTCGTTTAACTACCCGCTATAGATTTAAACGCGAAAGATAGTTACAAACCAAGCATTGTATCATCCGTGAAGCCGAAAAAGACTTAGCAAACACTTACTTGAAATGTTTTAAGCGATCCCTGAAAATATTTTTGATTTACAAATATATAGTATGTTTTATAATTTTACACAAAACTAGCCGAAATACACTCGTTTTCGCACTGTTTAACGCCCCCGATAAGTTTTTCGCGCCAAAAACCGAACCCGAACTAAATTTGGACTGGGCTTTTCGTATTTGGGCTTGAGAAACCAGATCATTGGGCCAAAACATCACATCATGGGCCCATAAGGGCTTCCGATCGGACCAGCCACCCCACCCCCCATTTTTTTATAAAACTTGTTTTGCAAGCTTGTTTATTCATTCTAATTTATAAAAGTTGAGGTCCAAGCAGCTACAACCTGATTTTTACAGAAACCTTCAAACCCTAAGTTAAGGAGCTTAAATAAGTAACTTTTGTACTTGTTTAACCTTGATTAATACCATAAAAACATGTCTTAATTGCTAAAAATCATTCCTAACCATGTAAAATTCCTAAAAATGGTCCATAAACATGTTTTGATCATACACATGGTAAGGAACCTATTTTGATAGTTTTTTTGGCCATAAACACGGATTAAAGGGTTGAAACGGCGTTTTTACGGTTCAAAAGTTCGTTTTTGTGCACTAGCCGAAACCCTAAGTTAAAGGGTTGTTCTATTGATGAAACCTGCTTGGTTTGTGATATAGGACTTGTATCTAGCTTTCATAGAATCACAAGAACCTAAAAACTTGATTAGAAAGTCGGAAACGAGCCAAACCCGCTAAGGTAATGCCGAAACACTCGCTTACGGGCTATTTAGGTTAAGGTTGTGATGTGCATATTATTAGACCTTAAAATTTTTCAGGGACATCAGGGACCATGTCAATGAGTCCCTGTTTAAATTTGGTAATTTTTCGACCATCCGAGAATATTTGATGAATTTATTACCAAATTGGGACGTTTATTTGGGAAAAATAGCTAAAATACTTCAAAAATTATGAAATTTTTCTGAGAACTCATATTTGATGTATTTTGATCACATATAAATTTTGGGATTATTTGGAGAAGTCTAAAGGTGTTTTGTGGATATGCGTTCGTGTTAATTTTTATAGCCGAATTTGGGCCAAAAAGAATATCGCACGAGCTTTTTACATTCTGGAATTGACACAGGTTGATTTGGGACATGATTTGAGTATTCAGGAATGTTTGTGGAATTTTTGGAAATTTTTTGGGGTAAACGGACGATTTTCAGGCGAAATATAGCTGATAAAATGAATTTTTATAAATTAATAAATCAGTAAAAAATTCCAGAAATATTTTTATAAAAATCTATATATTTTAATTGATAAGTGGCTAAATTTTCATAATTTAATGATTAACGGTTAATTAATTATGCTAATTTAAATATTAAACAAATTTAGTTTTTATAAAAACCGGCAAGTTCGCGATTAACGAACATGCGGGAATATCAAAACACCAAGAGTAATCAAAAATCATATTTTTAGATTAATTAAGTAAAAACGATTCTATGAGAAACATGGACAATCCAGATGGATTGTGCGCGTTTCTTCTTAAATCAAACTGAATAAACGGAAACGGGCCCTGTGGCTAATCCGGGACCCCAGTATGTGATCCTTCTTTATAACTTAATCATTTTATTAACCAATACATTTACCCAAGCTTATTTTCCCGTAACTGTCTTCTGAACGCGTGAACGAACAACTTGGCCCAGCTGGGAAAACGGGAATCTGAGCCAAGTTTAGTTCTAAGTATTAGACATTGAACAACATCACAACCTAAGCCTATTGCCACTTTCTGGGCGTTCCAGCTACACCCAGATTAGTTATACAGCCCAGTTTAGTATTGAGATTATAATAATATTAAAATCTTAACATTATTATAATATTGATTATAGGAACTACTGATAGCGGACCGAACAAACCACGAGCTGATACAGTACTGATTATCTACTAAACCATGAGTTTCATGACCCCACTCGTTAAACAGTTTTACGAACTTTTGGGGTGAAAAGCATGTTTGATTACATATACATACCTGAAACATGTATTGATGTGAATTATCTAAGTGCTAACACACGAAAATCCCCACGATCACAGTGATTAACTTCGAGCCGGTGACTTGTGAATAGTACTATTGGTTTGACAAACCCAAACGGAATCGGCCTAGTTGCCGTGTCACATAGCGCCGTTTGCACATGACCATAATTATACAACACGCTATTTAATGTTAGACATAGCTACTTAGGGCATGTTGTGGGCGGAAAGGGGCCACAGTGGTTGATTGAGCGTGGGAAATGGATGCACGCAGCACATACAGTCAAGGCTTCACTGTAGCTTAGCATAATTACATCATTTACATACATACATACTTATTTCATGATTACAAGTGTTGACTTGTGAATACTCATTATTGTTTTTTTGAAACTCGTGAAACTCACCAACTCTAGTAGTTGACCCGTTTTAAACTGCTTTTCAGGTGTACCTAAATCGGCATGATTTGGTGATCTGTTACTTGCCCAAGGTGTGTGGTTGATACTTTGTGAATAGAGGCAAAGGAATTAGTAGTAAGATCGTATAGTTAACGAACTAGTTTTGTTTGTATCGCCTAGACTGTAAAACGATGATAGAACAATGAATTGTAATATATTGTAAATTAGTTTCTGATGTTTCTTTATAGACAATGTGTTGATACCAGAGGTGTCTGTTACATTCCAGTTTTACGCTTCCGCATTGTGCTAGTCGGGTCCAACTTCAATTCTATCAATTCACAATCCAAATCAACTCAAATTCGAACTTAAACCTCCAGATCTAATTCCATTTTAACTAATGTAAACTCCAATTATACTTAGAATGATCCAAAACTGATTAAACGAAATCTCTGTTTTACCGGAATCAAACGAAACACTAATTAGGTCAATTCATCGTGAAATTGAATCAATCTATGATGAATTTATACAATTAAGCAACGAATGAACTCAAAGATCAGATCAAATGGCTCTGATACCACATGATTGAGCCTACTAATATCTAGATCTTATGATTACATCGACTGATTCGTTGTATATGTATACGATTAGGCTTGATTACTTTAGGTGTGTGTAGTGTGTGTTGAGAAGAAATTTTAGCAGAGTAACGAGGCTTGAGAAGGAAATACTCAGAACTGTTACATTAGAAATAGTTACAGGGGTATACATAGGAGATGACCTCATTCGTTAAGATGGCCTTAACGAATGGTGTCATTCGTTACATTAAAACTAATGAATGAGACAACTCATTCGTGTTATATTACACATAGCGGATAGCCTTCAGTCGTTATGTTCCATTCGTTAAGCAGGGTTAACGAATGGGACTTACATTAATACGAATGTGACACATTCGTTACGGGGTAACGAATGTGCCTTACAATTTAGGCGAATGAGCATATTTACATTAAACCCCTTATAAACTAAAACTATTACATTATCAGACGATAAAGACCAAGATGTACAAAACATGTATCAACATTGTGGCCAACGGTAGGGTGGTGGTGGTGGGAGGTGGCGGACCGTGGTGGTGACGGACGGTGGGTGGTGGTGGCGGTGGTAGACAGTGGTTGTGGTGGGTGGTGGTGGCGGCGGGCGGTGGGTGATGGTGGTGATGGACGGTGGTGGTGGTGGGTGGACTGTGGTGGTGGCAGACGGTGGGCGGTGGCAGACAGTGGTGGTGGTGGGTGGTGGACGGTGGTGGTGGCGGATGGTGGGTGGTGGCGGTTGGTGGGTGGTGCTGGGATGGACGGTGGTGGTGGTGGTGGGTGGGGGACGGTGGTGGTGGTGGCGGACGGTGGTGGTCGGTGGTGGTGGCGGCAGACGGTGGGTGGTGGTGGTTCACGGTTGGGTGGTGGTAGTGTTCGACATCGGGTGTTGGTAGGATGTTAAGAAGTGTAAAGATGTATGAAGAAGTTGAACAATAGCTTATTTTTTAAGACCATAAAAGCAGTTTTCAGATTTTTTTTTCTTAAAAAAAACAAATAGTCTTTAGAATCTTATGTCTGCGTACCTGCAGACATAAGCCCCTTGCAGACCTTTTAAGCAAAAACAAACAGATTATGTTCAACAACATCTAATCTTTAATCGGTATTATTTTTTTTGTGTATGATGTGATTTTGATTGGTATCATCACTCACATATCAACGTGATGTGATTTTGATTAAGGTAACTCTTTATGCATACAATTTTGGGTGTTTCACTAACAGCTCGATCATTCCTGACCGGATCAATTTTCTTTTAAGGGCCGACTTCAATGAGTACTCATTTCAATAAAATTGGTCAATATCAACGTATGATGTTTGTATTTTTTGTCTGTATAGCCATAATAGTCAATAATACTCAGGGTTATGTTTTGCTAATCTTTTAGTAACAAAATGTTTCAAACTCTTCCTATTTGGTTTTTTAATTAATAGATTTTGTTTATTGTTACTTGTATATTTAAGCTTTTAGAGCCATAATAGTTAATATTACTATTTGGTGAAGAAGATGATGGTGATGTTGTGAAAAGGCTAGAAAGGTTGAGATTGTTTGGTGAGAGCGTATTTATCAGAGGAATTACTTAAACATAATGATCAATTACAGGAGGATGAGGTAAATTTAGATAAGTTTTTTTTACCATAATAATTAGTTTTCGTGATCTTGCAATTTGTTTTTGTGGTACGCACTATATAACTATCTTTGTTCCCTAGATTAATACCTAATTTCTAAAGTGAGAATAGCTTCTGTTAGTGTTTGGTATCATTAGGCCAAGTGTGCGACCAAGAGGCGATCACCATGTATATGACTTGTATGCTATTAGGTTTTTAATCACACCATTAAATGTCTCTATGTAGTTATTATTGTTTTAAATTGGTGAACTTTTCATCATTTGTAGTTGTGTCTCTCTTGTGTGTATATCAAGTTAGTTTGTGTAATTTTGATTGAATGATACGAATGCTGGTTTCTATTTTCCTGCTATGTTAATTACACATCTGATGGTGATTATTACCTTAGCTTTAGTCTTTAGGTTAACAATAAAACTAACTAATGAATTTGAATTGATGGATTGCTTTAGTTTTGACTTTCGTTTCTAAATTTTTTAGAACATAACCAGTTTTTCTAATGTCAAAGAAGATGGTGTTGTCAAAGAAGGCGGTAATTAGCATATCCTTGCTTCTATGTCTTCTAATTTCATCTTTTAAGCTTCAACTCATGTCATGGATGTGTTTTTAAGGAAAAATATTTGAAAATTTTTGGAAGAAAAGCATTAAAATATCTTCTAAATTGCAATTGGATAATTATTTTTAAAAGTTCTAAATCTCAAAAGGTGAAGGCATGACATTCATTAATCAATGCACTCATGTGTATTACATTATACAATAGTTATTCTGTTATTCTGAATGATGAAACTCATCTATTTGCACAACTATGTAAAGAGGTTGCTTCATATTGCATATTATTTAGATGCATATAAAAACACATTTAAATATTACAAAAAATTATTGTAGATTTCCTGAGAAGAATAATTTCCGGTGAATGAATATATGGGAAACATACATTTCCACCATTTCTCAAAGTTATGTAAAAATTATTCTTAATTAAAATTTTACCAACGCAGACTTTAATAAAAATTAAAAAACTGAACTTTTGTAGTTTTGAACTGTCAACGGTCCAAGCATTTTAGTTTTTACTATTTCGGTAATCAACAACTAACTTTAACTATAGTTATGCTAATTATGTTACTGAAGTAATCAAGTTATAATAAATACACATTACATAACAAATGTTATTGATTTAGGGGTATAAGATTCAACCCAAGAACCCACCCATTCCGGTTGGGTCTATTGGGTTTCGTTTAATCAGGTCTTGGGTCACATCGGAACCCACCCATTCTACATGTCAAATTATATGTCAATAGTTTTTTTGAGAGGCGGTGATTTTAAGCTTATATATTGTTGTTTTTTCATTTAAATTTAATGGATTGAATCACAAAAACACACATTGCGCTTTGTTACTAATTTCCTGTACGTTTTCTTTTTTTCATGCTTCTGTCCTTGTGAACTTCTATGCTAAATTATACCCGCTTGATTGTATGATTTAATGGGTTAGGCATTATTTTTTTGCAGTGCTTAAAAGCCTTATTCTTTATTTAGAGTTTACTTTTTCATTGTCTTCATTATTTATTCTTTTGCTTTAGTTTGAGGTTAGTTTTTTTTCCAGTTTAGTTTTTTTTTTCAATAGCATGTTGCTTCACCTGATTCGGACAATTGCACATCACAATGCGTTACGTAGCTTCGGATTTTGATCAGGAACACAATTATATCATCAGATTTATCATTCAATCAATGACTTTGTTCCAAATCCGATTTAAAACAATACGTTTACATCGAAAGACAATACGGAAAAAAAGTCGAACTTTTAGCTTTTCAACACTTGGGATTCTTGAATTTAAACTAATAGGTTAAAATTTCTGAGTTTTCTTGACCAACTTTACACTCAACTCTTCTAGCTAGTAGGTAACGTCAAATAGTCAAACAGGTCAAATAGATCAAACAAGTCACGAACACCGTATCACGAGCAACCACCGGCTCTGATACCAGTTGTAAATACGTTATTACGAGCCAAGATCTAGTTGCAAATCGATATATTAAGATCATGTTCATACGTTAAACATTGATACATTAATGGAGGAATACGTTACAGAGAAAATCCGGCAGCATAATGTTACAAGGAATAAATATGGCACAGATCTCTAGTAAGTCTACTATGGAAGGCCTATTTATAGGCAGGTCTCATTCGTTACACTGTAGTAACGAATAGAGCCTTCTCATTCGATAACATCACTAACGAATAAGTCTTTCCATAGCCCATTTGCTAAACACCCTTAGCGAATGGGTATACCTTAACGAATGAGCCACAATTCATTACACTGTAGTAACGAATGGGCTCCTAACTTAACGATTAGCCTAGTCTTTAACGAATGAGACCTCATTCGCTAAACATGCTTAACGAATGAGCCTTTATACATTATAATATAAAGACTAAACTACCCTTAGCCTATTCGAAAATCTACGGACACCAAATTTATGCACTTACAATTCAGCATTGACATTTGAACTCGAGAATCAAATTAGATAGAATCTAATCATAAATCAATAAGTAATAATATCCACACCTAAGAAAACGAATCTCGAGGACGAGATTCATTCCAAGGTGGGGAGGATGTAACATCCCGGAAAAATCCTATATTTATTTTGGGCCAAAGATGTCAAGTTTGAAAGTTAAGGGACCAAAAGTATTCTCAAAACAAATAGTGGGAGAGAAATGAAATGAGAAAGTAAGGCATCTCATGTTAAGGAAAATCCATCCCACATGGAGAGATGGAAGAAAGTGAAAGCATTCCACATGAGTATAAATAAGAAAGATAACTTTCATCCCACATGAAAACAAGAAAGAAAATGAAAGCTATTTATAAGGAAGAGAGTTTCTGTGATACCCATCAAACTTGGTCAGCGTCCGTACAACTTTAAGCCTTAATTAAGAATATTTATGCTAAACTAATTTTTCCTTTTATTAAAATGTTTCGTTAGTTGAACATTACAAATTTAGCAGAACAATTTATGGACGTCACACGCATTAAGTAATTATAGGAATTAGCAGAAACATACGGAATAGTATAATTATAGAATGTTGATGATAAAATATCTAATACAAGAGAAGTGGCACATAGGAAAATAATGCATATAATTTATATTTACGTATCAATATTCAAAATTTAAGATAATAATTTCGTTCGAATACACATATTTTTATTTAAAAGAATGATTTCGCGTAAAACCTTACCATTATATATATATATATATGGGAGATTTCAAATGAGAACCCATTTGAGTTTTAAGAACTCAGTGTAACGTTTTTCTTTTTCGAATTTTTTTTACATATGCGTAATATATGTAGGTTACATACACGTAAAAAAATTACAGAATTTTTTACGCACCGAGTCGACTTTTTACACATGTGTAACGGACGTGTTAGTGTAGCCACTTACATCTTTATTCTCTCTTCTACTTTGATTTTTTTGCCAGATTTAATCTCCACCACCTATTCCAATCATTTTAATTAAATGTGTGACCTAGAATGGAGTTCTTAAGTTCTTAAAACTAACCATGGTTCTCAAAAGATCCCTCCCTATATATATATATATATATATATATATATATATATATATATAGTTATAGTGGGTAAGGTTAAAATGAAAACCCATTTAAGTTGTGAAAACCCGCGAAAACCCTATGTAACATCGTTTTTTTTTGTTACATGTAATTTATGTTGTAACATTTAATACAAAACATCGAAACATAAAAAAAAAATGTTTTGCTATTTTTTTAACATTTTTTTACTAATTTTTATATATGTTTTCAGGAGAGAGAAAAAGTTATATTTATATTTACATTTTTTATTCATTTTAATTATGAACCACAAGATTTAAACATTAATTAAAAACATGTTGTTGAGAATGGGTTTCTAGAGTTTTCACAACTTAAGTGAGTTTTTATTTTATACTTAGCCTGGTTATAGTTATGTATATGAGCAATAAAATGTATGAGAGTATTTTATACACTAGAGAATAAATGTTCATTTTTCTACAATCACACGAATATATATATATATATATATATATATATATATATATATATATATATATATATATATGTATATATATATATATATGGGTAGGTTCTAGTGAAAACTTCTCTTAAAGAGAAAACTTAAAAACTCCTAAAAACTTCTAAAGAACTATTTTTAACTTTTTTTAAATTTTTTTTAAGTTTCTTTTTTTTCCATTATTCTTATATGTTGTTATTGGTTCAAAAAAAAAACTCTTGTCGGTATAGTGCGCATGTGTAATAGTGTGCATTGCATATATGTTTGTATTGCATAGAATACAACACTATTGCACATATTTGATACACACTATTGTATATATGTAATATAAGACTAATACACACATCGAATACACATTAGTACGTATGTGTAATACAACATTAACGCACATGTGCACCACATCGACTTTTATTTTATTATTATTTTTTTTTCATATAATACAACACTACTATACATATACAATACACAAATGTTGAATATATGCAATAAAACACTATAAACTCAAAATTGCATAGTAATACACATGTGTAATCCAACGGTATCGCACAGTAATACGTATGTGCATTACAACGGGTTTTTTTTTTAATATATTTTTCGAGTGAAATATAAGAATAATGACTAAAACAGAATTTTGAAAATATTTTTTATTTTTAATTAAAAATAATTCTTTAGGAGTTTTTAAGTTTTCTCTCTAAAGGTGAGATTTCCCTTGATCCTCTCATATATATATATATATATATATATATATATATATAAAGCTTACTCATATATATACGTACCACTTATAAATCGAACGTTGAACCACCTCCACTTCAAGTTTGATCAAAATAATATTAAAACAAGCCCAACAATTGATCAAAATAATGTAAACATCAAAAGATGTTTACATGGACGCATTCAACATAATAAATAAACTTAACTCTAAATATATAAATATGGGTTCTTATAATATTATCAAAACTCAAAATTCTCATCAAATAAAAAAATGGGAACCCCACAAAAGTCAATTTTGTTTTATGATAATCCAACTAAATATCTACCAACTCATCTTCATACAATCAACCCATACTTCTATTCTTTTCTTTTGACCAATGACATCACCAAATGCACAAGCTTTTCACAGTTGAATTATTATTATCCACCTCCCATTCTTACCAGATTACCCTCACCAAAACAGTCACATTCCATTCTTTATTTGATTAAAGTGAATTACAAACAAATCATATAATTATAAATAAATTTTTAACCCGGCGCGGCCGGACAGATCGGTAAAACTCAGGTGTTGATAAAACTCAAGCATTATAGGTCCTAGCTTTAAGGCGATAAATTGACACGAATTCAGTCAGTTTTGGCTATGTGCGTTATGGTATCGGAACTAAAATAAAAAATAAAACAAAAACAATTTAAAAACTGAGGTGAACCAATGGGGTGGCGTCGGTCAGCAAAGCTCGACCATTGGTAAAACCCGGGCGTTGTCGATCCCGGGCGTTGGGGGCATTGAGTCTACACAAAATTGGTTAGGGTATCCTTCACGTTCGTTACGGTAACGGAACTAAAAAAAAGATAATTAATATTCGGTCAGTTTTCGTTATTGTACCGATATTAAAACAAAATGCGGTTTGGTTTCGTTTAACAACACAACTATCCGGTCAACACCAAAATTATGTTGAAAGACAAACCATTCTAAGATAGAAAAAACATAAATAGCACGCTTAAAAAGCTGAAATAAAGGCATATGCGACATTAGAGATTTAACACAAAAACATAATGACGTGAGGTCGAAGACTCACTCAAAAATAAACCAATTACAACTAAATAGATAGCAGTAAGTGGGTGTCGAACACAAGGAGTTTGTGGAATATGTGTTAAATAAGTAGCTTAACAATTAAACTAATATAAATGTAAATGACACAAAGTAATTTCCAAGTTGGTTTTGATTTGATTTTTGTGAACTACAATAAACTAAACGGAATTTGTAAACAATTGATTAAATGAGCATTTTCTCTCGGGGTTCGAGTTATTACTCAACACTTATGTTAATATTCAATGGATAAACCATATTATCTTGGTTTTGTGTAAATGCACTTGTTTGTGATTAATCAAAAACTAAGTACTCGGATTAAAAGAACGCGAGGTTGTTACTTAACAATCTATCAATAATGTTAACCCTAATTCTTTTCACTTAATCTCAATTGTCAACGACACCAAGAACGTGTGATTCAAAACTAGGTTTAAACAATATAGACAAACTACAAACAATCACATAAACATCATGATCATACTAACATAACAATTAGACAATCAATCCAAATTCAAGAACAAATAACATAAAGTGTCTTGCAATTAACCTTACATCCCAAGAGAAATACCAAGGAAATTAGCCACTCATGGTTTGATGAATCATCATAGCTTCAATTGTCTTAATCATAAGAATCAAACACTCAATCTAATGATTAGAATCACCAAAAACAATGTTTTGGACTCCACAAATCGCCCTACGGTCGTCCCAATTGAAAGATATCTGAAAAGACACCCAAAAACGTCCTAAAAAGTGGCCCAAACTCAGCTGTTATGAGTTGGACCGTGGGCCATGGTCCAAACCGTGGACCACGGTCAAGTTATGGTGCCCAGAATGCCACAGTACGGTATATTATGTTGATTTTGGTGCCAGTTTGACCGTGGCCCACGGTCAACACCGTGGACCACGGTGGAGCTCTTCCTCAATTTCTTGTTTTCTTCATATCTTTTTCGTTTCAACTCCGTTTTCTTCGTCGTTTTCGCCCATGTTCTCGTAATTTCATCCTCTACCTCCTCCTACCTGTAAACATATGAGTAAGCATAGTCAACTAACTCCATGAAATTAAGTTGGTTAAGCCAATGCATTTATATCTTTTAACTCGCCTAACGACTTCCCTACGGGTCACTCGTCACATAACACAGTTAACCGTTGCTTGCCCCTAAGCAACACTTAAAACCACAATTGCTTTCAAAATACAACCACCAAACATACCAACACACCCGGTTCAGTCAAGGTCCCAAATCATCATACCCTATTCCCTCATTATTAGTGGTTTGCATTAGTATTACTTAATATTATTTTTAAAACATAGAATTCTGGTCAACCTTAACATGCTTTCGATTTTTTACCCACACATAACACACCATCACTCATTGACCCTCTTATCGTTGATCGTTCAATATATTTCAACAATACTCAATTCTCCTCGAATACGCTTGTACTACCGTCAAATCTCCACCTATATAAATGCTTTTACACAAATGCAAATCAAGAGGACTTAAAACGGGTTATAATGGGGCAAGGTGTAAGGGTATGGAAGGGGAATATTGAAAGTAGCTCAGGCGATCTGATCCGGCTTATTACATCAAAACTAAGTAAACAATAAAATAAACAACTATAAACATTACTGACTTGCATCTCAACACTCACTACACAATACTTCGAACATTGACTCTCAACTTTTTCTGTCTTTTCTCTTTTTTCTTTTTCTCTTTTTTTCTCTTTTTCTCTTTTCTTTTTTTTTCCTTCTTTTTTCATATTTTTTTTTCTTTTTATACTTTTTTCGAGTAAACATAATACTTAATACTTCCTATTGATTAGTACTATAACAATTACAAATACAAAGAAATACCCACTAAGCCGGATCGTCTCTCAAATTAACATCAGGGTTGATCGAACCAAAAAGAATTGGTCCAATATTGTTTTCTACAGGAACCATCCCCCCGCCCCTCTCATTGCCCTTATTTTGGTTAATTTGTCATTTAAACATTTATCACAAGAACAATTTTCACAAAAAGATATTTCATTCGGTTGTAATTCAGATTATTTTGAAAAATTGTTTCATGATTACCCACATTTTCAATCTCATCGCTAATATCTTCCACCACCCCTCAACAAACTGTGGTGTTGGATCAACTTGAACACTAGAAATTCCAAAATTAGGTAATAGACTTACCGCATTGATATGCACGTTGTTCCCCTTCTTTAAGCTCGAGCTATTTTTCTTCAAATTCTCAACATCGGTTACAAGTTGACACATTTGAGTGGTCAACGATTGAATGGCTTTGTCACGGACTTCATCCTTTTGCATGTGCACTTCATCAAGTTGATTTCTCCTTTGCATGTCTTGTTGCATCAACCTAAGCATATCTATGATTTCATTCCCACTTGAAGAACTTTGACCCGAAGACCCACTTTGAGCATTCACCTGATTAAAATATTGTTGACGAGAAACAAAATGTGTTTGAGAAGTCCCTTGAAAATTAGGATTGAGTTGAGTCGATTGGTTTCCATAACGGAAATTTGGATGATTTCTCAACCCGGGGTGGTAAGTGTTTGAGTTCATGTTGAAATTTCGATTACCACCCCCTTGACCTTGAAGTGCATTTACCTCTTCAACTTGTGCTTGCCCTACCGTACACACATCAGCCACATGACCCAACTCGTTACAATTGGTTCAAACATCAATTCTTTGATTAGTAGTTTGTACCCCCACATCTTCCACGGCATGAACTTGCGGTCTTCCAATTGCCGGTCTTGCTCTTCTTGCAGTTTGAGCCTTTCTTTTCGATGTGACCGACATTTGTTCCAAAAATGCCCAATCTTCTTGTTCATAATTGGTACCGAACGTACCATTTGTGATTGACATCAAATCCCTTTCATCTTCCGCATTCAACCCTTCATGAAAAGCATTCAATAACTCCCAAAGAGCTATACCATGATGTGGATAATTCTTGATCATCATATTAAACCTCTCAAATGCTTCATGAAACATTTCACCCGATTGTTGTTGGAAAGACCTCAAACTTCGTCTCGCATCATTAGTCTTTTGGGCCGTGTAAAACTCTTCTAAGAACCTTTGTTGCATCTCGGCCCAAGTGTAAATCGATGCGGATGGCAATGTGTAAAACCATCTCTTCGCCTTATCCTCTAACAAAAATTGAAATAAAACCAATTTCACCTCATCCGGTGAGAAACCTTGACCTCTGATTGTGTTGCAAATAGAATCATATGCCTCCAAGTGAAAATAGGGTTCTTCCGTTGCAAGACCCTTGTACTTTGGTAAACTTTGGAGTGCATTAGTTCTCACCTCAAACGTTCTTCCATTTTGGTTTTGAGGAATAACCACCGGAGATGGGTTGTTGGTGATGACCGGTCTAAAATGAGCTTCAATTCCCCTAACCATCTCCCTTGCATGCCTTCTTGGTACCCCCAATGGTACTCTCGGTTGACCCATTTGTCGGTAAACAGGCCTTTGTTACATATTTTGTTGAACTTGCGTTTGGGGATTTGGTTGTTGGAATTGAGGTTGTTGATAATGCGGTTGTTATGGAACTTGTTGCAATGGTTGTGGTTGTTGTACTTGATTGACATTCGGGCCACCCCATTGTTGCACTTGTTGTTGCGGTTGAAATTCGGATCCATACCCAAACTGCCCTTGAATCCTCAACTGACTCCCATCAACCCCGCTTGAATATCCTTTTTCGAAATCTTCATATCCTTCATTGCCATCACCATACCGTGGCCCACCAAACAAATGCGGGCCCAATCTTTGACCCAGTGAAGTATGAATTATAGGTGGGTCTTGGGTAAATATGTATGGTTGTTCATAACGTGGATTTTGTTGAGATTGGAAGGATGTTTGTTGTGGTGAGTTTGATGATTGTCCTTGAATAGGCATGAAATTTGTCAAGGGTGGGAGGTTAACTGGTGGCTGAAAGCTAAACGCAGCTGAAGTAAGTTCACTTGTGGAATTGTTGGTGGTAATGGGTACAGTAGATGGTGGGTTTGGTGAATTAATGGGTGGTGGCATCGGCGGTACGATTTGTTCCGAAGCCATGATTGTGGTGTCAGTTGCTCGACTTTTTGTGCATGGAGACCCAATAACCTTGTTTTCCCTCTGTAGAATCCGGTTCTGATGAAAGGTTCTCTCGATTTCAGGATCAAACGCTAACGGTGATGAAGATCGAAAGCGACTTGTATGCATATACCTGTAAGTACCTGCACACTAGCACAACCCACGTAAAACTGACAATAACAATTTAAACAAAAACTACAAAAGTAACACACGTTGTGCACTATTCCCCGGCAACGGCGCCAAAATTTGACGTGAGGTCGAAGACTAACTCAAAAATAAACCAATTACAATTAAATAGATAGCAGTAAGTGGGTGTTGAACACAAGGAGTTTGTGAAATATGTGTTAAATAAGTAGCTTAACAATTAAACTAATATAAATGTAAATGACACAAAGTAATTTCCAAGTTGGTTTTGATTTGATTTTTGTGAACTACAATAAACTAAACGGAATTTTTAAACAATTGATTAAACGAGCACTTCTCTCGGGGTTCGAGTTATTACTCAACACTTATGTTAACATTCAATGGATAAACCAGATTATCTTGGTTTTGTGTAAATGCACTTGTTTGTGATTAATCAAGAACTAAGTACTCGGATTCCAAGAACGCGAGGTTGTTACTTAACAATCTATCAATAATGTTAACCCTAATTCTTTTCACTTAATCTCAATTGTCAACGAAACCAAGAACGTGTGATTCAAAACTAGGTTTAAACAATATAGACAAACTACAAACAATCACATAAACATCATGATCATACTAACATAACAATTAGACAATCAATCCAAATTCAAGAACAAATAACATAAAGTGTCTTGCAATTAACCTTACATCCCAAGAGAAATACCAAGGAAATTAGCCACTCATGGTTTGATGAATCATCATAGCTTCAATTGTCTTAATCATAAGAATCAAACACTAAATAAAATGATTAGAATCACCAAAACAATGTTTTGGACTCCACAAATCGTCCTAGGGTCGTCCCAATTTAAAGATATCTGAAAAGACACCCAAAAACGTCCTAAAAAATGGCCCAAACTTAGCTGTTACGAGTTGGACCGTGGGCCACGATCCAGACCGTGGACCACGGTGAAGTTACGGTGCCCCGAATGCCATAGTACAGTATATTCTGTTGATTTTGGTGCCAGTTTGACCGTGGCCCACGGTCAACAACGTGGACCACGGTGGAGCTCTTTCTCAATTTCTTGTTTTCTTAATATCTTTTTCTTTTCAACTCCGTTTTCGCCCACGTTCTCGTAATTTCATCCTCTACCTCCTCCTACCTGCAAACATATGAGTAACCATAGTCAACTAATTCCATGAAATTATGTTGGTTAAGCCAATGCATTTATATCTTTTAACTCGCTTAAAGGCTTCCCTACGAGTCACTCGTCAAATAACACACTTAAAAAAGTGAAACAAAAGACATCTTCGCATTAGAGGTTTGAACTTGGGTTCCAAACCGGTTCTTACACTTACACTTACCAACATAACCATCCAATCAACACCAATCTACTTGATTGGTATCAAAATCATTACTATAGTCTGTATATAACAAAACAAAAATAGAATCCTCTGTGGCACCAAAGTTTTCAATTATACTAATTAATTAATTTGATGTATCAACGATAAAAAAAACTCACGTTTTACGGCAACGAACCGACACGAATATAAAAAATAAAAAGCAAAAGAAGTGAACTTCGTCGCCAAAGATCTCTTTTATTACATATAATTCTACTTCCATTTGGCCCCACCCCTATGGCTTGTAAATCACCACCAACTTCTTTTAAGACATGAGTTCACACCATTCTTTACCAATATCACACCACATATCATGACTTCATGATCATAGATATTTTTACTACTCTTTTGGTGCAAGTATTTCAAACAAACACTCCATCATACCATGCATTAATAATTACCAAAGACTTTCATGTATTTCTTTCCCTTTCCTGCCATGTAACCGGCCCTCCTAACCAATCGCATCCCATTTCATGAATTCAAACAAACAAATCAAAAGCATACTCTCCACTTGAAGAGCCTACACATGAGACAGGCCTCATAAGTAGGCTCTGACCCAACAAGACAATAAGAGCCCAAGACAGAAGGCCTAACAAGGAGGACATTCTAGAAAGCCACTTGGAAGGAAATGGATTTGCAGGGAAACAGCCTCCTGTGCCACTGATCCGATTGGTGGCCCAATGCACGGCGTTCACGAGATAGGAGGCGTAACCCATGGGATAAAGATCCAGGAAGTCTCCGGACCAAAGGAAAACAAGATAGACTAGTAGATACGATTAACTGATCGACATTATGTATAATGTCTCCCCTCTATAAAAAGGAAATGGGAGAACAATGTAAAGGCATGCAACATATAATCACATAACACTCTTTCATATAAGCCGATCACCATTCTCTCTAACTTGTTAGGAACTTTACCCCTCCGGGAATAGGTTTTAACATTGGCGCCATCCATGGGACCTCTTGATCACGGGTCTCATTTAAACCTCTAGAAGAATGGTCGATCAAATCCGCCGCTACCACCGTTGTCTCACCGGCAAAATGTTTTGGTTTGTCCGTCCGCTGTTTCGGTAAAAAAGCACCAACCTAGTTCAGGGTCTCCGGCGTTATATCCGTCGCCGGAATCTTTTTCCCGACTCTTCGGAATATTTCGTGAAGTCAAGGATCTGGAAATATCCTCCGGCGAGTCTTGAGAAGTCGGTCATGACGATTGCTTTCAACCAACAAGACACACGCTCATTTTCTTCTACTAATTCTAGCCACTCCGGCGACAGGCCACCGCAACCGCCACCCCCGGTTCCATCGTAACTAGCACCGTCGCTAAGTCCATAGTGCCCACAAGTGCACATCCGTACCAGGAAGATATAAAGAACACTGATGGACCAGTTTTGTTTGAAAATGAAGACGATATGGAGGTTGAAGACATTACGGCCGAAAGGCCCAAGATAACCTCGGAGTTATTACGAACTCACCGGGACGCTTAGCAAGCGTCAAAGAGCAAGAGTATGAAGAAAACTTCAAGTGTCTACATGATATTTAGATCTGCACATGTTTAGTAGAAATGGGGAAGCGAATAAGCTCGATTTGAGCCCATTCTGCCCATGTTCGCGCCTTTTCAACTCAGTTTGAAGCCCCCTGCTAAACTTTTTGCATTACTGAACAATCTCTCCTGAACGCCCCCTCCCTCACCTACTAAACCATCTCTTTGGAGCAAACCCCCTTAAAAAATAATTCATTTAGAACGAGGTTATTCACTAAAAAATCTCCCTAGAACGGAGCCCCTTATTGAAAAATACCTTTGGAACAAAGCCCCTTACAAAATAATACCTTCAAACGAGGTCCCTTACTAAACAGTTTGTTCAAAGCAAAGCTCCATACTAAACAAATCCTTCAGAATAAATCTCCATGCTTAAAAATTCATTTAGAATGAAGCCCCTTACTGAACAATTTCTTCTTGGCGAGACCCCTTACTAAACAGTCTCTCTAGAACAAACCCCCTAACAAAATAATTCATTTAGAACAAGATCCCCTACCGAACATACCCCGATGAGTCCAAGAAACATTACTCGTGTTAAATTAGGGACTCAACGTCCATGGTCAAATCCCCAACACCTACTATACATTGAGAATTTCTTACATTTGTAGTTTATAACATTTTCTTGAAAAGAATACAAAACGTATACAAGCAAATAAATAAAAATGTTTGAAGAAAAATATTATATCCTTGCATATTAAACTAATACCAGCCTATGATATAACATAACTGGAAACAATTGTCAAGTTAACAATCTTTTTTATTTTTTATTAAAAAAAAGGGGGGAGGGATAAAGTCTGAAATAAGGTCGTAAAAGTTTTGCATACTATAAGACTTGTAGTGCATACTTAGATATCCCATATGGGATACAATTGCTTGAGTTTGCTATGCAGGAAATCTTGAAACGTTAATGAATAAATTATTATATATTTGAAAGTATTTATCAAGAAAAAAGAATCTCTCATGGGCTACTGCGAGTTTTCTCCTAAATAGGGGAACAACACCCTCCCCAAGGGATCGGGAATTTGAAAAGTCCCTTTCAGAAAAGGGAAGCCATATCACTATCCACCGTCAAAGGTGCACCACCAACTTTAGTTAAGCAAGACCGACTCCAATAAACCACATTCAACCTTGATGGGAATACTTGGGATATATGATCTTTGAAGCATCAAGATGGCAACTTTCGTTTTAAAGAACTCGGTCAAACTAGACAAGCACAAATTATTGGGCATAATATAAAGCTCATAAGTGATAAAGGAAGTCTCAGATATGGAAAGCAACTTCAAGAAGTGTTAATCTGTTAGTACCGTCTCAAAGTAATAAAGACCACGTAGAAACAAAGCTTCACGAACATCATAACGTCTCGCATCTTTGGTGCTCTCCCAAGAAGAAGAGCCCCCTTCCATAAGACGGGGTGAATGAAAAAGTTCTTTCCACAAAGAAGGGACCTTATTCCTACTGCAATGTTCCATATTACAAGAATTCTCTCCAAAAGAATCCCCTCCCATGAGAGGGCATGCTTAAAAGTTCCTTCCATAAAAGAGGAATCCCCTTCTCATAGCATTGTTTCATATTGCAAGATTTTTCACTAAAGAAGAGTAACCCCATCCCAACGAATGGCTATTTGAAAAGTTCTATCGATGAAGAAAGGAAAAGCCTTCGGCAACAACACTTAGCATTTCAAAAGTTTCTTATGATGAAGAAACCTTTATATCCGTATTATCTTAATGGAAGAGAGAGAGCCTCCTTCAAAACATTCTTTCATAACAAAGCCCCTTCCAAGACAAGCAAGTCATAATAGAGCCCCTTACAAGAAGGAAGCCTCCTTTCAAAACAATCCATTCATAACGATGCTTCTTCCAAAACAATCCCTTCATTACAAACACTTCTCCCAGGCAACCCATACTGAAGCCCCTTGCAATATTACAAGAAAATTTTCAAAAAAGAAGATGCCCTTTCCAAGGGATGAGGTGTTCAAAAATTCCCTTTATAAAGAAAAAATATTATTTATACAAGAATTCTCTGCAAAGGAATACATCCCTTTCCAATGAAGGACGTATTTGAAAAGTTCCTCCCATTAGGAATGAGAGCCTTCTATAGAAACATCTCTTATTACAAGATCTCCCACTCATGAAGAATAATCCCATTCTATTGGACGACGTATTCTTGAAGCCCCTTTCGTGAGAAAGGAGGGCCTTCTACATCAACTTTTTGCATTACAAGAATTTCTTCTTCTGAAGAAAAACCCCCCTCCAAGGGATGGAATGTTTGAAGGTATCGCTTTCCATCAAATCTCCTTGTTGCATCAACAACATCCCATGCTACAAGAGTTTTCTAGAAAGAAGAAAAATCCCCGTCTAGGGGATGACACACGTGAAAGGTCAATCCCACTAAGAAGAAACACCCTTCCTACACCAACATGGAGCTGGGGGACTAGTTTGATAGTGCACTATTGTGTCGTGGGTTTTCGTCATTAAAGTCTCTTTACTAAGTCAAGGGGGACCACATTCATCAGCTTTTATGCATAAAGACGTATCTCATAAAGAAATCGCCATCTTAAAGAGACTTCCAAGAAAAATAGTCCCTTTCTAATGAAAGAGGTATTGGAAAGTCCCTTCCAAGAAGAATGAAAGTCTTCTACAGCAACACCTCATGTTTCAAGAGTTGTCCTTTTAAAGAAGAAGAGTCCCATTCTGAAGAGTGACAAAGTCTCTATGAAAGGAAAAAAGCCTCCTGTAACAGCACTTAACATCCCAAGAATTTTGCAAGGGGAAGAAACCTTCATATCAATATTAACTTTTATCATAAGGGAGTGGGCCCCTTCCATCAGCCCCTTTCATCATACTTCATGTGTAAGACTCCTAACGTATATTAAAAATGTGCTTTTATATTTAGACAGAATTACAAATTTTGTCCTTTAAAATAAGACGAATTACGGTTCGTGTCCTTTTCTAAGTTTCCTTGCAGGCGGTGTACTTTAAACTCTTTTTTCCTACAACTTTTGTCCTTTACGCTAACTGGGTTAGAAAAAGTCAGTTAAATACCCTCACGTGAGACGCATGTGAGGGCATTTTTGTCTTTTCGCCTGTACCTGCAAAAAGTTTATCACCACTCCCATACCTCCGGTTTCCGGCACCTGAACCACCACCTCCGTTTCCGGCCACCTGAACCATCACCTCCGAAATTCCGGCCACCTGAACCACCACCTTCTTTTTGGCCACCTGAACCATCACCTCCGAAATTTCGGCCACCTGAACCACCACCTCCGAAATTCCGGCCACCTGAACCACCACCTCCGTAACCCTACCGTTTAAGACTTCCATCAAAACCCTAGCCGTAACCCTAGCGTAACTAGCCGTAGCCATCGCCCACCCAAATTCGTAACCCTAGTCACCGCATCATAACCCCCTCCAGCCACCCACCACATTAAATCCACCCAAATACACCACCACTACCGTAACCCACAGCCGTCGCCACCACACTCCGCCAACACCACCATCCTCGCCACAGAGCTCCTCCAACCATCCTCGGGTTAGTAATTAAAGGGGTTTTTTTGTGGTGGTGTGGTGCTGCGTCGGTGGTGCGATGGTAATGGTGTGGTGGTGGTGGTTTAGAACTAAAAAGAAGAAAGTGAGGGGTGAGGGTGAGGGTGAAGGTGCAGACAGAAAGAAACTGAAAATGTTTTTTTTTTTGTTTTTGTTTTAAGTTAATTATATTATATATATATCTTCTTTTCTTTTTTATTTAATTTAAAGATACATTAGAATTACAATTATGCCCATCATATGTCTGGCACATGTCATACTTAACTGACTTTTTCTAACCCAGTTAGTGTAAAGGACAAAACTTGTACGAAAAAAAAGTTTAAAGTACACCGCCTGCAAGGAAACTTAGAAAAGGACATGAACCGTAATTCGTCTTATTTTAAAGGACAAAATTTGTAATTCTGTCTTATATTTATGACTAACAAATATAATTGGTCGATCATTACTTATAGTTTCCCCATGTGGGATAAAACCCTCTTTAAGAGGCATAATACTTATAATTCCCTTATGTGGGATAAAGCCCCATTTAAGAGGCACAATACTTATAATTCCCCCATGTGGGATAAAGCCCTCTTTAAGAGCCATAATACTTATAATTCCCCCAAAATGGGATAAAGCCCTCTTTAAGAGGCATAATACATATAATTCCCTATAATGGGAAAATGACATAAATTCTCCTTCACGAGTGTGAAAGGAAGGCCCGGCTGAGGGGCTTGGATCCATATACAAAATAGCCCCATCTATGAGACTCAATAATTATAATTTCCCCAGAGGAAAATAGCTCATTCTAAAAGGTTTGGAACTTACACCCCCTCCCCCAAGCAGGAGGTATAACCCAAAATGTGCTCAAATGCACAGTGGAGTCGAAAATGCAATATCCACTCACATATTTAACATGATTCATTCATCTTAACCGACAAGAACTTGTAGAAGAAACATATAGAAAGAATTAAAATCATCATGAATAATGCTAGTGGTTTGATACATTTTCATCATTTATTATCACAATGGAAATTGTCTACGCCTTAGTTTCTATGTCCAATAAAGCAAGAATAGCATGATCATTATTAGAGCATGTTAATTGGTTGCTAACAACTTTGGTAGGGTTATTAAACAAGAAAAGATTACGTGCAAGCAACATGGTAGTCCAAGAAAGAAAGCTTAACATTGTCTTGGTTATGATAAAGAAACTTAGGCTTAAAAGTCCCTTAACCCAATTATAAATAATTAGCATAAGGGACTGGGGGTCTTGAAGAGGTAACTCCAAGATCGGGCCCATTGTATGGAGATAATTTAAGAGATGTGTAATCTTTGTCTCATCCATGACTTCTCCATCTCGACTATACTGGGACCAAATTTGAAAAGTCATAATAGAAGAAGGACCACGTATTTCTATCAAGCCAAAAGAGGATCTCGTCCAAAACTGGTCCAATGAGTGGGTTGAAAAGGGGTGAACCTATCCCGTAAGTAATAGATGAGCTAGGACTACATTAGTCTCTTTGTCCATATCAGAATAAGGACTAGGGGACTTGCAAAGCCTGCTGTGAAAATGGATCTCCGTCCCATGATGAGGTCGAGTCAGGAAAACTCAGAAGAAACCAAATTACTTGGGGAGTTCTAGTTGCTCTAACTAAACATCCTACCAGCTAGGTAAGAAAGAGATAGGAAATGCAACTTTGAAAGTAAGAAAAGGGAAAAAGCATTTATAAGAAAGGCTGGCGATTCGTGAGAAGCTTTAGGGGAGCGTGAGAAGCTTTTTCAAAACTATTGGATAATTTAAGTTAAGGAAAGGTCCGAGTTGGTTCATCACCCTTACCACAGACGCGGAAACTTGATGAAGCTACCCTAGAAAGGAACCCAACAATATCATTCTTACTTCAACAACCGATAAGGTGATGGTGATGTCGATAAAGGATACCGGCACTAACCTTATGAAGAAAGTGCGAAGATGGGAAAATGTCTTTAGAAAATATATAGAGAAGTGTTGAGCCGTTTAAGATAACACAAAAATCGGGTCAACAGAGGAAACAACATAAGTAGACACTTTCGGGGGATAAAGAAAGCGTCGGGATAAAATTATAGCGGAGAACTGATATAAGTCCATTATACTCTTCATAAATAACGAGCACAATGGAAGAGATTACCCTTGAAACGGGCTCTTCGAGCGATAAGAGAAATAGGCCTAACACAAGCTCAAAGTAAGGGTGGCTAAAGAAAGGAAGCCCAAAAGAGAGTAATCAAAAGACCTCCCAAAGTAACTAAATGAAATCAAAGGGATTAAGGGTCTGTCCAATCAATCTAAACAAGTGGTGGTATCAACCCGAAAGAAAGGATTAGAATAACACATATTGCTAAAATGGATGGGGCCTAAGTCAAAGAGAACAATGGCTTAGTGGAAAGCTCGTAGGTCAAGAACTAGCATATAATAGTTCTGTGGATATTCCTTTTGTAACAAAGATACCCCTCAGCCATATAAAGGTCAATCTGAGAGTAAGGAGGATCACATAAGAGGCCACGATGGAGGAAGAACATAGACTTGTCGTGAGTCCATTGTACTTGTCATAAATAACGAGAACAATTGACCGGGGGACTTGAAGAGCCTACCCATGAGACAGGCCTCATAAGTAGGCTCTGACCCAACAAGACAATAAGAGCCAAAGACATAAGGCCCAACAAGGAGGAAATTCTAGAAAGCCACTTGGAGGGAAACAGCCTCCTATGCAACTGATCCGGTTAGTGGCCCAATGCACGGCTGTCCCAGGATAGGAGGCGTAACCCATGGGATAAAGATCCAGGAAGTCGCCGGACCAAAGGAAAGCAAGATAGACTAGTAGATACGATTAACTGATGGACATTATGTATAATGTCTCCCCTCTATAAAAAGGAAAAGGGAGAACAATGTAAAGGCATGCAACATATAATCACATAACACTCTTTCATATAAGCCGATCACCATTCTCTCTAACTTGTTAGGAACTTTACCCCTCCGGGAATAGGTTTCAACACCACTCATTTACTCTTTGCCTCTCGGATCTTCTCCTCCTAGTCCTAGATGAACACTACTCATACACACTTAACAAACCCACAACATTCCTTCTTTCTAGATCAATCCACGGATTAGGGGACTACCGACAAGTTTTTCAAGCTTAAGGAGTGGATTTCTAGCTCAAGTTCAACTAAATTGTTTTTAAACAACATCCTAGAACTAAGTGAACCTGTAATACTTTCTAATCTATCTTTATATTTCATTAGTTATGATTATGCTAGAAAAATCACCCAAGGATTAGGATGCATGTTAACATGTTAAAAGATGATTAAAAATAAATATGAAACATGTTAGATATGAGCTTTTGAAGAAAAATTGTAAACTATTGAATAAAAAGAGTTATATATGATACACATAATGAAAAGGTTATGCTATGTTAATAATAGTTAACTTGTTTACTAATTAGTAAAATATGACAAAAACATAAGGTTATACTATCAAAACAGTAAGTATGTTTATATGCATATACTTGTCGAAAGTATGATTTTTACATACAAATATATATTTACTAGATTTATCCCCCGTATTACAGGGGTCGTTTTACATTATTCGTTTTCAATATTTATATATGTATATTTGGATTTTAATTTTATTTATTGTAAGAAAGTTTTTAATTAATATACTTGAGGTTTGATGATGAAATGGTTTCACAAATAAATGATATGTTATAAGCTGGTTTAAAAGCTATCTGGGTTTGGTGATACCCATTACCCATTTATTTTCTTTATTATAAAACTGTTTCTTAATTATAAATAATATATTTTTTTAAATAAAATAGGATATTAATTTTAAGTATATCCCTATTTTATAGGATTTTCATATCAAATATTTGACGAGATTAATTTTTAATATAATGAGATATTATAACCCGTTTAAGAGCTATATGGGTTTGGTGAGACCTTTACCCGTGAATTCGAGTAAAATGCGTAAGAAGCCTTCATTTACAAATAAAGCAATCTGATGGTTTGAGAGAATGGTTGTTTTGCATTTTTCGTTTTTTAATATTTACTTTTTGGATTTTAATTTTCTTTATTATAAGAAAGTTAATAATATAGTTAAGACTTGATGATGAAATAGTTTCATAAAAAAATGATATGTTATAACTCGTTTAAAAGCTATCTGGATTTGGTGACCCATGACCCGATTATGTTTTTACTATAAATAGTTTATTAATTATAAATAATATCTTTTTCTTTTTAAATTGGATATTAAATTTTAGTATATCCCTATTTTATAGGATTTTCCTATCAAATAATTGGTAAGATTAATTTTTAATTTTATGGGATGTTATAACCCGTTTAAGAGCTATCTGGTTTTGGTAAGACCCATACCCATGAATTTGGGTTAAATCAATGAGAGACCTCCATTTAAAAATCAAACAATCTGGTGCCTTTCATAAAAGGGGGAGCGACTACATTGCGACACGTAGGATTTTAGGGTTTTCAATTATATATATTTTAGATTTTAAACGTAGAAATGTTAATCTTTACAAACTAAATCAGAAATGTCGGTATGGTGGATCTTGCATGAAAGTATAATTATATTTTATGGAAATATCGGTCGTTATTAAATGAATAATTTCTATATATATATATGGAAGGTATTCTATGAGAACATATTTTTTAAGAACTTTAAGAACTCCTCCCCAACCAGTCATTTAATTTGTTTCAATTTTTTTTTCTTTTTAATGCAAAGGGTATTTTAGTAACATATTTAGTCATTTAGCACTGGCAATTATCTTAATCATTTTCCTTTCCTTAATTATCTCAATATTATTATTTTGTTTGACCGATGATTTTTAATTTTCAAATCTCTTACCTTTTGTATTTAAAAAGTTCAGTTAATATGAATTGCTGATTTTTTTTAAACTCAAATCTACATGTGTGTCATTTAAAACAAATACTAAAATTAGTTAAGTTACATTCTGTAGAATTTTCATTAGAAGTTCATTAAAATACATATTAGGAAAATGAAATTCTTTTAACATATAGTATAATACATATATGTAAATTTTTAATTATTATATTCTCATCTCTAACCCCAAAAAAAAAAAAGAGGAACGTAGAAAAAACATTAACATATGTGTAAATAATTTACATGCATATATATAAATGTTTTACATATATGTAAATATTTAACTTAAATGCATATATTAAACAAGTCAAAACATATTTACTTAAGTGCAAACCTTCATAAGGATCATCCATCTTTCAAATCGTATATGCAAGTCTTAAAGCCAAATTTTTATTTACATATAATTAAATATATATATATATATATATATATATATATATATATATATATATATATATATATATATATAATGTAAATGTTGTTGGTTTGGCTAAGGAGGTTAGAATTCTTCTTTAACCTTACATAAATTTTTGGTTTGTTATTTGAAAAGGAGCTATACTTTTTTGGTTGCTTATCCATATGAAACAAATAAATTTCACTACATCATGTGTGGAAATAGAAAAATGTAGAATTTGGAACTGTGCCGTGCTAGTATACTTACTGAAGAGCCTACCCATGAGACAGGCTCACGGGCATGCCCCAAGCCCAATAATCTAAGCAAGGCCCAGCACAGAAAAGCCTAATAGTACAAATGGTTGTAGAAGACGGAATGGAGGGAAAAAGGTTTGCGAGCGAAACGCATGCAGCACGTCCGGTCCGGTGGGTGGCCCGAGGAGCGTGTGATCCAGGATAGGGGCCAGTGACCAAGAGGTAAAGATCTCTGAAGAAAGCAAGGCCCGAGGGTAAGAAGATCGGACTAAAGGACCCAACCGGAAGTGATAAACCATAGGATCTTGTGTACACTTATCCTCTCCTATAAATAAAGAGGAGATAACACTCGTATAGGTATTCACTAATTCAATACTAAACACCACATACTTCTATACTTGTGATCCCATTCTTGTGATAGTTAGGAGCCTTCCCCGTTTAACCGAAATAGGATTCAACATTGGCGTCATCCGTGGGACCTCTTGATCACGGGTCTAACCGTAATATCAGAGAATGGCCGATCAAACTTCAAAAATCATGCCACCGCCTTTCCCTTCGAGTTCGGGGAAGGGTCACGCCATCACTAAAGAAGCAAGCGAATTTCAGCAAGAGCCTGATGCCCGACTAGAAGATGGAGGACCTATCCTATTGGAGGACATAGCGGGGCGAGAAGGGGAAGATGAGGATCATCAAGACAATGAAGGCGAGAAAGAAGGGTGGAAGGTCACCCCGGAATTCACACGTGCACACAGGGACACTCTAAGGGCCTTTCTAAACGAGGAGGAGAAGAAAGAAAAGCTAGAAACGCTCCAGACTCGGCTGTCCTTCGAAACTCTAGGGTCAAAATTAGGCACAGAAGGTGCCGGCGTCTATGCCGGGGACCCTGAAGCATTGATAGATTCTCTGATGACTCTCCTGTCCACGCTAAGGGAAAGGAGAAGATATCAGGCAGTCCATTGGAAGGCCCCTACCGACCCCGAGACACGTCCGACGTTTCCAAGTTCACTAAATGAATAGCTGAAGCATCGCTGCCCCTGAAATTGAAATATCCCTCCACAGTAGACAAGTATGATAGCACTCAAGACCCAGAGGACCATTTGCACGCTTATCGAGGGGCTGGGCTGGTAAGCGGTTGGTCCATGCCGGTATGGTGTCTTATGTTCCCCCAGACGCTGACGAGGGGAGGCCGGGTCTGGTTTAACAGCATAGAGCCGGGAAGAATTGACAGTTACGAAGAACTAATAGAAAAATTCCATCGGAATTTTAGTCAACAAAGAAAGGCCATGAAGAATCCCAACGAGATCCTCCATATACGAAGAAGAGATGAAGAGAAGGTCGAGCAATTCATGGAAAGGTACATCTTTGAAAGTATGAATATCAAGGGAGTACCAGAGGTGATGAAATCTGCGGATTCATTAACGGGGTCAGGTTCTCCCAACTTACAGAAAAGTTAGGGGAGGATTTTCCACCACCTTTGATCAGCTGATGGACAGAGTCCGAGCTTTTGTTAAAGGAAAGGACACGGGGTCCAAGCTAAGGGAGTGGGAGGGAAAGAAGGGGGGAACTATGGGAAGATATGGAGGCACCCCCACAGGACGAGGAAGAACGCTGGGGGAAGGGGTCCGATTTTCCCATTACAAGTCCCCACATCCTGTTGGCACGTCCTACTACCCCCTTCACTTTTCCACCCCTAGCAGGGCGGAAGCTTTTCGCCCTAAGCCTCTTTTGGGAGATCGGTTGCATGCGGGGAACAAGGATGTGATGATGGCTGACCAAGCCAAGTATACCCCCGGGCCCCTACTCAACTGAAGCAACCTTACAGGCCCAACCCTTAGGGATATTGCAACTATCACAAAAGCCAGGGCATTCCACTAAGAGCTGCGTACAGTTAAAAAAGTTATAGGAGCCTGCCCTTAAGGCAGGGCAGCTACCGCTTCCTCCCAAAGAGGGGACCTCAAAGGTTAAGGAAGAAGATGAAGATAAACATTTTGTTGATATGATCCGATGAAGAGGAGATGAGGAGGGGCGCGAAGATCGGCGTATTAAGAAGGGAAAAGGTGAAGCATTTCCCCATAATCCTATATGGATGAACGTCCCCTTCTCATTCTAAGGGCTAACTAACGAGGACACTAGGGAAATGCCTTTAAACATATCCGCCAGCGTGACAGGACATCGGGTCGCCCGGGTCCACATAGTCGGTGGAAGCGGGGTGGAAGTCATGTATGAGCACTGCTTCGCAAGACTCCAAAAGGAAGTGCGGGACCGTCTGGAAGAAGATGTATGCCCTTTGGTAGGTTTTTCGGGGGAGGTACTTAAGCCTTTGGACTCCATAACCCTCCCTTTTAGTCTAAGGGAAGGCATGAAGACTCGGACTGTCCAGCTTCGGTTTTCGGTAGTAATAGCTACTTCAAAGTACAACATCATACTGGGGCGCCTTGGTATGAGGGCTCTCCGAGCTATAGCATCCACCTCACACGGATGCATCAAATTCCCAACTCCTGAAGGGGTAGCCACAATACGATCCTCAACTGAGATTGTAGCCAACGTGGACCCGGAAGGAAAATCAAAGAAGAGGCATGTAGGGACCGATGAGTGGGTCCTCAATGGGGAGTTCCCCGATCAGACGGTCAAGATAGGGACCTAGTTGACAGATAAAGGAAGGGCAGGGCTAAAAGAGCTGTTGTTATGGAACGTGGATGTGTTCGCATGGAAACACGAAGACATGATGGGGATCCCTCGAAACCAAGTGCAACACAGTCTCAAAGAGTTCCATTGGATGGAGCCTTTAAAACGAAAGAAAAGAAGTCTGGGGCCAGAAAAAAGCCAAGCTTTGTTAAAAGAAACCCGGAAGTTATTGCAAGCTAGAATAGTCAGAAAGGTAAAATATCCAAAATGGATCTCCAACCTAGTGATGATAGCGAAAGCTGACAACAGTTGGCGAATGTGTATTGAGTTCAAGGATTTGAACAAGGCTTACCCAAAAGATGCATACCCACTCCCCGAAGTGGAGAAGAAGATAGAATCTTTGGCAGAATATCCCCTGAGGTGTTTTTTAGACGCCTATAAGGGATACCATCAGGTATAGATGGACCCCAAAGATGAAGAAAAGACAGCTTTTTACACTGACGAGGGGACCTTCTGTTACACTAAGATGTCGTTCGGTTTGAAAAACGCAAGAGCCACGTACCAGTGTTTTATGGACCAACTATTTGAAGAGCAAAGGGACAGAAACATGGAGATTTATGTGGATGATCTGGTCATAAAAAGCAAACATGAAGAGGGAATGTTGAAAGACATAAGAGAAATGTTTCAAACCCTAAGGGGAGCCAACATGAATCCTGAATCCGGGGAAATGCTCTTTTGGGGTAGAAGAGGGGAAGTTCCTAGGGGTGTTGGTGACAAAAGGGGGGATTCGAGCCAATCCTGAGAATGTGGAAGCACTGATACAGATGAAGTCCCCTAAGAACCTCAAAGAACTGCAGAGGCTTAATGGAAGTCTTGTGGCTTTAAACAGGTTCCTTTCCAAAATAGCAGAAAAGACCTTGCCCTTTATGGCCGTTCAAAGAAGAAGTACAAAGAAGAGTAAGTTCTGTTGGGACAGGGAAGTAGAAGAAGTCTTCCAGGAGCTAAAGAAACACCTATGTCACCTCCCTACAATTGCAACACCTCTGCCGGGGGAAACATTGATACTGTACCTTTCCCAAACACCAAAAACAATAAGTTCCGTGCTGATGGTTGAAAGGGGAGAAACACAGGTCCCATTTATTTCACAAGCCGCACATATAAGGGACTGGAGGAAAGGTACTTACCGGTAGAGAAACTGGTGCTAACTTTGATCTACATGGCGAGGAAACTCCGGAGGTATTTCCAAGCACATGTCGTGCGAGTACTTACCAACCAACCTCTTCAGCAAGTTTTATCAAAGCCCGAAGTCTCGGGCCGACTAACGAAGTGGTCAGTAGAACTAGGGGATCATACACTCGAATATCGGCCAAGAACGTCCATCAAAGGGCAAGTGTTAGCCGACTTTTTAGCTGAAACAGAAGGGGGGAGGATAATGAGAAAGGAGAAGAATGTGAGGCAAGGAGTAGTGAGAAGGCAGGGAGTGAGAAACCTTCGTGGAAACTATACACTGATGGGGCCTCCAATGAAGAAGGAAGTGGGGCGGGGCTAATTTTAGTAAGTCCCGAAAGGATAGAGTTGACTTATGCAATAAGGTTGAATTTCCTGAGCACAAACAACAAAGCAGAATACGAGGCACTTTTAGCTGGACTCAGAATTACCAAGGAAATAAGAGTAAGGAAAGTGCAGGCTCACGTTGACTCACTCCTAGTAGCCAACCAGGTGGGAGGGACATACGATGCCAGGGACCCAAAAATGAGGGAATACCTAAGAGTGACTCAGGAAATAATGAAAGAGTTCAAAGAAACATAAGTAATACACATTCCAAGGGGTTCGAACAAGAAAGCGGATGCCTTGAGCAAGCTGGCAGTAGTAGCTTTTGATCATTTGGCAAAAGAAGTAAAAGTGGAAACCCTCAAACAATCGTCGGTGACAGAAGCTATGATAGCCAATGTCGAAACCCAAAAAGAAAGTTGGATGACTCCCATCGTTGAGTACCTGCAAGAAGGGAAGGTCCCAAAAGATAAAGAGGAAGAAAGGAAACTAAAGGTCAAAGCATTACAGTATGAAATAATTGAAGGGAATTTATATAGGAAGTCTTATTTGGGATCATCCCTGAAGTGTATTAATGAAGAAGAAGCAGAATACGTGATAAGAGAAATACATGAGGGGATTTGCGGAATGTATATGGGAGCCAAAATGGTTGTGGAACGGGCAATGAGAGCCGGGTACTACTAGCCATTGATGTTCTTTAGTACTGTTAGAGAGATACAAAAATGTGACAGCTGTCAGATACATGCCCCGCTGGGTAGGCAACCAAAATCAGCGTTAGTCCCGGTAAGTTCCTCGTGGCCATTTCAAAAGTGGGGTATAGACATCGTGGGACCCTTTTCGGAGGGAACAGGAAGGGCAAAATTTTTGATAGTAGCAATCGACTATTTCACAAAATGGGTGGAGGCCAAGTCACTTCGAACTATCACGGGTGAGCAGGTTAAGAGGTTTGTATGGGAAAACATTGTTTGCATGTTTGGGCTACCATACGCCATAGTCAGTGACAATGGGAAGCAGTTTGCCAACAACCCATTCAGGGAATGGTGCCTGCAATTAAAAATCAAGCAAACGTTCACGTCAGTAGCCCACCCCCAGTCCAATGGCCATGTAGAAAGAGCAAATCGAAGCATGGTAGAGGGAATCAAGCAAAGCTGGGGAGAGAAAAGGGATCGTGGGTGGAAGAATTGTCTCATGTCTTATGGGCGCACAAAACAATGCCCAAAACAAGCAACGGAGAAAAACCTTTCAGCTTAACGTATGGAACAGAAGCGATGATCCCTACGGAGATCGGGGCGCCAACCAGGCGAACTTTGCAGGGAGAAGGTAGGGGTGAAAAAGATTTGAGGTTGAACTTGAATCTGACGGAAGAAAGGAGGGAGGAGGCAGCAAGGGAGGTTGAGTACAAAAAAAAGATGGAGAGATACTACAACGTGAAGGTCAGGGAGGTCAGATTCAAAAAAGGGGACTGGGTGTTAAGAGAAAATGAAGTGAGTAGAAAAGAAGATCAGGGGAAATTGGAGCCTAAATGGGAGGGGCACTATCAAGTTATTTGGGCCGGAGATAATGGGGCCTACAGATAGGCAGAATCAACAGGAAAGGAGATTCCTAGGACCTGGAACTCCATGCAACTTCGAAAGTACTACGCCTGAGGGCACTAGCAAAAGGGCTAAGGATCAAACAAAACAAGTGACCACTCCGTGAGGAATAAACAGGAAAGTCAAATTGTATTTTTTTGTAACCGCTATGTAAACGTGATCCTAGTGCAAGAAAGTACTTTATCAAAATCATAACATACAAACAACGAGTCCGTCTCATTATAAGGGAAACAAGTATAGAACACGAGTCCGCCTCGTAAATACTCACGATATGCTCCCCAAAGAGGGAAGGCCTCGACGATAGGCTAAATGGTTAACCAATAAGCATAAATTAAACATACTAAAGCATACGCTAATCATCGTCATACATATTCCAATCTAATGCATATTAAAACACCAAAACATGAAAAGTTCAAATTCGCCCACGCAGGGGCAGACAAACAAAGCAATTGTTTAAAAGCATACAAACCCATATAAAGTTAATTGTCTAAAACAAACCACAAATAATAACAATGGAGACGAAGGATCAACAACGGAAGCCAGGGCTTGAATGCCTGCAACAGAGATCTCAGGGTCCGAGGAAACTTGGGCAATGATGGGGGGGAACATGGGAGGTCAAGGCCACAAATGCCTCTTGAGCTACTGTCTCCGCGGTAGGAGAAAAGGAGGGAGCTTCTTGAATGGGAATCCCGTGGGAAGAATGTTCATAGCCCGCCCGTAGCCCATGTTGAAAACCAGAAGCAAACACAGCCAGATTTAGATTGTCCCAGACCTCCAACATCTCCCTACAGCCCTGAGCCCGATCATGCACCTGCCAAAAACCTGTAGAAACCAACCACTTCCGATCATCTTCATGCTTCGAAACAACTCCTTATAGGCGGAACATTCACCCCTCAGCCACTCAATCTCTTTCGACAGGCCATCAACCTTCCGCCCCTCTTAATGTTTAGCAGCCTCTAATTGCTCTAAAGCTGATTTATGATCAGAACGTTCACGATCAAGCAGATTCTCCAGCTCATGAATTCTTACAAGAGGGGGGCTCTCTTCAAGCTTCAATAAAAGCACAAGGCAAAAATAAGATAAACAAAGAAGATAAGAAGAAAAGTAAAGGGGAAGCGAACCTTGGAAATTTTAGCCTGAGTATCAACAAGGGAAGATTGAACGACATCAAGATCAGCAACCTTCTCTTGGGCAAGCTGAAGGCTAGCAGTAAGGTCAGCCACCTGTTTCTGCGAAGACTCCAATGCAGATTTCAAACCGAGGACCTCCAAACTCAACTCCTCGGCCACATTAATTCTCTTGCGCATCTCCCCGACCCGTCGAACATAACCATCAACATACTTCTTCAAATTAGCAATCTCCTCTTGACTATTCTGATGGGCGACCTGGACATCCACAAACCCCTGATGAAGGGAGGAACCCAACACCAAGGTACGATATGGGTACGTACCAAACTCCCCAACCATGACATCGGGCATCATAGTTTGCACACGAGCATCATCCACAGGGGGAATAAAACATGTCAAGAACTCATGAGCAAGGTGGGGAGTGTTGACAGAAGAGTTCACAGTTAACGACCACTTCGGGATAAAAAGGTCAGGGGGAGGAGGATTAACTGAGGAAGGATTCGAAGAACCCTAAGGAGAGATAGGAGCTTTACCTTTAGGGTCAGCCTCGGCAGCATCAGGATGTTTGCTAATAATGGTGGGAGCAACAATAGGGTTAGGAACCGCATCAGTGACCTTGAAAGAAAAGTCGTCATCAACATCAACAATTTCAGGGGCAGTAGAAGAACCCTGCCCAGTGGAGCCAAAATAAGTGCGTTTGGAGTTACGAAGGCGACTCTTTAAGGATGAGTCAAAAAGCTCATAAGCAACGTTCTCTCGCGTTTAAAAGAATCTGAGACAGCCTCACTTGAGAAGCCAGGGGCTTCGGAGTCAGAGGAAGCATCACCGGTATGAGTCATGGGGGTGGAAACACCAGTAGATATCGTAAGAGCAACGAATTCAGCACCTTTAACATGACTTTTCTAAAGTATCTCCATCAAATCCATCTCTACAAAACAACAACAAAGAAAAATAAATCAGAAACAGGGGAAAGTATTTAAGGCAGTTGACAGAAGTTAGGAATCACCAACCTCGCTCCCCGTCAAACATAGCAGGACGTGTCAACAGGTCCGGCCAAATGTTGCTCAGTCCAGTCATGTATAACAGGGGCTCAGGGTAGGTGGCAGCTTCAGTAGGATTTTTAATCAGCAATTTATAAAGAGAATCATGAACAGTAGGAAAACCGGGGGCAGGGTCATCAATGTGAGAACCAACATGACGGCGATGAGTAAAACCTGGAGCAAAAGAAGAGGACACAAAGAAAAAAATCATTTTTCCACTCGCGAGGGTAAAACCCAGAGGGGATGTAGGAAGGACAGGGAGGGTGTTTACCGCTTGCTCGTCGCTCAAAGGTGAACCAATCGCCGTCAGCCTTTAAACGGTAAATCCGCCGAAACAAAGTAACAAAAGGATCTCCACCGAAGGCCTAACAAGCGACCTCAAAGTGAGTAACACGAAGAAACCCCAAGGGGTGAACTTGGGAGAAACACAATCGGTGGTATTTCAACAAAGCCAACTGAAATTCAGTTAAAGGATAACGGATATTGGCAAACTCAAGGTTTTTCGCGTAAAGAGCGATAAACCCAGGACAGCTGCAAGCCGTATCATTTGGACCGGGAAGGGTCAGAGACAAAGACAAAGGGATATGGTAAGTCGAACACAAGGTAACCATTCTGACAGAGGACATGGCCGAGGTAATAGTTGATCGACAGTCATGACTCATAATGTAATAGAGAAAGGAGGAGACAAACCTGGGCAAGGAAGGAAATCACCGGAACTTTTGGAGGATAAGGGTATAAGAGAGAGGATCAATAATGGTGAAAAGACAAGGGGGTGGTTAATTATTGCCATGGGAAGGTAAACCGTCAAAATTCAAAAAAGAAAGAAAATGGGCCGGATCAGGCAAATGGTCTTAAAAGGAACAAATGCATAATCAAGCGGGCCAATCGAGAAAGAGAATCCACGGGAAGAGACATAAGAGGATGAGCAAGAGCACAAGATGAGTCTATTGTCCTCCTCATAAATAACGAGAACAATAGACTAGGGGGACTTGAAGAGCCTACCCATGAGACAGCCTCACGGGCATGCCCCAAGCCCAATAATCTAAGCAAGGCCCAGCACAGGAAAGCCCAATAGTACAAATGGTTCTAGAAGACGGAATGGAGGGAAAAAGGTTTGCGAGGGAAATGCATGCAGCACGTCCGATCCGGTGGTTGGCCCGAGGAGCTTGTGATCCGGGATAGGGGCAGTGACCAAGAGGTAAAGATCTCCGAAGAAAGCAAGGCCCGAGGGTAAGAAGATCGGACCAAAGGACCCAACCGGAAGTGATAAACCATAGGATCTTGTGTACACTTATCCTCTCCTATAAATAAAGAGGAGATAACACTTGCATAGGCATTCACTAATTCAATACTAAACACCACATACTTCTATACTTGTGATCCCATTCTTATGATAATTAGGAGCCTTCCCCGGTTAACCGGAATAGGATCCAACACTTACATTAATATTGCTTTTGTGTAATGCCAATCTTTATAAATTAAGGTGGAAAGAAATCATAAAATACAAGATCATAAATACCATCTGCTCAATTATCGTATGACTTTTAATAAATACTAATTACTCATCATTGTCAAAAACTAAAACATTAAAATCAAGAAACGAACAAGATTGGAGAGAGAGAGAGAGTGAGAAAAATTAAGATTTTTTTAATTCCTTTACTGCCCCTATTCAGTTTGGTAAAAGTCCATATTCTTTTATTTAATTAGTAGAATGTTATTTTGAATACAAACCATTGATTAGAAAATAAATGGTGTAGATTAGTTCTTAAAGTTCTTAATAAAATTAAGAGTTCTTAATTGATACTAACCCCATATATATATATATATATATATAACTAGATTTTATCTCCCGTATTACGGGGGTTGTTTTACATTATTCGTTTTTAATATTTATATATATATATATATGTATATTTGGATTTTAATTTTATTTATTGTAAGAAAGTTAATAATTAATATACTTGAGGTTTGATGATTAAATGATTTCACAAATAAATGAAATATATAATCCAGTTTAAAAGCTATCTGGGTTTGGTGATACTCATTACCCGTTTATTTTCTTTATTATAAAACTATTTCTTAATTGTAATAATATCTTTTTTTAAATAAAATAGGATATTAAATTTTTAGTATATCCCTATTTTATAGGATTTTCATATCAAATATTTGATTAGATTAATTTTTAATATAATGAGATGTTATAACCCGTTTAAGAGCTATCTGAGTTTGGTGAGACCTTTACCCGTGAATTCGGGTCAAATGCATGAGAAGCCTTCATTTACAAATAAAGCAATCTGATGGCTTGAGAGAATGGTTGTTTTACTTCTTTGTTTTTTAATATTTATTTTTTGGATTTTAATTTTCTTTATTGTAAGAAAGTTTATAATATACTTAGGATTTGGTCATGAAAGGGTTTCATAATAAATGATATGTTATAATCGTTTAAAAGCTATCTGGATTTGGTGACCCATGACCCGCTTATGTTTTTTACTATGAAATTGTTTATTAATTATAAATAATATCTTTTTCTTTTTAAATTGGATATTAAATTTTAGTATATCCCTATTTTATAGGATTTTCATATCAAATAATTGGTAAGATTAATTTTTAACTTAATGAGATGTTATAACCCGTTTAAGAGCTATCTGGTTTTGGTAAGACCCATGCCCATGAATTTGGGTTAAATCAATGAGAGACCTCCATTTAAAAATCAAGCAATCTGGTGGCTTCCATAAAAGGGGGGAGCGACCACATCGCGACACGTAGGATTTTAGGGTTTTTGTACACATAGGATTTTAGGGTTTTCGTATATATATATTACTATATATATACGTGTACGTGTCGCGATGTGGTCGCTACCCCTTTTATGGAAGTCACCAGATTGCTTGATTTTTAAATAGAGGTCTCTAATTGATTTAACCCAAATTCATGGGTATGGGTCTTACCAAAACCAGATAACTCTTAAACGGGTTATAACATCTTATTAAGTTAAAAATTAATCTTACCAATTATTTGATATGAAAATCCTATAAAATAGGGATATACTAATATTTAATATCCAATTTAAAAAGATAAGGAAATTTTTTATAATTAATAAACAATTTTATAGTAAAAAACATAAGCGGGTCATGGGTCACCAAATCCAGATAGCTTTTAAACGGGTTATAACATATCATTTATTTATGAAACCCTTTCATGACCAAGGCTTTTCGTATATATATATATATATTACTATATAGTAATATATATATATATATATATATATATATATGAAGGGTTAGGATCAAATAAGAAGTTTGGTTTTCCTAAGAAGGCTAGAAAGAGGGTATTTTAGTATAACACTTTAATATCAAAACCCACTTACTTTAATATCAAAACTCACTTAATTACATTAATTTCAAAAACCCACTTACATAAAACCCACTTACATCTTCACTCATCTCCTACAACCACCACCACTCCACCGCCCACCGCCACCACAACCGTCACCCACCGCCACAACCTCGCCGGAAAAGTGCGAAAAAACACAATGAAAATCACAATGGAAAAAAACACTATAAAAAAAACACAATGATAAAAACACAATTGTATGGCACAATGTAAAAAACATAATGATAAATACAATTGTATAACACAATTTTGTAAAACACAATTTTGGTAAAACACAATACGTAAAAACCCACTAATTTTTTTAAAATTTTTATATAACAATATGGTACTCATATAAAAGAAAAAAAGGCACTCGTTATTATGGTGAATTTGTTTTTCAATAAAAACGTCGTAAAAAAAAGTTGTTGACGTTTTAAAATGATGGGGGAATTTGGCTTGTGCCATGCATGTGGAGAGAGAAAGTCAACAAATGTGTTATTCCTTTTATGCCATTCCCCTTATGTTCACACTTGATTTCCACTTAAGCTAATCTCAACCCTTCATATTCAAAATCAATGAACAAGATTACTTCTTATCCTTCCTACAAAAACTATACTTCCTATTATAACCTAACCCTATATACAAAAACCCTAAAATCCTACGTGTCGCGATGTGGTCGCTCTCCCCTTTTATGGAAGCCACCAGATTGCTTAATTTTTAAATGGAGGCCTCTCATTGATTTAACCCAAATTCATGGGTATGGGTCTTACCAAAACCAGATAGCTCTTAAACGGGTTATAACATCTCATTAAGTTAAAAATTAATCTTACCAATTATTTGATATGAAAATCATATAAAATAGGGATATACTAAAATTTAATATCCAATTTAAAAAGAAAAATATATGATTTATAATTAATAAACAATTTTATAGTAAAAAACATAAGAGGGTCATGGGTCACCAAATCCAGATAGCTTTTAAACGGGTTATAACATATCATTTATTTATGAAGCCCATTCATCATCAAACCCTAAGTATATTATTAACTTTCTTACAATAAAAAAAATTAAAATCTAAAAAATAAATATTAAAAAACAAAAAATGTAAAACAACCATTCTCTCAAGTTATCAGATTGCTTTATTTATAAATGAAGGTTTCTCACGCATTTGACCCGAATTCACGGTAAAGGTCTCACCAAACCCAGATAGCTCTTAAACGGGTTATAATATCTCATTATACTAAAAATTAATCTTATAAAATATTTGATATGAAAATCCTATAAAATAGGGATATACTAAAAATTAATATCCTATTTTATTTAAAAAAAAGATGTTATTTATAATTAAGAAACAAATTTATAATAAAGAACCCATTTTATCATTAAACCTCAAGTATATTAATTATTAACTTTCTTACAATAAATAAAATTAAAATCTAAATATACATATATAAATATAAAAAACGAATAATTAAAGACAACCCCCGTAATACGGGGTATAAAATCTAGTGTGTGTATATATATATATATATATATAGAGAGAGAGAGAGAGAGAGAGTCATTACAGAATATAGGATATATATATATAGGCTAAGTATAAAATGAAAACCCATTTGAGTTGTGAAAACTCTAGAAGCCCATTCTCAACCACATGTTTTTAATTAAAGTCTAAATCTTGTGGTTCACAATTAAAGTGAATAAAAAATGTAAATATAAATATAAATTTTTCTCTCTCCTGAAAACATATATAAAAATTAGTAAAAAAATGTTAAAAAATAGCAAAATATTTTTTTTGATGTTTCGATATTTTGTATTAAATGTTACAGCATATATTACATGTAACAAAAAAAACGATGTTACATAGGGTTTTCGCGGGTTTTCACAACTCAAGTGGGTTTTCATTTTATCCTTACTCTCTCTCTCTCTATATATATATATATATATATAATTTTAATATATATTTATTACTCGATCGAACGAATGAGTTATTTCTGAATGATATCGATGCTAACAAAAATTTTATTCTTAATGCTTATAAAAGTATATAAATATTTATTCTCAAAAATAATATAAAAACTTATCACCAACGGTCGTCCAAAAACTAAACGAAACGCTCGGTTGATGAAAGCAACCGACACAAATATAATAAATGAAACGTAGTTGGGTTAAAGCGACTAGCGTAAACCAACTTGCGAGTCGATAACGAACTAACTGACCTTACGCTTTTAGGACGTGTGAAGGCGGCGGAACCGGGTTTAATTTGAAATTGCTAGAGAACTGACCATTGAACTTACGAGGTGAGTTTCACGACCCCTTTTTACTGTTTTACTGTTTTTCAACTAGGGGGGAAACATACTTGCACTATTTTATGCGATAATTGAAACACAAGATGTTGATCATTATGTGAATATGAGATGGTAGCCCTAGGGATCGAAAGATCAGTCACTTGGGATCGAAAGATCAGTCACAACTGTAACCATTAACTATGGCTTAGCCTGGAATTATGTGAGTAGTACTACTGGGGTGACCTCCCCGCTCTTGTCGATACACATTATCGAGTGAGGCGCATATAATTTTAAGAATTAATCATGGATATTTGGCATACTTATGATTAATAGGTCTTGGGTTGGTTATGGGCTTATGTGTTGCATATTAACTTTGTATTCCTTGCAAGCTTAGAAAGGATCATTCATGGTTTGATTTAATTATCGCACTTATCTAAGGTTTTCTTAATAACAACTGTTTTGTTATCGCGCCGATTAAACCCGTGAACTTACCAACCTAGTGTTGACGTTTTTAAGTATGTTTTTCAGGGCAAATTAAGCTAGGAGATGTGGGTATTACAAGCATTGCACATAGGATCACCGCTTTTGAAGGATTTCATTTTTATAATCAAGAGTGTTTTGGGTCATAAAATTGAAATCCTAAAGTTGTATTCTGTAACGCTTATAAATAAATTGGTTTGTAAACCTTAAACTATTTGGTGATATACTAATAGTAATGTTTTGTGTTAATCAATAGCAGTGATTATCCATGAAAGTCGCACGCTCGCGTTTCCGCCTTGGCGGGGTGAGACAGTTTCCATTGTAATATTCATATGTGGCTAACCACTCTCTTTAGTCCTAGAGGAGGGTGCGAAGCACCCGACACGCACGCGCACGGACTCGGACTCTGAAACGGACTCGGACACGGACTCGGACTCGGACTCGGGCGATGGGCGTAATGTGGCGTTTTGATGACGCATTTTGCACTTCGCACGCTCGCATCGCCGTGAGTCGCATAAGGGCCGCTTTAGTATTTTTGGATAGTACAAGGAATGAAAATGATAATATGAAATTCCTTCCTTCGCGCGACGCGAAGGATTAGGTCTCAAGTCTTCACGCTATGCGAAAGACAAAATACATTAAACCGATATTGAACAACTTCGCTCTATGCGAAGGATTATTTGCGCTACACGAAGTAATCTGATCTGAATGCGTGACACGTGGCAACACGTGGTGCCACGTGGCAAACACCTGATGACTCAACCAACTTTATGGCGGTTCACGTGACGCAAAGGGACCTTCGCGCGACGCGAAGAAACGCAAAATCAAGTATAAATAGGGGTGCACGGCATGTTATTTTCACACACCCAACACCTTTATTTTCACACGCTTTATCTCGGGAAGCGTGCCGAGTATCGTAGAACGTGCCAAGCTCCGAAGTTCTGACGGTTTAAGCTCTAGAACGCAATAGAGAGTAGAATTGTTGCTCTATCAATCTTAGGCGTCTAACTCTGAATACCCGTGTGAGGTAGGGGTTCCGCTTAAGTATTATTTTATTTTTATAATGGCTGGGACCATAGTCGGGGTTATAGCCCGAACCTTGAACACAATTAAGTACACTATAATTTTTCATAAGTAAAGGTTATAATTAAAATATTGTGTCTTTGTGATTAAGAAACGTAAGGGACATAATAGTATTTCTTTATGATTAAAAATATATAAAGGTTATAGTTAAATTAATGTTTCTTCTTGAAGAAGAAACCCAATATAAATGTTTCTTCCTGAAGGAGAAACATAGTATATGATTGATGAACAAACAAAGTGACTAAAAGTCCAAATGTTTTATAAAAAGAAATGATTTGTCAAGGTTAAAGCTATACGAAACAGACTGTAGGTTTGAATCTAGATCATTGATCTAGATATTTATACAAAGGTTGTTCTCGTACTATAAGTCCGAGATAGAAAGAATACAAAAATTAGTAAGACACGCTAATCAAGAACAAAGGTGAATACGTCCAACTTTTTTATGAATGTGTTTTACGACGTGAATACGTCTAAATGTATTAATCCTTTTAAAGATATTTACTCTTTAAACTATGGATGGTTATCCATATGTAAAGAGTTATGAAAGTATTTACATGAGGGTTGGTTCAAATCCTCTAAAACATTTTGATACAAGGTAGTACTAAACACTCAGATTAAAATACACATGTGTCTGGATCCTTACATATATGAGTTGTAGTGGGCACACTACGTACATACTAACCATGAGGCAAGTGACTGTATCTAAGGCGAGTGAAGTCCGATTATGTGGTCTATGGGTATTTTTAGTTCCAATGAGATCGGATTGAGACCCACTGAGTCGTTGAATGCTATTGGTGTTGTATCATAACGAATGTGATTTTGTATTATTGAATATGATTATGCTAAGATGAATTGTGAAAATCTTTTATTGAGTCAATGTTATTCACCAGCATATAGCTGGCATATTTTCCTCACATTTCTGGGAAATAGTAAAGGTTAGAATAGATAAGCAAGACAAATTAGAAGATTGGTTGTATAGCCATCAGATCGGATATTTTATTCAAAATATTATAAAGAATGATATTTTCAAATGACAGGTGTTTGAAATATTTAACGGGTATTAAATCCCAAGTTTTCAATATAATGATATTTTATTCAAAAGACTTCCGCTAAATGAACTTAACTCTGATGTATTTGCAAAACAGGTACCAACTATTGGTCATATGCCTAGGCCCTAAGCCGGGGTGTGACATCTGCTAACGACGCCTCTCCCACTTCGAGTGGTCACTGCCTTGGCATGAGCATTTGGATATGGTTTAAAATATGTAGGACCGGGATTAGGGGTAGTGTTACTTGGAAGACTCCCCGAGGGTCGTTGATCAATATTTGCGGATAGCTCACCGAATTTGACCTCAAGATTCTGCAACGCGGCCTATTGTCCCGTCATAAACGTCTCGTGCTGCAAAGAGTGGATTTGGTGTTGGCATCTTTTTGTATGAGCTGATTTAACAATTGAGATTGGTTAGCCAACAGCTCCTCGATCTTGGAATCACTATTTGGCATAGAAGCATGTTCGGGGGCATGGTTTTTGAAACGGATTGGTTAGATGAACCACAACTCGGTTGCATTTCACATGCTTTATAATGTCAACCCATAATGGGGTTTATATAGACTAACCTAATTTGCTAGCCAACACGTTACCAATTTTAATTATATTATAATTAGGAAACATAATCACTATGACCGACTTGTCATTATTGGCCCCTTAAGTTTACTGAGTTTTGACTTGGAGTCTGAAGTTACATCCAACAAGATTAAGCAGTGATTTCATCGGCCGATAGAGTTCAAGTATCCGACCGATGACCGGACGACGAGTTTGCGAAGATTAAACAGTGATTCATCGGATCCTTATCCAAACTTCGATTCCAAATAAAATTAAAATCAGCAACATGATTATGGTCGGCATCGGAGATTGTCGTTACGTATAATCTGATCTCGTGCTTCTCGAATTTACTTAACGAGAACGGAGCAGATGAGTTTCTGGAGCACGAGACGAAGGAGCGTAACTAGTACGCAATGTTGCCAACTATGAAACAAGAACGAGATTTAGATACGCCGACCATCTCATCGGTAAATCAAAACATTTTTTGCATCTCCAAAGTGTTATCAACTCGTTCATCAAATCTTGATACCGTTACTTTGCATTTATCGCTGGAACCAATCGGGCAAGAACTAGATGTTCAGAAGCAAGATATTGGTGGTGGCCGGTTGGTGGTAGAGGGTCGTCTCTGATGATCGTGGTAGTCGTAGGTGGGGGAGACCGGGATGGTGAAGAGTATAACCCATTTTTATTTTTATTAGTATAAATCATTTCATATTGTTTAATTATTTTATATTTCTTTATTTTTAACCAAGGACGTTTGAATAATTTCACAGCAACTTAATGAAAATAACTAACAAAATTAACATTTTGTTAGGGTTTTGTTAGTATGGGATTGATATGGTAATAAAACTTAGATGTATTGGCTTTTATTAATCCCAACTATTATCTTTTGGTCACTGCCTGTCTCCACTAACAAGTTGGTTGATGACGGTCTCATCTTTTAACGCATTTGTTCCCAATGGTCCACGACTAATAGAATCCTAATGTAAGACCCCGAATCCCGGGAATCCTACAGTTGGTAATCACATCCACAAATTCACAAAAATTTAAAACCAAACGATTCTTTGTATTTAAAACAAGTTCAGAGTAAATAACAGCGGAAAAGTTTAAGTGTTAAAAATCCCAAAACACGAGTACAGGTGTCCAAAATCAATTATAAATAAAATATTCGTTTTATTTGAAATCTTCATCTCATTAAAATCGTTTCAGAGTAGTAAACAGTGGAATAGATAACATCAAAATTCCCAAAACCCGGGAAAGTGACCAAAATCAAAATTTAAATACTTATGGTAATAATTTAAAAGAAATAGTTTACGTTATTAATTCTTCGACTAGATGTGCCTTCAACCGTCCGAGTAGTCTTCTAGCACGTCCAAGCGGAAATCTCTAATCCTCAACTTGAAAGTCAATCTAACATACACACAAAGTCAGCTTGAGCTGAGTGAGTTCAAGTTTTCATAAACAATAATTCATACTTTATTTCAAAGCTATAGTTATAAACAATAGAGAAGGTATAAATAAAATAAATTATATATAATTCACCAAGTAATACAATCATCGTCGAACACACATACACGGGCCTCTCCACCACGAGTCAAGACTCGAGTAATATATTTAACCCAGACGCGGTAAGACCTAAGCATGTGACACGAGCCTCTCCACCACGAGTCAAACCCGAGTAATATATTTGACTCGGTCACAGCTTATACATCCGAGCACGAGATACGGGCCTCTCCACCACGGGTACAACCCGAGTAATATATTTGACCCGATCTCGGCTCATACATCCAAGCACGGGGTACGGGCCTCTTCACCATGGGTACAACCCGAGTAATATATTTGACCCGATCCCGGCTCATACATCCAAGCACGTGATACGGGCCTCCTCACCCCGGGTCTTCCGCAAGTAATATATTTGACCCGATCACGGCTCAACATCAACGGGCCTCTTCACCACGGGATTTTAAAACCCATGTAATATATTTGACCCGCCAAAATGATGATCACGTCACACGGGCCTTTCCACCACGGGTACAACCCGAGTAATATATTTGACCCGGCCGTGAATCACCATGCACACACACATCAATAAGCCTACATACATCATTCTTAGTCACGAGGAACTAAATATCATTACACAATCGTAGGCTATAAGGTAACACATACTCATACATACATACCTCCATATATACATACATATATGTACCTACATATATATATATATATACCATCCCATACGGGAACTAAGTAATAGGTCTACTCATATTCAATCACTACCAAGTCTACTAGCATCCTCGAGTCTAGACCATTAATAATGTACGCAACCTTAAAGGATACAAGCCCATGAACGAGTCTAAAATATCCTAAGGCATATAAAATAATTCAAATATAGCTTTAAAAATGCACCATCACGAGTGAGACCATGTAAAACTATTCAAATCACTATAACGAGTAAAATCGTTTAAAATTGTATTTCGGTGTGTATGCAAGCCCAAAACGTAAAAGAGTAAAAAGGGCATCATGAACTCACCTGAATCAACCGAACACCTGCAATGAGCTAGGAAATCCCTAAGTGCACAATCACAAGTAAGGGCCTGTAAATTATACACAACGCGTTACTAAACTAGACTGTAACAACACTCTAGCCTAATGGGCCGTTCAGGCCCAACACTCCGGCCCAAGACCCAACAACTGGGCCCAAGGCCCAACACTTGGCCCAAGGCCCCTAAAACCTTTCAACTAACCAAAACCACCGGTTAAGCCTAAAACGAACTTGTTGATTAATAACGAGTAAAACGTGCAGATTTTAACATGCTAAGATGCATTTAATTACATAGGATAACTTGGAATTAAATTATTAAATTTTTACCAGACTTTAATAAACGTCTTAGGTTTATAAAAATATTTTTATTATATTTTTCTATTGAACACAAAAATCATAAAAATTCTTCTAACACAGAAAGGTATGTGCAGCTATTTCAGCGCGCAACAAAATGGTTTTATTTTTTATAAAATTCATTACCAAACCAAATTAAACGATTCCAATTGGGTTTAGTTCCTAACTCAAAACACTAACTTCCAGAAGTGGAACCAACCAATTTGGACTTGTCGAAAAAAGGTTATGATGTCGGGAAGACAGACCAGAATCCGTCATCCCGCATCAGCTTTGGCACTCGATTTTATAAATTCATAAAAACTATTCAAATCTCGTCCAAAAATTACGTATTATACCTTTATGGAAACTAGACTCAAAGTAGAACATCATGGAATCAAGAATCGATCAAAAACAGTGGATTAACATCGCGTTACAGACCCTACAATAAACGTATACGAATCTGTCAGCAAGCTGTTATCATCAAAACTCAATCTTAACGACCAATAAGCGCGCCATAAGGATGAATTAAGGTGAAAAAGAGTTGTATACTTATAATACCGACCTGGAATTGAAGTTTGGACGGCCGGACGGTGGCTGATTGCACGCAAAACGAGGTGGAAAGGGGGGTGGGGGCGCCGATCGGCTGCTTGGTTTAGGTTTAGGGTTTATTATTTTTTTATATAAAATATAATAACAATAAAACACTTTGGCCCCTCCACTTTATTAAGAGTTGAACTTGCACGAAAAGTTAAGCAAGATACGTTTACGGGGTGGAAAGGAGCTCTCGGAAGAATGCCGGGTCAAGCCCGAAGGTGTACGCAACCACTACAAGGCTAAATCTTTTGTCGGAATTCACGGACGTTACACCTAATGTCATTACTTGCAGGTCGCTGAAAAAAACGCTTTTCGCCGAAAAGTCACATTTTTCTCTGGAAAACTCAACTTGAACACCACCAACTTACTCACCACAACAAGCACCACAACTTGATCACCATTAACCAATTCCATCGATGGTTCTAGAGTTCTAACGACCTTGATTATTGGAGACTTTTACTCGAAAATTGTTCCCGAAGGTCCAATCTACGGTTACAAATATGTTTGGGATGAAAATGTTGCATTTTCTGAAAAAAAAAATGTGAGTTTCCTATCCAAAACGTTTTTCCAACGATCTGCAAATATGATAAAATGTGTGATCGTTATCAGTCAATTTGTTAGTTGAGACCGGCAGCGAACAAAAAATGACAGTTGAAATTGATGACAACCAATACACCTAAAACTTATAGTTGGGATTGCAACCAGTCACAGTGTTAGTTGGGATTATTAATTATGAGTTTATTTGGTAATAAACTTTTTGTAGACGAGATGGGGAGTGAAATTTCAAGTTCATGAAAACTCTACCAACTACCAAAACATCTATTATTGTTTTATCTGACTATACTATTAAAGTAACACAAGTTGTCCACATGACATTTAACTAGGCACTTCATATAGAATGCCAAGTAAATGTCATGTCACTATTTCCTATTATACGACCCATGACCCGTTTTCCTATTATAACCCATGACCCGTAAGGGTTTATAATATTTTGAAAAATAAATTATTGGGTGATACGGGTTTCAATCCCAAGACTTCATGTTTCAAACAAAATGTGCTTACCAACTCCACTAAAATAGTAATTATGTTTGATTTCTGGACTTAACATATATAAATGTGATTTCTCTTCAAGTATAAAACCAATATTATATTTAATTGTTAGCATTTCTATAATTCATAATATCACATTGTCTTCTTATATCTTTTTAACACGACCATTTAAGATTGTTCATCGTTTCTCTCTTTATTTTAAAATATAATATATTTTTATTTATTTTCTTTTACAACAAAACCTTAGTCTTTGTAAATTTAGTTTTAAATCCTTGACAACATTTTGTTATAAATATCATTTTTTGACACATAATATTTAATATAACAATATCGGTATGAATGTTTTATTTTAAATAAATCAAACATTAAGATTTGGTTTTCAACCTAAAATTATAATGCATAGCATATCAAAAACTTAATAGAAAAAGTCATAAATAAAAATTATTGTATGAAACAATTGAATTTACATATTACATATAATAATTATTTATTTTTATTATATTTTTATTCTTGTGGAACTCGGGCTCTAACCTAGTTTATTAAATAAAGAATAGTTATCATATTGATGAAATAATAAATCTTACTATTATACTATTATACTATATATTAAAACAAAAGAGCGGCGGCACTGTAGCACTGTAGCTCTCTACAGTAGTCGGGGGTATTTTTGTAATTTTCTTTGTCTTTGTCATATCCCTTTGAGTTAATATAGTAAATCGGCGGCGCACTATAGCAAAATACAGCAAAGTTTGGTCTTTCATATTTTAATCCTTGAAGTTTGCTTCTTTTACATATTGACCCCTTATTCATTTAATTATTTTAATGTAAAGAAATGGTCTTTCTAGGTTCCATCCTTCCATTTTGCTTCTTTTTCTTTTTTCTTTTTTTACATATTGACTCCTTGCATTTATTTATTTTATGTAATTGAAGATATATGCATAACAAAAAGCAGTGCACAAAGATACAACATTTGGCTACTTTATTTAATATACTTTTGTTAATTTGTATTGAGTGTTTGATTTTCAAGTCTGTAGCAATCATATGCAAAATTCATTCGCATAGGCATTTTATTTTTACATCGTTACTTTTTTAAGGTTTGACGTGCACGTGTGAATTGCTACAGTAAAGAATTTACTTCTTTTTGTTTAATTAACGTTAATGCTTTTGTACTTATTAGCTTATTATTCAGTAGATCATCTTAACTTAACATACGTGAGTATGTATGAGAGCGATGCTAAGTTTTAAGGAAATAATCAAACTCAAATACTATTATGAAAAACTATGTGGGTTGTGTTTTAAATCTATAATGTGGCAAACTGTTATGTTGTATCTTTAATTAGATGAAATGTTGTATCTTTAATTAGATGAACTTAGGTCATTTATTATTTCTTAACAAGTTTAGTCATGTTATATTTTATATATAATGGGTTGATTTGAGTTACTTTTCATCTATAACGGGTTAATTCGGGTTGTGTTTGATGGCGAACCAATATCAACCAATTTTCCATTGCTCAAGTTTCGAACTTGCAGTAAAAATTGCATATGTTAGACGGCCATGGCACAACGTGTAACACCCCGGTTTAAGCAGAAACGTCCGAGTGTGACGTAAAGATTTTTCAAACACACGTGACACTATTTGGTGACCAGAATAACATTAATTCATTTAAATCGTCATGTAACACAAGTTACAAAGTAAACAAGTACATTTAAATCAAAGATAAACAATCATAATAATAGTTTGTTTATTTGAATAACCTAGATACTAAATGTCTTCCAATACTTCATCCTCTAATCATGGTACCTGTAACATATGTATAAAATACGGTCAGCTATACATATAGCTGGTGAGTTCCCACATTTTATATACGTTCATAAAAATCATACAATTCATGGACAAGTGATAAACGAGCAAGTAAAGTCCTTTCCAGTTGGTATCAACCAACGTACTCAGGTAATCATGCAAGTAAGGTCCTTTCCAGTTGGTAACAACCAACGTACTCGGATAATGAGGCCATTTTCCACTCGATACAATGGACCTGAGTGCAAAAGAGGGCGTATGATCATACTTAATGTGGCTACCATGTGCATGTACATTCGAGCAATTAGTCAAATAACACACAAGTCCATATAGTGAATTGTAGTTTGTAATCGAAATCTTAATACTTGAATTTTGTAATAGATACATATGCTACCCCAAAATATGAAAACATTTAAAAAAGGGTTGTGAAAAACTCACCTTATGAATTGAGGTAAAAAGGTAATTCGAATGCGTCACGAAAAGATTGAAGATGGCAAAAGAATTGAATGCGTTACGAAAGCCGAAACGAGCGATCCGCACTGACTATGATAAAAGAATACGAGACTTAATCGATAATCTTACGGGGTCATTTATTGTATAAACTTATATTGAGAATTTGTTACTAATTTATTAATTTTATGACTTTTGATTATTTTATGGTTGAACGAAATTCTTCGGTTATACTACGATATAATTATTTTAATGGCAAAGTTATGAGGTTTGCATGTTCGAAAAACTTGAACTAGGGTTTATAAATCGAAATTATAATCAATAACTTAGCGAGATGATTTTTAGTGAAATAAAGTTTATGTTTAAGATTAATAAACGATATTTAATTACGGCTTACGAAACGAAAGATTCGGTTTCTAAGTGTAAAATGGTGAGATATATTTTATATTTAATTTATATAATTTTTATACGCGTTAATTGTAATGATTTGATTAACACAAATTCCGGTGAAGATTTCGGGTTTTTAAAATGGGTATTTATCAGTTAATATAATCAAATCAATATGTTAATTATCGTACAATATCGTCGGGTAAGGATTATATAATAATTAATTTGATTGAACGACGAGGTTAACGGCGAAAACGCGTTTTTCCGGCACCGGAATTCGGCGGCCTGAATTGGGTCGAAAAACGGGTAGTGGGGAGGGTGGTTTGGGATTGTTTTATTTAATTTTATTAATTTACACTTTTAGCCCTCCTAGTTTCAAATTATATTAAAACAATAATTAGAATATGTTTACACAATGAACTTTGGACTTTCAAAAGTTTTATATTTTTGGATTAATTACAGTTATGCCCGATAATTTGTGGATCGATTAAAAATTAAACTTAAACAATAAACGAATAAGCAAAAAAAACTTCGAAAGTCGGGAGTATTTTATTGACGATAGTTAATAATGAAAGTACACCGAAACGACCCATTGGGTCGGGTTAACGAATGCAAATACGAATACAAATAAAAATTTGACGACTGTCACAACATTCCCTACTATTGAAAATTTCGTCCCGAAATTAAGTAAAAGAATCCGTATCAAACAAATGGGGATACATAGTTCGCATTTGGTCTTCCCGCTCCCAAGTGAATTCAGCGCCACGTTTAGATTCCCAATGAACCTTTACCAAAGGTATACGGCTACGTTTGATCTCTTTGTCCTTGCGGTCCATAACTTCCACTGGTTTCTCAACAAAGTGCATAGATTCATCAATGCGCACTTCATCAAGTGGTATGTGGAGGTTTTCCTCGGCTAAGCATTTCTTAAGATTCGACACATGAAAAGTCGGATGAACATTCGCGAGTTCTTGCGAAAGTTCAAGAGTATAGGCCATGCTACCAACACGGTCGAGAATTTTGAAATGTCCAACATATCGAGGAGATAGTTTACCTTTCTTACCGAAATGAACAACACACTTCCAGGAGATACCTTGAGAAGAACACGATCACCAACATTAAACTTGAGAGGTCGTCTACGGTTATCAGCGTAGCTCTTTTGGCGACTACGAGCGGCTAAGAGATTTTGTCGAATTTGTGCGATTCGATCAGTGGTCTCTTGGACAAGTTCGGGACCGGTGATTTGGGTTTCACCAATCTCATTCCAACAAATAGTAGAACGACACTTACGACCGTAGAGTGCTTCAAATGGTGCCATACCGATGCTCGTATGAAAACTGTTAATGTAAGAAAACTCAATCAAATGAAGTTGAGAATCCCAGTTTCCACCAAAATCCAAAACACAAGACCTAAGCATACCCTCAAGCGTTTGAATCGTTCGCTCGGATTGTCCATCTGTTTGAGGATGATAGGCGGTGCTAAGGTCCAAACAAGTTCCCAACGCGGTTTGCAAAGATGACCAAAAGTGCAAAGTAAAACGACTATCACGGTCAGAAATAATACGCAGGGGTACACCATGACGACACACGATACGCTGAACTTATAGTGGGGCGAGCCGATCAATCGAGAACTTTTCGTTGATTGAAATGAAATGCACGGACTTAGTCAAACGGTCAACAATAACCCAAATTCCTTCGTGGCGATTTCGAGTGGTTGGGAGTTTAAACACGAAATCCATGGTCACATCTTCCCATTTCCAAATCGGGATGTGCGGTTGCACGAGTAAACCAGATGATCGCTGATGTTCGTCCTTAACTTTAGCACAAGTAAGGCACTTTGCGACGTACAATGCAATGTCTTTCTTCATACCGGGCCACCAAAATTGTAAGACCCCAAATCCCGGGAATCCTACAGTTGGTAATCACGTCTACAAATTCACAAAAATTTAAAACCAATCGATTCATTTTATTTAAAACAAGTTCAGAGTAAATAACAGCCGAAAAGTGTAAGTATTTAAAAATCCCAAATACGGGTACAAGTGCCCAAAAATCAAATATAAATAAAATATCTGTTTTATTTGAAATCCTCGACCAGAAATGCCTTCAACCTTCCGAGTAGCATCCAGCACGTCCAAGCGGTAGCATCCACTTCTTAACCTGAAAGTCAATCTAACATACACACAAAGTCAGCTTGAGCTGAGTGAGTTCAAGTTTTCATAAACGACATTCATTAAAAATTTAAATTCCATGAGTATGGAATGTAGGGGAAAATCATGAGTCCATAAAATCATAAATAGCTTTTCTTAACCAAATCATAAGTAAATAAAACATTAAACATCTTTTCACGCAGCACGGGCCTCCTCACCCCGGGTCTTCCCCGAGTAATATATTTGACACAGCCGCGGTTTAACAAAACCGTTAAAATCATGCAACACGAGCCTCCTCACCCCGGGTCATCCCCAAGTAATATATTTGACTCGGTCACAGTTTAATAAAACAAAATCACGCAACACGAGCCTCCTCACCCCGGGTCATCCCCAAGTAATATATTTGACTCAGCCGCGGTTTAACAAAACCGTTAAAATCATGCAACACGAGCCTCCTCACCCCGGGTCATCCCCAAGTAATATAGTTGACTCGGTCACAGTTTAATAAAACAAAATCACGCAACACGAGCCTCCTCACCCCGGGTCATCCCCAGGTAATATATTTGACTCGGTCGCGGTTTAACATACCAAACACGTGATACGAGCCTCCTCACCCCGGGTCTTCCCCAAGTAATATATTTGACTCGACCATGGTTTATAGAACGGCGGGCCTCCTCACCCCGGGTCTTCCCCAAGTAATATATTTGACCCGCCGGGTCATAAACATGTAACACGGGCCTCCTCACCCCGGGTCCTCCCCGAGTAATATGTTTGACCCAGTCATAGTTTACCATCACATACACATTCACATACACACATACAAACATCTAATTCAAACATCCAACCAACAATATCACCACATACAATCCATAAATAATGGATAATCTAGGCATTCAATACTAGGCCTAATAGCAACCTCGAGGCTTAGAGCCCAAGTAAAATGTATAACCTTAAGGGATATATGACCTTAAACGAGTCTAAAATATCCTAAAGCATAAAATATAATTTACACATGTCTTCATAAAGGCACAACCACAAACAAGATCATACAATACCAAACCAATAGTTTAAACGAATTAAAATCGGTTAAAATCATAATAAGGTGTGTATGCTAGCCCAAAGCGTAAAAATATTAAAAAGGGCATCATGAACTCACCTGAATCAATCGAACACCTGCAACGAGCTAGTAAATCCCTAAGTGCACAATCACAAGCAAGGGCCTGTAAATTATACACAACGCGTTACTAAACTAGACCGCAAGAACACACTTCAGTTCAATGGTCAATTTCGTCCCTGTGGTTTGATACTTTTGCTACTTCAGTTCAAAGTTTGAAAATTTTTCAATTTTATTTTTATTTTATTCAGTTTTTTTTTTGTCTATAGCCCTTAAGAGCATAATCCAAGCCTAAAACCATCGAGCATCGACAAGACAGGTTTATGTTTACTCTGTCGATAACAATAATTATACCCCCTCGTATTTAGTTTCTAGACATTTTCTAAACTCTCCCCCATGATGGAATTCATTGGTAAAGTGGTCAGGGTAATTCCCTAAAACCAAACTATACCGAAAAAACTAAAATCGTTTCTCTGATTAATGCATAATAGTTAGGGTTTAGAGATTAACATATCGTAGCAAACATCTGGGTCGAAATCAACATCAGGAGGTCGAATATCCCGCATTTTCATGTTTGCTCAAGAAATCGATTCACTAAATCGCATGTGTGTTCTTCAAATCGTGGTATTGTTCTTGAATTCCTCGAATTCAACCTTAGAATTGTAGTTGATATGAAGAATTCAAGACAACACCACGATTTGAAGAACACACATGCGATCTACTGTATCGATTTCTTGAGCAAACATGGAAATGCGGGATATTCGACCTCCTAATATGATTTCGACCAAGATGTTTGCTACAATATGTTAATCTCTAAACCGTAACTATTATGCATTAACCAAAGAAACGATTTTAGTTTTATCGGTATAGTACGGTTTTAGGGGATTACCTTGACCACTTTACCAATGAATTCCACCATGGGGGAGAGTTTAGAAAATATCTAGAAACTAAATACGAGGGGGTATGATTATTGTTATCGACAGAGTAAACATAAACTTGTCTTGTCGATGCTCGATGGTTTTGGGCTTGGATTATGCTCTTAAGGGCTATAGACAAAAAATAAATAAATAAAATAAAAATAAAATTGAAAAATTTTCAAACTTTGAACTGAAGTAGCAAAAGTATCAAACCACAGGGACGAAACTGACCATTAACTAAACATAAACAGAAGAAAGACAAAAATACTCCTTAAACTAACGGCATAGTTGGATGCCGTTAGACGAGAGGACGTAATTGGCTAATGTTTAAAAATATAAGGACTAAATTGACAAAATTTCAAACTTTGGACTGAAGTGGCGAAAGTAGCAAACCACAGGGACAAAAATGGACATTAACTCTTTTCAAAATTTAAATTATAGATCTTATCCTTGCAATCTTGCATAAACTATGATGAAACATTTACAATTTGGTTTAGGTCAAAAATGGATTATGACAAAAATAGGTATGCGTTTAGAAGGTGTTATGACCAAAAATAGATTTGGTCAAAACGGGTTCTTACCAAAATAAATGGGTGTCAAAATGGGTTATGAACGAGTTTATTTTCTTAATAGCGACCAAAATAAGTACGAGGCAAAATGGATCACTTCCAAAACTCTTGACGAAAATAATCATAATATAATTGAAAACGGCTACAAAGTCTGTTTGGATTTTAAAAATTGCTATAATATAAAATTATGTCAGGCAAAATGAGGGACAGGTTTGGCGAAAGTAACGTGTCATACCGTGTTCGGGCCATAAAGGGTTTTGACCAAAATAAGTGAGTGTTATAACAGATATTGACAAATATGAATATGGGTTAGAAGTGTTAAAATATATTGGGCTTGATTAAACAAAAAAAAGGGGTATATTGTGCAAATTATGTGGGAAACGAGTTGGATATAATGATGGTGAGTTACGCAGGAAAAATTTAGATATATTATGAAGAGACATTATGTGTGCTAACTACTAAGGCCGTAAAAATAATTTGTGAAAATATGTAGATAACTGAAAAATTGTGGAAATGGCATACAAACTGGTATAGTAGACTTAATTGATTAGTGGTCTTGTGCGATTTTTAAAGCAAGTGGTGTTGAACTTAGATCTGCTGTGTTATCGTCATGTGTGGTTTTCCATTTCTATTTTCTAATAATTCAAATAGTGTAAATTCTAAGTTTCTAACTTACGTATTTAATGATGATTAGCAAGAAACTACTCTGTTTAGAATAGAAAGAAGCTTTCTTAGGTTCCACCGCCTATACAACTTCTTTGGTTAATATGATGTCACCGTGGGAATCGGCGACAACCATGGCTACATTATTTGAGCAATCTTGCAAAAAATATTCACCGACAGATAGAAGCTTTCTTAGGTTCCATACGACCTTATTATATCATCTAGACATGTCTTATGCTTATTCATGTTACTAAATTAATGTAATTATCATAATTCCGCGTTGATGTTCCCATCCACCGGACGGGTAAAGTACTAGTTACATGTTATGCCTGATAATTTGTGGATCGATTAAAAATAAAACTTAAAGCAATAAACGAATAAGCAAAAAAAAATTCGAAAGTCAGGAGTATTTTATTGACGATAATTAATAATGAAAGTACATCAAAACGACCCATCGAGTCGGGTTAACGAATACAAATACGAATACAAATAAAAATTTGACGAATGTCATACAACGCTCCAAGGGCATCACTAGTATATAATAATTGCAAACTTAATTGCTACAGTACACATTGTATAAGTCAGTTTCAATACGACCTCTTAATGTGTTTTGCTTTTGCGTTTAGTTTTCCACGATATAATATTATTTGGTTATTGTCATGTTATACCCTTTATTTTCTCTACATGTAACCTTAGCTCTCCAAAAGATTTCATTGTTTTAAGTTTTGTCCTAACGTTTGTTTTTTTTTTTTTTGCCATATAGTTTTTTGTTATTATTCTACACATTTAACTTATATAATCTTCTATAACGTTTAACATGTGATATTTTTTAAAGTTGAGTACAACATTTTTTAGTATGTCGTTACGACATGTTTATATTTATCTATGTCACGTCTTTAAAACAAAGTTGTGTTCGAAATAAGTATATAAGTTTCGTTGAGTGTCAGTACGGTGCTAATACTTTGACGAGCCGAATTGTTTTTTGTTGTGTCGAAGTGATGGTCGTTATGATCTTTTTGTATATTCACATTTTGATATTCGTGTACGCTGCCGAGTTCCTTGCGCAACACGCAGAACAGATTACTAGTTTATAACTGAAGGGCAATTATTATTATTATTATTATTATTATTATTATTATTATTATTATTATTATAGTTGCTTACTTAACCCCATATCATATCTTTTGTTCTATTTTTTGCTAAGCAATGGTTTATATTATTACTTTTAATCATTCAAGAAAAGTTGAACAACCATTTCAAAAGCTGATATAAATCCCAAAAATTTAAAAAGAAAGTTAACTAACAACATATTCAAAACTATTATAAAACCTTCAAAGCTTAAAAAACAAACGAACCCAACATTCTTTCTATTATTATTTAAAAAACACAAATACATAAACCAACAAACAATCACTCATCTTTCTTCCTCTTAGCCGACACCTCCTTGATCATGATTTTGTACTTAAAAATTTTGATAATTTCTTAGTTATAATACCAAGACACTTCATAGTTACTATCCTTGTACTCGTCACCCTCAGGTTTAGGAAGCATCAAATCAACAACCCGTTCTTTGGGTCCCCATAATTTAATACCTTGATAATGTACTTAAAAATTTTCATAATTGCTTAGTTATAATACAAAGACACTTCATAGTTACTATCCTTGTACTCGTCACCCTCAGGTTTAGGAAGCATCAAATCAACAACCCGTTCTTTGGGTCCCCATAATTTAATACCCGGTGGTGTGCCTCGGATGCACATCCATCTCCCCTTAGTGTGAAATGTAACATTCTTAGTAGGAACGCCGACCACACAGACTATGTTAGTTCGGTAGGATAAAAATAATAATGTGGTCCTTATCATGGTATCGGGAATGACGAGCCAACCAGGCGACTCGAAAGCCTTTTTCTTCCCAATTCCAACTGTTAAAACAATTAAAAATCAAATTATTTTTAAAATCGTCTATATTAACTGTTAAATAAGGAAAAAGAGTTAACCAGACAGATTTAATTTTTAAGAGGTGGGCCAAGGCTCCCCTAAGCCAAAGCAAGCCCATATTGAATGATTAAAACTCTTTCTTTTAACTTAAATTAAATATAGCTTTATATTAGTTAATTGATGTCACAATTATCAGCAACATAATTTTCAAATATGAGCTCACTTTGTGTCACCAAAAAATTTGTGTTGAACTTATATTAAAATGAGATTTATTTATACTATTTTAGCCGGTCTTTTGGAGGAAGGGCCCCAATGAGTGATTATAGAGATGAACACAAAAACAGAAAAAAATAAATAAATAAATAAAAAACCTAGTTCGGGCCTACCAACCCGGTTTATAACCCAGCCCACCACACCAAAAATACAGTTTGGCTCGAACGGATTAAGACTCAGCCCACCCATGAGGTCGTGTACCGATTCATAGTCTTTCAAAAGCGTGCCAAAAAACCGATTTATTTGTCACAAATCAATCCAAACCGGTCTGATGGGGCTCCGGTTTTGATCAAGAGTTGACTAACCTGGGCCCGTTTTTAACCCGAAGTGCTTATAAAAATCGATTACAATCATGCAAAGTGGTTTCACTATCAAGATCCATACTCAAACACACATATTTCAATTACTCCAGGATAAAACATTTCATATTTATTGTTAAATTTTGTTACGATATCCCGTTAATAACTTGAGTCACGTGTTGAAAATACTAAACCACCCCCGATTTGGTCTGAAAACCCCAAGTAGATGAATAATCCTAACACCCAACAGCTAATTTTCACCATATTAAAGGGGGTTACAAAATCGATAAGCGTTGATATGCAAAACAACTGGCATGGAATCAAAATATGTTAAAACATAAAGCTAGAAAATCAAATAAGTTGGTAGTTTCACTTACTTTCAGCATAGAAATCTCCCATATGTGCCTTCATATCTCCCAACAATCGTCTGGCTTCCGACGATCCATATAGCGACCATTCACTTTTTTTCATCATCTTCATAGGTGACGCCGATTCCTGAGTAGATAATAAAACGATTAACACTAAAACCGATCGACCAAACAACCTCTACACACTTACCATCACGAATGAAGTATAATAAGATGTTATTTCTCACATTCTTCAATGTTGCGAGGATTTAATCCAGCAGCTTCCCGCTTTCATCTTCCTTCTATGCTTTCGCGCAGTACGTCATCACGCTCACCAGCGGAAATCAAAAGATGGAGAGCGTGGAAGTCGCCGGAGGGAGGCAACAGGCGGCGAGAAGGGAGTTGGTCGCTGCCAAGTGATAGAGGCTTGGTGATTGCAGTGGAGAACAGTTTGGAACGAAAGAATGCCATTTTTATGTGTTATCAAATGTCGATGATTTATACTGAATAGTAATAGATTATGTTCTTTACGTGTTATCGAATTGACTTGTGAGGAACTTAAAGACTAATTTAACTTGATCAAAACTTTTACAACTTTATAAGTAAAATAGAACTTGTAAAGAACATAAAGACTAATTTGATTCAAGCAACAGTCAATATAAAGTAAATTAAGATTGAAAGAAAAAAATAAAATTTACCGTATTCCGAGACCACCAATTCCAACATAGCGTAGAAAAATCACCATGGTATCTTATACAAAAGTGTCTCCCACATAAACGCACCGTCATGACGTCACAACATAGATATGTGGGTTGCAATGCCGATCCAAACACTTATACTGCAAGTGGTTGCAACGATAAAAAAAAAGAGAGTTATCAATAAAAAAATAGGCCTTGCACAAAAAATCAAAAAAATTTGGGTAAATTAATAAGTGAAAGTTGTAATATATGTCTAGTTATATAGATGCTTCTTGAGGTTTACCCATTTTGCATGTTTGTTCCCATGTTTTCTAAAATGACAAGAATGATTTAAATAGTTTTTTACGGGTAACATTAGTGCTCCCCAGCATGAATGAGCTTTAAGTTTTCAGTTAAATGTATGTGGAAAGACATAGGCTCCCCGTTCATATAAAAGGGAAAAATGAATATATGTAATTATGTATTAACAAAATGGAACCAGCCACTTTTGTTTATTAGAAAATAATAATAATAATGATATTAACAAACAATAACGTTTTCTTATAACCTTTTAAACAAGTGTTGGACTTGCGGGATGTTTCGAGCAGAGGATGGGGCTGCGCCTTCGTGGAGGTTCCTCAATAGTTGTTTTATGCGGAATCGACTGAAATCAATCGTTTTTAGGCAAGGAGAGGGAGATAAGTTCTGACTTCTGAAAATCAAAGACAGTGTTGTGACCGATGGTTGTTGCAAAGACAACTCACAAGAGTGATGGAGATAGTGGTTCTAGTGAGTGGGAGGTATTTGGGACCAAAATACAATATGAGTACATATCAGGAAGCATACATGTAACTGACTTTGCATATGTTAAGTGGCGGATTCAGGAATTTTTTTTAGGTGGTCCACTAATTATAAATGCTTCAATTTCATAGAGTCGGGTATAAAAAAATTCTGGGTCGATTTGAGGTTCAGGTCGACAAAGTTTATTACACAATAAAAATATGATAAAATAATAAAAAAGACACCGTCATAATAAAAATAAAATAATAAAATACATAATAGAAATAAAATAGTATTACGAATTAAAAAAAACACCTATAGTTGTGATGTTTATGATATCTCGTGATGTTCATAATACCTACAAATCAACAATTACAAACTAACAAATTAAAATCTATGAAACTAACAAAAGCTAACAAGCTAACAAATTAAAACTAAATTTAACTAATAATTTAACAACTAACAACATAAAAAACAATTAACAAGGACAAATAGTTAGCATTTAATAAATAAACGTGAACATACCTTCAAAGTGGGAGGATTCGAGCTTTGAGGAAGAGTAGAAGACTGAAGGAAGGAGCTGTGTGGAGTGTGGACGTGTGGCTGACCGGTAAAAGAGAGGGCTAGCGGGCAACGGCGGTGGGCGGCTGTGTGTGTGCGTGACACTTGAGAGGTCAGAAGCAGCGGCTGCCTGTTGTGTTAACTGGTAAAGTGGAAAAACTTAAAACCCTAATATGATATATCATTTAAGGCTTAATAAACAATAAAAAATAAAAAGTGTGAAGTTTTATATCAAGGAAAGTATGAAGTTTTATTAAAGTACCCAATATCTTGATGTTGATATATAACCAATTTGTCTTTTCTTTCCATATATTCCTATGTACTCATGAAAGATCCCGGATATATTGCCGGACACCCTTGATCCATCGCCTTCAAGCTTTGGTATAAAATCAAAAGCTAACCTTCTTCATTTGAAACTTTAACAGATTGTGTTTGTTTACTCTCTTGCATTTCCCTTAATCTGGGAAAGGTATTTTGTCTGCGATTTCTACTGTTAAAATTGATATATTGTTGTTGGTCCTTTGTTCTACAATTTATGATATATATACTTTAGTGATTTTAGTCGGGCTTGAATTTGGTTCTTCAAGCTTCTTGAAATAAGTTATTGAAAACCGACAGGAAACGAACCCTGACCCGACCCAAAATATTCTAATTATATGCTATTAGAAATCCGAGCACCGAGAAAATGTGACTTATAGGAAAACAAGTTCTGGCTTTGCCAATTTTATATAACTTAAATTAAAGTACCAATTTAGTATAACTTAAATTAAGAGTGCATCTCTTTCTTTTTGAACATACGTAAATAACTTAAAATTTCCGTTTGATGTCTAATTTAAGAGTGCATCTCCTTGCTAGACTAGTATGGAGGTTGCATTACATTGTAAAATGTCTAATTTATATATGTTTTATACGAATATCTAATTTAAGAGGGCGTCTCGTTGCTAGACTAGTTAGTTTTCTAATAAAATTCAACGTTCAAAAAAAACAAAAACAAAAGTTATTCTAAGCGAATCCGAACCCAATACTATATTGGTATAAAGATTTCACTTTTTTCATTTACAATAGGTAATTAGTTATATTAAGCGAATCCGAACCCAATATGTAAACCCAAAAACCATGAAGGGAAATGAGACACGTAATTTGGTACAAGGCTAGTGTTAAAAAGTTTCATGGGTATGAAACGGGTATCATATTATGATACTCAGTTGATTGTCCAAAACATGCAAACTCGTTTATTCAAGCCATACTCGTAAACATTTTTTTTATTTCATTTTAATTTCTTTTACTTGGATAATAGAATAACTTAATCAATACTTTTTTTTCATATTTCTAACTTTCTTAAATAATAAAACTTTATAATAATCTCTAACTTGTGGTTTAGTGGAAGGAGGTATTGGGTTCTTTAATAGAGACCCAAGTTTGATTCTCACTTGTGTCACTTTTGGTGGATATAGATAATGAAGGATTTGAACTAGGCCTTGCGAGGTTGTTAGTTCGATTCCCGAGCCCACCCGGGTATTCGTCCCACCGTGTGTTACGCTAGAGGGTTCTGCTCTTGTGTAAGGCCCCAGACCCGGTAGCCCTACTTGGACGTTAGATTTAATCATAAATACAGTTCTAAATATCATAGTGAATTTAAAACATTACGCGAAAGACTTAAAACTTCAACCATATATTACAAATCATAAAATTCTTGTTTAAAACATTCAAATCTGCCTTAATATAACATCATAACATAATTCATTATAACTTTCTTATCTAGATGCCAGCCATCTCAGTCCATGCTATGTGCCTCCCTCAAGCCAGCTCCTTCATCCTATTTGTCTGTGTGCATACTAAAAGTCAGCTACGCTGAATGAGTCATAGTTAACCAGGCAACACACATTATATTCACATACTTACGTATACGTATCCGAATACACATATTACATACTTAACCTGTTTATCTTCCTTTCATACATACTTTCATTCTTTCTTTCTTTTAAATTACTTATACATACATAACTATTTCTACTTTTGAAGATCCGTTCGCCCTATAACCTCACAGGTATTATTAGGGTCTAGTCCCTCATTCCTCAGATATTATTAGGATCTGGTCCCTACTTTCCGTACAATCATACAAACATTGCCATACAACCATGCATACATCTTACTACTCTAATAAAAGACTACTTCATTGTGTCACTTGTCAAGCTCTCATCACTCCTCACTTTTTTTACCCATATTCAATAAATGGTTTTTATTTCGGGTCAACCCTTCCAAATAATAATTTCCGGATCATTTTATTATTCTGTCCATTTTTTTTCATAACACACACCCAACCCAAATAACAAACCCTAATTCCCACCGTTGTTCATCCCCACCGCCATCTCTAATAAAAGACTACATATACTTGCCACTTGTCAATCTCATAGCCATTCTCACATTTTTTCAACTCATTTCAATATATAGTTCTTATTCTTTAAGTCATTTCAATATATGAATTCAATATTTTTTTTAAATATAAATCATAACCAATTCATTCATTAGCAGATGATCTCAAATGACATCATATTAATTAATTAAAATGTAAGATATTTTATGTTCATGGATATATTATTTTTGTTGGTTTTATGGATACAATATCATTTATTAGGGTTGGAATGCACTTAAAGAACCTTATTTGTTACAAAGAAGAGTTATAAGCAAGCCTATTTGTTACATTATTAAGAGTTACAAGCAGACATGAACTAAAGATTTTGATTTTTGATAAACAGTGTATACCGACCAATACAATCACAAATGTAGTATACACTGAAGGTTTTACTTATTTGCAACATATTTATGTAATCTTAGTTATATAATTTCTGTTATTTTGATGTAAATTGTAATTTTATTAACATCATATGATCATTTTTGTTGATTGTATTTCACTTAATGATTAAAGTTTAAAATTTTCATAAATTAATCGTGTAATACATGGGCCTCAAACTAGTTTAGTTATATACATCTATATATATAATCATATATTTTTATCATCCCTATATACATACACATCATTTATCATACACTTACTAAATAGAGTAAATGTATTAATCTATCACATAGAGAATGTGCACAACCCCGGAAAACTTAGCAGAGAAAAGGGGCTAGAATCTTACCTGGATCCTGTTATGTTCAGAGCTAACAGTAATCCCCTTCCTTAGTTATGCACGGCTAACTGCTGATCATATATGTTTGTTAATTAATCGAATAGTTGACTAATAGAACTAAGTTTGCAACTTAGTTATTAAACTTACTTGATAAGCTAGGCTCATTTGTTTAGTTAAATGGATCTAAGGGTATTACTTTGTTTAATGACAGTCTTCATACTATTCAATCTTTTTATTTATTTCTTTCATTTATTATAAATGTATGTTTCTTTCATTTAATATATATTTTATATATATATATATATATATATATATATATATATATATATGTAGGGGATGGTTTAGGAGAGAAATGATTTTATTGTGAGAAGTAAATTATAACCCTTGATTATGTTTGATCTATGGTCTACAATCAACATGACAATATTGTAAATTTCAACTTCCTCCTCTTATTGAAATTTAAGATAAAGGGGTATTTTCGTATTTTATTTTATAGAAGCCAGGTTTTAAACATCTTTATAATAAATGAATCCCAATTTTTTAGCCACCGTTATCTCTCACTATTAAACATGCCAAAAAAAAAAAACTTCATCGTTCACAAATTCATTCATAATCCAACTGCATATATAATATTTTGATATTTCGAATTATGGATTGTGTCTACTGTAGTGGATTGGCCCAGACTCCCAAAAGGGGTAAATTCCTCTTTTTTTTTAATAACCGACATTGACTTTTAATACTCGGGTTCAGTCTTGAGCTTTAGTAATTTACCCAATTTAAAATACACCTACACAAATTTGGTTTAGTATGAATTATTATATGTATTTGGATATCTAATTTTAACATACACTAGATTTTATCCCTCGTATTACGGGGGTTGTTTTACATTATCCGTTTTTAATATTTATATATGTATATTTGGATTTTAATTTTATTTATTGTAAGTGTTAGGGCATGGATTTTCAGTATCCTCAACAAACAGTATTCAGGCTAATCTAGGATACGGTATCCTCTAGGGGCGACAGGTATCCTAATTACATTATATAACTAACACATTGTCAGCTACTTTCTTTATTTACCAGGTCAAATACCGTTGCCATGATCTCCCAAAGACTCGCACTTGCTGTTATTAGAGCGTAGCCGATAAGGAAACGTGCTAATTAGAAGAATTAACGGCTAATTGGACTCATTCTAAAGTTTCCTAATTTATAGGCCATATTGTTAGCTTTGATTTTGTATAAATAGAGCTACAACCTTTGATCAAAACACACACTCTAGCACTCGAGAACTTACTAGTACTCGCATTCTCTGTAATCACGATCAAAGTTTAAGCTCCACACTTGTAATTACATTTATTATTAATAAACCAGTGGTGATGGTTTTCACCACCCGGGGTTTTTTTCTTGTTATCCTCAGGATAACAGTTTTTTTTCTCGCAACAAATCTCTGTGTTCAAACCCTCTTTACAAGCACCTTGTCCCGATTTACTAATTTGGTTACAAAATTACCTTTGTCAATTTTTGACCAAAACAATTTGGCACCCACCGTGGGGCCTACGGTGCTTTAATCCATTAAATCCGTTTATTTCACTCACCCTCATTCTCCTTACAATGGCCTCACGACCAAAAACCAGTTCAGTCTTTTCTCCGGTGGTCACTACTACTTCAAGTGTCAACCCAGGACCTCCACCACTGCTGAAGAAAAATACTCAGCCCAGAGGAAAACTTCCACCATTCGCGGGATCCTCTACACGGGTAGACCCAGTTATTTCTAACAATGATATTTTTGCTTTGATGAAACAGGTCAAAACACACATGGAGCAGCAAGAGAAGACCAACTCAAGGCTATTCAAGGAGATGAAGGAATCAAAAAGAAACCAGGGTAAGAGGCCACTCCAATCATGCCCAGGATCCTTAATTTTGATTCTCCAGGATCATCTATCCTTCAGAATCCCGGATCCTTGGGGACACAATCAGCAAGGATTCCATCGCAGTAGCAATCAGGATATTGGGGAGCTTTTTCTTCGGTATCCTCGGAGTTACCTGGACCAACGAGGCCAGGCTCCATCAACATGCAGCCTCGCTCAACCATGCCAGCCGGTATATTCTCATCAGGATCCCCTATGGTGTCCTCGGAAGTGCATATTGGAGATGATATCTGTAAGGCCCCGTTACCGGTAGCCCTACTTTCGTGTTGGATTTACTCATAGACACAGTTCTAAATATCAGAGTTAATTAAAACATTTACGCGGAATATAAAACTTTCATAAAACTTTACATAATTCATAACTTGTCTCATAACATCCTTTGTCTTTCAACATTAAAGCATTAAATTAAAATATCATAAGTCTTCAGATGCCAGATTCTTGTTCAGTGCCATGTGTCTCCTCAAGCGAGCTGCCTCATCCTACTCACCTGCGTGCATACTAAAAGTCAGCTACGCTGAGTGAGTTCTAGTTAATCACATAATCATACAATACATTCTTACGCTTCATACTTAATCTCTTAACTTTCTTTCTTATACACCTAAGTGCTTTTACTTTCATTTTTACTTTCATACTTTCTTTACATTCAAAATCATACGTTCATTTTTACCTTCATGCTTTCCTTACATACATAATCATACTTTTTAAAGAGCCTTTCGCCCTATAACCTCACAGATATTATAAGGGTCTGGTCCCTAGTTTTCGAATATTAGAAGGGTTCGATTCCCTAACATCACAGATATTATAAGGGTCTGGTCCCTATCATCACAGATATTATAAGGGTCTGGTCCCTAGTTTTCGAATATTAGAAGGGTTCGATTCCCTAACATCACAGATATTATACGGGTCTGGTCCCTATCATCACAGATATTACAAGGGTCTGGTCCCTAGTTTTCGAATATTAGAAGGGTTCGATTCCCTAACATCACAGATATTATAAGGGTCTGGTCCCTATCATCACAGATATTATAAGGGTCTGGTCCCTTGTTTTCGAATATTAGAAGGGTTCGATTCCCTCTTCGTTACCATACAACCATACATCATACCTCGAGTATTATTAGGGCTCGGTACCCTTTTCGTAACCATACATTATACATCATACCTCGAGTATTATCATTTCTTTCTTCTATTATCTCTATCATGTTCATACACATAAACATACATAACATACTTACCTTATACATAGCGTTACAACCTGACAGTACGTGCAGTATCCGAAGATCGTTCACGTACTATCAAGCAATCATTCATACATTTCACATTATCCACATAAGGCATACACTTATCTCTTAGGATAAGTGTATTAACAAACATATTGAGTATGCACACAACCCCGAAAACGTAACACATAAATGGGGCTAGAAACTCACCTGAACACGGTTACGTTCTCCGTTGATCGTAATCCCTTTCTTCAGTTGTGCACGGCTGACTGTATAACAAGTATACATATCAATTTAACTATCACTACTTATAACATCTTTCTAGTCTTAATTACTACCCACAACGAACGGGGGTCCGGGGGCAGCGCCCCTGGCAGCGGGGTCTAGGGGCGGCAGCCCCTAGCAGGGTCCAAGGGGCAGAGCCCCTGGCTGGGGTCGAGCTGCCAGGTCAGCTTGGAAAATTTTATTTCCATTAACTGTCTTAACACAATTTTCATTAGATTTTTAATTTATTTTCTAAACGAACTTGGCTTTAGGCGAAGTTAAACCTCAGGTGAACTTGTCATCAGGCGAAGTTAAACCTCATGCGAACTTAGCTTTAGGCGAAGTTAAACCTCATGTGAACTTAGCTTTAGGCGAAGTTAAACCTCAGGCGAACTTAGCTTTAGGCGAAGTTAAACCTCAGGCGAACTTGTCATCAGGCGAACTTAAACCTCAGGCGAACTTGTCATCAGGCGAACTTAGCTTGCAGGCGAAGTTCATCAGGCGAACTTAGCTTGCAGGCGAAGTTCATCGCTTGAAGGCGAAGTTGCCCAGATGAAGGCGAAGTTGCCCAGACAGCCTGCTGTTTGGTTTCTGTCCAACATTTCGAGCGATTTTAACACCCCCGCTATGGTTCAATATCACCCACTACGCTTCCCGACCATTTCCGGTCACTTAACACTAAAAAGCTTGGATCTTTAAACTTCAAAGTTCAAGAATCTTACCCTTTTGAGCTTGTTGGATCTTGTTTCCTTGCTTAATCACAACCAACCGCTCTCTCTTCTCTCTCGGATCTTGGTCTCTCTCTCTACGGCTCTCGGCCTCTCTCTCTCTCCTCGGATCTCGGCCGCCGGTCGGCTTGTGTATGGGGTGTGTGTGTGTGTTTTGGAAGTGTGAAGGAATATATGTAAATGAAGATATTTTTGGGTTTAGGGGATATTTATATCCCTTAAATCCCATTCTCATTTAACCCATCTCAATTAATCCAAGTCCCTGATCCGCCCCTACCCGATATTAATAATTAAAAACGCGAAATCACTAACATAACTTTCTTTATTCAACATTATAAATTTTAGGATGTTACAAGTCTTCCCCCCTTAAAGAGGTTTCGTCCCCGAAACCTAACTATTACATAAACAAACTAGGGTAAAACTTGCGCATCTCATCCTCGGCTTCCCAAGTAGCATCTGATCCCTTACGGTGTTTCCATATCACTTTTACCAAAGGTATAATCTTGTGACGAAGCTGCTTCTCCTTGCGGTCAACGATCGCTATCGGTTGCTCGATGTAGTTCAATTGTTCATCAACCTCAATGTCCATCAATGGCACGTGAGACGTGTCATCAGCTAGACACTTCCTCAGATGAGAAACATGGAAGGTTGAATGAATTCCTTCTAACTCATCGGGTAAATCCAGTTTATAAGCTACTTCACCCACACGTTTTACAACCTTGAACGGTCCAATGTACCTCGGACTCAACTTTCCTCTTTTCCTAAAATGGATAATCCCCTTCCAAGGCGAGACCTTGAGCATCACATTGTCACCAACGTTAAACTCAATTGGTCGTCGCCGCTTATCTGCATAAGACTTTTGTCTGTCTTGCGCGGCTTTCATTCTTGCTTTGATCTGATCGAACTTTGAAGACGTTTCTTGAACCACTTCTAGGCTTCCCATTTCCTTCTGACCAATCTCACCCCAACACACCGGGGTTCTACATCGTCTACCGTACAGCATCTCAAACGGTGGCATACCAATACTTGAATGGTAACTGTTGTTATAGGAGAACTCTGCCAGATGCAGATGATTATCCCAACTTCCACCAAAATCTAAAACACAAGCACGTAGCATATCCTCAAGGGTTTGGATCGTCCGTTCAGACTATCCATCGGTTTGAGGATGATACGCCGTACCGATGTTCAACCTCGTCCCCATAGCTTCATGGAATTTCTTCCAGAACCTCGAAGTAAACCGTGTATCCCTATCAGACACGATCGATAACGGTACTCCATGCTTGGTTACCACTTCCTTGATGAACAAGCTTGCTAACGTTTCTGACGAGATGGCCTCTCGTATGGGCAGAAAGTGAGCACTCTTGGTCAAACGGTCCATAATCACCCAGATGGTATCATGTTGCTTAGCTGTACGAGGTAGCTTAGTTATGAAATCCATGGTGATGTGTTCCCATTTCCACTCAGGTATCTCTAGCGGTTGCATCTTCCCATAAGGCTTTTGGTGCTCGGCCTTGACTTGTAAGCAAGTTAAGCACTTACTAACATAATCCACTACATCATTCTTCATTCCTGGCCACCAGTAATCTCTTTTCAAGTCTTGGTACATCTTTGTAGCTCCAGGATGGATTGAGTACCTTGACTTATGAGCTTCATCTAAGATTCGACTTCTAAGATCACCATGGCGTGGAATCCACATACGGTCAAATCTAGTTTTAACTCCATGAGTGTTTTCCATCAACTCATCTTGCTGGCCAAAAATCCTTTCTTTCTTTACTAACCCTTCGTCTACTAACACTTCTGACTGCACTTTGATGATTTCTTCAAAAAGACTTGAGTTCATGATCAACTTATATGACTTCACTGTTGCAAGGACTTCCTCATTCTTACGACTTAACGCATCAGCGACCACGTTAGCTTTACCGGGGTAATACCTAATCTCACAGTCGTAATCCTTTATCAATTCTAACCATCTTCTCTGCCTCATGTTCAGTTCTTTCTGTTCGAAGAAGTACTTTAAACTCTTATGATCAGTATAGATAGTACACTTAGTACCATACAGATAATGCATCCATATCTTAAGAGCATGCACTACAGCTGCTAACTCCAGATCATGCGTCGGATAAGTACTTTCATGGACCTTCGACTGTCTAGACGCGTAAGCTATCACCTTCCCCCGTTGCATCAACACGCAACCTAACCCTTGATGCGAGGCATCAGCACATACAACGAAATCCTCGTCGCCATCGGGCAAAGTAAGGATTGGAGCTTGCGTGAGCCTCTTCTTCAATTCTTCAAAGGCTTCTTCCTGAAACTTTCCCCAACTGAATACTATCGACTTTCTGGTCATACCGGTCAGCGGTGCGGCTATCTTGGAGAAACCTTCGATGAATCTCCTATAGTAGCCAGCTAACCCTAGGAAACTTCGTATATCAGTCGGATTCTGCGGAGTCTTCCAATTCGTTATCGCTTCAATCTTAGCTGGGTCCACGGTAATCCCTTCAGGATTAATCACGTGACCTAAAAATTGCACTTCTCTTAACCAGAACGCACACTTCGAAAACTTGGCATACAACTTCTCTTTCTTCAGAGTCTCCAGTACCTCTCTCAGATGCTCAGCATGCTCAGACTCGCTCTTTGAATAAACCAATATATCATCGATGAAGACGATGTCCGACTTATCCAACATCGGTCGACACACCCTATTCATCATGTCCATAAATGCTGCAGGAGCATTGGTTAGACCGAATGACATTACGAGGTTTGGTTATCCCGAAGTATGAGTCTACCAACAGGAAATCAGACTCTCCCCAAAAGTTCTTTAGGCTGAAGCCTTATTCCAAGCAGGATAATCCCAAGATCAACGCTGTGGAAGAAGACGAAGATGACGAAGAATATCCAAAACTATCCGAATATTGCTTTAACCTAGATATTGATGGTGTGATTTGTGCCATGCAGGATCTAGGTGACAAGGCTAAATGGCCTAAGAAAAATGAGAAGCCCGGATCCAACAAATACAAGTCAAAATGGTGTGCATTCCATGAAGACTTTGGCCATCGGACAGACGATTGTATAGCACTCCGGAAAGAGATAGGATACCTACTTATTAAGGGACACCTGAAGGAACTATTTGGAAGGAATAAGAACAAGAGTCAGGATCCTGTCAAGATACCTGAAAGGGCACCTTCTCCACCACCCGGAGCTAAGATGGTATCCTTCATCTCGGGAGGATCTGACATCTGCGGGACCTCGTATTCAGCAGCCAAGAAGCATTCCAGAGAAACGAAGATGGACAACGGAGAAAGACCTCTCTGTACTTCCACGTTGACAACTCAAAGAATCATATCCTTCGATGAGGAGGATAGATGTAACCTTGTGGATCCCAACCACGACGGTTTGGTAATCACTTTATGTATAGCTAACTATTTTGTGCGCAGGATATTCGTAGATGGAGGAAGCTCTGTAAACATTATCCAGATGGATGCCTTGAAGAAAATGGATATCCCGGAAACAGAAATTATCCCGAAATCCTCAGTCCTTGTCAGATTCAGTGGCAAGACCAAAAACACCTTAGGAAATAATCAAACTTCCAATATATATTGAGGGAACTAACTCCCTACAAAAGTTTTGCGTTATTGACTCTTTATCTTGTTGTAATGTGATTTTAGGCAGGCCCTGAAACCGAAGCATGAAGGCAGTACCTTCAACCTACCATCAATGTGTGAAACTCCCAAGTCCTTGGGGAGTCATCAAAATTGAGAGTGATCAACAAAATGCCAAGGAATGTTATGCTTCGTCAATGAAGTGGACTACAAAGCCTGCTCAAGCATAGCAATTACAGAAACAGCCGGGGAAGGTCCTGCAAGCAAGAGAACAGGATGTAAATGAAGTATCTTTGAATCCTCAGGATACTGAGATCAAAGTATTGCTAGGATCAAGTATTCCTGAGGATATTGAGATAGAGTTGATATCATTCCTAAAGAAAAGAGCTTCTACCTTCGCCTGGAAACATGAAGATATGACATGTATCTCTAAATCCATAATAACTCATAAACTTGGTATAGATAAATCTTTCAGGCCAGTACATCAAAAACGAAAAAAGTTTGCTCCTGAGAGAAACGTTATCATACAAGAAGAAGTGCAGAAGCTGCTCAAGACCAAAATGATAAGAGAGGTCCATTATCATAGATGGTTGGCCAATCTAGTTGTGGTCCAAAAGAAGAATGGGAAGTGGAGAGTGTGTGTGGATTTCACAGACCTGAATAAGGCCTGCCCAAAAGATCCATTTTCACTCCCACAGATCGACTCAATGGTGGATGCAACCGCTAGCCATGAACTGCTAACCTTCATGGACGCATCCTCAGGATTTCAGAAAATTCAAATGGAACCTTCGGATCAAGAAGACACAGCCTTCATGACTTCTACAGGTATATACTGTTATACTGCAATGCCTTTTGGACTTAAAAATGCAGGTGCAACATACCAAAGGTTTGTCAACATGATGTTCAAAGACCAACTGGGGGACACAATGGAAGTCTAGATAGATGACATGGTGGTGAAGTCAAAAAAGGCCGAGGATCATCTCAAAGACTTGGCAACAGCATTTGATATCCTGGATGAATACAACATGAAGTTGAATCCAGCCAAGTGTAAGTTTGGGGTCAAAGCAGGAAAATTCCTGGGATACATGGTCACCAAGAGAGGAATAGAAGCAAGCCCAGAGCAGATCAAGGCTATCCTGGATATCAAATCACCAAGAAATGTCAAAGATGTCCAAAGGTTGACCGGAAGAATAGCTGCTCTCAACAGATTCATCTCAAGATCTTCATAGAAGTGTAAAGACTTCTATGATATCCTGAGGAAGAATCAAAAGTTCAAATGGGGAGAAAAGCAAGAAAGGGCATTGGTATCCCTGAAGGAATACTTATCCTCAGCACCACTTCTAATGAAGCCAGTTGATGGTGAGCCTCTATCCCTATACTAAGCCGTTTCTGGGAGTGCAATCAGTGCCGTCTTGGTCAAGGATCATGAAGGTCAACAACATCCAATATATTATGTAAGTAAAAGTCTACTAGATGTTGTATCCAGGTATTCTTATCTTGAAAAGTTAATTTTAGCACTTATAATGGCTTCTACGAAACTAAGACATTACTTTGAAACTTATGCTATACATGTAAAAACTAACTATCCTATTAAAGCTGTTTTGAGAAAACCAGAAATGTCAGGTAGGATGGAAAAATGGGCTGTGAAACTTAGTGCATAAGATATCTTGTATGAACCAAGGACATCCATAAAATCTCAGGCACTTGCCGACTTTGTGGCTGATTTTAGCCAGGATATACTTGAAGAAGTTGAAATGGAAGTTCAACAATTGGACGTCAAGGAAAGTTGGACATTGCATACCGATGGTGCCTCCAACATAAGAGGAACAGGTCTAGGTGTCCTGCTAAAATCGCCACAGGGGGACATAATACCTCTATCTATATCTTGTGAATTTCAGTCTACTAATAATGAGGCTGAATATGAGGCCTTAATAGCTGGTTTGCAATTAGCTAAGGATATGAAGGTCAGGTATCTTCAAGTTTATGTTGATTCTTTGTTATTAGCTAACCATTTCAATGGCTCTTATGCAGAAAATGTAGAAAACTTAGCGAAATATTTAGAAATAATTAAGCAATTAGCTATATGTTTCAAAACATTTGACATAGTGCAGGTACCAAGGGAAGAGAACACTGAATCAGATGCCTTAGCAAACTTGGCATCAGCTCTCAAGATACCAGGAGATGTCAAGATACCTATCGTGCATATCTTGACTCCAGCAACAAAGGAGAACCTCGAAGTCTTAGAAACTTCAAATTCTAAGGATAATCCAGCATCTTGGACCAATCCCATAATACGGTATCTTCAGGATAACGAGATCCCAGAAGGGGAATATCCCAGAGCTTTCCGAATGAAGGTAACCCAATACATTGTCTTAAATAATGTTTTGTATAGAAAATCACTTGCAGGTCCATACTTGAGATGCTTGGAATATCAAGAAGCACAAGAAGTTCTCAAAGACATACATGAAGGCGATTGTGGAAACCACACTGGGGGCAGAGCCTTAGCATCTAAGATACTAAGGACAAGTTACTTCTGACCAACAATGAAGAGAGATGCAATGGATTTCTCCAAAAGGTGTGATGTTTGCTAAAGACATAACAACATATTGCACCAACCAGCCAAACCATTATATCCTATCATATCCCCGTGGCCATTTATGAAATGGGGAATGGATATTGAGGGTAAGCTGCCCAAAGCTCCTGGTGGAAAGGTCTTCATGCTAGCCATGATAGATTACTTCTCCAAGTGGATCGAAGCAGAGGCATTTGTCGAAGTTAAAGAAAAGGATGTGATCTCATTCATCAAGCGCAACATCCTGACAAGATTTGGTATCCTAGCAGAGATTGTTTGCGACAATGGATCACAGTTCATCGGAAGAAGAACAACCAACTTTTGTGAAAGTTGGGGAATCAAGATGGTGACTTCAACTCCAGTACATCCTCAAGCTAATGGTCAAGCAGAGTCTAGTAACAAAATCATCATCAACAATCTAAAGAAGAAATTGGGGTCCAAGAAGGGAAAATGGGCTGAAGAACTACCATTTGTTCTTTGGGCTGACAGGACCACTTCAAAAAATGCAACGGGACAAACACCTTTTTCGTTGGTGTTCAGGGCCGAAGCTGTTATCCCTACAGAGATGGTGATCCCTACAGCAAGAACCAGCATCCAGGATACCGAATCCAACAACAAAAGTCTTACCGAAGACCTGGATACCATCAATGAACTCAGGGATCTCTCCAGGATCAGAATGGCAGCATACCAACAAAGAATAGCCAAATCCTACAACAAGAATATCAGGGCTCGAAGATTCCAAGTAAGAGATGTGGTATTAAGAAAAGCATTTCAGAATACCACTAACCCAGCAGATGAAAAACTAGCTCCAAAGTGGGAAGGTCCTTACCTGATTGATTCAGAGGCAAGAAAAGGGGCCTATAGGTTAATCACTATGGAAGGTGTTCCTATACCAAGAGCTTGGAATGCTATCCACCTCAAGGCGTATTTTTGTTAGTATACTTGACCAGTATGTTGGTATTCTCAAAATGAAGGTATGTTCCCTTATCTATTCTTACATTTTTTAACTTTATTATCTCTAAATCAAGTTTACTGACTTAAACATTGGAGGGGTGTTAGCCAGGCTAACACCCACCCCTCATCAAGAGCTTAGTGCTTTGCTGTTATCCTAAGGAAACGTTATCTCAACAACAGTCAGAGGCTGATCACCTCCTACACGAATATGATATCCCTGATATCCCCCAAGGTTTAAAGGTCTTCACCTTTCCAACAAACGCCAGGAGCGCATGAATATGATATCCCAGATATCTCAAAAGGTTTAAAGGTTTTCACCTTTCTAATGACGCCTGGAGCGCACGATGATTCGGATATAGTTCGAGACAGGCTGACCAGACCAGCTGACAATCCGTCTGTTGTTGGCTATATACCGGATCCTTAAGATAAATGGCAGACGTGTCACACATATGGTTTATAACATTTTCATGTTATCTAAGGTTTATAACACGTTCGTGTTATCTAAAGTCTTGGCATAATCATGCCCATGCGTTTGGGACCTTCCCTAGTTTTATCTCAAGTTAAGACATTTTCATGTCTCTAAAGTAAAGGCCTAGTCGCCAGTAAAAAAGCTTTATCGCCAGTTAATGGCCTTTGTCGCCAGAATTATCTAACTTTGTCTTGACCGATCGCTAAATCTATGAAGGTTACTAAGTTGTATTTAACTTAGCAAAATCCCAGAAGCTTGATACTTAAAAAGATCAACGGTGGGGGGACATCACATGTAAGCCCATTGGATTTATAAGTAATTTCCATGAAGGGACTCTTTACACGTAGTTTCATCACCCGATTTATACTTCAAGGTATAATCTTTTGGTTTGATTGTGATAATTCACGCAAGACATAAGGATATGTTATCCTGAAGTTATTTCATATCAATTCCTAATAAGTCTTTTAAATTGTGTTCAGGATATATGGTCCTCAGGACATTTCAATACAAGATCTTAACAAAATACCTTTTCTGAAATTATAATTCTCTAAATATTTAAGAAGCTTGCTATTAGGATACGTTATCCTCGAAGTAACTTATTTCAGAAAATTAAAACGACATTCCAACTAAAATTTACAAGTTACTAAACACAATACTTAAAGCCAAAAGATTATCTTATTACTAATCAAAAGTGCAGGAAATTAGAAAGGCAACACCCAGATTTCGTCTTGAAAAGACAAGATCCCTCCACCCGAATATTGCCAGGTGTTCAAAAGTCAACATAACATGGGCTTCGTCTTGGAAAGCAAGATCCCTCCACCCATGAATCCTAATATCCTAAGCATACTGCTGTTTAAAGCAGAAAAAAGTAAATTGTTCAAACAGCTTTTACAACCCAACATCAAACACAAACACCTAAAAATTGGGCTCAAGCTTTTTCTTTACCACTATCACTGCCCAATTGCACCTCATCACCAACCGCCTTCGCCACTCCCTTGGTCGCCACATCCACTGCCTCCTCCGTAACCTTCTCCGCCCCCGCTCGGACCAGCTTCCTCCACCATTTCCCCATCAAACTCAGCCAATATCTTCTCCCAACCAGCTACATCTCAGAAGGGAGTATCCAGACCAGCATCCTTCGCCTCTTTAGCCATCCTGAGCCGAGATTGAAATACGGAAACAGCAGCAGACTTTTTCGCCCCCTCCATAGCCTCGTAAACCTTTACCAAGCATTCAGCCTCTTGATGGACCAGCTCCTTCTTCGCGTCTTCCAGCTCTTTGGTCTTCTTATCAAGAAGACTGGTCTTTGTGACTCCTATCTTCATCAGTTCAGAGATACGAGTGTGGGCTTCATGGAGTTCGAGACTCATGGTAGGAAACCGGGAGGAAAGATACTCAAGACCCTACAAGGATAAGGGATCCTCAATATAAATTATCTTCAAAATATAGGGGATCATGAAAAACTGAAAAAATACCTGCTGAGTCTTATTCACGGCTTCATGGAAGTCAACGTCATACACAGGAATGGATTCACTGGTCTCTTGACCCTTCCGCTTCATGGAGCCCTTTGCGCGGCTGCCTTCAGGTCGAGGGATAGAGCTGGGGACATATACATTCTTGATGGTGCTACGGGTGGATACCATGCTGTCAATATCTTCAAGAGCAAAGGCAGAAGCAGACTTGCCTACAAATACACAGGTTAGTATCTCCGATCCTAAAAAATCATACTAACATCTCGAATGTTTCTTACCAGACATAACGGAACTCGAGGTTGGAGATGGTTCTTGAAAGCTTGACAGAAGATAAAACGTCCTCTCTTCCTCGTCAATAAGAAAGAAGGAGTCAAGCTTATCCTCGGTTTCACTGGTGGGAGGAGCGATCTCGAAGAACTTAAAAGCTGCAAAAAAATAAAAGAAAACACGTCAGTCACAAAAGATATCAGTATATGTTCAAGATACAGTATCCTACTTTTGGAAACCCAGAGATACGAAAAAGTATCGGGCTGTGGAAGAGAATCTCTCCTAACAAAGAAATATTGTCTCTTCCACTGGTTGTTGTTCTGGGTATTTTTCAAAACCAATGGAGAACGACCGGATTTAATTTTAAGAAGATATCTTGAAGACCCGTGGCTGCGAAGGATATATACAGAAGCAAGCTCCGAGAGGGTAAGATCGAGAGCGTGGTCGGCGATTAATCTCTCCAAAATGAGCAAGGTCCTCCAAACCATGGGCATGGTTTGGGCATAACTAAGACCAGTTCTGGAAAAGAACTCGGTGGTAAAGGCAGGAAAGGGATAAGAAAAACTGATTTTAAACGGCAAAAATGGAAAGCAGATCCAGGTCTTTGAAACAAAATCGGAAGAAAGGGCAGCATCAAAAGGTCTGAAAACAGTTTCGGCTAGAAAACAACCCCGAGATCGAAGACTCGCGATATCGGCGTTGCCAAAGATACAAATCTCATTCGCAGGACTTGCGAGAAGATTCTGAGACACAAAATCCTCAATACCGGAAGGACGAAGTTTCGGACTCATGATTTAAGAAGAAAGAAAAGAGAAAAGTTACCTGGATAGAAGAGAAGATGGATGGAAATGATATTTATCCAAGTAATTATAAGACCAGCCTAGGGTTTACCCAAAGAACGGATGGGTGACACATGTATCAACAATCTACCACATATGCAAAGATTTGAAATTTAAAATTCAAAAATTTTCCAGCTGTAGTGCATATCTACAGCCGTTAAAATTTGGGGACAATTGTTAGGGCACGGATTTTCAGTATCCTCAGCAAACAGTATTAAGGCTAATCTAGGATACGGTATCCTCCAGTGGCGACAAGTATCCTAATTACATTATATAACTAACACATTGTTAGCTACTTTCTTTATTTACCAGGTCAAATACCGTTGCCATGATCTCCCAAAGACTCGCACTTGCTGTTATTAGAGCGTGGCCAATAAGGAAACGTGCTGATTAGAAGAATTAACGGCTAATTGGACTCATTCTAAAGTTTCCTAATTTATAGGCCATATTGTTAGCTTTGTTTTTGTATAAATAGAGCTACAACCTTTGATCAAAACACACACTCTAGCACTCGAGAACTTACTAGTACTTGGATTCTCTGTAATCACGATCAAAGTTTAAGATCGACACTTGTAATCAAATTTATTATTAATAAACCGATGGTGATAGTTTTCACCACCCGGGGTTTTTTTCTTGTTATCCTCAGGATTACATGTTTTTTCCTCGCAACAAATCTCTGTGTTCAAACCCTCTTTACAAGCACCTAGTCCCGATTTACTAATTTGGTTACAAAATTACCTTTGTCAATTTTTGACTAAAACAGTAAGAATATTAATAATTAATATACTTGAGGTTTGATAATGAAATGGTTTCACAAATAAATGATATGTTATAATCTGGTTTAAAAGCTATCTGGTTTTGGTGATACCCATTACCCGTTTATTTTCTTTATTATAAAATTGTTTCTTAATTATAAATAATATCTTTTTTTTAATAAAATAGGATATTAATTTTTAGCATATCTCTATTTTATAGGATTTTCATATCAAATATTTGATTAGATTAATTTTTAATATAATGAGATGTTATAACCTGTTTAAGAGCTATCTGGGTTTGGTGAGACCTTTACCCGTGAATTCGTGTCAAATGCGTGAGAAATCTTCATTTTCAAATAAAGCAATCTGATGGCTTAAGAGAATGGTTGTTTTACATTATTTTTTAATATTTATTTTTGGATTTTAATTTTCTTTATTGTAAGAAAGTTAATAATATATTTAGGGTTTGATGATGAAAGGGTTCCATAAATAAACGACATGTTATAACCCATTTAAAAGCTATCTGGATTTGGTGACCCATGACCCGCTTATGTTTTTTACTATACTTAGGGTTTGATGATGAAAGTGTTTCATAAATAAATGATATGTTATAACCCGTTTAAAAGCTATCTAGATTTGGTGACCCATGACCCGCTTATGTTTTTTACTATAAAACTATTTATTAATTATAAATAATATCTTTTTCTTTTTAAATTGGATATTAAATTTTAGTATATCCCTATTTTATAAGATTTTCATATCAAATAATTGATAAGATTAATTTTTAATTTAATGAGATGTTATAACCCGTTTAAGAGATATCTGGTTTTGGTAAGACCCATACCCATGAATTTGGGTTAAATCAATGAGAGGCCTCCGTTTAAGAGATTTCTAGTTGTGTAGTCGTTTAGGCATTTGTTAATTTAGTTCTTTAAATATTTATAAACTATATTGTAGATTGTTAAAAGTTTGTGTAGGTATATAATAATTTGGTTCGGATTTAGTGTGTGTTTATGTTTTTTAATAATTTTTGTGTATGTTATTAAAAGTTATTTTTATGTAGATTATTTTAGATATATATAAATTTGGTTCTCACAATATGTACAGCTCTATAGGTTGTTAAAAAATTATGTGGGTATATATTATGTAGGTATCTGTATAAAGTATGTAGGTTGTTAAAAGCTTGTGTAGGTATATATTAGTTTGGTTCTCAAAATACTTATAAACTGTTAAAAATTTGTGTAGGTGTATATTTGTTGTGTAGGGATCTATTGTTTAATGGTTATCTATTAGTATAATGGTTGTGTATGACTTTCAAAGGGTTGTGTAGGGATGCATTTGTTGCATAGTTTGTGTTGTACATGTTACTATCTTTTAGCTAAATACAATAAGGATGATAGTATGAAACAATTATTATTGTGTATGTTGTTTCGAATTAAGCGTGTTTCTGTTTTTTTATTAACTGAAATGTGATTCTTTTTTATGTTCATGTATTATCTTGTGTATAAGTGTGTGTTCAAATTAGAGTCATTTCATGTGTAGGCTATTTTTTTATTAAATGTAGGTGAACGCTTTTGTGCTGGTTGTTTATATTACTTGTGAGCATTATTATAAATTATACGTGATTAATGAATATGTAAATTGAGTGCGTGATATAGTTTGTAGTGTTAGAAATTAGTGAAGTTGTGTAACCTTGTATATTGTTTTAGTTGTTAAATAATTTATTTGCAATTGAGGTTGATAATGAAAAGGATGGAGGAATAGAGAAGACGATAAAGGCTTAGAGAAAAAAAAACATATGACGCGAAGATTATATTTCTCAATAATCATTATGAAAAGAGATTTTGAAGGTTATTGGATCAAAGCTAGTTGAGAAATATACATGTTATTTTAGAACTATTTTGAAATTGATTTCAAGGACGGCAATCTTTTCATTAAAGTAATTATGTTAATATAACAAACATGTTAATAATTAAATAGTTTCCATATAAATTACATTTGTCTATTTACTATACTACCCCCATATTTAATTAAAAGAAAATAAAAAAAAAACTAAAAATCTGATTGGCTGAATGGACGTCTCACACTTCTCACAATAACTTGACTTCTCTCATGAACTTAAACATATATATATATATATATATATATATATATATATATATATATATGGGTGGGATCTAGTGAAAACTCCTCTTAAAAAGAAAACTTAAAAACTCCTAAAAAACTATTTTTAACTTTTTAAATTTTTTTTTTAAGTTTCTCTTTTTTTTTTCGTTATTCTTATATGTTGTTATTGGTTCAAAAAAAAAAAACTTGTCGGTAACCTCGTCGGTATAGTGCGCATGTATAATAGTGTACATTGCATATATGCAAAAGTGTTTGTACTGCATAGAATACAATACTATTGCACATATTTGATACACACTATTGTATATATGCAATATAAGACTAATACACACATCGAATACACATTAGTACGTATGTGTAATACAACATTAACGCGCATGTGCACCACATCGACTTTTATTTTATTATTATGTTTTTCCATATAATACAACACTACTACACATATACAACACACAAATATTGAATATATACAATAAAACACTATTAAACTGAAAAATATATAGTAATACACATGTGTAATACAACGGTATCGCACAGTAATACGTATGGGCATTACAGCGGTTTTTTTTTATTTTTTTATTTTTTTTCGAGTGAAATATAAGAAAATATAAGAATAATGGCTAAAACAAAATTTTGAAGATATTTTTTTATTTTTAATTAAAAATAATTCTTTAGGAGTTTTTAAGTTTTCTCTCTAAAGATGAGTTTTCTCTTGATCCTTCATATATATATATATATATATATATATATATATATATATATATATATATATTAGTAGAAGAGTCCGCGCGTTGCGATGGAAATGTTAAGGGATTTCGATCAGTAGGAGTTTGCATAGACAACGAATTAAATCACGAATTTTTACCGATTTGTATAGGTTTTTGTCTTAGCTTTGCCTTTAAACCTTAGTTTTTTCCTACTTTGCTTTTGCCCTAGTCAAAGTTACTTTCGCATTTTTATCATCAAGTATTATAGTGTTCTACATATTTTTAGAACTTGATGTCTTGTAATTTCTCTCATTTTAAACACTGTTTTAATCCTTAAAAAAAACCTAAACTGAAAATGGTTTTTGCGATTGTCAAAAACTTTTTAACTTATTAGCGTTTTGAAAATACCAATAAGCCAATAAGTTGTTTTCAAACTCAATCCCAAACATGCTCTTAGTATGCTTCAAGAATGATATTCATAAACAAATACAACATCAATATATATCCATAGTAACAATATCCGATCACATCCACATAACAAAACTAATGCTACTACTATCTACATGAACAACATTTCATATATTCTAGATCCATGGAACTGATCGATAAAACGAGACAGTTAACCACTTATAGCAAATGAATCCCGTGTTGATTTGCAAACCTTTATAGTACTGAATAAAGCCAGAATAATAATCAGTTTCAAATTAAATCATAGACAAACTTTAGAAATGAGAAAACTACCGATTCGTGGTTTAATCACTTCGCCACTTTCACACAAAATCTATTTTTCTCTTGTCTGGATACCTCTGTGGTTTTATTTCTTTTCATTTTAGTCCAACTTACTAACACCATAAGTTGAGTTTTGTTAATGAGCTGGACAGAAATGGCAAGAAAATGAAGCATTAGGCATAAGTAGGCAATACCTTTTTTTTTTTTTTTTTTATGAAAATGGCGAAAATGACTGGACCACGAGGAAAACAAATGAAAGTTTACTCTTTAAAAATATTAATAAAAAATCCTAACTGAACAGCACAAGATTGTTATATTCCACCTAATAATGTGCCTAAATATTTCAAAATCCAATAAATTATGATCAATGACATAACTATCTAATCTGATGCGGTTAACAAAAGCAATAAAATGGCTAGAAACTTAAAGATTAATCAAACGCTTTAAGAAACCTCTAAGGTTTTGTTGTTAACGAAAATTTAAAAAGTACACGTTTAATAATAATCAAACTAAAAAATAACACAAACGTTCAAAAAACAATATTTATAGTCGACCCTAACAACTTTAGAGGTAAGCACGAATAAATAAAAGTAATATAGAAAAAAAACTTTTGTAAATCAAATTAGGAGATAATCCCGCATCATATGTGAACGGAACTTACCAAAATCTTGTTTGAAACGTAGAAACCATCTTGGTAAGGAGAGCCTGCGCTTCACAGCGGGTATGCGGGAACTAATGTCAAAATAAAAAACGAAATAAACCGAATTAATTCAAGATTATGAGTTTATGCATACAAGATTTAAAAAAAAAAGATGACATATTAATACCAATACAATGCGCCAATTTCCTTGTTATACTAGTTTTTATCTCCTGTATTACGGGGTTGTTTTACATTATTCGTTTTTAATATTTATATACCTTTTTGGATTTTTATTTTATTTATTTTAAGGAAGTTAATAATATAATTATGATTTGATGATGAAATGGTTTCACAAACAAATGAGATGTTATAACCCGGTTTAAAGGCTATATGGGTTTGGTGAGACCCATAACCTGCTTATTTATTGTTTTACCATAAAATTGTTTCTTAATTATAAACAATATCTTTTTTTAAAAAAATCGGATATTAATTTTTTGTATATCCCTATTTTATAGGATTTTCATATCAAATATTTGGTGAGATTAATTTTTAATTTAATAAGATGTTATAACCCGTTTAAGGGCTTTCTGGGTTTGGTGAGACCCATACCCGTAAATTCGGGTTAAATTCATGAAAAGCCTCTATTTATAAATAAAGCAATCTGGTGGCTTGAAAGAATATAAGGAGCAACTAGAAAGTTTTTAAATGTTTCATTTATTTAAGATGGTTATTGTTATTATTATCATCAATATTATTGCTATGATTATTTTTACCATTATACTCAACTAAGAGCTAGCTCGTTTTGGATAAAGTTCGAACATTTATCGATTTTTAAGCCCGGTTAATCTAGATCTTGAAAATCCTAACGTGTCGAACTTAAATGAAAAGGCTTAATATCTTAAATCGTACCTCAAAACGGATTAGATCTTGATCATTAGTTATCTCTTGAAGCGTGTAGGACTTGTTCTTGCAACCTTCTTGGATTCAAAATGTGTGTGTTTTGACAAAAATGAAAAGTGGCTAGGGTTTAAAACATATATATACCCTAAGCCTATGGACCTTAGGCCCATTAGCTCACTAAGTCCATAATTGATTCTATGTTCATCTTTATTTAAGCCTACCATCCACTATATTATTTTATTATTTAATTGACAATTAAATACATGTAATTAAATAACAAAATTTCTTATTTATTTTAAAAACCTCAGATGTTACATCTTGTGGTGGCAAAGCGACTGCCAAGTGGGTATGGTTTTCTAGGGAATCCCCAAGCCAAACTTTGATGTCAGCGTGGGCCAGGTTAAGACAACATAGTGTGGTCGATGTGAGGCAACGGGGCTCTCCAAATTTTAGGAGTACGGTAGCCTAACACACAAGAAAGTCGTCGTTCTAAAAAAAATAAAACTTTGTAATGGTTTCTAATAGTAACAAAATATATTTAATACGTATGAGGACGACAAAATAATAAATTTAGGGTCCTACTAGGGACACTCAAACACCCCCTATACGCTCCGTATAGGGCTATAGGGACCCGTATAGCCCTATACGGGCGCACATTAATGGGTGTTTTAGCAAAAAGGGGGTGTCCCTAGAATTCCCCTAAATTTAAGAGTAAGTATTATACAAGTATTAAGAGTAGATACAATCATTTAAATTCTTCAAAATCTTTTAACTACGGCTGTGATCTCGACAAGCTGAGTTGGGGTGAGCTCGGGCTCGAGCTTAAACTTAAACAAGCTGACTTGAGCTCGGCTCGTTAAATTTATCGAGCTGAAAAATCAAACTCGAGCCAAGCTCGTTAATTTTTTTATTTTTATTTTTTTTACAAATATTGATACATAAACGACAAAAATATAAATTTCAACATCAATTTATATAAAGAAAAATAATAACTAAAGAATTTACAACATTATATTTTTAGTTTTGTTTTTTTTATTATGTTTTAAAGCTTAAAAGTGGCATAATATATGTATTATTTTTCGTCTTATTTTGATATGCTATTATAATTATATATTAAAATTTAGGGTTTAATATAAAGGAATCAACGAGCCGAGCCAAGACCGAGCCACGAGCCGAGTTAACCCTGGAACGAGCTGGGCTCGTTTAAAAATCAAGCCGAGCTGAGCCGGCTAGTTTATATTCGAACTTTTTCTAGCTGGGCTTTTTTCGAACTTTCGAGAGCCACAAACTTTTTGAACATCCCACTTTAAACATTGGAGTGACGGAGTAAAAGTGAGAGAGGAAGGTGACCGATTAAAGGTGCAACGGAAGTATCATCCACCCGACATGGGAGTTTGTAAGAGAAATAGAAATATTGTAGTCATGTTTATTTTTGGTGTAACTGGATTTTAGACATGAAATCCTAACTAGTGACTGGTGTTTGGGAATTTCGCAATATGATTGAGCCCGAGATTTGCAATCAGCAAAAAGTCGACCTAGCCCTTTAAAAAAGAAGTTCCCACAATCCCACCTCACAAACCGGAGTGAGAAGATTACATGTGATCATCATCATTTGTAAGTAGTGTTCACCCTAATTCTAGTTGTTTAGCTTTATAAGTGGTTTTACGAGCTTTCTAGGCGATAAAAGGGTTTTTAAACTCATATGTAGTCTAGAATCTCTATATTGAACACTTTTAACGTGTTCAAAATTCTTAATTATGATTACACATCGGAACTCTTCATATGCAGGGCCGGCTCCGAGAAAGCAAGAAAATTTTGGGGCCGAAGACGAAAAATTTTTTGGACCTAAAGTAAAAGGAGTATTTTTGTTGGGTTTAAACAATTTAATTTTTATATGGGTTTACTTGGTTATAATTTGGATTGTGTAAAAAACTTTTGTATAAAAATAGAATTAAGCATGTCTCTAATGAGACTAGAACCCCCAACCTTTTGGTTGGGAGTATACCCCTTTGCCACTAGATCAAGGTAGTGATTATGTAATTGAGTTCAAACATTAAATATACGTATTGATATTGTTTTTAATAAAAACACAAATAATTAAAAAAAAATTCGGGCCTAACGGAGTGTCGGGCCTATGGCCGTCGACCACCCCGGCCCTGTTTGTATGCATGCATGATAATTTTAGCGCAAGTAGGCAATTTTGACTTATAGAAATACATAATTAGGTTTAATTAACACAATGTGAAATAAAAAATATATGTTGAATATACATAAAGATATAATATATGGGGTAAAGTTAAAATACAAATGGAGATAAAAATGAGAAGTGTGAGAAGGATTTGTGATCACACAAAAAACTTCTTAAAAATAAATTCAAAAAAATATAATAAAAAAATCATAACTCAAAATATAAATAAAAAACGAAAAAATTTTAAAAACTAAAATGTTTCCCCCATCATTCCCATTCAGAAAAAAAAACCCGACGAAAAGACACAATGCCAAGATCAAATACACAATGACGAAAACAAACAAAAGACACAATTATAACTAAAAAAAGACATAATAGATCGCAAAATATAGCACAATGTCAAACAAAATATAACACAATGTTAAGTAATATAACACAATATAAAGAAAGGACACAATGTCAAAGAAAAAGACACAATCAATAACGAAAATAAACACAAAACAAAATGATAAACAAAAAGGCACGACGATGTTTTTCACTCAACATTGTGTGTTTCTTTTTTGTTTTTCTTAGAATGAGAAAGAAAGTGAAAATATTTTTGTGTTTTTACTTTTTTTTTATTAAATTTTGAGTTATGTTTTTTTATTAATATTTTTTATTTTTTAGGTGTTTTTTTGTGTGGCTACAAATCCTTATCATTTTTGTCACCCTTTGTAGAATAACTTGACCCATTAAATTACATATTACACAATATGGAAATAAAAAGTTGTTGAAAATTTATAAATCTCTAAATATTTCTTTGTATACTAAATTTGTAATTTTAAGTGTAACTTTACCCTCTATTTAAAAAATTAGTAGTTTCATTTTATTTTTGTTTTTAACTCTACATAATACAATACATTATCGATCGACCATGAGTTAAAGCAGGTTGTTTATGAAACAAACCAACTATCTATAGTGATTAGCTTAGCTTTTATTTATATTTATTGTAAAAGAAGAATAAAGTGAAAATTCTTTCTTTAAAATTTGAAATTAATTATTTTATCTAATGGTATAGGAATTCTTTTAAGAATAAAAGTGTGAACTCCAATATTACTTCAAATATGATTTTAGCTTATATAACACGAATCTATATTGTATTTTCACATATAGTTTAGTTTCATTGCATAGACTACTTTTCTATATCACTCCAACATTGGCTTTTGGGACTAACCTATATATGACTTAACAATTTTAGATTTTTAAGCTATTTAAAACATTATGAAAATAATGTTTTCTTGTAAGATACAATATTATTTATGATAGACATCATAGGAACAATGGCAATATTTTTCATCTCTCGGGAACATGGATAACAAACGGTTTTTAGTTTCTTGAACAAACTCAATTTTGGTGTAAGTATTACTCGTTCACTAAAGAAATCTATATTTTTGAAATCTTCAAGAATAAAAAGATATAAAAAATCAATTTATCTTCTAATTAACAGTATGCTTAAGTCTAACATTTGTATTCCTAATGTAATAAGAAAGAGAAATGTATTTAATATGAGAGAGAGGAATGAAACTTTTGTAAGGATTACTTTATTGTGATAACAATTGACATGTGATATTTAAAAATTTTAAAAGCTTTCTGGTTGCTTCACACCTTCTCTCAAACAACCAGATTGTTTTATTTGTTAATGATTGTTTTCTCATACATTTGACCTGAATTCACATGCACGGGTTTGCCCTTAAACATGTTATAAAATCTCATTAAATTAAAATTAATTTTACCAAATATTTGATATGAAAATCCTATAAAATAGGGATACACGAAAAATTATATCCATTTTTTTAAAAGATATTATTTATTATTAAGAAACAATTTTATAGTAAAAAATATAAACGGGTCATGTGTTTCACCAAATTCTTTATATAATTTGTTTGTAAAACTCTTTCATCATCAAACACTAAGTATATTATTAATTTTCTTACAATAAATAAAATTAAAATCTAAAAAATATATAAATATTAAAAATGAATAATATAAAACAAACCCTGTAAAACAAAGGATAAAAACTAGTATAGGATAAAAACTAGTATGGTATAGATGTATATATGTGTGATTGTTCATCTAATTACAAAAGGCCACATGCATATCCAATGCTCAAATGACAAAAACAAAAATAGAATATCTAATGTCAGGCTCTCACAAATTAACCATGGATTGGGCTTTTGGAAGCATTGTTATAAATAAAAATACTATAAAAAAAATGGGATTCGATGCTCAATACGGTAGTGAGGGTCGTGAATCAACCATCTGAGTTACATTTCAAACGGGATTAACTATAAATAGCATGGTTGATGACATGAAACAAGTATTCATCAGCTATTCAACCCAAAAAAAATATACGTAACTTCAAGAATTCAAGCCAACATTCAACAATGTACGTTAAAGCAACGATTCAAGATATACAAATAAATCAAGGGAAGGTTGTAAGGCATCTCAAGGAATTAATCACTCTTAAATGATTTTATATAAATTCGAGTAAGCTTTGATAGATTCATCAACAATTGCGTTTTTAGTTGTGAATACACATTCAAATGATTTCCACGAAACGATTTGTGAACGAGGGTTAGAAACACAATTGAGGTGTTAGAAAGTTATAAACGAGTCAGGTTAAATTTTAAAAGAATTCTTTTGAAATCACTTGCAAATAGCTAGGTACCAAAAGATGATCATGAAATGTTGGTTTCTTGTATATTTTAGTAAGTAATAAGAATTGTGGCCGACCCAAGGTGATTAAGTATACATAGTTCTTTCTAAAAGAATATAGTAACATTATGCTATTTTTTTACCATGCAAAGGCTCACTACTTTGTGTTTTATGCTATTTATACATCATCTTAATTAATTACAATATGTTAGATTGCAGACTCAGGGCCGTCCCCAAGAGCTTAATAGCTTTTGTGGGCCTTGCACGAATTATAAATATAAGCCTCAAAATGTATTAAAAGAAATAAAAAAACTCATATAATATATAAAATATATTCAAAAAAACTAAAAAATTATGGGCCTCAAACCTCAATAGACCTTGTACAATTGCCTAGCTTGCACATGCTCTAAACCGGCCCTAATTTTAGTATTAGTGTAAGAAACTAACAAGAGAGCTTCAATATTCCTTGCCCTAGTTGGACTTAACAACAAACATAAATAAATATCATATCGTACGCGTATCATATTAGAAGCAAGCTAGATCCAATGGAACCTAATCCAATCAAAACGTATAGCAACTTGTGAAAGGTTAATAAGAAACCCTTAGTTGAGCATTTATTATTGAAGGTTGAAATATTTAGTTTTCCACTTGATTTCGACGTAACAGAAAACAACACAATTTTTCTTATCCTAGGGTGTCCATTGCTAGCTTCATCTAGAGCCATCATCATAGATGTCTTTGATGATAAGTTACTTAATCATTTGGATCGGAAATGAGGTGATCCAAATTAACATGATAAATTGTTTTCTCTCGTGCATATAGCAAAATGAATTTGCTTACTCGATGTATTGTTGAACGTCACACATGGGACTACCTTGGTTACTAAACTAATAGATTTACTCGAAAATTAAATACCTGAGTATTCAGTTTACCAAAATATTGTTTCATAATATTACAAGGATTTTAATTATCAAAATTGAGCAATCTTCGTAACGCGAGCGTCTAACTTCATGACTCCAGATCCTTGATATAGCTACTGCACTTAATAACCTGCAATGTGTAGGGAAAAATACGTCAGTAATGAGCTGGTGAAACGTTGACTGACTATAAAAGATTTTATAACAATCGTTAAATAAAAATATAGTTTTCTATTACAAACTCAGCGGGAACGTCTGCCATTTCTGGGATTTGTACCACTGCCCTACACACACAATTCAAAGGTTTTTTTGAGTCTAGTAACCCATTAGAAAACTGGTTATAACTGACTTTTTGCATGCTTGCTTTGTCAGTTACGTTTGGATCCAGACACACGTGTAATCGCTCTGAGTTATTTTTTTATATTCTATTTTGTATTGTAAAGTTTTAGAGATCATGATGTAATCTCATGTAAATTTTTATCTGACTCTTTGGGTATGTTTGACAAAACTAGCTGATGGCTGTTAGCTGAAAGCTGGTAACTGTTAGTTGTAGGTTTTAGATATATTTTGGTGTTTAGCAGAATAGCTGGAGCTTTTTAGATATATTTAGGTATTTGGTAGAGTATCTGGAGCTTTTAATAAAACTAATTGGGTGCCAGCGCAGTGCGGCGAAGTGCGCGCGCAACCTGACATCAACCGCATAATCAGTGTCGGTACATGATTCACTTGATATTAGTGCACACATAACCTGAATGCAGACGTGTACTTCGTGCAAAGGCAGTAAGCATGTAATCGGTGGCGAAAATCAAGAATAAAACTAAAATATACAGTAATTTCAAACAGATAATTTTTTAAACCAACCTCTTTTGATCTGAAACTCTTTCTGACCCGACACCATTTTAATCTGAAACATGTTTTGACCTGGCCCCTTTTGACTCAAAATCGTACCGACATGAACCGCACTAAATTAACCCTTTTTTATCGATTTGTTCCGACCCTAATTTGGTCTTACACATGACCCGAGCTCGTCTGATTCGACTTGTTGCCAATCATAACCGGTAAATATGTATATCAATATCATACTCAAATTAAAGAGAATAAAATGCTCTTTTTTATGATGTAATTTGTGTAAAAAAATATTAACGTATGAAAAAGTTATGGACTTTTAAAGAGTCATGGGGTAGTTAGTTTTGAATAAGGGTAAAATATGTAACTATTATATAAATTAATAAAAGTTGATGAAAGTTCAAGTATCAAAATTGTAAATTCAAATGTAAAAACTTCTAGTTTTTCTCAAACACTAGTAGTAGTAGCGTTTAAAAAATGAACTTTTTCTTTAAAATTAAAAGCTTGAAGTTTCTTCAACCAAACAAAGCTTAAACAAAGCTTTTAATTGAGTATGAGCTTTTACTTAAAAGCTTAAAGCTTGAAGCCCTAAAAGCTCCAAAAAGCTCATTGCCAAACATATGGAAAATTACATGTTTATCATATTGAGTAAATATTTGTCCGTTTGTATATGTTTAAATAGGCCTGTAAACGAACCGAACGTTCGGGAACTATTCGTGAACCGTTCGGCGGAAAGTTCGTTTATTTAATAAACCAATGAACATGAACAAAAAATTTGTGTTCGTTTAATTAAACGAACGAACATGAACACATGCTTCGTTCATTCATTTATGTTCATGAAAGTTCGTTTATGTTCGTTTATTTATGTTTGTTTATGTAGTAATAGAACATAATTAAATATTATCAAGATAGATAATCTGATTAAAGGTTTTTATATTTGTTAATTTACGTTCATTTAAGTGTTTTCATTTAAATTCATTTATGTTTATTTGTGTTCATTTATATTTGTTCATTTATGTTCGTTTATCTTTGTTCAGTTATGTTCGTTTAGATTTTAAACAAACGAACACAAATGTCCCTTTTTATATAAACGAACAAGAACATAAATACTTGTTCGATTAAGTGTCAGTGTTCTTTTAAAGTTAAATCAACGAACACGAGCTTGCCTTTGTTCGTGTTCATTCGATTCGTTTACAGGCTTTCATTATTCACATTGATGAATACATTGGTCTCAATCTACAGGCTCTGCCGACTTTATTTGTGTTTGTTTGTATTCGTGAACCGTTCGTGAACACATTAATTTCGTTAATGAACGAACACGAACATAAAATCTCGTTCGGTAAGTGTTCGTGAACACATTATTTTCTTAACGAACGAACATGAACAAGGCCTTGTTCGTGTTCGTTCGGTTCGTTTACAGCCCTATGTTTAATGTATTCACATGTTCTGTTCAGCATCTTATTGATTTCTGAATTGTGCGTTACCTCCGACCTATACTTCGAGAATAACCTTATATAAATATCTAGATCACATAATCTAGCCTAAGCCCTTTAGTCTGTTTATAACTTTAACCTTGATAATATTTTTAACTTTGACATTATAGTCGTTTATAACATATACTTGTTTGAGCTAGCATGCTTTGGCCTAATAGGTTCTACCACGTTTGTTGAGTTTCTCCAGGTAAGTAAACTGGTCCCGCGGTTGAGGATTTGTATGAATTACTTTTCTTTGGACAAGAAACTCACTATTAATGATATCTCATTCCAGTTATTGCATGTCCGTCAAAATATACTTTTGTTAACATTACTTCCTCTAAAAGTTATGTCATTTATTTATATAAAAATCTTTATATAATCATATAATCTTTTCAAGGTATTATAAACATAAATTAAAATAACTTAAATGCAGTTCCTACCTTATCACGTGATGACTAATAATAAGAAAAGAGCAACAACTCTTCGGTAGGACTAGCGTAATGACCTCCAAGCCTTTTCTTTTGTGTAAAAATTTAAAAACGTATGAAGAAACTAGCTAGTCTGGTATATAGTTTCATATGCAATAAACATAAATATTTGTGTTTAAGAAATACAAAACTTAGAAAATATAAACCATTTATCAAATAATTAAACAATTTAGGTTTGTTATTGTTGTTATCGTACTAATTCAGTGTTATATTTGTTATAGAATAGGAATGGTTCATAAATAAATGTTCGTGTTATCAAAAGTATTTTGATTAGTTAGTTGATATTAATCTTCGGCTACCAATTCAATTAAATAATTAAACTAGTTGACAATTCTACAACAAAATTTATCTAAGGAAGCTAGTTGACTTAAGATCAAACATAAAAATCATGTCAAATTGTATGAGCGTCAAGCTAGGCCTGAGGGAACCTAAACCAATTAAAACTAATAGCAACTTCTCAAAGGTCAATAAGAAACCCTAGAGTTGCATAATTCAACATATATTGGTGAAGGTTGAAATATTTACCTTCCACTTGTTTTTATGCCTTTCGAATTAGAAGAAGGTCACAAAATTTTCTTATCTTAGGATGTCCATTCCTACCCACATGAGACCCAGGGGAGGTGCCACCCACAAGGGGTCGGTTCAGACATTTATTTTTCATTTTATTTATAGCATGTATTATAGTATTAAGAAATGCACCTTTCCTTAAAAAAAAACAAAAAAATAACCGTCAATTAATGTTTCGATTCGATTAGTTTAGTTTTCTGCTCACCCCTACTATTATGCATATTTCTAGTTCTTTATTAATGTCGCGATTAAAGATGTATGAATAGTTTTTAAAATTTAAAACCGTAAGGACTAATTATAACATGTATTTTCTTTCTTTATATCAAATGATTCTTATTTATTAAATGTTCACAATATATTTAATACTTTTGTAGGATATTACATAATATACTATGTGACTGACCCGACCTTTAAAATGTAAAATTTGTTGCCAGAGTATTAAACACAAGGATGTAAAAGTATTAAACCCATGCAAAAACTTCTGGCTCCACTCCGCCACTGTCAAAACCATTGAAATTGCTTGGTCGATCAATTCAACTATTTTGTTGTCACTCTTATAATAGATGAACAAAGGTCCACGAGGTAGCGTCACTTAATAGCTTTTATTGGACATTAATTGAACGCATTGATGAAAACAGTAAATGATATCAAAGTATCAAAATAAATTTGATTAATTATTATTAAAATAAATTCACTTTCATTACCTAAACTATTTTATAAAACAAATAAATTCATAAAATAAACATATAAACATAAAAAAAAAATGTAGAAAATACCAAGAATGCAATAAATAAAGCTTCCAATCCCATTCACACAAAACATATTCAAACAAACAATCAAACAAGAGAAAGCTGAGTTCATCTCACAGGTCAACTGAGTCAATACCCGAACCACAGATGTTCATCGCGGTTCGTTCTTGACTCAAGCCCTGGTTCATGAGACCCAACCCAACCCTCTTCCATATAAATCAAATCCAAACCGTCTCCTCCTCCGATAATAAAAAAACACAAGAAACTTCACTAAAAACATAATTAATTAGACCAATTCTAGCTACTAATCTGCCTTCATTGTCGACTAGAATCGACCACATTTTTGATCCCTTGAACCGTGCGATTAATCAGATTAATAACAGTGTTGATCGACTCATTTGTGATCGAGGCCGATGGCAGATCGTTGACCAATATCTGGTAGCCGACAGTCAAGAGGGACCCACCTTCACCACCAGGTTTTGTAGCACCTGGTTCAGTCATGCAGTCAGGCACAATGGCGAACCCAGATGGCAAGATGGATACACAGGACGAATCTCCACCGTGCATCACGACTTGCATTGATTGCACGTCCACTGCGGCATGTACCAGCAGGGATCCCGTCACGTGTGTTGTGCTATCTTGGAAAACTGGGACAGTGTTCTGAGCCGCATTACCGCCCGTAGCCTTGTTGTACATGCATGTGACAAACAATGGTTTAGAAGTTAGTTTTAAGTTAAACCAAAATTTAATGTTTAGATGTTATAACATGATTAAATAAGCTGATGATACACCTATGGTCGAGCTGGTTTGTTTAATTTCGAGCCCAACGGAGCTGAAGTTGGCTTGACCCACTTGTAAAAAATGGGGAAATCACAACAACAATTAGACTTTTCTAAATAAAATCGATTTAATCATTACATCCATGTTATGAAAACGTGTGACACATTTTAAAATATGTTAAAAAATAATAAATGGCCACTTTAGAAATCTACTGTTAAAATGCTCTTCACTTGAATTTCATATACGAAAATGTGTTGTGCTAATGAAAACAATGCAGCAATAATGTAGCAACATTTATCGAGTGTTGTATATCTTGGTGCTCAAAATATAAAAAGTTTTAAATTAAATGTGGCAAGTGTGATTCCACGTGTTCATATCAATTTTCACTTAAATCTTTCCACTCATTTTGGTTTTGTGGCCCACTTCTTTCAAGGCCTCAAGTTAAAAAACGGGGCCCACAATGGAGCCCAGCTAAATCATAAATGTGATCATAATATCATCAATTTAATTTACAAAAAATTACTGGTTGAGCTTATACTTTATTTTAAGTATACAAAATTCGAAATGAAAACAATAACATAGCGTGAGTGCGTGACAAAGGTGAAAAATAAAGAGTGAATTTTTAACCTTGTACCAAACTTTTCGGAAAAAAATCGAAAATCTAAGGGGTGTTCGGTTGATCTTTAAAACTTGCTTATTTGAAAAGCTAGTAAAGCCCCTCCAAAAACTTCAAATTGGAGTTTTTCAAAAGTTGCTTTTGCTTTTTAAAAAGCAAATAAGCAAATTTAAAAGCTCACTCAAACACCCACTAAAACAAACCAGTCACGTTGGTCAGGCCCGCCCACCGCGTTAAACTAGTAAACACGGTTTGGCTTCGATTTGACGGTTTAAATGACTTTCATTGGTTTTTTTTATTAGTTTTAAATTACTTCAAAAAGTTTGTATTAGATTTTCAAAATGATAAAGATTGTTGATAAATATTATAAACACGCATAGTCACATATTTTAAAAACGTTAAATTAAGCAATAATGACGGCGACGACGACGACGACAAAGGGAGAAGGCCGGTTCGGTTTACACGACTTGTTTCAAGTTCCAGGCAGTTAAACCAGGTTTTTCAAACCATGAATCATGAACAAAAGCGTATAAATCTGACCTGACCAGCCAAAACCTTCAATTATTATAATAACAACAAAGTTAGTTACTACTTACATTGGCGCGAAGAAGAGAAATGTTGTTAAGGCTGTTGGGATCCTGAGTTTTGGAGAACAGGGTCATGTTATGCATAGAACCACCAGGAAACAAGACATCCCACTGGCTCCTAAGTTCTACATTCAGCAATAACGCCAACAGTTGCTGATGTTGCATCGGCAACCAAACCGACATGCTAGCACTCACAACCGACCCAGACGGGTCCCCTGGGTTATTCAAACTCTTCCGGATCAAAAGCTTAGCTGCCTCGGGTGCATTAATAGCATTCCATTTGTGATTACCCGTCCCGCAAACCCCCGCACAAAAGCTAGCCGTCATGCGTTGCGCAAGGTTTGCTAGACTTCTTTTACCACCAGCCTGTAAACCTGTTACAAAAAAAAATAATAGTTACAAATTAATTTCAAGTTACTAATACTTTTTTAAATGGTAATGAAAAAATGATGTGAGTATTTATACTTGGACCGTCATCGATGGGTGCTTCGGGTGACATGATGGTCGCTATGCACTCACAGTGCCTTTGGAGAACGAAAAGCCATTTTTGTGCACCGAAACCCAAACCCGACCGGAGTAGTGGTCGGTACAGACTATGAATAACGCTCTCGTCATATTCGGTGTGTGCTCGATCCACGTTACCTGAAAATAGCATCCACGTGCGATAAAATTCCTAAATCACTTTACTAAAAAGTTCATTAATAATCCCAGTCTCACACCCAGTTGCAAAACCGTATATATAGTGTACTCGGCCACAACTTTAAAATGCTTTCTATTACATATTTAAGAGATTACATAACATCTAAATACCTCGGGAAAAAAATGATAACTAATCTCATACCAGTCTCACACCCAATTACCTGTGACGGGTGTTTCATGTTTCCTGCCATCCACTAAGGTACTAATTATTTAAAAATTTACAACCTAACAACAGCCCATTTTCACACATATCGATGTTAACCCGTTAACATAATACAGTTTTTCGTTCTTGAGAGACAAAACGGTACCAAAAACAGACCACATCCAGGCCATACATGGCCTCGTGATTAATAAACAACACGGGACGGAGTAACAAGGACGAAAGGGTGACCGATTTGCTATATAATATTAACTGTAACAGCAAAAAACGAACATCACGAGGCTTATTATTTTTTTTCCTTTTCAACTCATATCTATAGATATAAATATTTACTAATATTCATTGGGTGATGCACCACGTAGAAAAATCAACTATAAAACACCTTGATGTACTCCCCAATTGTTCATAAAATTATCTGTACACACTTTTTAACGTTAATACTTTCTTGCAAGTTATTACTTATTAACAGTTACAATCATGTAAAAGTAACATATAATTTATGGCATTTTATGCTCATTAACACATAGATAATTTATGGGTATGAATTACCTTAGAGAAGCCATTGGGCATGTCATGCACGATACAACCTGAAGGAAGTCTCCTGGACATAAACCCGTCCCGCCCGACATCAATGGAGACATCGACCACCGCCCACTCACCTTCTGCTTGTTGCCTACAGAATCGAATAAACCTCATGTGTCGGGCTGGTACTAAAGGCGACACCAGTTGAATCTCGGCTTGCATCTACAGACAATATTATTTGAATCATTTTAATGTTTTCGGGTTTCACAAAATTAATCTAAATAAAAACTACAAAACCGCTTACGAGTTGAAGAACCCCATTTCTTGAATCCCCGGTTGGCACCGAAATCACATCCATCGTGCTACTACTGCCGATCATGCCCAAAAACATATCTCTCCACGGTTCTACATTAAACATAAACGATATAATAACCATCAATGATGATAACAATAATAACAACAACGCTTGTATAAGTTGAAAGATTAACGTACTGCATCGAGCATTGCCTCGACAAGCGCCAAACTATTAATCATGACGACCCCCGAAGCCCGAGAAGCCTCGGAGACATACCCTTGTGGTTTCATCCCAAGAATAAGTGGGAAAACTCTTAAATACTCATCTAAATCGAGCACTTCCGGGCCACCATCCCCATTCCCGGCCCATAACAGGCTATTAATCTGCCCAAGTTTCATCAACTCATCCATCGCATTAACCGCAAGTTCAACAAACACACCCTTATCATACTGAACATCCATAATTCG